>NW_027507764.1:126620672-127240672 GCF_037356315.1 Lithobates pipiens
CTGCTGTCTTTAATAGAAAAATCAAGCTGGTATATTTTACATGACATCCCCAAGTCGTTTTCCCAGCTGATTCCACCTTAAACGCTTAAGCTGTTCGAGCTGGTCGCTAATTAAATTTTCTTTCTTTGCGGATCACTTCTAATGGGCCCTGGGTAAAAGAATAATTATGCAGTAACATTTCATGGCTTGTTGGCCGAGGAATTCCCAGCGAGTTGGAGTCAGCACTTTATACCCCAGACAGAATTCCCCTGTGCTGCTATGTGTTAAATGAGGCACCAACTGAGAGATCAGCTTAACTGCACTGATCTCCCCTATCAGGCCTGGCTGCCACAATGCTCCGGCCTCATGTTTTATGCCAGCAGCTACTTTCTGCTAATAAAAGAGACATAGGGCTGAGATCGGATGCTCACTAGCCATGCACACTAAGGTGGTTTTTCTGTCAGTCTCGTGTATATATGCCTTATCAGGGCCCACAGCCCCAAAATGCTGCTGATGTACATGATGAATAAAAGCTGGACTCCATGTGGATAGAAAATACACCAAACATTTTTGAAGTTGTGTATTCTTTAAAAGAAAATTTACATTTTTTTTTAAGTAGCTAATGTAGGTAGCTGACATTGTCTTGGTATCAGCCTCTTGTAATCTCCTGTACAGTTCATTTCAGACTGGGAAAGGTGAGGGCAACACTGGGAGCCAACAGGGGTGGCTCGTGCATTGTGGGTGCATGGGCGCTGCCCTCCCATCCATCCATGCGCCCGGCCCCTTTCAGGATGCCGAACGTATGGATTCCTATGGTGGAGGTGGGAAGGGGTGGTACTTTTTGAAGCACGTGATTAGAGCCAGAGGCTCTAATATGCTTCAAAATAGGGTGGGCTCAGGGTGCAGAGAGTGTGCCCTGATCCCACCTAATTGTGTGACAATAGCAAAATTAATTTTAGCTATTTTGACACTAACGCTCCTCCCCGCCAATCAGGGAGGCAGGTCGTCAGACCTGTTTCCAAATTGGCCAAAGTGCCAGGGCATCCTATTGGATGCCTGGTGCTTAGGAAGAGGTGGCACAGAGGAGATAGTGTTGGACCAGCTGCAGGGGGGGGGGGGCTGCTGTCAGAGAGCCGTGAGCGGGGGGGGGGGGGTCAGAGCCGCAAGCAGGGGGCCACGTCAGAGCCGTGGGTGTCAGAGCCGCGAGGGGGGTAGGTGGACACAGTGGCTGCATATAATGGCCACAAATGGCTGCATATACTGGGCACAAGTGGCTGCATATGATGGGCACAAGTGGCTGCATTTGATGGGCACAATGGCTGCATTTGATGGGCACAGTGAGGTTGCAATTGATGGGGGGGTTTCAGTATTTTTCAGTTTGTTTGCGCCCCCCCAAAAATTTTGAGCACCAGCCGCCACTGGGAGCCAATCAGGTGTTCTGCATGCAAGTAAATTGACAAAGAACATGCTGACCGGAAGAGATAGCAGAGGGACGAATTCATCAGTCTGCTGTTGCTCCTTCGCTGTCCAATCACAGGCTGGGGGCAGAGGGGTCACCTAGCTGTATTACTGTAGTGCAGTAGAAAAACAACAGGTCATCAAGCAAGGTGTGGTGTCAACCGGGGTTTTCAAAAATCACAGAACAGGATGGACAGAAATGGATGTAGATATTAGCACATGGCAGTTTGTGCACCATCAAATGCATTCTCCTAACTTACCTGCTGAAGCACACAGTAAGTATGGACTACAATTTTTTTTTGCTTTCAATGTTTTTTTTTTTTTTTTTTACAGCACCTTTAGGCTGGGTTCACACTTATGCAAATTGGATGCGGTTTTCCCTGCATCCAATTCATACACCTCCGGGGCATCCACAGCCCGCATTTGGAAAGGGTCCTGTGCGTCTTTGGTTCCAATTCAGGTGCGAATTTAGACAAAAATGCAGACCTAATTCACACCTGAATCGGTGAACAGGGATGTACCGGACCCCTGCTGTGAGCCGCAGCGCAGCATGTGGGAGCCCAGCCTTAAAGTCATTGTATATGTTCTATTTTTTTTTCTTTTAAATAACAAACATGTTATATTTACCTGATTCTCCTCTTTGGGGTCCCCCGATGGTGCCCCTGGTTCCTACCCCCCACTTGCTCAGGGTGTACTCATGCAGGCATGCTCCTGAGCTGGCTCGATGTGTTCATTGACACACAGAGCATGTGATTGACTGGCTGTGACTGGCTGTGATTGACAGCAGTAGGAGCCAATGGCTTCCACTGCTGTGTCTGAGTCTATGAGGAGGGAGAGAGCTGAGGGAGCTGCTGCTTTGGAGAGTAAAGACCACATAGTAAAGATAGAACATAGAGAGTAAAGACCACACCTATCTGACACACAGGATCCCCAAATGAAATATTATGGAAAGAAAACACAAAAGAGGTAAAGACTAAGATTGGCCCAGAAATAATAAAGTGAAATGAAATACACAGGCCTGTTGCACCCGGGAGTAAAACATTTTTTTTTATTGATCTGAAATTAGGTGCATTGTGGTCTATAGGACATTGCAATAAAGATCAGTAATATGACTAGGGCTGAAACAACTAATCGATTAATCGTCAACTAATCGATTATGAAAATATTTGTCAACTATTTTCATAATCGATTAATCGGCCAGCCGATTAGTTGGTCTGCATACAGAATGCACTATTTGTTTATATATCATTAAATACAGAGCATCACACATACAACTCAGTACACCGTCCATAAATGTCAGAAGATACAGTGCATCACACATACAACTCAGTACACTGTACATGTCAGTAAGTGCCTAAAATCTTGTGAATGTGTGAGGAGCAATTCCTCATGGGACATGTAGTCCTGGGCAGGAAGTAAGTGGTTCTAACAAGGCAGAAGTTTTTTTACCTTGCTCTAGGGACACTCTATAATATACTTTGCAGCTTGCTATTGGGGCACTCTGAAGGCAGGAGGAGCCAGAAGTGTCGGTGGGGAACCCCAGAAGAGGAGAATCAGGGCTGCTCTGTGCAAAACCATTACACAGAGCAGGTAGGTATAACATGTTTGTGGTTAAAAAAAACAAATCACTTTGTGCAGGGAAGGTATATGTCCCTTCCACCCTTCATATAGGTTCATGTCTGACTCTCACTTATAATGCCCATATAGCCTACTTCTGGGTGTATTTATTTATATATATATATATATATATATATATATATATATATATATATATATGATATTAGTAATATATATTATTACTTTCACTGTTTCACTGTATAAATGAACTCCTTATAGTAGCTAGTGCCCTTCAATGCAGCCTCACCAGTGCCCTTCAATGCAGCCTCACCGGTGCCCATCAATGCAGCCTCACCAGTGCCCATTAATGTAGCCTCACAGATACCCATCAATGCAGCCTCATCAGTGCCCATCCATTAAGTTGGATCGGTGCCCATTAATGCAGTTGGATCTGTGCCCATCAATGCAGCCTCACCAGTGCCCATTAATGTAGCCTCACTAGTGCATAGTAGAAAGGGGGGGGGGGGGGTGAGCACCACTGGATTACACAGAGCAGGGTCTCTCACTTACCTAGCGGCCGCTGTCATATGAAGTGCTGCCTCCTGAATGGGCTCCTGTGATAGACTGCACACAGTGGCCGTGCCGTGTAAGCAGAAGATTTTTGTAATCCGGTGGTGCTGGGAACTTTAGGCTAGTTGCCAGCAGGACCCACATGCCATGGTCACATTGGCTCCCAGCAGGACCCACATTCAACACATTCAATGGTCGCGTCAGCTCCCAGCAGGACCCACAGGTCCGTGGCCAGCTCCCAGCAAGACCCACAGGTCAGTGGCCAGCTCCCAGCAGGACCCACAGGTCCGTGGGTCGGTCCCTGGGTCCTGCTGGGAGCTGGCCACTGACCTGTGGGTCCTGCTGGGAGCTGGACACGGACCTGTGGGTCCTGCTGGGAGCTGGCCACAGACCTGTGGTTCCTGCTGGGAGCTGGCCATGGACGGTGGGTCCTGCTGGGAGCCGACGCGACCATGGCATGTGGGTCTTGCTGGCCTGTAGGCCATGGGCAGCTCCCAGCAGGATTCACAGGCCATGTGGGCAAGGTAAATGAGGTGTATGGGGGGGGAATGATTGATGGGATGATTGATAATGTCACATGTGTCAGGGTCTCTCACTTACCTCAGCTTGCTCGGCATCTGCCAGTTCAGAGCGCCGTGAGTTAGTGGGACAGGTCCTCTCTTCTTCCTTCTCCTCCTTGCACGACTTCCTCCAGTGACAGTCCTGGGGGGTGGCAGTGGGTGATGTTGCTCAACTCAGTTCACAGTTACTGTACTGTACCTGCGTGTCTGCAGCCACCAGTTGGCAGCGGCACGCCAAAAGATCCCACCACGGCGGTGAGGGAGTTGTAGGCTGGCAATGCTGCTCTCCAGACTGACTCCTCCCACCGGGAACAGGGAGCATAAGCACGCAGCCACGGACTACAACTCCCACAAACAGTGGCGGCTGTCACGTGACGTGACCAACATCACCTCCTGGGCTAGCCCCGTACTCGAGGCTCAGAGAGAGACTGTCAGGAAAAGTGAGTCAATGGCAGACACAAGGACAGCCGCAGCGCTGGCCAGGGGGACATTATTTGATTCGTGTTACAGTGTTACAATTGGGGGGCACACAGAAAAATGGAGGGGGCCGTGGCCCCCTCTTGCCTCATATTAGTGATGCCAATGAGTTTACTCAGGAACTTGTGGTGTCCATGTGCAAGGGGCCTAATTCTGGATGCTTGCTAGACATGTGCGCCGTCAATAAATTTGTTTAGCTTCGTATGAAAATGAATTCGTATTTCGTAATTCGTTTCCGAAATTCAATTTGGATTCATACAAAATACGAATTTTCGTTGGATTGGTAAACTTTTCGCAAAATAACGAAAGTTCGTTATGATGAATTTATCATGATGAGGGGTTCCCACCATCCCTGTGCTGTGCTGGCTTCCTCTGATTGGTGAACAAAACACCAGTCACATTTCTGTTGTAACAGAATTTGGATCCGAAATTCTGAAATTCGATAACGAAATTTTGTCTTTTGTATAAAATTCATAAGCATAGAAATTCCCATAGGGCTCCCACCATCCCTGTGCTGAGTTCCCAGGTCTGTACACCTGCTGTGCCCATTATGAGGGGTTTCCACCATCCCTGTGCTGAGTTCCCGGGTCTGAGTGTACACCCGCTGTACCCATTATGAGGGGTTCCCATCATCCCTGTGCTGAGTAGTGATGGCCGAACGGTTCGCCCGGCGGTCGTTTCGCGGCGAATTTCCGACATTCGCGGTCCGCACGTTCGAACGCCTTTTTCCGTCGTTCGCCGCGGCGGACTTACGTGTTTAATGTATACAAGAACTTTAACCTTTGGTGACACGTTTATCATGTGATACAGGACAGCCAATTGAGACATGACAGCACATGGACACTTGTACATTCCCCCTAACCTATAAATACACCCGATCCGGTGGCCATTTTACATTCTTTCTTCTGTTACGATAGGGACAGGTTCCTGTGTGGAGTAGGGAGAGATAAACCACTAGCTATTTGGTACACAAAAGTTCTTTTCAGGACTGGTATAGGTGTTAGGTGTTGATAGGTTTGCTGTGCTGCTGATTCTTGCAGCAGCCTGAGTGTCTTTTGTTAGTTTAGAGAAAGGGAAAGGACGGTGTATGCTACAGGGACAGCCAGATTAGTCTTTCATCATCATCATCATCATCATCATCATTAGCTGTTACTATCAAGGTCCACAAAAGAGCTGTTCCAGTAACCACTAATCGTTCTCTTTTTTTGCCAATTTGTATAGGGACAGGAAGGAAGCAGTGTTGTCAGGCAGTGAGGGTAATTTTAAAGACTTGCTGTTATTATTAGTTCCACAAAGGTTCTTTTCAGGACTGGTATCAGTGGTACAGTAATAGGCTTGTACATGTATAATATTCTTTCTTCCAAATATAGAAAGGATATTATACTTGACTGCTGCCCTTCTGCTGCAGTCTGCTAAACATTCACAACTCACTTGTTCCACAAAAGTTCTTATAAGGACTGGTAACTTGGTATAGGGTGCTACGGTACATAGGCTTGAGTGCGGTACAGTCTGCTGTTCTGTAAGGACCGCTATCGGTCCACAATAGATAGGGTTGACGTGCACCACTGCTGACCGCTCACCTATACTGCAGCAGTCCTTCAGCGGTATAGGGACTGACGTACAGTCTGCTAATCACTAACACACAACCTGCTTGTTCCACAAAAGTTCTTATAAGGACTGGTAACTTGGTATAGGGTGCTACGGTACATAGGCTTGAGTGCGGTACAGTCTGCTGTTCTGTAAGGACCGCTATCGGTCCACAATAGATAGGGTTGACGTGCACCACTGCTGACCGCTGCCCTATACTGCAGCAGTCCTTCAGCGGTATAGGGACTGACGTACAGTCTGCTAAACACTAATACACAACCTGCTTGGTCCACAAAAGTTCTTATAAGGACTGGTAACTTGGTATAGGGTGCTACGGTACATAGGCTTGAGTGCGGTACAGTCTGCTGTTCTGTAAGGACCGCTATCGGTCCACAATAGATAGGGTTGACGTGCACCACTGCTGACCGCTCACCTATACTGCAGCAGTCCTTCAGCGGTATAGGGACTGACGTACAGTCTGCTAATCACTAACACACAACCTGCTTGTTCCACAAAAGTTCTTATAAGGACTGGTAACTTGGTATAGGGTGCTACGGTACATAGGCTTGAGTGCGGTACAGTCTGCTGTTCTGTAAGGACCGCTATCGGTCCACAATAGATAGGGTTGACGTGCACCACTGCTGACCGCTGCCCTATACTGCAGCAGTCCTTCAGCGGTATAGGGACTGACGTACAGTCTGCTAATCACTAACACACAACCTGCTTGTTCCACAAAAGTTCTTATAAGGACTGGTAACTTGGTATAGGGTGCTACGGTACATAGGCTTGAGTGCGGTACAGTCTGCTGTTCTGTAAGGACCGCTATCGGTCCACAATAGATAGGGTTGACGTGCACCACTGCTGACCGCTGCCCTATACTGCAGCAGTCCTTCAGCGGTATAGGGACTGACGTACAGTCTGCTAAACACTAATACACAACCTGCTTGGTCCACAAAAGTTCTTATAAGGACTGGTAACTTGGTATAGGGTGCTACGGTACATAGGCTTGAGTGCGGTACAGTCTGCTGTTCTGTAAGGACCGCTATAGGTCCACAATAGATAGGGTTGACGTGCACCACTGCTGACCGCTCACCTATACTGCAGCAGTCCTTCAGCGGTATAGGGACTGACGTACAGTCTGCTAATCACTAACACACAACCTGCTTGTTCCACAAAAGTTCTTATAAGGACTGGTAACTTGGTATAGGGTGCTACGGTACATAGGCTTGAGTGCGGTACAGTCTGCTGTTCTGTAAGGACCGCTATCGGTCCACAATAGATAGGGTTGACGTGCA
This sequence comes from Lithobates pipiens, assembly GCF_037356315.1. Taxonomy (NCBI): domain Eukaryota; kingdom Metazoa; phylum Chordata; class Amphibia; order Anura; family Ranidae; genus Lithobates; species Lithobates pipiens. The sequence continues at coordinate 126,628,156 of NW_027507764.1, forward strand.
CCACTGCTGACCGCTCACCTATACTGCAGCAGTCCTTCAGCGGTATAGGGACTGACGTACAGTCTGCTAATCACTAACACACAACCTGCTTGTTCCACAAAAGTTCTTATAAGGACTGGTAACTTGGTATAGGGTGCTACGGTACATAGGCTTGAGTGCGGTACAGTCTGCTGTTCTGTAAGGACCGCTATCGGTCCACAATAGATAGGGTTGACGTGCACCACTGCTGACCGCTGCCCTATACTGCAGCAGTCCTTCAGCGGTATAGGGACTGACGTACAGTCTGCTAAACACTAATACACAACCTGCTTGGTCCACAAAAGTTCTTATAAGGACTGGTAACTTGGTATAGGGTGCTACGGTACATAGGCTTGAGTGCGGTACAGTCTGCTGTTCTGTAAGGACCGCTATCGGTCCACAATAGATAGGGTTGACGTGCACCACTGCTGACCGCTCACCTATACTGCAGCAGTCCTTCAGCGGTATAGGGACTGACGTACAGTCTGCTAATCACTAACACACAACCTGCTTGTTCCACAAAAGTTCTTATAAGGACTGGTAACTTGGTATAGGGTGCTACGGTACATAGGCTTGAGTGCGGTACAGTCTGCTGTTCTGTAAGGACCGCTATCGGTCCACAATAGATAGGGTTGACGTGCACCACTGCTGACCGCTGCCCTATACTGCAGCAGTCCTTCAGCGGTATAGGGACTGACGTACAGTCTGCTAATCACTAACACACAACCTGCTTGTTCCACAAAAGTTCTTATAAGGACTGGTAACTTGGTATAGGGTGCTACGGTACATAGGCTTGAGTGCGGTACAGTCTGCTGTTCTGTAAGGACCGCTATCGGTCCACAATAGATAGGGTTGACGTGCACCACTGCTGACCGCTGCCCTATACTGCAGCAGTCCTTCAGCGGTATAGGGACTGACGTACAGTCTGCTAAACACTAATACACAACCTGCTTGGTCCACAAAAGTTCTTATAAGGACTGGTAACTTGGTATAGGGTGCTACGGTACATAGGCTTGAGTGCGGTACAGTCTGCTGTTCTGTAAGGACCGCTATAGGTCCACAATAGATAGGGTTGACGTGCACCACTGCTGACCGCTCACCTATACTGCAGCAGTCCTTCAGCGGTATAGGGACTGACGTACAGTCTGCTAATCACTAACACACAACCTGCTTGTTCCACAAAAGTTCTTATAAGGACTGGTAACTTGGTATAGGGTGCTACGGTACATAGGCTTGAGTGCGGTACAGTCTGCTGTTCTGTAAGGACCGCTATCGGTCCACAATAGATAGGGTTGACGTGCACCACTGCTGACCGCTCACCTATACTGCAGCAGTCCTTCAGCGGTATAGGGACTGACGTACAGTCTGCTAATCACTAACACACAACCTGCTTGTTCCACAAAAGTTCTTATAAGGACTGGTAACTTGGTATAGGGTGCTACGGTACATAGGCTTGAGTGCGGTACAGTCTGCTGTTCTGTAAGGACCGCTATCGGTCCACAATAGATAGGGTTGACGTGCACCACTGCTGACCGCTGCCCTATACTGCAGCAGTCCTTCAGCGGTATAGGGACTGACGTACAGTCTGCTAAACACTAATACACAACCTGCTTGGTCCACAAAAGTTCTTATAAGGACTGGTAACTTGGTATAGGGTGCTACGGTACATAGGCTTGAGTGCGGTACAGTCTGCTGTTCTGTAAGGACCGCTATCGGTCCACAATAGATAGGGTTGACGTGCACCACTGCTGACCGCTCACCTATACTGCAGCAGTCCTTCAGCGGTATAGGGACTGACGTACAGTCTGCTAATCACTAACACACAACCTGCTTGTTCCACAAAAGTTCTTATAAGGACTGGTAACTTGGTATAGGGTGCTACGGTACATAGGCTTGAGTGCGGTACAGTCTGCTGTTCTGTAAGGACCGCTATCGGTCCACAATAGATAGGGTTGACGTGCACCACTGCTGACCGCTGCCCTATACTGCAGCAGTCCTTCAGCGGTATAGGGACTGACGTACAGTCTGCTAATCACTAACACACAACCTGCTTGTTCCACAAAAGTTCTTATAAGGACTGGTAACTTGGTATAGGGTGCTACGGTACATAGGCTTGAGTGCGGTACAGTCTGCTGTTCTGTAAGGACCGCTATCGGTCCACAATAGATAGGGTTGACGTGCACCACTGCTGACCGCTGCCCTATACTGCAGCAGTCCTTCAGCGGTATAGGGACTGACGTACAGTCTGCTAAACACTAATACACAACCTGCTTGGTCCACAAAAGTTCTTATAAGGACTGGTAACTTGGTATAGGGTGCTACGGTACATAGGCTTGAGTGCGGTACAGTCTGCTGTTCTGTAAGGACCGCTATAGGTCCACAATAGATAGGGTTGACGTGCACCACTGCTGACCGCTCACCTATACTGCAGCAGTCCTTCAGCGGTATAGGGACTGACGTACAGTCTGCTAATCACTAACACACAACCTGCTTGTTCCACAAAAGTTCTTATAAGGACTGGTAACTTGGTATAGGGTGCTACGGTACATAGGCTTGAGTGCGGTACAGTCTGCTGTTCTGTAAGGACCGCTATCGGTCCACAATAGATAGGGTTGACGTGCACCACTGCTGACCGCTGCCCTATACTGCAGCAGTCCTTCATCGGTATAGGGACTAAGAGTTTTGTCACAGGGTCATTTAAAAAATGACAGGCAGAGGAAGAGGCAGGCCCTTCCGCAGGGGTGGTAGGGGTAGGGCAGGAGCAACAGGCTTGAGCCAAAGTGGGAAGTTGCAGAAGGTGCGTTCAATTACTTTAAAGGATGCACCAGACTTGGTTGAGTGGCTCGCTCAGCCTTACTCTTCTGCACCCTCCTCATCCTCTCGATCTGCACCCTCTTCTTCACTCTCTGCTATGTGCACCCCCAAAGACACTACCACCAACAACACGACCACCACCACCACCACCACATACCTTCCGCTTGAGTCACTGGAATTATTTTCCGATCCATATCAAGAGGACATTTCTGATGCGCAGCCACTCTTGGTATTGGATCAGGAAGAGGAGGTAGCAACAAGCGCTACTCAGCAGTCTGACGCCAGTACCCAGATCAGCCCAAGGAGGAGGTTGGTCCCCGGTGTTGCTGCCTACTCCGAGATCTCTACTTATAGCGGTGGGGAAGGTGACGTTGATGATGACGTGTCTAGTGATGTCACGTGGGTGCCCACAAGAGAGGAAGAGGAGGGGAGTTCAGAGGGAGATATGGACCAGCAGATAGGGAGGAGAAGCAGCAATGACTTACATTGCACAGCAGGGACAAAGCAGACTGCAAATGTATCAGGAGCGAGTCATCGACCATGTCACATCTGGCGCTCCCAGGACACCGGCACATGGCTCCGCAGTGTGGGCTTTTTTTAACGTGTCCGCTGCTGACAATAGCGTTGCCATCTGCAATCTTTGCAGTCAACGCGTTAGTCGCGGTAAGCCCAATACTCACCTAGGGACGACCGCCTTAAGAAGGCACATGAGCAGCCATCACCGAGCCCAGTGGGAGCAACGGAACACACAAAGCCACACTGCAGGCTCTCACCGTCCAGCCTCGTCTTCTACTTCTCCTTCTCCTCTCTCCTCACAATTGTCCTCCACTCCACCTTCCATCACGCCAAGCTCACATTTTTCTGCAAAAAGGCAGGCTTCCGTGGGCCTAATGTTTGAGCGTAAAAAAATGATGACGCCGGATAACCCTCTTGCCCAACGGTTGGCGGCTGGCTTGTCAGAACTCATAGCCCGCCAACTACTGCCATATAAACTGGTGGACTCGGAGGCCTTTCGCAAATTTGTGGCCATTGGAACACCACAATGGAAGGTCCCAGGAAGGAAGTATTTCTCAGAGAAGGGCATCCCAGAGCTATATGGCCATGTTCAGCGGCAAGTGAATGTATCTCTGGCACACAGTGTCGGTGCCAAGATACATCTGACCACAGACACGTGGTCTAGCAAACACGGGCAGGGAAGGTATATCAGTTTTACTGCCCACTGGGTGAACCTTCTGACGGCCGTCAAGCATGTAACCCGTGGCACCCGTGTAGATTTGGTTTTACCGCCACGGATTGCATGCAGGCCTGACTCTTCTTCTCCTCCTCCTACTCCATCCTCCTCCCTCTCCTCCTCAGCTGCCTCCTCCTTTTCCGCTGCTAGCGTCTCTTCCACTGCACCGCCCAAGCTCCCCAGAACCTATTCCACATGCCAGGTGAGACGTTGCCATGCCGTGCTGCGTCTGTTGTGCCTGGAAGCAAAGAGCCACACTGGCCCGGCACTCCTTTCAGCTTTGCGTTCACAGGCAGATGAGTGGCTAACACCGCTCAATTTGACAGTTGGTAAAGTGGTGTGTGACAACGGTGCCAATCTGCTTAGCGCATTGAAACAGGGCAAAATCACGCACGTGCCGTGCATGGCACACGTCTTAAACTTGGTCGTGCAGCGATTCCTTGTCAAATACCCTGGGGTCCAGGACATCTTGCGGCAGGCAAGGAAAATCTCGGCCCATTTCAGAAGATCTTACACGGCCATGGCTCGCCTTGCTGACATTCAGCGGCGACACCATCTGCCGGTCAGACGTCTTATTTGCGATTGCCCGACGCGATGGAACTCAACCTTCTATATGCTTGATAGGCTGCTCCAGCAGAAACGTGCAGTTAACGTCTACCTGTATGAACTCTGCGAAAGAAACGGTTCTGGGGAGCTGGGTTTTTTTTCACCGCGCCAGTGGCTGCTCATGCGCGACACATGCAGACTTCTGCGGCCATTTGAGGAGATCACCAAACTGGTCAGTCGCAGCCATGGCGCCATCAGTGACATGGTACCTTATGCCTTCTTTCTGGAGCGTGCATTGCGTCGTGTCATTGATCAGGCTGTGGAGGAGCAGGAGCGGGAAGATGAGGAAGTCGCAATGCTGGATGAATTCCCAGGGGGGGCTACTCTATCTGAGACAAGTCAACAACAGGAGTCTGATGAGGAGTCAGAGGAGGATGGTGCCGGGGCGGATGAGCAGGAGCAAGAAGAGCATGCTTTAAACCTTTCTGGGATCCCTGTTGTGCGAGGATGGGGAGAGGAGAATGAAGAGGACGACATTATCCTGGATGATGAGCAGGAGCCAGGCCACCACACCGCTTCCACTTTAGTGCAAATGGGGGCCTTCATGCTCCAGTGTTTTAATAGGGACCCCCGTATAAAAAGCATGAGGGTCAAGGACCAGTACTGGGTGGCAACGTACTTAGACCCCCGGTACAAACACAAAATGGCGGAAATGTTACCGCCGTCGCAGAGGGCTGTCAGAATGCAGCACTTCCAGGCCTTGCTTCGAGAAATGCTGCATTCTGCTTTTGCGTGCGCTGGCAGAGGAGCAATTCCCACTCCCAGAGAAGGATTTGCGGGTACCAATCCAACAGCGCCTGCAAGAAGAGGCCGGTTTGAAGATGTGTTGGTGACTTCGGATATGAGGTCATTCTTTCAGCCGACCCATCGACAGGTGTCATCCGGATCCAGCATCAGGGAACGCCTAGACCGTCAGGTGTCCGACTACATTGGGTTAACGGCCGATGTGGACGCTCTGAGGAGTGATGAACCCCTAGACTACTGGGTGGGCAGGCTTGACCTCTGGCCAGAGCTTGCCCAATTTGCAATCGAACTGTTGGCTTGCCCCTCATCCAGTGTCCTGTCCGAAAGGACGTTCAGCGCAGCAGGGGGGATTGTGACCGATAAGCGTACTCGCCTAGCTCACCACAGTGTTAACTACCTCACATTTCTAAAAATGAATGAGGCATGGATCTCGGAGGAATTCAACACATGTGACCAGTAGACCATGTATATGTCTATAAACTATTTTTTTAATCAAGCACACAGACCTTCTTAATTCATTTGGCTCACTTCCTTGACCCAAAAAAGCACACCGTACTATATGCCCCTACCCTCCTCTTTGAAGAGGTTGAGCGGTGTCATATTTCTACTGGGGCTGCTTATGATATCCCTGTGCTGTGCTGACTTCCTCCTGGGGGTTCTTATTATGAAGGGATCACACTATCCCTGTGCTGTGCTGACTTCCTCCTGGGGGTTCTTATTATGAGGGGATCACACCATCCCTGTGCTGTGCTGACTTCCTCCTGGGGCTGCTTACGGTGCTGCTGTCAGTGCTGTATGTCACGGTGCTGCTGTCAGCGCTGTATGTCACGGTGCTGCTGTCAGCGCTGTATGTCACGGTGCTGCTGTCAGCGCTGTATGTCACGGTGCTGCTGTCAGCGCTGTATGTCACGGTGCTGCTGTCAGCGCTGTATGTCACGGTGCTGCTGTCAGCGCTGTATGTCACGGTGCTGCTGTCAGCGCTGTATGTCACGGTGCTGCTGTCAGCGCTGTATGTCACGGTGCTGCTGTCAGCGCTGTATGTCACGGTGCTGCTGTCAGCGCTGTATGTCACGGTGCTGCTGTCAGTGCTCTGTATTACGGTGCTGCTGTCAGATGCCTCTATCACGGTGCATGTGTCATTCCGGTATGTCACGCTGCTGGTGATCATCTCCTGCACCCTCTTCTTTGCCTACCCTGGTCCCTGACCTTCCCTCTCCTCCATTGCCTTCATTAGCTCCATAGTCCTGAATTGTTAGAACAATTTCCCAAATAAAATAAAAATGCTTGTAGTTATCGATCCCAAATTCACCTCATACATGTATTATGTCATTGTCCAGATGGTGGGACTACGTTTTACCCCCTAATAATTACCACGTGGCCGCAAATTCGACATGAAGGTTTGCAAAGTTCGCCTCCCATTGAAGTCAATGGGGCCCGCGGCGAACGTTCGGTTTCGCGAACGTTTGGGTCCGTTCGCATTTCGCGTTCGCGAAACGTCCCGTCGGAAGTTCGTCCATCACTAGTGCTGAGTTCCCGCGTCTGAGTGTACACCCGCTGTACCCATTATGAGGGGTTCCCACCATCCCTGTGCTGAGTTCCCGCGTCTGAGTGTACACCCACTGTACCCATTATGAGGGGTTCCCACCATCCCTGTGCTGTGCTGACTTCCTGGGTTTTTAACTTTTAGGTTCGTTAACCTTTTGTAACAATTTCGAATGTTCGTTATGAATTTGGATACGAAATTTGTAAATGAAATTTCGTATTTCGTACAGAATTCGTATGCATAAAAATTTGTATTTCAGATTCGTACGAATGTACGAATTTCCGGAAATTCGTACATATTTTCGATTCATACGAAATGTTTACAGACACCTCAATTCAACAGTTTAAAGTACGTAGATATTCTTTAGTAAATCAGATAATTTCAGTCACTGACCTGGCACCAGTATTTAGGTACCAAAATCAAAGTGAGAGCAAAATTCCTGATCTGCCAAGTTATTCTTGGTTAGTGACTCAGAAAGTACTGAAGTCACTGGATCAGCATGACAATCCAGTAACTAACATTTTCAAGAAAGGTTAGTAAATGCATGGCAGTCTCCAGATGTATTCATGGACATGAAATGTGTGCAATTTCATGTCCTATATGATAAAATTATTTTCAAGGCAATTATACTATAATTATATTATCAATTCCTTTTCCTTACTATTAAGATATTTTTTCTAACCTGCTGGGGAAGATACCAGCTGAAGCTCCTTTCTGAAAGTCTGTGCAATGTAAAATACATGAACTATAAACCTAATATAATAGAAAAAAGTCAGTAAAATAATGTAAGACTCAAGCATTGTGGGGAACAGTTAATAAGCATTACGTATAAGGCTTGTATAATATGCATGTTAAAGTATACATATCTTCTTTATTCTGTAGGCAGGGTCGTCTTTAAGGCAGGGCAAAAAGGGCAGCTGCCCTGGGCTCTGCCATTGTTGTGGAGCCCAAAGCAACTACCTCATACTTGCCAACTATCCTGGTTTAAATTCCCTTGTCCCTTGAATTTTTAGTCCCGTGCTGTGTTCCGATATCTCAGTGTGAGGTGCTCTTACTAATGCATCCCAGCTCTGCCCTATTATTGTGTACAGATTGCTCAACTGCAGACCCTGTGTTTAGATGTAAATAAGCAGCATTGATAGTAAATAGCGACGGCATTCATATATGAATGAAAGAGTCCTATCTGCAACTGTGGTCTTTCAGCCTACCATTAGCCTGTTCTGCAAAGGTAAGCAAATTGGTGGTGGGTAGTATGGAGTGTGCAGAGAAGGAATTACAGTTTGGGTACGCAGGTAAGCAAGGAGGAGAGGTATAGAGGTAAGGAAGGTAGGTGCAGAGATGAACAGAGGAGGCAGGTAGACTTAAAGGGGTGGAGGGTTGGAGTGGAGAGGATGGGGAGGTTTGGAGTGCAGAGGTTAGCATGGGTTTTGGGATGCAAAGGTCTAGTGACAGGGTGGATAAAGATGAAGGTCACATGCAGGGCGGCCCAATTATTTCAATGGGCTGCTCTATGCGCTAGAAATGCAGAAGAAAGTCTCTAACGCTTTTTTAAAATCACACATGGTTGCACAACACATGTCAGCGGATGCGTGAGAGTGTGGTTAACAATTATTGGCACTGCTGTGTATCTACTAAAGGGTATCACGTTTCTGTAGTGTCAGGAAATGCGTTCCCGACACACACAAATGTGAACGCAGGCTAAATGTCTCAGTTACATTGGTGGTCAGTGTAAGTCTTCTCAAAGAAAATGATTGCCCAGGGTCCAATCAATATTAAAGACGGCCCTATCTGCAGGGAAGTGTTCTTTTGTACACTGTCTGTGAGGTTGTTTACATTCATGCCTGGTAGCTACCATAGAGTTCTTGTCACAAACAGATTCTTCCTGTTAAGGTTGTTTCTTGCTTAAGGGTCAGGAGATCCCTCAAGGCTATATATGTGGATGTCTTACAGGAAGTGAAGTAGAAAGTTGCCAGACATGCTCTACAAGCCAGGCGGTGCTGCAGGCTGACTTTGTGCTGTATCCATCCATCCTTCCAGGCTGAAAAGGAACAATAGGCAAGTGTTACTGCACTGTGTAGCTCACTGTTTGTTATATTACTGTCACTCCTGTGTAGAAAACAGAGACATCTGTCAGAGGCCTCTCTGATTCACCAAAACTTTTTATTTGCAATATACTTGGGCTATTCTCAAGTGTATGAGAGCAAAGCTCATTTGATTATAACCTATCAAGTGACTGGTTTGTGTTGAAGTGTATATCTGCCACTTCATTATTTAAAGGAACAGTGTCCATTTTTGGTCTGGGGGGAGGGGGGGGGGGGTGTTTCCCAGCTAGTATTAGCCTAGGGAATGGTAAACAGCTCAGGGTAGCGCCAGGATTGGTTTCCGACTGCCATTTAGATAGTAGCAGTCCAGTAGCTTTGATGGCCTATAGTCAGGTTAGGGACAGAGAGATAGGCTAGATAGGCCTGATTTGCCTTGCAGGTGGGGTGTTCCAGACTTCTTCGCCATCGGTGTGTTCATCTGTACAAGCGTCGCCAGGAAGTCACCGCTCTACAGGTGCATCAGCGTTCGTCCTCTCAGGTCAGATTGTGTTCCCCTTGCAAGTCAACTCATCGGGGCCCCTGCAACTGAACTGTGTCACAAGGCCTAATTGGAGGTATTGGTGTTAAAGGCCTTTAGTTATATTTCCAGATATATATATATATATATATATATATATACATATATACACTGTTCTTCTCAGACATATGTAAGTTCTTCCTGTTATTGCTTTGGTTGTATGTAATGCCATCAGTTTATCATATATAAAGTTACACTAATCACCTGCTGGTATGTCTGCATATCTTTACTCTTAGAAATCTATGTTGGGTGTATTAGTATTACTGCTGTCAGTTATTTTGGGTGAATTACTAGTTATCGTCCTAGAAAGGGATCATCTCTACATATGCAGGAGCCCTGTTCTAGGTGCAGGCACTGCCAATTATATATTCATAGTCCACTCTTCATTTAGCGAAGGACCTGCTCATTTGGTTACCTGCAGGTTAGCGCCATAGCCTGTGTGGAGGGGGCAACTTCATATGACCTCCCCTCCTCCCTATAACAGGGGTACAATTCTATACTCTTCGTGTACTACAAACACCCTTTTTGGTGTTTTTAGGATCTGGATTCCAGCTTCTCACCTCCCATTACCTCTCAGCCAATTGCCTTAGATGCTGCCTGAAAGGGGACCTTTAAGACTATTGCTACATACATGTGTAAGGAGGACCAAGCTTATAGCCACATGGCTATGGCACAGGGCTGCAGGGTGTTACAGTGGTGTTCAGCCCAAGCCACATACCATCACATGCATGGATGTTGGTCCTAGACCTCTTCTGCCCATTTGCCTGGTCACTACATTTTTAACCCCTTTCCATCTAGAGTACTCGCACACATAGGCCTATGGTTGACACTAGTTTCAGACAGAAGCTTTAGAAGCCCAACCGTCCACCCGGGCACATTAAACTCAATGGGCCCAGGCCACCTGACACGTGCTACCTGAGGGGGGTTCCACAGCTAACCAGGCTTGTACCATTAAAACCACACATCTCTTCTTCCCAGGCATTGGCTGTACTCAGCACATCACTCCTTGTAGAATATCACTTTTTGTTCCTTAAATAGTGTTTTACCTCAGCTAATGGGAACAGACGAAATTCTGACACATGCATATTCCAAATCATGGCACACAGCTGGATCTCCAATGTATCAGCATAGTGTAGTTAGCATTTTAGTAAGAGCATTGTGGTGCTTGAGCTTGGAGTACACTTCTCTATAAATCTTTGTCAGGTAATACTCAACAGAAAACCATGTTGTCTCTCCCCTGCAGGGGACAGCAGACAGGGAACACTGTCTGGGACCTCTCTCCTTAGCCGACTACCAACCCCTAATGCTTCTTATCTTTTAAAAGGGGCACCCTGTGCCCCCACTCCACCACAAGGAGTAGCAACCCTCCAAGGGGAGCTTCACCTGCCAACACATGCTAAGCTAAAGGGTTGCATATCGACTGAAAGATTTTGCCTCATGCTGTGAAGCTTGCTGTTTAAAGTTATATTATTATATAATTTCTGTGAGAATGGGTAGTATTGTTATAGAATTCTAGTCTCCATCTCCCCAAGGTAATACATAAAACCTGGCTTGTTAGTGGCCACTGAGGACAGGGTTGATGACCACTGCTGTAGACCACATAAGGTGAGCAACCAAGGGAGACAATGCTTCTCCTCCATAGATACAGTAGGTTAAGTGAACACTGTTACCCTAGGAAAAGTGTGTTATTGGCAGGATCACAAGTTAAAACAAGTAAAAACAAGGAAAAAAGCCTGAAAAAATAAAACTAACACAGCTGCCATGGCTTAGGATGGATAAGCTGCAATATTTACATTTTTGTTGGGTTTAGCTATACCTTAAAGTGGCTGTAAACCATTACATATACCCACTAAAGTGACTAGCCTCAGGTAATACAAAGAGATGAAACAAATACTCCTAACTAAATTGTATCTGTATATCTACAGCCATTTCTTCTTCTAAAACACACAGGTCAAAGTCTTTTTCTCAGCTACAGCAGGAAGGGGGCGGGGATCTGACTTCCCAACTGCACAGCATAGAGCAGGGAGCTAAGTGCATTTTGAGACCTGAGTGGAGGGAAAGGACACCCCTCCTGCCCCGCACAGTCTCATAAGGATGCATGCACAACTAACGGTTGTCAATTACCTTCTGCGTGCTGGAGGGGGAGGGGCATCTCCCAGGATTCTGAGGTATCGGGATAGCACCGAGGAGGCAAGTGCACGTTATAGAGGGAAATGCTCTGTTCATTTTTAATTTTAGAGATTTACAACCAGTAATTAGTGGAGTCCCCTAGGGTTCTGTCCAGGGACCAATCCTATTTAATTTGTTCATAAACAACCTGGAGGATGGAGTAAACAGTTCATTTCTGTATTTGCGGATGATAATAAGCTAAGCAGGGTAATAACTTCTCCGTAGGATGTGGAAACCTAGCAAAAAGATCTGAACAAATTAATGGGGTGGGCAACTACATGGCAAATGAGGTTCAATGTAGAAAAATGTAAAATAATGCATTTGAGTGGCAAAAATATGAATGCAATTTATACACTGGGGGGAGAACCTCTGGGGGAATCTAGGATTGAAAAGGACCCAGGGGTCCTAGTAGATGATAGGCTCAGCAATGGCATGCAATGCCAAGCTGCTGCTAACAAAGCAAACAGAATATTGGCATGCATTAAAAAGGGGATCGACTCCAGAGATAAAACTATAATTCTCCTGCTCTACAAGACTCTGGTCCGGCCGCACCTAGAGTATGCTGTCCAGTTCTGGGCACCAGTCCTCAGGAAGGATGTGCTGGAAATGGAGCGAATACAAAGAGGGGCAACAAAGTTAAGGGTCTGGAGGACATTAGTTATGAGGAAAGGTTGCGAGCACTGAACTTATTCGCTGTGGAGAAGAGATGTGGAGAAGAGATGCTTGAGAGGGCATATGATTTCAATATACAATATCATACTGGTGACCCCACAATAGGCATAAAACTTTTTTGCAGAAGGGAGTTTAACAAGACTCATGGCCACTCATTAAAATGAGAAGAAAAGAGGTTTAACCTTAAACTACGTAGAGGGTTCTTTACTGTAAGAGCAGCAAGGATGGGGAATTCCCTTCCACAGGGGGTGATCTCAGTGGGGAGCATCGATAGCTTCAAGAAACTATTAGATAAGCACCTGAACGACTGCAACATACAGGGATATACAATGTAATACTGACATAATCACACATAGGGTTGGACTTGATGTCTTTTTTTAACCTCACCTACTATGTAACTATGTAACCACCTAAATGTCTTTTTCTATACAGAGCATATCATTTTGTTAAAACAGATACGAAATTGCTAATCTACGCATTTCAGACAGCTGTTATTCTACAGTGTATTTCTAACAATATAAAAAGGTCTACATGTATCTGACGTAAGGAATGTCCATTTCTAAAATCCAGAAGTTAGACCAATGCCTGACCTATATGTGTAACAAATTGATACATTGGCCATAGAAATATCCATTGGGCATGCAGATTTTGTTCTTCTAGTAAATCATCCTTATAGATTATAAATAAGTAAATAAAAAAAGACTTACACGAAACTCGTGCCAACACAGTACATGACTCATTCACCTGCAAAAACAGTTGAAGCATCTTGCAAACCTGACACGTTGCTAGGAAGTGGTATAATAGGATTAAATGAGACACCTGTGAAAAAAATGTGAAATTGACTGACACTGCATTGCTGGAAGGCTTTGGAACCATTCAGAGGATAATAGAAGGATTGCTGGCAGTTCCCATGAAGGAGGTTTAGAGTGCAATGATGTGATACAGGTTGTGTATTTCATCAAGAGTAAATCTGACCATTAGTAGAAATTAATTTGAAAAATTTTGTTTTCGGACCAATCATTCGATCTTCTAATGATTATTGGGGGACAAACTGACGTTTTTGACCATACTGACGAGAACATTTAAAGGATAAGGATAGAATTTTTTTAATATCAAATGAGCAGAATTCGAACTTTGAATGTGTTTTTTATTCACATGTTCTCTTAATATGTCTAGATTTCTTTTCAAGTAGAATGTCTGGAAAAAATTTGAAAGACAATTTTTCAGAATTTCTGTCTCTACATTTGAAAAAAAGTCTACTTGTGTATGGCCAGTTTAAGGAAAAATAACTCAAATTTTTGGATCCTATATCAAAATCTATAGGATGAAAACTAAACCTGAGCTGCCATTTATACTACAGCCCATCAGCATGAAAATCTGTGAAGGACTGTGAACCTGTGCTACTACTGGGGCCCTTTAAGATTAGAGGGCCCATTGATTCTTCCATTTTAGAAGGATCCACCATGGGTGGCCCAGGTAATCAGTCACAAGGGGGTGCAAGGAACTGTTTTTTTTTTCTACTGGAAATCACCCTGGCATTTCATTTAGACTAAAGCTGGCCATACATGGATCAAAATTCGACTGGTTCAGCAGGGACCGGCCAAATTGCGATCCATGTATATGGGCAGGCTGGTTGTACACAAGCCGATCTATCTCTATAGACATATGTAGAAAAATCCAACATGCTGGTTGTATCCAAGTGGATCGATTGAGCAACTTGGATATAATCAGACTGCTTATACAGTGTTCAAAACTCATCCAGTCCATGCTGAACCGGCTGAAACTTGAACCATCTATGGCCAACTTGTATGGCCAGCCTAAGCAATTGCAATAATTTAAGACGGATATTTTGATTTTTGTGAACTCATGACTATCTCTTTTTAAATTTGCCTACACAGGTCACGGTCTAATTGTATAATCCACTTAGTTCTGTTTGAAAGTTAAACATAAAAGGAAATGTCTTACAATCATCCAGCTAGAAAAACTGGTTAAAAGAAAAGACTGGAAATCTGACCATAGAATTTTATAATCTGATTGTACAGTATCTGTAGCTCTGTGTTTAAATTGGACATTTGCGATTCCTTCAATCACAAATTGAAATTTGGACAAAATTTGCACATGGTTGGTATGGAGATTTGGATCTCCGAATCACAATAGTAACAACTTTCAACTAATCCAAAATAAATTATAACAAAAACAACTAATTTATTTGTTTCATCTGGATGACATGATGCCGATAGTTTGGGCCTTTTGTTAATGTTTAAAATAATAATAGCAAATGTGTTGGCAGGTAAATAAACAGGAAAAAAAAGCTGCTGGCTTTAGAAATAGACAATCTATGTAACAGTGATAATTGTGTAAATTGCTATGCTATGTGATAATGTACAAGGTGACTCAATTAAAATAAATATAACATAAAATAGAGAACAAATGTGAAAAAAAGTCCAGATTAAATATTCCAAAACACCGCAGTGACACTTTACAGAAAGGAAGTATTCAATCCACTTTGACAATCACCACGTGAGCCTTCACCGACCACAAGCAATGGACTCCTACCAGAACATGAGGTCTGCATTACAGAGTAAAATCAGCATAAATTTAATAATCCCATGAAGCAAAGATCCAGTTCATATTGTTTGACTGGAGTTCGGCAGTATATCTCGTGAATCCAATCAATGGTAATATCAATAGCGTCCATAAACGCACCAAATTTCACATACAATCAAAATGGAAGAATCCACATAGTGTAAAACTGTCTAAAAGGTTTTATTGCACTTCAAAGTATGAATACTACTCACATACAATATGCGCTTTGTATTCATAACAATCTCAAGATGCATGATAGAGGTTCCAAACAATGCTTCACAAAAATTACCGGTCCAATTAGGCGTGACAACTTCACGTGTGTTAGCTCGCCCCAAAGAGTTTTTTTATATGTGACATTATCGGGGGGGGGGGGGGGAGGTGATTTTGTTAATGTTTGAACCATCCAAAATATAACATAATGATGTAACGAATGATGCAAATTGATTTGGATCCTCTTGTTTTTATTCTAGTGAGCATAGTGTGAATATTTTGATAAGCTTCTTTTTGTATTGGGATTGAGAGACCATCGCTTAATTTGTATGTGCGTGGCCCAACAAATAAAGTCAGTTGGGAGTGGGGGAATGAGTTCAACTTAATAATATATCAAATGAAAACCAAACTTCTGAAAATACAAATTGATTTGGAACACTGAATATATACTCTGCCCAAAAAAAAAGGGAATCATTCCGAAAACAAATCATTCTAACGTAACAACTAAAACGAAATGGTTTACTTGAAGAAGAACTCCAGTCAAATTGATGTTTATTAAAAGTCAACAGCTACAAAATCTGTACACTCTGAAACTGGAACTCACCCATCCCAGGATTCAGTGATGTGCTCACCCGAGTCACTCTTTCCATTGGTGTTCTGTCCCCGGCATCATCATCTCAACTGTGCGCACCTGGCTGTGACAGCTGGATTGCTTAGGCGGTTGGAGTGGAAGTGGGAGTGGGAACCGGTCAAAATTAGATACTTACCCCCCCCCCCCAAAAAAGAAGTGGCATTATGTAAAGAGGAGGGGGGAAGAAGGCCTTAAAGCGGCACACCCCCTTTTTGGGTGGACCTCCACTTTAATGAATGAAACCGAAAGGAAAAACATTTTTCCGTTGTTCACATCTCTAGTTTGAATTACTAGGAAATTGGTAATCTCCAATTCTCACTCTCTCCAAATTCACCAACACCTTTTTACCCCTCTTGGTCTCAGTTAAAGTTTCTTTCTGTTGTGCACCAGAATTTTGCACTTCCAAATGTATTTTTATTGGAGTTTTTTTTCATAAAAATAATGTTTTTAGGAAGGTAAGCATTATGATGGCCTTATATTATTATTTTTTAGTTGCTGTGGTGAATGATGTGTCTTCCCATTCCTGGAAACTTTAATTTAGACCAAAAGTGGAAAAAAGGTGTTGGTGAATTTGAAGGAAGTGAGGAGTGGAGATTATTACCCCACTATAGTGGAAAACGTGTTGAGACCTATTTGCAATATAGAACAATTTCTACAGGTGACAAATGGTGGAGCACACGTGATGTTTGGTACAACACAGAAGTGGAGCACAATCATGTTGTAATTTGTATATTAACGATCGAGACTGCAGAATTAGAAATACACATATTGGATTATTATTTACTATATACTATCTTTGACTATTATTTACTATATACTACCTTGGACTATTATTTACTATATACTACCTTGGACTATTTTATTTAAGGAACTACACAGTTGCATTAGTTAGTTGGCACCGTATGATTGTACTCTAAGGATTTATGAGAGAATTGTAAATTAATTACTATTTAGCAGTTCACACCACTATTCATATGTGCAATAACACTTTGCTTTTGAGTAAAGGTGAGTGCTATATACAGTAAATTTTTACATTTTATTTTTTATGCAACGCGTGTTAGAATGATTAAGATCATTGGTATTAACCAGTGGTGGGTGTTTTTTTTTTTTTTGGGGAGGCGGCAAACAACCCCCCCCCCCCCTGCATGGCCCTGCACTTACCCAGCCCCGCTCTCACCCCATCTAGGTTGCAGGCGGGCAGCACTCTTACAGGCGACGGGCAGGCGTCTCCTCCTCCTCCGCATCACGGCGACTTCCGCTGTGCGTCTCCTCCCTTCTCTTCCTAGGCATCCAATAGGATCACCTATCCTTTCAGCCAATTGGGTGATGGGTCCCAGGACCCACATCCTGATTGGCCGGGAGGAGGATCAGTGTGAAAATAGCGAATGTTCATTCGCTATTGTTGCTGGCTCTAATCTTGTGCTTAAAAAAAACACCCCCCCATTGGAATCCATGCGTCTGGCACCCTGCATGTAGATTAGGGGGCCAGACACATGGATAGGGGAGGTGGCATAGACTGGTTGCACTGCACTTCAATAATATTTGGGGTGCGTGAACACATATTTATATAGAAGTTTTTGATAAGTGTCAAGGCGGTAGCGTGGTGGCTTTCCTGGTTTCTGTATATTCCCTCAGCAGTTTATGTTCATCACTGCTGCTTGGACTTATGTTCAACTTTGCTCCCCGTATTAAAAATAGTAAACATTAAAATGACTGGGGTGCATTTAAAAATACATGTGTTCATTTAATGAAATGGAGCCATACAATGTGGCACCAATTACCGTATATACAAAAAGTGGAACACACATTTTTTGTAATTATCTGAAAACACTAGAGCTGCAGTGTTTGCAATGGATACTGTTAGGACGTTGTAAAGATCTTAATGATGATCCCAACTTCTTCATGTTCTTCAGTTCCTAGCGATTGCTTAATTTTTGCTTTGCACTGGATTGTATGTATGTACATATGGGCACAGTATTTTGAAAAATGTCTGGCACCTTTTATTCAGAGATCGAGCACAAACTATTATCATTATATTATTATCACCAAAACTGAAAATGAAAGAAAATCCTAAATTTTTGGTTATCCTCAGAACAGTAATAGAAGGGAAATCTTCCAATGGGGACCCTGGTGACAATCATGGCTTCCCTCCCTTTGGAGGGATTTTCTCTCACTTCCTGTTTAGGCTAAGGGACAGGAAGTGAAGGGAAATCTCTCCAATTGGACACAGATGTAAAAAAAATGGCAGGAGTTATAACCCTTTCTTACTCTATTTAAAATGAAAAAAAATTGCATTTAGTTTTAAAAGAACCCTTGCAGAGTTTAGTTCTGCTTTAATTTTTAATTTTTAATTTTTAAAGATAATCAAGCAAAAGGAAAAAACAATTGTTTTTGTTTTTTACTTTTGACATTGCAGAGGAGGTGAAAAGTAAAAAGGTTGGCCTAGTGCAGTGATGGCGAACCTTGGCACTCTAGATGTTTTGGAACTACATTTCCCATGATGCTCAACTACACTGCAGAGTGCATGAGCATCATGGGAAATGTAGTTCCAAAACATCTGAGGTGCCAAGGTTTGCCATCACTTAGTGCATCAGATTAGTTAATGCCAGTTTTAGTGTTCAGAATAAAAACTAAAACAAAAGAACCAAGTAATGTTGGCCATCAAGCAATCATATAGGTTATAGGATGCATACCAGCACATCATGCCATTACTTTGCAGGCAAGGGGAAAAAAATACAAGATTTTATTTCCTCTTTAAGTAATGAAAAAAAATGAATTAAAGCAAATTAAAACTGATGAATAAACACTATTTTTAAAACAGAAAACAAATGTAGGGCTAGGTAAAGAATGCCTAACATATGTGTTAAATTCCACCAAAAATAAAAAAGATGTTTAAATAATTGCATATAAAATAATCTAAATACTGTAGATTCATAAATTATCCAGCACAACTAAACAACGCATCATGAAGTCCATATAATGTTATATAAAATGATGTAAGTTTTAAAAGCATAATCATCCAGTCACAGTGCAAACAAGCCACAATATGTTCCCAGTGATATAAAATTGATCATAAACTGTTCATAGAGTATCCAAGTTCATACACTGTATCTAATGAAGATAGTGCTTTGCTCTCAGATGATATTGCGAACACTTGAAGAATTTATGGACTTTATTTAGAAATTAGGATGAGCACAGAATGTTTAACCTCCCTGGCGTTATGATTGTCAGATGTTTGATGCTGAAAGTGGTACATTGTTTCCCATGGAAATTTGGCGTTTTATATTGTAGACCTGTAATTCTTAGGAATAACTCACTTAATTCTGTCCAAACAAAAGTCTAGTAGACTTCCGCGGTATGATAACGTTTAAAACACAAAATCATAATTTATAATATAATAAATAACTATAAATAATTATCACAAATAATAATATAATAATAATAAAATGTATTCAATAATATAATCAACTCAAAAACACTGAAATTTGCTCAGTTGCAGAATTGTCGCTGTCATTACTTTCAGTGTTTGATGATGAATTTCCCCACAAATCACTATCGCTAAATTCTGCAAGTGTTCTAATTTACTTTTGCTGTTTTCTAGCTGGTCTAAATCCTCTTTTGACGTAAAGGGACACTTTCTGGCTGCCATGAACAGTCTTCAGTTTACAGGCAGAAAGAACAGTATATATAACATAAAACTGTATGCAGGGCACTGGACAAAGCATTAGGGACAAAAGGGAGGAGAAATGATTTCATACAGTAATGTAATCTGTAAGATTACAGTGTACTGTATGTGTTCAGTTTTTTTGCACTTTTTGAATTACCCGCCGGGCTCTGTCCCCATGCGCTGTGCTGCTCGCAGGGAATAGAACCAGGCATATAGTACATCAGGCGGAGGGCACGGCTGCCGCACACAGCAGGGGAGCATTGCAGGATCCTGGGGACAAGGTAAGTAACTTTCCCAGTATACTGAAATGCAGTCTCGAGTGTGGCTCGGGGTTACCGCTCTTGGTATGGAAAATTCACCGGAATATGAAATACCGCTAAGAAGGTTAAAATGGAGCTCCACCCAAAAGAAGAAGTTCTGCTTAAAGGACTCGTTCTCTGCTCCACTTGCACAATTGCCACTTTTGAGGAGGGGAGGGGGGGGGGGGGGGGGTGGCAGGTACCTGCAATTTTGATGGCGCTCAGAACAGAAGGTCTCCTTCCTTCCTCCCCCTCCTAGAAGACTGCATTCACCAATCATGATGCGCAGTGGGCACCTGGCTGTGAAGCCACCAGCTGTCCCAGCTGGATGCACATAGTAAAGATGCCGGCGCCGGGGACCGAAGGCAGCAGGTGAGACCGACTGGGGTGAGCACACTGCTGGATTGTGAGACAGCTGAGTGGCTGTTTTTAAAATCAGCAGCTACAGTTTTTGTAGCTGCTGACTTTTATTTTTTCCACAGGTAGCTGATACTCCTCTTTGAGTTCAGTTTCTAGAGTTTACTTAGAATAATTGAAAAATGAACAAAAAAAAAAACGCAGTGAGCAGAAATTCTGTGAACAAAAGATGATGAGTGAGGCAGAGGTGAATAGTAATGCCCCGTACACACAATCTGACTTTGCGACAACAAAACCGTGGAATTTTGTTTGAAGGTTGTTGACTCCAACTTGTCTTGCATACACATGGTCACACAAATGTTGGCCAACAATTACAAACATGTGAACGTGGTGACATACAAGATGTATGACGAGCTAAGAAAAAGGAAGTTCAATAGCCAGTGCAGCTCCTTCTGCTTGATTCCGAGCATGAACTTTTGTGCGTGCGACTTGTGTACACACGATCGGAAATTCAGACAGCAACGTTTTGTTGGCAGAAAATTTGAGAACCTGCTAGCCAACATTTGTTGGTGGAAAGTCTGACAGCAAATGTTCGATGGAGCATACACGCATTCAGATTTTCAGCCAACAAGCTCACATCCAACATTTGTTGTTTGAAAATCTGATTGTGTCTACGGGGCATTAGACTGGTTTGAGCAGTATATTCTGTTGGGGGTCCCCCATTTTAGAATACACCGATCAGTGCTGCAGCATTTGGATGCAAATTAGCTTATACCTGCTCCACTATACGATATTGGTATTTGTGAGTGCTCCCGGTTGTGTCCCCTTCCACTGGGTTTGTTGTGAACTGTTTGCCTTGACTATCACACAAGTTATGCCTTTTCTACAAAACAAGTTCTGCCTTAGCTACAATATAAGTTATACTGATTGCATCTGAACTGTGTGTGAATTATTACCACCACAACACGCTGCACCCACCCACAGGTGTAACATGTAACATGCTCCCAATGAGCACATGCCATGTCTCCTTTGATCCCCTGTGAAAGTAGGTGAGGGATCTTCTCCTCGCACTCACTGTCACAATTTAAGAAGAGTGCGGCCATGTGGAGCTTCGTCCACAGAGTTCTGTGAATAAATGAACTACCATATTCCATTGCGACAGATGGCTTGTAGTTCTCAATGAAATATGAGGGCACTGGTGAGCTCTCTCGTAGCTCATTGAGCTATCTGCTCTCTAGTAACTGTTTGCCCATAAGGGGGTAGGAGTAGACAGCTATACTGAGATTCTTCAGGAGCCTGACATTGCACCGTGATCTGATCACAGGTGAAATGTTCTGCAAGCTCCGGAAAAAAAATAGATGCACATTTTTTTACCTGCAAAAATATGTGCATTCATTTTTTTTAAAAGGTTAACTTAGCCTTTAATTCACTGCTCTTTATAACTGTGGTGATTAAAAAAACACCTTAGAATGAACGGAAGACCAGGTTGAACTGGTACTGTGTGGGTGGTCTTTGTACTGTGGAAGCTCTATATTGTGGGTGGGTGGGGGGGGTGCTCTATTGTGTTTTGAGGGCTCTGTACAGTGTCGGTGTGGGAGTCTGTACAGTGTGTGGGTGGGTTCTTCTTGGGGGGATCTGTACTGTGAGGGCTCTGTACTGTGTGGGGGCTCTTTACAGTCATGATACACAATCACCTGATGAGCAGTTGGGGGGGGGGGGTGAGCACACATTCTCTTAGAAAAAGAGCCCCGAGTAGCAGGGTGTCATGTTGGGTGCATCGAGGAATAATAGGTTGTAATTGGATGCATTAGGGAATAGCAGTGTCATTGTGTGCATCCGGTAAATATGGTAAATACCGGGTGCCCTTGGGTGCATAAGGGAATAACTAGGTTTAATTGGGTGCATTGGAGAATACAAGGGTATGATTAGGTGTGTCAGTGAATAACAGGGTGACAGTGGGTGCATCAGGAAATAATAGGGTGTTGCTGGGTGCATCAGAATATAACAGGGAGTCATTGGATGCCTCAGAAAATATTAGGGTGTCATTAGGAGCATCAGAGAATAACAAGCTGTTGTTGGGTGCATGGGGGAATAACAAGGTGTCATTGGGTGCATCAGGGAATAGCAGGGCACCATTGGGTTCATCAGAGAACAACAGGGTTCATTGGGACAAGAATAGAGGCAAATCTCACTGAACAGTACACACACCAATTCCATAACGTTTTCTCACTCCATCTAAAACAAAAAAAATCTTTGTATGTATTTGAGCTTTATTTTTTTAAAATATGGCACTACTGCACTACTACAGTACTACTATTAACCTGAATTTAGAAATGCTTTTCTGAATTGTGGTGGCTCAAACACTGTTTTTCACGCCGTTCTAAAATAGATTCACTTGCTCCGAACCTTCAACTCATAATAGACATGAAAGGTACCTTATACCTACCATTCTAATAACTTGAAAATAATGTGTGTCACAATTCTTTTTAATATAGTTACAGTCCAACATGTTCTTTTTATGCAGAAACAGAGGCTGTAACATGAATAGGCCAATGTTACTGATTTTCATGCTGGTTTGGTCTATTTCAGTGCATTTACCTGTCCATAAGACATTGTTCAGCTTTTAAACAGGCCATACAGTAAAATATAACCTGATTGCTGCAAACGTCAGACTTACATAAGATAACTACAGGTCTTAAGGTAACACAGCAAATAATCCATCTATTCTTAGAATTCGGTCTTTTCCTTGCTGAATGGTTTCTGTAGAGAGTTGCTAGAGAAAGGGTGTACGCAAAGGGGTGGAAGCCAGCAATTTCATGTATTTACGAGGCTGAACTGTGGAAACCTATTCCGGCAAAGCTTTAATGCAAAGACACTTGTAGATGTCATATTGCAGACACAAAAGCTTTCAAAGGTGCCATGCTTTACCTCTGACCTCGAAAACTGCTTTGTACTTCTCCAATGCATCTGTCATGCCAGGAGGTGAGAATCTAGCAGATTTTACAATAATTAGCCTGAAATGCTTTGGTCAGGAACCTGATCTTTATCCCTTGTAATTTCTGCAGAGTTCAACAAGTTGTCATATTTTGTGAATTACTTATGGCAGGCCCTGTAGGCTAGGATAGTATAAGACATTTATCTTTCCTGGCTGTAGAAAGGATTTTCAACAACATTGGTGTGAAATCATACATCTAATAGTAGCAATCTATGGTCATGTTTAGAATGCATAAAAAATAAGAGAATCTGCATGCTGCTAGCATCAGTAAATTGATAAGAAGGTATATCATATATATACAAAAATAACATGTTCCTATGAACAAATAAATTATGATCAGATTCAAATATATCCACAAAAATAAGTGTAATATCCAAACTTAAAAAAATAATCATGTGCAAAGTCCAGACGTGAAATAAACATAAATATCCAAAACAAGTGTGATAAAAGTAACCACATCCACCCACATAAACGGTTAGGAGATGAAGCTATCCTGAAAGAAAGTTGAAAGATCCTCCTCCAGGTAACACCATATAGGCTCATAGGAGTCTTCCCAAAAGGAACCCTTAGAACATTAGGTATACTCCACTCCTCCTGAAGGGTACATCCAGAGAAATTCCTCCATCATATATCCATATGTTTTCATTCCAAAGATATAAATATAAAACTCCACTTAGTGTATATCAGAATAAAATTCAAATTTATAAACTATCAAAAGCACTTTGTAAACAATCTCTAGCCGATGTACAAAATGGCTTCTTGGTTTTGCAAGGATGTCACAGCAGGCTCGTTCCTATGCGTTTTGTCACACCTGACGTCTTCTGGGGCATGCCTGAGATAAGAGCTGATGAATTCCAGGAAGTAAATGCTACATGAATCATCTTCCCTTACTCAAGATGGCCATGGGCAGAAATGCTAGGGGGTGTTTTTCAAAGTAATTTCTCGCAAAATAAAGCATGGAGACATGGATGGATGGGTGAGTTTGCTTTGAACACTAAAATTGAACTAAATAGCATTTTTGTTTTGTGGTGCTCAGATGAAAAGAAAGTTCCACTTTAAAGGTGTACTCTGGGTAAACCTATAAAAACAAAATCAAAATATATATATAAGAGCTGCTAAATGATTTGTATTTTATTCACTTTTTAATAGATTGACACAGTCCTGCCTAACTGTACAGCAAGGCTTTTGCCCTGTCTGAAATGTGTTGCTGTAAAATTGCCTGAATGCAGTTACCTTTTTTGTCATAAGATGGAGCTAGTAAAGACCTTGAGTTCCTGAATCTCCCATATAGAACACTGAATGCTGGGAGATGTAGTTTGGGACAATCCAGTGCCATTATAGTAGCTGGTAAAGAAACTAAAAGCCCCCAATAAGCCTTGGGGCAGAAGGTGCAATAACTAGAAAAGCCTGGAAAAAAGCAGAGGTTGTTGGGAGATCGCCACAAGTGAGTGAAGAGCTGCTGCAGAGAGAGAAAGAGAGATAGATCTATAGATCGATCTATAGATAGAAAAATAGATCTATAGGTAGATAGATTAAACATTTAGAGGTAGATTTTATCGGTAGATTCATAGATAAATAAGAAATCTAAGGACAGATAATAACAAAGACAGATAGCTTGAAGATCCATAGATAGATATGTAGATAAATAAACAGATCAAAATCTACAGATAGATAGATAAATTGAGAGAATTGAGTAGTCCAGTTTGTAACTGTACAGCTGAGCTGACGGGTCTGCGCTATCCATAAAGTGACTCGCTGTAGCCACAGAAAGCTGGACAAAGGCCTTTAGAGTGTCAGCACTTGTCAGCCATCACTAGATCCAGCTCTGAGGCCTGTCCATTCGCCACCTGGTTGGTTAGAGCCTACAGCCCTACATAGTGACCTGGTCTTCCTGCCGCTCAGGTCTGCTTCAGGAACACCAAAGAACTGTTGCTCTATCAGTAGGTTTACCATTTATCAGATCACAAGAGGAATCCACCTGGAATCATCATCTCACCAAAGGCAGGCACCTCTAATGGTAAAATCAGCTGCAACAGATCTGAGGGAGCTGGTGAGTGGGTCAATTTTTGCCTTTCCCAATTTTTTGCATTTTCCCACTAGCAAGCACCGCTAGTCCTATTTGGCCAAAACTTTAATTCTTACCTGGCCCCTCTCACTCCAGTGTCCTAAGGAACCAATTGTTTTCTTAAGTTTATCTCACTGGGTGTAGGACTATCCAATGCCAACAAGTGTGTCAACATCTTCAAGGGCCCCAATGTAGCTGGCAGAAGATAAACTTTAAGGACTGTACATAGTTCACTGCTGTTGAGGCTAGTTGCTATTAACCTCCCTGATGGTAACCCCGAGTGTGGCTTGGGGTTACATTTCAGTACCATTAGCAGTAACCCCGAACCACACTCAGCATTGCATCTCAGGTTCCTGGTCCAGGTTACTTACCCTATCACCAGGATCCTGCCATGTCCCTTCGGTGTGTCTGCAGGCTGTGTCCTCCGCCCGATTCTCTGTGTGCCCGGCTCCATTCCCTGCGAGCGTCGCGGCGCATTGGGTGGAGCATGGCGGCAAATTCAAAAAGTACAAAAAACATAACACATACAGTACACTGTAATCTTACAGATTACATTACTGTATCAAATCATTTCACATCCCTTTTGTCCCTAGTGCTTTGTCCAGTTCCCTGAATGCGCTTTTATATTACATATACTGTTCTTTCTGCCTGGAAACTTGAGATTGTCCATAGCAACCAAAAATGTCCCTTTATCAAAAGCGCTTTTAGACCAGCTAGAAAACAGCGATAGTAAATTAGAAGACTTGCAGAATTGAACTATAGTGAATCATGGAGAAATTCATTTTAATATATATATATATATATATATATATATATATATATATTTTTTTTTTTTTATTATTATTATTTATAGTTATATATTATATTATAATTCAACATTTTGTGTTTCAAACTTTATCATATCCAGGATGTCTACTAGACTCTTGTTTGGACAGATTTAAGTGTGTTATTACTAAGAATTACAGGCCTACAATATAAAAATCCAAATTTCGATGAAAAACAATGGCACTAAGTGGCACGCTTTAAGATTCAAAAAATCTGACATAATCATACCGCCAGGGAGGCTACATTGCAATCCTCTTTTACGAAAGGCCTAGACTTAGCTCTCTTATCGCAAGAGCCCATTTGTAACTTAGCCTCTAACAATGTTGGTACTTATCTTGGTTGCCTAGTGCTGCTCAGTTAGTGAGGAGAGCTACTGTTTATGGTGGTCAGATTTGAGTTTACCATAGTACCCTAAGTGTATTGTGTATGCTGTAAAAATTTTTAACTGCCATACCCTCTCTTATCTGATAATTACTTGCTTGTTATTTGCTGCAGAGTCTTGAGTCTAATTTCAGGGTGACGCTAAGGTATTGAAAAATCACTAACCTAAGATGTCAGTGGTGCTAACACATTTAACAGAGGCACGGTACGGTTTTTTAGATGTAGGGTGCTACATCTAAAAAACACAAATTAATGCAGAACTACATGCATTTTTTTCATCATGGGTGGAGTAATGGACCATTATAACCCCTGTCAAGTTTTTTTCCCATTTTTGTCCACTTACTTCCTGTCCAATAGCCAAATCAGAAAGCAAGAGGAAATCCCCCCAAATTGAGGGAAATCCTTAGGAGTCACCAGAAGTGGTATCCCCACTGAACTATTTCCCCTCTATTCCTGTTCTGGTGACAACCAAAAATTTGGAATTGTCTTTCACTTTCATGTTTGGTGATCATGGAAAATGGGACAATAAGAGAGGGGGAATCTCCCTAAAGCCGCGTACACACGTAGCCGTCTGTCCAACGTACTTAGTCTGGCGGACGTCCGCCAGACTGTCCGTCGGAATTTCCGAACGGGCTACTTGCCCACACACGGCACTTTTTCAGCGGACTAATACGGCGTACTAAGTCCGCCGTACTATCCGCCGTACTTTCGAAATGAACGGACTCGCCCACACATGCGGAGGAAAGTCCGCTCATTTCGAGCGCGTCTCCAGGTAGGCGGGGCCCGCGAAGGAGATGCCGCTGGCCCCGCCGCCTGGTATGGACTTAAAGGGGAACCCCCAACGCCGAAAAAAATCGGCGTGGGGGTCCCCCCAAGTCCACAACAGACCCTTGTCCGAGCACGCTACCTGGCCGGCCAGGAAAGGGGGGCGAGCGAGCGCCCCCCCTCCTGAGCCGTACCAGGCCACGTGCCCATGTTGATGAGGACAAGGGCCTCTTCCCGACAACCCTGGCCGTTGGTTGTCGGGGTCTGCGGGCGGGGGGCTTATCGGAATCCGGGAGCCCCCTTTAATAAGGGGGGCCCCCGGATACTGGCCCCCCACCCTATGTGAATGAGTATGGGGTACAATGTACCCCTACCCATTCACCTGTAAAATAAAAGTACAAAAAAAAACACAACACACAAGATAAAATACTTTATTGCACAGCTCCGGGGGTCTTCCGTCTTCGGGGGTCTTCTCGCCGGACTCCTCCGCTATCTTCTTGTAGCTCTTTTGCTAGCGGAGGAGTCCGGCTTTCTTCCTCGCCGCCGGCCTCTTCTCCCGACTTCGGGGGTCTTGTCCCCCTCTTCGGTTCTTCTGCCGGGCCACCGCGCCTTCTTATAGCTCTTTTACAGGCGGTGGCCCAGTCTTCTGTCGCCGCCGCCGCCGCCTTCCGTTCTTCTTCTTCTTCTCCAGGAGATGTTGACTCGACGATCTCTCCGGCCACAATGCCAGGGACGCCCTGCGCTGCCACTTATATAGGGACAAGGGGCGGTGTCACATGGCTTTATGTCACATGGGTTGGTCACATGGGTTGATGTCACATGGGGACTGTGACATCGTAAGGGGGCGGGGTCACCATGTGACACCAACCCATGTGACATAAAGCCATGTGACACCGCCCCTTGTCCCTATATAAGTGGCCGCGCAGCGCGTCCCTGGCATTGTGGCCGGAGAGAGCGTCGAGTCAACATCTCCAGGAGAAGAAGGAGAAGAAGAAGAAGAAGAACGGAAGGCGGCGGCGACAGAAGACCAGGCCACCACCTGTAAAAGAGCTATAAGAAGGCGCGGTGGCCCGGCAGAAGAACCGAAGAGGGGGACAAGACCCCCGAAGTCGGGAGAAGAGGCCGGCGGCGAGGAAGAAAGCCGGACTCCTCCGCTAGCAAAAGAGCTACAAGAAGATAGCGGAGGAGTCCGGCGAGAAGACCCCCGAAGACGGAAGACCCCCGGAGCTGTGCAATAAAGTATTTTATCTCGTGTGTTGTGTTTTTTTTGTACTTTATTTTACAGGTGAATGGGTAGGGGTACATTGTACCCCATACTCATTCACATAGGGTGGGGGGCCGGTATCCGGGGGCCCCCTTATTAAAGGGGGCTCCCGGATTCCGATAAGCCCCCCGCCCGCAGACCCCGACAACCAACGGCCAGGGTTGTCGGGAAGAGGCCCTTGTTCTCATCAACATGGGGACAAGGTGCTTTGGGGTGGGGGCCTGGGGTGGGGGCCTGGTACGGCTCAGGAGGGGGGGGGGCGCTCGCTCGCCCCCCTTTCCTGGCCGGCCGGGTAGCGTGCTCGGACAAGGGTCTGTTGTGGACTTTGGGGGACCCCCACGCCGATTTTTTTCGGCGTTGGGGTTCCCCTTTAAGTCCATACCAGGCGGCGGGGCCAGCGACGTCTCCTTCGCGGGCCCCGCCTACCTGGAGACCCGCTCGAAATGAGCGGACTTTTCTCCGGGCGGGAAAAGTCTGCTCATTTCAAAAGTACGGCGGACTGGCACACACACGGCCGGATTGTCCGCCGAAATGCGAGTACGGCGGGCAGATTGGTGTGCAACACGGCATTCTAAGTCCGCCGTACTTTCGGGTCAAAAAAGTATGCCGGAGGCTACACACGGGGGGATTGTTTGGCGGACTTGAGTTTGCCGGACTTTTCCACCGGATTGTTTGATCGTGTGTACGCGGCATAACAGACACAAAAAGCAGTAAGAACCTGACAGGTTTTGCTTTTTAGTTATACTTTAATATAACTGTATAATCATTAATACTTTATTAAATTATTTTTGTATTCCAACAAAATAATCGCATTTTGAACCACTTCATGTCCAGAGAGTGTATATAAACAGATTTGAACTCTTATGCTGCTTACACACGATCAGACTATCCGGCAGACTTGGTCCGCCCGTGTGTGGGCTCCGCTTGACTTTTTTTCCCCAAAAGTCCGGCGGACTTAGAAAGTAGTTTTGACTCAAAAATTGTCCGGCGGACAAGCTGGTCGTGTGTGCGCTAGTCCGCCGGACTTTTGAAATGAACGGACTTTCCCGCACATGTCTGTTCATTTTGAACACGCTCCAGGTAGCCGCGACTAGCGAAGGAGGTCAATGTCAGTGAGATTGACACATCGCTGGCCCCGTCACCTGCTATGGACTTAAAGGGGAAGCCCTATGCCGAAAAAACGGAGTGGGGGTCCCCCAAAGGTCTGTAAAAGGTCCATATCAGACCCTTATCCGAGCATGCAGCCCGGCCGGTCAGGAAAGGGGGTGGGGACGAGTGAGCTTACACACGATCAGACTATCCGGTGGACTTTTTTTCCCCAAAAGTCCGGCGGACTTAGAAAGTAGTTTTGACTCAAAAAACTCCATATCAGACCCTTATCCGAGCACGCAGCCTGGCCGGTCAGGAAAGGGGGTGGGGACGAGCGAGCATCCTCTAGGACTGTAACATCATAAGGGGCGGGGACATCACCCGGTGACCCCGCCCATTGTCCCTATATAAGTCACCGCGCAACACGTCCCTGTCATTGTGTCCAGAGAGAGCATCGAGTCAACATCTCAAGGAAGAAGAAGAGAAGGCGGTGGCGATGGCAGCGACAGAAGACCGGGCCACCGCTAGTAAAAGAGCTGGAAGAAGGAGCGGAGGCCCGACAAGAAGAACCGAAGAGGGGGACAAGACCCTTGAAGTTGGAAGAAGAGGCAGCGGCGACAGAAGAACGGGCCACCGCTAGTAAAAGAGCTAAAGGAAGAAAGTGGAGGCCAGGCAAGAAGAACTGAAGAGGGGGACAAGACCCCCGAAGTTGTAAGAAGACCCCCGGGCAGCGGCGAAGAAGAAAGTCGGGCTCCTCCGCTAGTAAAAGATCTAGCAAAAGAGCAGAAGATATCGGAGGAGTCCGGCAGGAAGACCCCCCAAGATGGAAGAAGACCCAAGACCCCCGGAGCTGTGCAATAAATTATTTTGAAACCTTGTGTTGTGTTTTATTTACATTTTGTTTCACCAGGTAAATGGGTAGGGGTACATTGTACCCCAATACTAATTCACATAGGGTGGGGAGCTGATATCTGATGCACTTTGTAGTATAATATTTAGTGGTGTAATAGTCACTTGGTTTAGCTCCACGTGTTTCAATTATTTATAATAGGAACAAATACACAGAAATTACACATTATTTTAAGTGGCTGGTTAGTGGGGAAGGGTTCTTTTGCTGGAAGCGCAGTGGTAAATACACAGGTGAAAGGGCATTAGTGAGTGTATTATTGATTTGCACAATCTGTATCCGGTGGCAGGTGACGTGGCAAGTGACAATCCACAACATGTGGCAGGTGACGTGGCAAGTGGCAATCTGTATCTGGTGGTCAATGACGTGGCAAGTGACAATCTGCAATGTGTGGCAGGTGACATGGCAAGTAACAGTCCACAACATGTGGCAGGTGGTATGGCAAGTGACAATCTGCAACGTGTGGCAGGTGACGTGGCAAGTGACAGTCCGCAACGCGTGGCAGGTGGCGTTGCAAGTGGCAATCTGCAACATGTGGCAGGTG
This sequence comes from Lithobates pipiens, assembly GCF_037356315.1. Classification (NCBI taxonomy): domain Eukaryota; kingdom Metazoa; phylum Chordata; class Amphibia; order Anura; family Ranidae; genus Lithobates; species Lithobates pipiens. The sequence continues at coordinate 126,659,157 of NW_027507764.1, forward strand.
ACGTGGCAAGCGACAGTCCACAACGTGTGGCAGGTGACATGGCAAGTGACAATCCGCATCTGGTGGCAGGTGGCGTGACAATTGACAGTCCGCAATGTGTGGCATGGCAAGTGACAATCTGAAACTGGTGGCAGGTGACACACTTGGGGCTCTCAATGATTTTGCATTATGGTGAGTTGAACCATTTCATTTGATATAACATTATATATAACAATGTAATAATAGAAATAATGCGATTCAATCATCCCAACACCATATTAACTATGATGCCGGGATGATTGAAGCGCTAACGCCAGCCATGTCCCCGATAAATTGCCCGCAAAAGGCTAGTAGCCAATAGCTTTGTTCTAGGAATTTGATCTGAGCATGCGTGGCACTTTGTCTGATCGGAATTCTCTACACACAATCGGACAAAGTCCGATCGGATCATGTTGTCGGAAAGTTTTATAGCCCAGCTCTAAAACTTTGTCCATCGGATATTCCGACGGAAACAGTCCGATGGAGCCCACACACAGTCGGATTATCCGACAACACGGTCCGATCGGACATTTTCCGTCGGAATGTCCGACCGTGTGTACAAGGGCTAAGACCCATCGGAGATGGAAGTAAAAATAGTATGTAGGAACTCAGGGGTATGATGCCAGAGAAACAAAATCTTGGAATAATTTTCTTTATAAACTGGAGCTTTTATGGGCTTGTGACCAAAGCTCTGCCAGACCACCATGGAGAGTTCACGGCCCAACAGCACTTCCTATTTCCACATATAAGAATGTTTAGGAGATGGTTCCACTGTTGAAGTAGCCAGAATCTGATATATCAGAAATCATAGCTTTACTAGAGGGGCATTCTGCCCATGTTGGGTGGGTAAAGACAAGGTCTCTTGTAGGGAATTGAGCACAAGTCATGTCTACAAATAACTATAGAACAAGGAATTAGGAAGACCATGTTTATCCTAAACATCGGAGAGCGGTTTTGCCATTTTTAAACAATTTTAAGGCTTGGCATGTTTAATATGAATTTACTCAACAGAACTCCATCTTTTATATTCTACCAAACTGGGTATTATATTGGGTTGGTGTGCCCTAAAATTAATTTCAGTGTAGTTTTTGCTGAAAATATGGTAAAAATTGTGCAACATAAAAAATACAATACATAATAATTATTTGTAGATTTAAGATAATTTTCTAGGAACAAATGCAGATTTTAACATGTGCAAAACAAATAAAAAAATTACTGTGGATGTAAGCGAAAGTGAAACTGCACAGAAAAGATCGAATCCCATTCCCTGTCAGATAAGGTTTATTTATTCTATAAGCTTTCCAACCTGTAGTTACTGTACATAGTGCCAATATCTTACACACAATGCTTTAAGGAGTATATATATCCCTCCACATCACTGAAGGAGCTCACGTTATATTGCCCCACTATACATATGAACACAATATGAACATTTTGTGGCTTGTGGGTGGAAGTCAGACCACCCAGAGAAATACCACCCCCAGACACTGTGAGAATATACAAACTTATCACTTTATTTTACATTTTAGAGCATCCACCAGATAGAGAGAGATTGTGACAATCTCTTTTATTTTTAATGGCTACAGTTAACAGACATAACTCCATAAATGTTTATCTTACTGTTGGATTCCCAGGGAAAAAAAAGTAAAAAAAGCATGGTGGTGATTCAGCCTTCCCAAGCTGAAATGCATTTTATGTAGGCTTGGTATTTAATGCTATTTATTAAAATCTTTTATTCATTTAATAAGTAAATGCACGCATTTTATACTACTGACTTTTTAGACAGTTCAGTGCTTACAGTCTAACAAGCGTATGCTAACCCCTACACACAACCAATATATTATACCATGCTTTTGGCTTGTAGGATGAACCCTACATGAACTCAGAAAGAAGCTATAAACTCCATAATGCACCCAGTAGGACTTGTACCCATGACATTAGTGCTGCAACCAGACCAAAATGGTAGCTCTTGATACATTTGGTTCAGAGTTCAGATTCCCTACTTTTATTGTTCATATTTATTAAAAGCAGGAGAACTATGTTTGGGCAGCTTAACCACTTAGTGACTACCCCACATACATTTACTGGGGCAGGGTGGCTGCTGTACACTGGATCACGTATCTGATACATGATCAGCGCTTCTGGGTAAGGGGCTGTGCTGTAATTTGTTTAACGCACAGGCCGATTAGCAGGTCCTGGCCAATGATTGATCACCTGCTGAATGGCTCCATCTCATTCATGGAAGAGAGCTCTGTGTTATAAACAACACAGAACACTGTACACTCACAGGCAATCTTGCTGTTTTTTTCCCCCCTACAAACCAGGGGAAAAACAACAACAAAATTGTTTAGTAAAAGAAGCGCACATTATGCACATTATAAATTGTGCACCTAGATGTTAACCACTTTCCAACCAGTGTCATTAGTACAGTGTATAGTCATAGCACTGCTCGCTGTATTAGTGTCACTATTGATGTCAGTGTCAGTTAGTTAGTGTACCCCCCCAGCCAGCGTCAGTTAGTGTCAGATTACCCACCACACTATCGCACTCCCACTATAAGTCACTGATCACAGCCATTACCAGTGTAAAAAAAAACTCCCACCGCTTGAATGCTTTCATTATATACCGCTTCCTTCCAATCTGAATATAGATATGAGATATATTCAACCGCTGACAACCACAAACTGGGCAGTACCCATTTGGTTGCTCAACATGAAATGTTTATTTAAACACAGGTACACAGGTAATACTTGCGACAACCCCCCCTTTGCAATCTGGATGGGGTAGACTGTCCAATCAGCAGGGAGAGCTGTTGAAGGAATCCCCCCTCCCTCCTCACAGCAAACACACTTACACATCTCATAATACCTAAGGCAGACAGACGCAATAGAACAATGGAATACAGCCACACCCCAAACGACCCAGCAAACAAAGAGTACACAACAAAATGAGACAATATACAATATATATATATATACCGTATATACTCGAGTATAAGCCGAGATTTTCAGCCTCTTTTTTGAGGCTGAAAGTGCCCCCCTCGGCTTATACTCGAGTCATCGCTGTCTGCCCGCTCGATCAGCGTGTCGAGCAGACAGACAGCGGCCATTCTATAATTCAAAAGCCGCGCCTCCGGCTCCGCCTTCGCCTGTGATAGGCGGAACACTGAATTTCCCAGCAGCCTGTGTTCCGCCTATCACGGACATCGTATCATCCTCGTACTACGGACGAGGATGATACGATGTCCGTGATAGGCGGAACACAGGCTGCTGGGAAATTCAGTGTTCCGCCTATCACAGGCGAAGGCGGCGGCGCAGCTTTTGAATTTTACAATGGCCGCCGAGGCGCCGACGAAGAGGGCACGGGACGGAGGCAAGGCAAGGCACGGCACGGGACGGCACGGGACGGGACGGGACGGAGGCAAGGCACGGCGGCAAGGCACGGCACAGGACGGAGGCAAGGCACGGGACGGAGGCTCGGGACAAAGGCTCGGGACACAGGTAGGCTGGACACACACACACACACACACACACACACACACACACACACACACGGATGGAGACACACACACACAGGGATGGATGGATGGATGGAGACACACACACACAGGGATGGATGGATGGAGACACACACACACAGGGATGGATGGATGGATGGATGGAGACACACACACACAGGGATGGATGGATGGATGGACACACACACACACAGGGATGGATGGACGGACACACAGGGATGGACGGACACACAGGGATGGACGGACACACAGGGATGGACGGACACACACACAGGGATGGACAGGCATGTCTCACCCTCGGCTTATACACGAGTCAATAAGTTTGCCAGTTTTTTTGGGGGTAAATTGGGGGCCTCGGCTTATATTCGGGTCGGCCTATACTCGAGTATATACGGTATATATATATATATATATTGTTGTATAGTGAGTCCGATTAGTACAGATCAGACTAGATTTCTCGGTCACCCTGCCCTCTCCTCACAACTAGTATACAAAATAAATAAATATATAAAAATTCCAGTATATACAGTGGTGTGAAAAAGTGTTTGCCCCTCATTCCTCATTTCCTGTTCCTTTGCATGTTTGTCACACTTAAGTGTTTCGGAACATCAAACCAATTTAAACAATAGTCAAGGACAAGTAAACACAAAATGCAATTTGTAAATGAAGGTGTTTATTATTAAAGGTGAAAAAAAATCCAAACCATCATGGCCCTGTGTGAAAAAGTGATTGCCCCCTAAACCTAATAACTGGTTGGGCCACCCTTAGCAGCAACAACTGCAACCAAGCCTTTGCGATAACGTGCAATGAGGCTTTTACAGCGTCCTGGAGGAATTTTGGCCCACTCATCTTTGCAGAATTGTCCTAATTCAGTTACATTAGAGGGTTTTCGAGCATGAACGGCCTTTTTAAGGTCATACCACAACATCTCAATAGGATTCAGGTCAGGACTTTGGCTAGGCCACTCCAAAGTCTTCATTTTGTTTTTCTTCAGCCATTCGGTGGTGGACTTGCTGGTGTGTTTAGGATCATTGTCCTGCTGCAGAACCCAAGTTCGTTTCAGCTTGAGTACACGAACAGATGGTCGGACATTCTCCTTCAGGATCTCTTGGTAGACAGCAGAATTCATAGTTCCTTTTATCACGGCAAGTCTTCCAGGTCCTGAGACAGCAAAACAGCCCCAGACCATCACACTACCACCACCATATTTTACTGTTGGTATAATGTTCTTTTTATGAAATGCAGTGTTCCTTCTACGCCAGATATACTTGAACACACACCTTCCAAAGAGTTCCACTTTTGTCTCATCGGTCCACAGAATGTTGTCCCAAAAGTCTTGGGGATCATCAAGATGTGTTGTGGAGAAATTGAGACGAGCTTTGATGTTCTTTTTGCTCAGCAGTGGTTTTCTCCTTGGAACTCTGCCATGCAGGCCATTTTTGTCCAGTCTTTTCCTGATGGTGGAGGCATGAACGCTGACCTTAACTGAGGCAAGTGAGGCCTGCAGTTCCTTGGACGTTGTTGTGGGGTCTTTTGTGACCTCTTGGATGAGTCGTCGCTGCGCTCTTGGGGTAATTTTGGGCGGCCGGCCACTCCTGGGAAGGTTCACCACTGTTCCATGTCTTCGCCATTTGTGGATAATGGCTCTCACTGTGGTTCGCTGGATTCCCAAAGCTTTGGAAATGGCTTTATAACCCTTTCCAGACTGATAGATCTCAATTACTTTCTTTCTCAATTGTTCCTGAATTTCTTTGGGTCTCGGCATGATGTGTAGCTTTTAAGGATCTTCTGGTGGACCTTACTGTGTCAAGCAGCTCCTATTTAAGTGATGCCTTGATTGTGAACAGGTGTGGCAATAATCAGGCCTGGGTGTGGCTAGAGAAATTGAACTCAGGTGTGGACAACCACAGTTATAGTATGTTTTAACAAGGGGGGCAATCACTTTTTCACACAGGGCCACGATGGTTTGGATTTTTTTTCACCTTTAATAATAAACACCTTCATTTACAAATTGCATTTTGTGTTTACTTGTGTTGTCCTTGACTATTGTTTAAATTGGTTTTATGTTCCGAAACACTTAAGTGTGACAAACATGCAAAGGAACAGGAAATGAGGAAGGGGGCAAACACTTTTTCACACCACTGTATACCATAGTTTGTAGATGTTATAACGTTCACACAAACCAAATAGTATATACTTACTGGAACTTTTTTTTTTTACCAAAGACATAGCAGAATACACTTTGGCCTAAATTCTTAAAGACATTTGATTTTTTTAAATTTTTTATTGGATATGTTTTATAGCAGACAGTACAAAATATTGTTTATTTTCAAAATTTTCAGTCTTTTTTCATTTATATAAGAAATAAAAAACCCAGTGGTGATCAAATACCACTAAAAGAAAGCTCTATTTGTGCGAAAAAATTATATAAATTGCATGACCACACATTTGTCATTTAAAGTAGCAGTGTCTAAAAGCAAAAAATGGCCTGGTCATGAAAGGGGTAAAACCTTTCGGAGGGAAAGTGGTTAAATTACATATAAAGGTTCTGTCTCAAGAGTCCTAAAGTTCAGCTTGCATAACGCTACCAAGCTATGTAAATGCCTTATATTACAGTCTTTGTAGTCATGTGACTACTGTGGCCTAAACTAGTGTTGGATGGATGAACCCCAAAGGAAAAAGTGTAGGTTATAGATCCCATTCCACTGTTTCCCCACTATGCAGAAATGGTCATGATTAAAAAGTCCTGCCTAGCTAGAAAATCAGGTCCCTTGCGCTTACCATCAGGGAAATCAGATATCATCAAATGTGCTTAGTTCCAGATAAAACAAAATTATAATTATTTTAATTTCAACTTTAAATTTATAGGGAAATTCCAGGTAACATAATCTTGCTTTAAAACAAATGTTCCCACACAATAATATACGTTGCCAGGCAAATTAAGTTATAATTTTGGAATTACATATATGGAATTTGTTGCCTTTAAAATCTCGCTTTGTATCCCCTGGTTTATATTGGACAGCTGGTAAAGCTACCCTGTGGGACATCCTCCTCCTCCCTTTCCAATGCGTATAGAATAAGATATTTGTATAGGAAAAAAGATAAAGCAGAGAGGTTGCTGAGTGCATTGGTCTCATGATGCAAAATACAACTAGAGGCTCTCCCTCACTGTCTTCTCTTTGGACTCATGAACACAGAGGTGTAACATTCAGTCACTGTAAATCTGAGGGGTAAAGCACCCGTCAGGAATATGGCTGAAAAAAACAAATACTGGATCCCGGGGGGTTCAGCTCTATAAAAAGAGAAGTGTTACAGGCAAAACCTTGTTTCTTTCACCATGATGCCCGAGTACCATTCAATTCAGCCTGGAAAAGGCACTTTGAATTGATCCGGTTGCATGGCTTGCCCCAGTAAGGAATATTCCAGCGGAGCTCAGCACAGCACGTCTTTACTTTTGACCAACACCTAAGACACTGGCGAAAAAACTGGAGTACCCCCAGTAAGCTTGGGGGGGGACTAAAACTTCCTGTCCAGGGTGTGCCAGTGTCCATCACCTAGTGGTGCCTATATAACCCATCAGTAAATACTCTGGCTCTGTGTCCCGTGATGTACTGCAAGTGCACTTGAAAGTGTAGTCACTGTAAATCTGAGGGGAAGATCTGAAAGGAGGGGAAGCTCTGCTGATTTTATCATCCAATCATGTATAAGAAAAAATGCTGTTTTTTAATTTCTTTGCATGTCCCCCTTGGATTTACAGCGACTTGTAGTGCAAAGTGGATTTGCCTTTAGTAAATACCCCCCCCCCATGTTTGATTTTCTCCTCTAAATGTCTTTTACTCCTGGCAACAAAAAGTTGCTGAAAGAATATGCGCCTGCAGTGAGTATTTCACATACATTTAGGCGCATCAAGCATTTGAGCATTAATGGATTCCATTGACCAGAATATTCAGTTATTCTAGCCATTGAAATGAATGAACGCTCAAATGCTAAACATATCTTTGTGTTTGTGCATATTTAGGTGCATTTAGAAGTGTTTACGCATGTCAAGTTTTTCTGCTCAAAAGCTCCTCTCCTGAATGCACATGTGTTTTTACCATGAGGGGAATCATCAAATGTACTCAGTTAAAAAATCAGAATTATAATATTTTAATTGAAACTTCAAATTTATAGGGAAATTTCTACTTGTAAACATTCCTCTTTTAACATGCCTGTAAATGCCTATGTGTTCAGGGACACATAGGCTAACAGAGAGGTGCATTTACGGGCAGAAAAAACACAAAATGCCTGTAAAAGATGTTTTTTTTTAAGCCCCGTGTGCATGAGCCCTTTCTGTATATATTTCCTCTGCTTACTTGGGTAACAACACGCTCCTTTATTTATATTTTTAATCCTCTCTTTTCCATATTCCTCATGGGCTAGACAGTGGCAGCCCGTCCATTAGGGACGCATGGGCGCCACCCCTCATATCCACGAGTCCGGCCCCCTAATCTACATGCAGGGTGCTGGACGCATTAACTGCAATGGGAGGGTGTATGTTTTTTTTGAAGCACGTGATTGGAGCCAGAGGCTCTAAAAGGCTTCAAAAGAGGATGGGCTTGGGGCACAGAGCACTGTGCTCCGAGCCCACCCAGTTGTTTGAGAATAGCGAATCAATTCGCTATTCTCAAACTGATCCACCTCCCGGGCAGTCAGGAAGAGTGTCCTGAGACCTGTCACCCAATTGGTTGAAAGGACCGGCGATCCTATTGGAAGCCTAGGAGGAGGAGGAGATGCGATAGAAGCTGCTGCCCACCGCCTGTAGGAGCACTGCCCGCCCACCCGCAACCTAAATGGGGTAAAGGTGGAGCTGGATGACCGACGGACAGAGTGTGAGACCCCCACCAAAAGAAAAACCCCTAGCCACCACTGGGGCTAGAATACCTTCCTTGATATTCTGTCAAGGTTGGATGTTAGATTTTCACTGTGTGGGCCAATGACTTTTCATGGATTGATCTCTTTTTTAATATAACATTGAATCTTGATGGTTATTATTCCTTACATATCGATGAATTGTATACTACCAGAATATTGTTATTACTTCTTATATTGTTTTTTGCCATGTTTAATACTTGAGGTTATACTTGTTTTAAAGAATTAAGGAGTAGTGGGTGTGGTTCTGCTCTGCTAATAATGTAATATGTGTTTGGCTCCTTTTAACATATAGGGCACAATTCACTAAAGCTTATCGCATGCGTTATGCTGGTCACATGATCACTTTACGCATGCAATGACGAAAATGTAAATTCATTATCGCTCATATGCGGTACTTAATGGAAACACCAAAAATGGTCAGTAAATAACGCATAAAAAGGCATTAAAATCAATTCACTAAAGGAAATAAATAAATAAATGCATATGATAATTAAGTATTTCTCCGAACTTGCGATAACTATGCAGTAACTAGGGCAATGGTCAGACCCCCCAGTGATTGTTTGAAAAAAAGGCTTATATGCAAGTAATTGGCCATAAAAGGGGAATGGGGGTCTGGGCATTGCCCTGTATCAATCCCAAACTTTTTTTTTTTAATTATCATTTTTTTAGGAGCAGTGATTTTAATGATGCTTAGAGTGCAACAATAAAAATAAAGAATTCCTTTAAATATAGTGCCTGGGGGTCCCCTTAGTCTGTCTGTAAAGTGGTGCATCTGTAGCATATATAGAACATGCTACAGCAAAGCAGACATTTATAAAGAAAAAAACAATAGTCAAATTACATGTAAAATGACTCATGGTTACAATTGCCAACATCCAGGTATTGAAAAAATAAAGAAAAAAACAACGTGTTGGTTCACTTACCTTTTCATTCGATTTCCCTTCTAAATGTTTCATATGGATACCACATTACAAATCAAAGAGCACCAGACACTTTTTTGAAGATATTTAATTTAATTTAATTTAATTTTATGTTAAAAGGAACCACACACATATTACATTATTAGCAGAGAAGCGCCACACCCTCTACTCCTTAATTCTTTATTACAGACTCTACCTAGGTAGTTGTCCCAGTGGAGGCAACAGCTCCCACAAAAACTAGACTTGCGCACACTGAAATATTTAATTTCAGAATTTAATCCGAAAAATACATTTATTTAGTTACTCCTGAAATTAGTTTTTATAAAAAAAATTTCGTAAAAAAATGCATTTGTCCGAAAATCCGAAATAATTAAGGTTGAATCTGTCATTTGAAGGCTTATGGTGTCAGTCGAATGTTCTAAGAAGATTTGGCGCAGCAGCTAAACTGTACGACGCCGCAATCGTACATTTCCAGTCGAATGATCCGCCTACAAGCTATAGTAGAATTCTAATATTGTATGACACTAGTAATAATTTTATTTATTAATTATTATTACTAGTCAACAAACATTAGAATTCTTCTATAGCCTATGGGTGGAGCATTTGACCATAAATGTTTGCTCACGGCGACTGCTTCGTCGAATCTTCATGTCTAATATTTTCTCTCTATGTCGAATCTTTTCTCTCTATGTAGAATAATCTTGAACTAATAGAGCTAAGGTTTGACATTTGACCACGAGTTCGATTAACAAAGGAACGCTATTGTCAGCGTGTCGCTCCTATCTATATCGAACTGTTGTCACAACGAAAACGAAAATAAAGCATTTGTTTATGTTGGATCTTTCAGTTTTAGGTTTGTTAAAACGATAAAGAAAATACCTGAAATTCGGTGAAAATGCATTTGGACGAAAATCAATAACAGCCATTTGCACGGAACCACCCCCGTTTTTCTTAAATATACCTGTTTTAACCTATATTTTTGGAGGTTGTCTATCGGTGAAATGTGTATTTGATCATCTTGTGTGTGAAAGCCAAATAACAAATACCTCACTGTAGCATACCCCTAAAATTTTCAAAGGAGGCATACGACCCACGTTTCGAATGGGTGTTGGAATGGGTAGAGGAGATGGGCCACTGAATGCATGGAATCACTTCTGGCACAAGAACTAGGTACGCAGGAACATTGTCATAGTACGTGGCTCTCCTGGATTATGTACAGAGAACCTTCTGAGCTTTGGGATCTGCTAAAGGGTTTAAGGTTGACTAGCCTCTCTGGATTCCCTTTTGCACCTGAGAGCGCCCTCCTTGGGCTATGCTTTTTCTTTCTTGTCTATTCTTCTTCTTCCCTCCTTTCCATCTTACTGGCCTCCTGGAAATTTTCCTGTTTTGGAATATTGCTGTATCTCTCTTATTATTGTTCTTTTTTGCACAATCCACTTAATTGTTTTTCTTTTTCTTTTCTGTTTTTTTTTTTCTTTTTCTTTTGTACTTGCTCCAGATTGTCAGGGCTTATGTCTGGTGTTTTGATATTTTGTATGTTAAAACTTCTATTTTTTTTTCAATAAAACTAGATTGAATATAACATTTTCTAAGGAGCGTGAGTGTTTTTCTTTCATGGGTCAACTGCGCGTTGCTCTGCTTGTCTAGGATATTGGAGAATAGAGATATAATTACCTGATCCTCTGAGCCTCACCACACAAGTCTGGTCCCTGTGGCTCCTGCCCCAAACAATCTAGCAGTCTTGTGCAGTGGAGTGTTCCTGAAGTCATCAAGCCCATAGCCCTGCTCTGGATGTGAGGTCTCATAAATGCCTTTGGATGAGGCTGTCATTGGTGCATTGTGATGTCAAAGTTATCCCGCCACATGGGCTATGGCCTTTTCAATGCAAGGTAGAATGAGTGATTGCCTTAAAACTAATATTCATCAACCAAGCAGCTCATGAGAATGTTGGATACACTTTAGTATAAAGTAGCCATTTTAAAGATCTAATTAGCAATTAACCATAAGGAATGATAGTGCCATTTCTGTTTTTAGTTGCAGGAAAATAAGGGTAGTTGTAATAAAATGTAATTAAAAAAGTAAACTGTAAAAGCAAAACTACCAAATGGGCTATTTTCACAGTGTTTATATAAGTAACTTCCAATACATTTTATTTTTAAAAATGCCATAAAAAAGAAACAAGGCTCCCCGGCTTCTTAAAACATTTTAATAACGTGCTATCCTCTGAACTGAAAAAGATATTATTAGTTCAATACACTGCAACCTATAATTTATGTTCACAAGAATTTGCTGTTAAAAATAATGTGCAGTAGCTTGAACTTAATTACTTCATTGCTTACGACTGTAGAATTATTATATGGCTGACCTCACTGAAATCTGAAGCACAAAAACTATGTTTTTTTCCATAGTATATGTTGACGAGTAAATAATATATACGTATTGTACATTCTTAAAGGTAAAACTGTTTGATGTTCCTATATAGGGAATTTATATAAATGGCTTCCCCCTATTTTCCTAGGAACACTTTAGTAAAGTGTCATTAAACTCACAGCATAAAAAAAACTATCAATAAATGGTGTATTACATGATGTTCATACTCACTTAGTCACTATGAGATTTGTTTTCTGTATTCTGCAAAAAAATTGGTTGATCCTGCTGCACTCTGTCTCCTGCTTCAGTCCATGTTCCTGCTGCAGTTCAGGATTTCGCAGAGCAGTGTTGGCAGCTAGTGCACATGCTCAGTTTTCAGTGTATTTGCACGCTGAGCATTTCCTCCCTATCACATCTGTGCAGCCCATGTGACCATAGAGTCACACATGTGGGTGTGTAAACAGTGGTAAATGACAGCCCACTCCCTCCCTCCTCCTCCATGCCCACTAACCAACTAAAAACACAATGGGGGTCGGATTTCACATCTTGATTGATGGAGGCTTCACCTCCCTGTTATTCTAAGACACAGGCTGGGATGACGTCACACTGCCTGTGACTAGCAGAAATCCGTTCACACCATGTTATTGCCTAAAAAATAAAAAAAGATTTAATTTTAAATATATACAGTATTTATATGACAATTTAAAAAATTTATTGATATTACCTATTTATTTTTACTCGGTATCTCAAAGTCTGTTTATTTTAATTTTATTTTTAACATGTGATCAGCAGCAGAGGACTAGAAGCTCCTCCTGCCACGGTTTCCCTGCAGACAGGCTGGGAAAGAGCTGGGTCATGTGACAGCTGTTTATCGATTAAGAAAAAAGGTACTTACCTGTATATTTTTTTTAATCAAAATAATTACAATGCCATTATCCACGTATAGAAAAAGAAGGGATAATGTCAATTAAAGTGTGGGTTTAGTATCACTTTAAGGTAGGGGATCTGATTACCACTTTTGGTTTATACTATGTATATTCTATGCATATATAATTAAATTTCCTTTTTTGGATGCACCCAGATTTACTCTATTTTACTTTATTTTTTTATATGTGATTTGAAAGTGCCTTACGTTATACTCTCTTTTTAGTATGTATTTTGTTCTCCTAAATGTTTGGTCATGTTCTTTTATATGTATGCATTTATAAGATGGAATGGCATTGTATTGCTTGATGCTGTTTCTGCTGCAATCCCTTTGATTGCATTACATGTATAGCAGTGCTCATAAGTTTACATACCCTGGCAGAATTTATGATTTCTTGGCCATTTTTCAGAGAATATGAATAATAACACAAAAACGTTTCTTTTACTCATGGTTAGTGTTTGGCTGAAGCCATTTATTATAAATCAATCAACTGTGTTTACTATTTTTAAATGATAATGACAACAGAAACTACCCAAATGACCCTCATCAAAAGTTTACACACCCTGGTGATTTTGGCCTGATAACATGCACACAAGTTGACACAAAGGGATTTGAGTGGATATTAAAGGCAACCTGTGATCTGTTTGCTTGTAATTAGTGAGTGTATATAAAAGGTCAATGAGTTTCTGGATTCCTGACAGACCCTTGTATCTTTCATCCAGTGCTTGTAATACATGTTTGTAGACAAGAAAAATAGTGGGGGATCTGACATCTTCCACAGTTCCTTTGTAAATGGCGGTGGGACCCTGATGCTACAAAAAAATTGCATTTGGTTCACTGCGTTTATAAATAGCAACAGAGTAGAGGGTGGGAGGAATATTTCATTGCATGTACTTTATATTATGTAATGGGTCTAGTGAACATGTTGCCAAGCTACTGACATTTAAATATTTACAAGAAATAGGAAGAAAATATAATGAAAATAACAAATCAATTCGGCATGATTTGTTTGGATAAAGCGTTGCACGACCGTGCAATGGTCAGTTAAAGCGAAGCAGTGCGGTATTGCAAAAAATGTCCCAGTCATGAAGGAGGTAAATCTTTCCATGGCTGAAGTGATTAAAGTATATGTAAACCCTCACCTTGTTAAAGAAACCATTCTGTTTAAAATAGAAATGAAAGGCAAAATATTTGCTTATACATAAAAAAAATTATAAATACCCCTTTCACTCCTTTTATTTAAATGTTCATATACCCTTTGTTCTCAGCTGCCTAAGGAACTCAGAGAGATGGGGATGAGAAACAGCCTCACACTGATCTTCCCATTGCATGACTGTGCAAGGGGGGGGGGGGGATCTGTGAGCAGAAGTTTGATTATTGGAGGAGAACAGGCTGAGTGTAAAGGGAGCTGAATACAAATGCATGCCACACTTTTCAAATATTTATTTGTAAACAATTTTGAAAACCATTTATCATTTTCCTTCATAAAATCCCAATAAAATACATTTATGTTTTTGGGTTGTAACATGACAAAATGTGGAACATTTCAAGGGGTGTGAATACTTTTTCAAGGCATTGTGTATATATATATATATATATATATATATATATATATATATATTGGTGGTGTGGTGCCCCACCAGTGTACTGTATTGATGCAGGATTCTCAACCAGGCAGGTTTAGGGACACTAGTTTATTTGCTTATTTGGGGAGGAAACTGGCTTTTCAGTTTCCTCATTATTTACTAAAATTTACTAAAATAAAGTTTTGGGACCTGGAGCCCGGATATTTCGTAGCAATTCGGGTGGGATAAAATCCTAAGTTCTGTATCCAGGTTTTGAGATCCACCAGCATACTGACTGGTCAGGTGTGTGCTGGTGTATTTGTAGACACCTGACCATGGTTCTGGGCTCCACCCTCCCGAGGAGTCCAGGCAAGCACGAGAGAAGTGTGCATATCTACACCGTTCTGTCTGTCTGTCTGTCTGTCTGTCTGTCTGTCCGTCCAGACAGAGGGTCCAAGCCTATGGGCTGGAAGAGTGCTGAGGTACAGAGTGTACAGGAACCCCGTTATAGAGCCAGAGGGCTGAAGCATAAGCCTGAGCAGCAGTGCTGCTAAAGAGAGCCAGGTGGCTTGGTATTTTCTGTTTATCTTACATTGTTGCTGTGGAAAGCTGAAACCCCTGTGTGGGCAACTCTTCTGTTATTGGACCTGTTTTCTTTTCCTTTAACCTCTAGGGATCCGCGCTATAGCCAAATGACGGCTACAGTGCGGACCTGCATTGTCGGGACGACGTCTATTGATGTCGTCCCGTGCACGAGCAGCCTGCGCGCCCCCTGAAGAGCGCACACGGCGTGCTCTGTGATCAGCGAGTCTATGAGAGTCTATGAGATCCCGACCCCCTTACCACATGATCAGCTGTCAGCCAATGACAGCTGATCACGTGATGTCAACACAGTCGGTAATCGGCTATGTTTTCTCCCCTCTATCCGCTGTCAGCGCGAGGAGAAAAAAAAAACAATCAAGCGGCATCTGTCCCGCTTACTGATCCTCAGTGCCCACCTGTGCCCGCTAAAAGGGACGCCTACCAGTGCCCACCAGCACTACCTGCCAGTGCCCACCAGCACCACCTGTCAGTGTCCACAGTACCATCTGTCAGTGCCCACAATCAGTGCCTGGACAGTGCTGCACATCAGTGCCATCTATCAGTGCCCATCTATGCCACCCATCCGTGCCACCCATCAGGGCCCATCAGTGGCATCTTATTAGTGGCCATCAGTGCCGCTTTATCTGTGCCTATCAGTACTAACTTATCTGTCCCCATCAGTGCCACCTTATCTGTGCCTATCAGTGCCACCTTATCTGTGCCTATCAGTGCCGCCTTAACTGTGCCTATCAGTGCCCACCAGTGCAGCCTATCAATGCCCACCAGTGCCACCTCATCAGTGCATATCAATGAAGCAGAAAAATTACCTATTTGAAAAATTTTATAACAAACTATTAAACATGATTTTTTTTTTTCAAAACTTTCCATCTTTTTTTTTGTTTAGCAAAAAATAAAAACCCCAGCTATGATTAAATACCACCAAAAGAGCCCTATTTGTGGGAAAAAAATGATAAAAATGTAATTTGGGTACAGTGTTGTATGACCGCGCAATTGTCATTTAAAGTGCATCAGTGCCGAAAGCTGAAAATTGGCCTGGGCAGGAAGGGGGTTTAAGTGCCCAGGAGGCAAGTAGTTAATAAACGTTGGCCAACAAGCCCTTAAACTGCATATCTGGTATGGATTCAGCTCACTGGTAGCCTCTACACTAAGCTAAACAACCCACAATATATACACACACACACAAACAGATGAGAGAAGGAAAGGTATCTATCTATCTATCTATCTATCTATTTATATTAGTTAGCTACCATGTTACATAGTTACATAGCTAGTCAGGTTGAAAAAAGACACAAGTCCATCTAGTTCAACCCCAAAAAAATACAATCCCATATACACAATATTTCACCCACTGTTGATCCAGAGGAAAGCAAAACCCCCCAGCAAAACATGATCCAATTTGCTACAGCAGGGGAAAAAATTCCTTCCTGATCCCACGAGAGGCATTTGGATTTTCCCTGGATCAACTTTACCTATAAATGTCAGTACCCGCATATTATGTACATTTAGGAAAGAATCCAGGTCTTTTTAACTACTTGCTGCCTGTCCACCGTCAAATGATGGAGGGATGGTGCGGCTTTCGTTCTCGGTGGACGTCATATGATGAGATGGCGATCATGGGCGCGTTGTGTTGCTAGGACACGTCCCAACCCGATCTCTGTAAAGAGCCACGGCCGCGGCTCTATAACCATGTGATCGGCTGTGTCTAATCACACCCGGTTACATGTAAACACGAAAATGCCGATAATCGGCTCTCATCGCTTCACACTGACTGCTATGTGAAACAAACAGTTATTGTTGCATTGCATCTACTCTGTATCACTTATGTACAGATCTAAGGAGTAACCTGCATATACTGTCAAGTTAAGTAGCCCTAAGGCCTGGTTCACACTTGTATGATTTCAGATGTGACTTCAGCAGCACAGAATCAGACGACAATGGAAATAACTTTATTTTCAATGGTGCCCGTTCACATCCATGCAGTGCAGCGTGTTTTTGGAAAAAGTACATGTGGTACTTTGGAGCAGTTGCAATGAGACGTTGGTCCCATAGACTTTAATATAAATGCACCAAAAAAAGTATGTAGAAGGCATGTAAAAAGCATGTACCGTATTTATCGGCGTATAACACGCGCCAGCGTATAACACGCACCCCAAGTTTAGGAGGAAATTTTAAGGAAAAAAACTTTTAGGAGGGAAATTTAAGGAAAAAAAACTTACATTTAAATGCCCATCAATGCAGCCTTATCAGTGTCCATCTGAAGCCTTGTCAGTGTCATTTGCAGCCTTATCATGCAGCCTGTCCTCATGCAGCCTGTCCTCATTGCAGCCTGTCCTCATTGTAGCCTGTCCTCATTGTAGCCTGTCCTCATTGCAGCCTGTCCTCATTGTAGCCTGTCCTCATTGCAGCCTTGTCATGCAGCCTGTCCTCATTGCAGCCTTGTCATGCAGCCTGTCCTCATTGCAGCCTGTCCTCATTGCAGTCTGTCCTCATTATAGCCTTGTCATGCAGCCTTGTCATGCAGCCTGTGCATCGTTGTCCCCTCAGGGTTTTATTTTTAAAAATGGCGCCGCCGAGATGTCCTGTGTATCTCGGCAGCACCCAGTAGTTCTCGGCCTCCTTCGGCCGTTCTCGACGGCTTTTGGCCACCTTCGGCTGATCTCAGCGGCTTTCGGCCGTACTCTGCGGCTTTCGGCCGCCTTTGCCGTACTCAGCGGCTTTCGGCCGCTCTCGGCCCTTCTCTGCGTTTTTTGGCCACCGAGTAGGGCCGGAGGCGGCCTAAAGCCGCCGACAAAAGCCGAAGGCGGCGAGAAGGGCCGAAGCCGGCTGAAAGCCGCCCAGAGCCCAGAAATCGCGGAGGATCGGCGTATAACACGCACCCAAGATTTTCCCGATTTTAAGGGGGAAAAAAGTGCGTGTTATACGCCGATAAATACGGTACTCAAATTTATAGTGCATTTCTGGAAAAGTTTTGTGTGTAAAATCCGGACTCTTTCTCTTTTTAAAAAAAACGCAGGAACGATGAAAAACACATCAAAAACACACTACAAAATCACACTGAAAATCATACCCACCCTCATACAGAAGCATTATTAACCTGGGAGAGGGTAGTGTTGGATGCACTAGCAGATTTAGATGGCTTTGACTAACAGCTTGAAGCTGAACTCCAGCTAACACTTTTTAACTAGTTACAGCAATTGTTTATTTTTAGCCTTGGGATTAAAATTCTTAGGATGGAATTAAAAAACAGAAAGCATCCAGGTTGCCATGTTGCATTGCATTTTGCAGAAAATTACAGAGCTGCAGATTGAAAAGGAAGGTTTTTTTTTAATAAAAATAATTTACAACATGACTTGTGTAACAATTTTATATGCTGTATTATTTTTGTTTAAATATACTTTCTTGCTAGGAAAGTGCAGTTACTCTTTAATCAGAGCTGAGGCCTATAGCAAAAATGTGACAATCCATAAGGGATCTATAGGTGTGAGAGCTGAATTGGTTAATATTCTTTTACAGACTGGTCCTGTTTTTTTTTTTTTTCTCCCTACAGTAAGGCAGCATAAGGCAGGAAAATATTTACCAGCTGATTCTTGATAGAAGTTAAATAATTTGACCACTAGATGGCAGTAAAAGCCTGCTGATGACACCATTGGACATTTGCAGTAAACATTGCTAGTGGCAGATGATAGGTAATTTCAGATGACTGCAGTTTGCATGTCTAAGATAACCCATTTCATTAAGGGCTCATTTACACGGGCACTTAGAGTCATACACCATAAAAAAATGAGTGTACCTTAGTAGTGGGGAGTGACAGGTGTTTGCATACAGTTGCCTGTACAAATCAATGACAAGATGCAGCTTTATGCTGGTAATCGCACATCTGAGCATCAGGCCTGCATCCAGCCTGTCTGATCTGGGGAGCAGCAATAAAAGTCAGGGGGGCATATTGTCAACACACCTTGCTTTTATGTTTTGAGCCGTTCTTATATTTAATGGCCTTTTTATTTTCCCTTTGTTTGCCCCAGCCTTGGAAAAATGCATTTTTTTTTTTACCTAGATCTCCATATTTTAGTTCAGACATGTACTATCCATTTATGTATATGAAGTAATAAACTTAAAGTGGACAAAACAGAACCAACATGAATATTACTCTGAACTTTTTTTCCCAATCATTTTTATTGAAATTTTTCATAAAGAACATAAGATATATAGACTTTGTCATATATTGAGAAATAGTAGTAAGTGATAAAGTTGGGTGTATGCATATGACATAGCAGGTATTAACATAAGTGAAAAATACAAACTTTTTTTTATTATATTTTATTTTTCTATAATTTTTTTACATTTTATTTTATCCCCCTTTTTCCTCCCCTTAATAAACCTATCACCTTTTCACCTTTTACCATTCAGATTTATTACCATGTCAGAGCAACAGCCTTCTGTTTTTTTTGGTCAAAACTCTGACAAACTCATCTATGTCTAGATGATTAGCATTTGACTTCTTATGAGCCAAAATGACCAAATCTATTTTTCTGTGATGCATCATCGTGTAGAGGAATGGGGTTAGAACATGGGACAGTGTGGAGAATGAACTCTCGCATGATGCTGAGGACAACGCAATCACCTGAGCGGTTACACACCCTCACTGACGAAGTCCTGTTGGGACGTAACGCAGTGTATGGGGGGAGGAGCTTGTTGTGCGGACGTCACCCGCTGCCATCTCTAGGTGCTATGCACTTGATCTTTGGATCGTGCTGTTGCTCATTGTTGATATTGTTTGCGCTTTTGAGCGCCAACTTTTTATGCTTTTTATTTCCTAATAAACTTTAGGGAGTACACTTAGAGCGTGTCCTTCTATCTTTCTGTACTCATCTGCGGCATGCCGGTCTGGAGGCTTATATTTGCTGAACCTCACTGTTGTATTGGAGTCCTGTCCTGCCGGATCAAGGATTTTTCAAGCCGTGCTGGATTTTACCATCATCCCTGGGAGGATAAATGTGTTTATGACCTTCTGTAAAGCAGAGGTCCTCCTTATCTGGTAAGCGCATTTTGATCATGTGGTGGAGGATATTGACACTCATTTATTCATTGGATTTTAAAATGTGCCCCGACCTGACTTTGTCCCGGGCTCTGTCCTGGAAATCAAGGTCAGTCACGGACTACTATAATTGAGGCAAGCAGAGTGATGCTCACAATCTCACTGCAGTGCTGCCTTGTGATGTGACCGGGCACAGATCCCTTCCTCTACCTCCTGACCTGGTGGCTATTGTGGACTCCCTGGATGTGTAAGGATGTGAGGAGGAGCCTGCTGAGAGAAAGGAAGTGATTGGGCAGGACTAACAGAAGGGGGTGTGGCCAGTCTCCACTGATTCCGCCTGTCCTGTCTTCCTTGAAGTGAACGTGACTGAGAGGCTTAGAGACAGTGGACAGAGCTGTTAGTGTCTGTGTTACTGTGGCGGCCTTTATCTGCAGGATGTCAGGCTGAAATGCATGGAGATCTGAACGCGGACTGTGTAGAGTTCTATTGGCTGTCTTGTTTAAAGAGGTTGTAAACACCCTAAAAGAAATAAAAAAAAAACCTGTAAGACAAAGGCATAATGAGCTGCATCGCATACCAGCTCATTATGAAATACTTACCTTAGAACGAAGCCCTCTAATCAGTGCTCACACACCGCTGAGACGGGGGACATCTTCCCCAGTGTTTCTTCCGGGTTTGCAGGCTCCGGCGCTGTGATTGGCCAAGGCTGTGATGACGTTACTCCGGCACATGCGCGCGGAAACCGCTGGTCACGGCATGGAGTCCTGAAGACGGCATGAGCGGCCATTCCTTCAGAACGCATGCACTGATGATGTAATCGGCACAGTATGCAGCAATTATCTCCTAAACGGAGCACGTTTACAAGATATTTACAGTACCTAAAGGTAAGCCTTATTATAGGCTTTCCTATATTTATAAGCAAACTAGGGAAGTTTACTTTCTCTTTAGGAAATCTGGAATCCAACAGAAAATCCTGCCCATCACATAGTTGCCAGCGCAGTGAGGTCTTATCTGCTAACAAAGGGGTAATCATCATGTCTCTAGCCACCACAGGGATTTTACTATTGCATAGTTGCCAAGAATCATGTCCAGCCAAGAAAGTTAATCTTTGACCCTTTTATTGCTAGCAGATCCTTGCTGGCTGTACATTCTTGGCACCTATGCAATAGGCTTGTATGATCCCTGTGGTGGCTAGAAACATGATAATGAACCCGTTGCTAGCAGATGAGACCGTCTGATCTGCTAGCAATAATCATTATGTTTCTAGCCACCACAGGGACTTTTCAAGCCTCTTGCATATGTGCCAAGAATGTACAGCCCGCAATGATCTGCTAGCAATAAAAGGGTTAATCATGTCTGTAGCCACTAGGGATCTTACCAGCCTAAGATCCATGGTGGCTACAGACTTGATTAACCCTTTTATTGCAAGGAGATTTCTCATGCCTAGACATGATTACCAATTTCATTGCTGTCAGATCCCTGATGGACACACATGATTACCCTTCTTGTAGAACCACCCCCAAATTTAATGAATACCCCACCCCCAATTAAAGTACATGCTCCACCTACAGCGGCTTTCTGGACACACAGAAAAAAAAATCTCTAAAAACTTTTTTGAAATGTTGTCAACTATGACAGTGCATGCAGCTCTGGGAATGCTTCATTGTAGCCTCTGATGCGTGCCAACAGCAGACAGTTCCTCTTCTGTGGTCAACTTCTTCAACATGGGTTTTGCAACAAGAATTTCATTTCTCAGGCTGTCAGCATTAGTACATTGTGACTCAGCAAGCAGATGCAAAGGAAAATCCTATAGACACGTCATCTTCTTTCTTAGACTCTTTGCTCTCAGAGGTCCTACTTAAGGGCAGCTCATTTACAGTTTGGATTTTACCTCTATCCCTATGCTTTCCACATAATACCTGTTCTTCTCAAACTGATCTGGGCTTAGAAGGTGG
Source organism: Lithobates pipiens (assembly GCF_037356315.1). Lineage (NCBI taxonomy): Eukaryota > Metazoa > Chordata > Amphibia > Anura > Ranidae > Lithobates > Lithobates pipiens. The sequence continues at coordinate 126,680,976 of NW_027507764.1, forward strand.
GCTATAGTCTCACTTTTTGCCTTTTTCTTCATCATTTCAGCCAACTGTAGCGCCCACCACCTTTAGGTGGGTGCTAACAGGTTAGAGATAGGTGAAATTGCCAGTGCCTTACACTGTTTGTTTAGGCCTGGTGGGTTAATTTGATTTGGGAGGAGTGGTAGAAAAGAGGGGGGTGTTACCACCTGTACTCTGCCCTGGGAAAACCCTCCCTTTGCTTTCCTCAAGAATGTTCTGGAAAGGAGGCGGGTCAGGGACTGGAGTGCAGGCAGTGTATATGGCCCCTGGCCCAATCATTCATTTGTATGGGCAGGGGCGGGACTGATATATATTCTGAGGTCACATGCTTCCTAAGGGGGATGGGAAGAGACCGAGTCCAGTGAAGCAACCAAAATGTAACTCCAAGGAGCAGGCTTCAGAGGCCCCAGTGCTGGAGAGCAGGAACATAACCTGAAAACCTGGGGTTTCAGAGTCCCCAGTGCTGGATGGTCCATGCACAGCAAGTCGTCTGAGAAATCCTGGGGAATTAATCCAGGCATCCCGGCTGGGATGGCCCTATATTCAAGACACGGGAAGTAGCTGTAAAGCGGAAGGAGTAGACCGAGTTGACCTGGACTTTCCTGAACTGGCCCGGGTAGGATCGCAGGAGGCAAGATGGGCAGGTGAGGCCTGGGACTTCCAGCATCCAATTACCAAGGTGCTTTTCAGAGGAGCACTGGTCAGTTCGCTAAGGGAAAGGGATCTAGCTACTCAGAGGAACTAGAAGGAGGAGGCAGCTCATACTTCCTATCACCACCATTACACACGGACTGCAGCAGAAGGAATAAAAGTTACCTGTTCAATTTTATTAACTGTGTCTGTTGTGAATCGTGTGGGGTGGAAGAACGGATGCATGTTAGCAGTATGGTATGAACTACACAGCAGCTCCCAAGGGAGTAATGCGCTACACAACAATGAAGAAGGTTGTTTTGCCATTTATCAATGAGGCTGCAAATTTTCAACATGGGAAGCAAAAGCATGCATCTTTCAGCAAATATATTGTTATTGTTTCAAAATACTTTTTATTGTAAAGTTTTTAACTTTAACAAAACACTCGTAAAATAAAAAAAGAAAAAAACACATAGAATATATCAGGTCAAAGAGGGCTACCACCAGCCATGTGTCATAGAAACCTTACAAATATATAGGAGACATCAGTGGAAACATGCATCACAAAATAGCTGCAGCAAATGGGAAAGTGCAGAAGACCTCTGCCTTTTGACAAAACAAAATATAAAAATAACACAACCATAGTATATCCCATTCACAATAACAGATAATAAGCGTGACTGTTACACTAAACAAAAATATATATGAATGGTGGTGAGATCCTCAAAATTAACACCACTGAAAAAAAAAAACATCCCAGAAAAAGGGAGAGGGTGCTGTCTTAGATGATCTTCTATCAAAAGCGCTGCAGCAGTGCTGATAGGCAGGACTCCTGAGGGTCCCTGTTGTGTCCTTGTAGGCTGGAATACTCTCCCTGAATAAGGCCTAGCTTCCCCTCACTCATTCCACACACGTCTTCACAAAATGGTGGCTTGGCCCTCTTTTATATGGAAACTAAAAAAAGCTCGAGAGAACCTGGTACCAATCAGAACACGAGGCTTCTCCAAGATGGCTGCTGGAGACAAGTTCAGAGAAATTACAGCCTCAACAGGGTTTTGCAAAACAGCAAGAAAACACAAACACATTCTGAATATAATATGACATTTCTACATGAGAAATTAAGTCTGATATAATTATAGTCCCACTTCTCCTTTCAGCCAGCAAGACTGTCCTGTCACAGTTAACTGTAAGCGAGGAGGCTACCTACACACACATCTATGTCAGGAAACTTTCTGAAAAGTTCAGGGTCGGAACACAAGTATAAAGAGGCCCATTCACTGGATTTACACCCATCAACTGTTCTGACCATCATTTCTCTATGAATCACAAAGGTAAAATCATCAGTGAGCAGTCATCCAGAAGTTCCAAAGAATCATAAAAAACAATTGAGACTAAGCTGTGGATTAAGTATAGTTGTAATATATGGATCTATCATTTTTCCCTTTGTAACAGCAGGTCACAGCAGTCAACCCCTAGATACAAGGAGGACACGGTCAATCATGCACTTTAAGGTCAGTATACAATGGTTTAGCTCCAAAAAATGGTGTGCAACCAGTTGGTTAGAAGTCCACCTGGTGGATGGCAGATCTGTGGTTGTTGAACTGATCCCAAAGGGAGAGATAGTACTGACCATGTAATAAAGACTGCAGGGACAGAGAAGCAAGTCCCGTATTTATCGGCGTATAACAAGCACTTTTTCCCCTTAAAATCAGGGGAAAATTGGGAATGCGTGTTATACGCTGATCCCCCGCAGATTGTCAGCTTTTCTGCCATTCTCTGTGGCTTTTGGCTATTTTCTGCCATACTCAGCTGTTCTTTGCGGCTTTCGGCTATTTTCTGCCGTACTCAGCCGCTCTCTAAGGCTTTCGGCTGTTCTCAGCCACCAAGAATGGGCGAGTGCGGCCGAAAGCCGCGGAGAACGGCCGAGTGCAGCCAAAAATAGCCAAAAATAGACGACAGCCGTGGAGAACGGCCGAGAGCTACCGAGCTCTGCCGAGATACACAGGACATCCGCTCTGTATCTCGGCGGCTCCATTTTTAAACGGCAAGCCAGCAAAAGACACTGACAAGGCTGCAAATGACTGACAAGGCTGCAATGCAAGGCTGCAAATGACACCGACAAGGCTGCATTAATGGGCATTTAAATGTACATTTTTTTCCTTAAACTTCCCTCCTAAATGCTTTTTTCTTTAAAATTCCCTCCTAAACTTGGGGTGCGTGTTATACGCCAGCGCGTGTTATACGCCTATATATATGGTACCTATTCCAATGTACAGTAAAGGTTGCATTTAATATACACTCATGTTTGTCTAATTGCGCATGTAGAAAGAGCTGTCCAGTGAGTGTATAGTGGAATGTGGTACAATCTGGACTACAGTAACAACTTTTCAAGTTTTGTCTCCTCCGATAATTGATAATAGCGGAAGGTGTATATGCTAATATTAGGCTTTGATCAATGGAAATAATTAGCCAACAGGAATAGACCACATCCTTTACTGTCTCTGTCTCTCTTGAGTAACATATGGCAAAAAAGGTTTGGTTTTATAAGATGTTGATGCAGATACACAAAAGAAACTCCCCAGCATTTCCCACTTGCCATCTTTGTTGGTGGAGAAGTTTCCTTAACCACTTTCAGACCGGACCATTTTGCTGGTAAATGACCAGAGGTCTTTTTACACTTTGGCACTGCGCTGCTTTAACTGGTAATTGCGCGGTCATGCAATGTTGTACCCAAACAAAATTTGCGTCCTTTTCTTCCCACAAATAGAGCTTTCTTTTGATGGTATTTGATTGCCTCTGCGATTTTTATTTTTTGCGATATAAACGTAAAAAGACCGCAAATTTTGAAAAAAAATGATATTTTCTACTTATTGTTATTAGAAAAATCCAATAAACTCAATTTTAGTCATACATTTAGGCCAAAATGTATTCAGCCACATGTCTTTGGTAAAAAAAAAGTCAATAATTGTATATTTATTGGTTTGCGCAAAAGTTGTCACATCTACAAACTAAGGTACGTTTTCTGGAATTTACGCAGCTTTTAGTTTACGACTGCCTATCTCATTTCTTGAGGTGCTAAAATGGCAGGGCAGTACAAAACCCCCCCAAATGACCCCATTTTGGAAAGTAGACCCCCTAAGGAAATTGATAAGAGGCATGTTGAGCCCATTGAATATTTTATTTTTTTGCCTCAAGCGATTGAATAATGACAAAAAAAAAATTTTTTTTTTTTTTTTACACAAAGTTGTCACTAAATGATATATTGCTCACACATGCTATGGGCGTATGTGAAATGACACCCCAAAATAAATTCTGCTGCTTCTCCTGAGTACGGGGATACCACATATGTGGGACTTTTTGGGAGCCTAGCCGCGTACGGGGCCCCGAAAACCAAGCACCGCCTTCAGGCTTTCTAAGGGCGTAAATTTTTGAGTTCACTTCTCACTACCTATTACAGTTTTGAAGGCCATAAAATGCCAAGATGGCACAAAACCCCCACAAATGACCCCATTTTAGAAAGTAGACACCCCAAGCTATTTGCTGAGAGGCATGTTGAGTTCATGGAATATTTTATATTTTGCCACAAGTTGCGGGAAAATTACAAACTTTTTTTTTTTTTTTTTTTTTTTCACAAAGTTGTCACTAAATGATATATTGCTCACACATGCCATGGGCATATGTGAAATGACACCCCAAAATAAATTCTGCTGCTTCTCCTGAGTACGGGGATACCACATATGTGGGACTTTTTGGGAGCCTAGCCGCGTACGGGGCCCCGAAACCAAGCACCGCCTTCAGGCTTTCTAAGGGCGTAAATTTTTGAGTTCACTTCTCACTACCTATTACAGTTTTGAAGGCCATAAAATGCCAAGATGGCACAAAACACCCACAAATGACCCCATTTTAGAAAGTAGACACCCCAAGCTATTTGCTGAGAGGCATGTTGAGTCCATGGAATATTTTATATTTTGCCACAAGTTGCGGGAAAATTACAAACTTTTTTTTTTTTTTTTTCACAAAGTTGTCACTAAATGATATATTGCTCACGCATGCCATGGGCATATGTGAAATGACACCCCAAAATAAATTCTGCTGCTTCTCCTGAGTACGGGGATACCACATATGTGGGACTTTTTGGGAGCCTAGCCGCGTACGGGGCCCCGAAAACCAAGCACCGCCTTCAGGCTTTCTAAGGGCGTTACAGTTTTGAAGGCCATAAAATGCCAAGATGGCACAAACCCCCCCCAAATGACCCCATTTTGGAAAGTAGACACCCCTAAATTTAGGGGTACACTAGTGAGACTAGGTAATAAATGGCGGGTGCCCTGAAACTATAAAAAAATAACTAACCAACCAGCGTCACCTGTAACAGTTATATGGTGATCACTGGTGAAAGGGTTAACTAGGGGGCAATCAGGGGGCTTTATGCGGTAGTATATGGGGGTCCCTGGCGCTATAAAAAGCTGCGGCGAACCTAAATACCTACCTGCCTAACTAGCGTCACCTGTGACACTAATACAGCGATCAGAAAAACGATCGCTTATTAGGCTGGGTTCACACTGGAGCGATGCGGGAACGCCACGAATGCGCGGCGGGTTCCCGCATCGCATGCCTCCCGGCGGCAGTTCACACTGCCCTATGCGAACTGCTGGGAGTGTCAGTGAAATGTTACTGACACCCCCAGATCAGTTCGCATATCGCAGTGCGATCTGCAAACTCGGATCGCATGGTGTGAACACCCATGCGATCCGATTCTGCTGCGGGCCAAAAAAAGGGTCCCGTGCGAATTTGCGGCGGGTGCGGCGGGTGCGGCGAATGGCTGAACTCGAATCGCACAGAGATCGGATGTGATTTGCACTGCAGTGCGGTGCGAATCACATCCGTTCTCAAACCGCTGCAATGTGAACCCAGCCTTAGTGACACTGGCGACGGGGGGTGATCACGGGGTTAAACCTTTATTGGGGGGGTTAGGGGGGTACCTTAGAACTAAAGGGGGCTAACCCTAACTGCCCTAACAGTTATTAGTCACAAATGACACCCGCCGGGTGATCAGGGGGTTAAACCTTTATTAGGTAATAAATGGCGGGTGCCCTGAAACTATAAAAAAATAACTAACCAACCAGCGTCACCTGTAACAGTTATATGGTGATCACAGGTGAAAGGGTTAACTAGGGGGCAATCAGGGGGCTTTATGCGGTAGTATATGGGGGTCCCTGGCGCTATAAAAAGCTGCGGCGAACCTAAATACCTACCTGCCTAACTAGCGTCACCTGTGACACTAATACGGCGATCAGAAAAATGATCGCTTATTAGGCTGGGTTCACACTGGAGCGATGCGGAAACGCCGCGAATCCGCGGCGGGTTCCCGCATCGCATGCCTCCCGGCGGCAGTTCACACTGCCCTATGCGAACTGCTGGGAGTGTCAGTGAAATGTTACTGACACCCCCAGATCAGTTCGCATATCGCAGTGCGATCTGCAAACTCGGATCGCATGGTGTGAACACCCATGCGATCCGATTCTGCTGCGGGCCAAAAAAAGGGTCCCGTGCGAATTTGCGGCGGGTGCGGCGGGTGTGGCGGGGGCGGCGGGTGCGGCGAATGGCTGAACTCGAATCGCACAGAGATCGGATGTGATTTGCACTGCAGTGCGGTGCGAATCACATTCGTTCTCATAAACCGCTGCAATGTGAACCCAGCCTTAGTGACACTGGCGACGGGGGGTGATCACGGGGTTAAACCTTTATTGGGGGGGTTAGGGGGGCACATTAGAACTAAAGGGGGCTAACTCTAACTGCCCTAACAGTTATTACAGTCACAAATTACACCAATGCAAAAAAAAAAAAAAAAAATGACATTGGTGTCACTGTGACTGGGGGGCAGGGGTAATTGGGGGGGTGATCGGGGGGTAAAGGGGGGGTGTGAGTGTGCCTGGCATGTTCTACTGTGTGTGTAGAGTGTTGGTGCAACTCACCGATCCGCTCTCCTCCGTGTCGGAACGAAAAATACCGACACGGAGGAGAGAATACATCACTTCCTCTCCTGTGTTTACATTACAGGAGAGGAAGTGATGTCACCGGGGATTTCCATTCGTCGAGAGCGATCGCGAGGGGGTGGCCATGAATGAATGGCCGCCCCCTCATCCCGGATCGCTCTCGAAGGGATGCCGACCGCCGCAGGCACCGGGGGGGGCCCGATCGGGCCCCCCACCCGCGGGCAGGCAGGGACTTATATATACGCCCATATGCCTGCCCGTGCCATTCTGCCGACGTATATCGTCGTGCGGCGGTCGGCAAGTGGTTAAGTAGACGCATTCGGAAAACCTTTCCATTGTGTCATCAAGTTGTAGTTCACTGTTAGGCCTGTTGCACATGATACTCCTGTTTGAGTGTCTGCTTTTTCAACCTCTTTTCTTGTATGTATTTGCATGTGTATGGAGTATGCAGTTTAGTTTTGGGCACCAGTTCTCAAAAAGGATATCGGGGAACTGGAAAAAGTTCAGAGAAGGGCAACCAAACTGATAAGAGGCATGGAGGAGCTCAGCTATGAGGAAAGATTAGAGGATTTATTCTTTCTTGAGAAGAGGAGATTAAGGGGGGATATATAGTGAACTTGGTGTTGAGTTATTCACTTTACAGTCAACACTGAGGACAAGGGGGCACTCTTTATGTTTAGAGGAAAAGAGATTTCATCTCAAAATATGGAAAGGTTTCTTTACAGTAAGAGCTATGAAACTGTGGAATAGACTCCCTCCAGAGGTGGTTCTGGCCAGCTCAGTAGATTGCTTTATGAAAGGCCTGAACTATTTCCTAAATGTACATAATATAACTGTGTACTAACATTTATAGGTAAAGTTGATCCATGGAAAATCTGATTGCTTCTCTGGGATCAGGAAGGAATTTTTTCCCCTGCTGTAGCAAATTGGATCCTGCTTTTCTGGTTTTCTTTTTTTTTCCGCCTTCCTCTGGATCAACTGTGGGTATAGATTTGGGTATATGGGATTGTATGATATTTTTTATTTTATTTCTTTTTATGGTTGAACTAGATGGACTTGTGTCTTTTTTCAACCTGACTAACTATGTAACTGTGTATTTATGTGCAATTTCGCATATATGCAGTCGTGCAATTTCACGCATGTGGGAACATTTTCGCGCAAATGTGCGAAAACATTTTTGCGTTCTTGTTCTGTACATTATGTAAACGAGCATTTGCAGACACCTGTGTGCATAAGGTGTCAATTAATAACCAAAATTGCCTCTTGCACAGTTCAGCTTGAAAAAGCTCAGTACAGCTTTTTTTTTTTTTTTTTACTTAGCTGAAATACAGCCCATTGATTGTAATGTGCCTATGCACACAGGCACGTAAGCAAGCACCGTGAATTCTTCAGTAAAAAAAAAAAAAGAAGAAAAATCTGCATTTTTGGTTAGCAATTTTCACCTCATGCACTCAAATGCGTGTAAATGTCCTGTTGACATATTGTAATAAGTTTACGCGCGCAAAAATACGTGCAAATGCATAAAAAATACAGCTGAAAATATAGATGCTCAAACAGGAGTATCGTGGGCAAAAGGCCTCATGGGGTTGGAGTTGCTTCTTTTCGCAATGTGCATCTGGGCATATGGAATCCAATGGACTAGTACTGGAGGGTGTGCACTGTGTGCACAGACAAAAGGGTTTTTGTCAGATGGTTTGTGGTATAGTGGGGTCCCCAAGATTTTATTGTCATCAATGACTGTTTTATAAATATTAGGATCCTGGATATTTATGTAGGGTCAGCTTGATTGCTGAAATCATATCATTGTCTATGTGTTTTCAGTCTCAGCACTAGCTCTCCTCCACCCATAGCAGACAAGAATCCTCCCTTCAGTAGCATCGGGGGCCCCTGCTCCTTCTGACACTGCAATCAATCCTGTCAATGAGGCGCTTGAGAAGCCCCCCAGTATACCCCCCTCCATATATTAACACTGTCCGGGGCACATGCCCTTTCTGCCACAACATCCTCCCCTCTTCTTTGTCCCAACCTTGCGGTCAGGTCTCCTGGTGGTTAAGGAAAATATTTCAATCTCTGCATCTACAGCCTGCACTGGGAAGGAAGTGATTTAATCAGAGACAAGAGAAGGAGAAGTGCACAGAGTCAACCGTGGAAACTTTAGGCTCTACCTCTCCTTATCTCTGCGTGTTCCTGCAAATGTGACAAGTGGAGAGCAGTGGTGGAGAATGCAGCAGCTGAGGTGCTGAGGGGTAGGAATGAGGGGGGATGAGGGGGGTAGGGATGTTCAGAATCCGGAGAACAGTGGCTGGCAAAAGACCAGAGCACTTTTTGTGATTCGGCACTGCGTTGCTTAACTGACAATTGCGCGGTCATGTGACGTGGCTCCCAAACAAAATTTACGTAATTTTTTTACCACAAATAGAGCTTTCTTTGGTGGTATTTGATCAGCTCCTGCGATTTTTATTTTTTGCGCTATAAACAAAAAAATAGCCACAATTTTGAAAAAAATGCATTATTTTTTACTTTTTTTCTACAATAAATATCCCCCAAAAATATCTAAAAAAATGTTTTCCTCAGTTTAGGCCGATACGTATTCTTCCACATATTTTTGGTAAAAAAATTGCAATAAGCATTTATTGATTGGTTTGCACAAAAGTTATAGAATCTACAAAAGAAGGGATAATTTTTTGGCATTTTTATTAATAATTTTTTTGTTTACTAGTAATGGCGGCGATCAGCAATTTTTATTGTGACTACAACATTATGGCAGACAGATTGGACACTTTTGGCGCTACTTTGGGGCCATGCACATTTATACAGCGATCGGTGTGATTAAAAATGCATTAATTACTGTGTAAATGTGACTGGCAGTGAGGGCCTTAACCACTGTAGGGGTTAAGTGTGTCCTAGGCAGTGATTCTAACTGGGGGGGGGGGGCTGTGTGTGACACGACACCGATCTCCGCTCCTGATTACAGGGAGCTGTGATCAGTGTCAGTGTCACTAGGCAGAACAGGGAAATGCTTGTTTACATCAGCATTTCCCCATTCTTCCTCTCCGTGAGCAATTTCAGGTATCCCCACTGACATCGAGTCTGTGGGACCCACGATAACACTCACGGAGCTCACGGCGGGCGTGCCCGCAAGACGCTTCTTAAAGGGCAACCTTCAGGTACGTTAATATGACTGTATGTGCCCTTCTGCCGATGTATATCGGCGTGAGTCGGTCAGCAAGTGGTTAAAGAATAGAAAATTAAATCGACTAAAAGAATAGTTCAAATAGTACATACACATTTATAAGGCATGGCACACTGAAATGTATATATAATAATATAATATATATATTATATAATAATATAATAATTATATATTATATATATATATATATATATATATATATATATATATATATATATATATAATATGTATATATGACATACTGGCATATGACAATGGCATATTTATATAACAATAAAAACACAAAACTTGGTATTGCCCAACTTTTGTACCACCCCCTCACTTTAGAACGTAAGCTCTACGAGGAGGGTCCTCCTGTACCTTTTGTATTGAACTGTGCTGTAATTGTGTTGTCCCCCCTATGCATTGTAAAGTGCTGCGTAAACTGCTGGCGCTATATAAATTGTGTATAATAATAATAATAACAATAATAATAACTTACAATTTCAGTTCACTTCCATCATATTTAAAAAAAATGATATTTATATTAGAAAATCTATTTTTTTATGTTTTGCTCAAAGCTTTCACATTGCTGTCCCTATAAATTGATTTGGTAAAGGAGTATATACCAGGAATCCTATGGATTGCTTACCAGTTCAAACAAAGCCTGCTTTACAAGCCCCTTACTGAAAAGCTTGCAGTTGCAATCTCATTTACCAATCAGCATTCTTTAGAGTGCTGTCTATATTATTATACATTTTACCATTTAACCACTTGCTTACTGGGCACTTAAACCCCCCTCAGTCCCAGACCAATTTTCAGCTTTCAGCGCTGATGCACTTTGAATGACAATTGCACGGGCATACAACACTGTACCCAAATGAAATTTTTATCATTTTTTTCCCACAAATAGAGCTTTCTTTTGGTGGTATTTAGTTACAGCTCTGAGTTTTATTTTTTGCTAAACAAACAAAAAAAGATGCAAAAAAAAAATCATGTTTTAATAGTTTGTTATAAAATTTTGCAAACGGGTTATTTTTCTCCTTCATTGAAGTGCGCTGATTAGGCGGCACTGATAGGCTGCACTGGTGGGCACTGATGGGCTGCATTGGTGGGCACTGATAGGCTGCATTGGTGGGCACTGATAGGCTGCATTGGTGGGCACTGATAGGCTGCACTAGTGGGCACTAATAGGCATAGTTAAGGCGGCACTAATAGGCACAGATAAGGCGGCACAGATAAGGCGGCACTGATGGGCAAAGATGGGCACAGATAAGATGGCACGGATGGGTGGCACGGATGGGTGGCACTGATAGGTACCACTGATAGATGGGACTGATGGGCACTGATAGGTGGCACTGATAGGTGGCTCTGATAGGTGGCACTGCTGGGCACTGATGGGCGGCACTGCTGGGCACTGGTAGATGACACTGATGGGCACGGATATGTGGCACTGGGGTGCAGCACCTTTGAGGCAGATTGTGGGCACTGCTGGGTGGCACTGTGGGTGGCACTGTGGGTGGCACTGCTGGGTGGCACTGTGGGCACTGCTGGGTGGCACTGTGGGCACTGCTGGGTGGCACTATGGGCACTGCTGGGTGGCACTGACGCGGGGCACTTACTTTTAATAAGTGTGGCACTGCAGAGGGCAGGTGGGCACTGGCAGGGGGCAGGTGGGCGCTAGCAGGGCTGGCCGGTGATCGGCTTTTTTTTTTCTCCTCGCGCTGTCAGCGCGAGGAGGAATAATAGCCGATTACCGGCTCCGTTATATCACATGATCAGCTGTCATTGGCTGACAGCTGATCACGTGATCCGGGGTCGGGATCGACCCCTTGCACGGATCGGTGATCAGGCGAGTCTCATGGACTCGCCTGATGGGTTTACTTCCTCTTCCTCTTTCATTCCCTGCAAAGGCAAAGCATAATGGACTACTATGCATCGCATAGTAGTCCATTATGCGTCACTTACCTGACAAAGGAGCCAGCGAAGTCACCGCTGTCCCCCGTAGTCTGGCGCATCCATCTTCTCGGTGGGGTCTCGCAGCTCCGCCGCTGTCATTCGGCAAAGCCGCGATGACGTCACTCCCACGCATGCGCACGGGAGCCGACATGCGCAGAATCTTCGTAGTTGATGATGCCACACTCAGTTCGCCTGCGCACCCTGTGATCATCGTAGTTGATGATGCCACACTCAGTTCGCCTGCGTATAGGTTTAGGAGATATTTCTTGGACTTACAGGTAAGCCTTAATCTAGGCATACCTGTAGGTCAAAGTGTGTTGTAAGGGTTTACAACCACTTTAAACAGTGTTTATAAAAATGTATAATGAAGAATGTTAACTAGGAAAGATGTCCTTTGAAAAGTTTACAATACAGCAGTAAGGCTACCGGGCAGAACATTAGTCCTCTTCAACCATCTGGCAAGGGTGATCGGAAAAAGATATAGGCATACTGAAACATAGTAATTCCCAGTAATTTATTATCACGTATTTATTTAATAGGAATATTACTATAATATTGCAACAGCAGTTTTTCCTATTTCTCAATATAGTGATTAGTTACAGGGGGCTGAGCATATTGAGACTCAATGGACTCCTTAGTTCAATTTAGAGAAAAAACTTTACAAATTATTAATAAAAAAAATGAAAATATAACAACTGCATTTAATAGAAAAAAGTACCCATGTGCACTTCAGAGTAATAAACTTTTTCAAGATTATTTTCATCTTCAACCAATTAACAAAATAATACAATGGGCAGAAAAGTGTGAAAATTTTTATTTTGTACATCTTGACACATTGCATAGCTCTATTAGCAAACAATGGTTTAAACAATATTATTTCAACTTCTGCAAAATTTGTCCCTACACTAAATAATTGTCAGGAGATATCACTCTGTCAAGTATACTTTGTCACATGGATCCTTTTAGAAAACAGTGTTTTCACAAAGCATTTAAAGTGTAAACCTCCTATCGTTTTCAGCCAAGGAAGCTGCCATCTTTGCCTCTGTTTAATCTACAACTGCCATGATGCTGCACATGTGATCAGTTATGACACCAGCCATTGGATGGTTTTACAGTTTGGTTGCGAGCACAACCAATGAGAGTGTTACATTTCCGGCACGTGCTTTTATGAATGGGTTTACTTCCGTTTTAAGTTTTAAATATCAAGAGATACAAGCTGTGATTGGATACCTCCCTAGAGAAAGATCACACATTTCAGATTGTATATTTGCACATTTCTAGATCCATTAATATCCTTTTCGATATAATATCTGAGCAAAGACAAGAGTCATTTATCAGTTTTCAGGCTTCCCAGCATCAGATTTGAACTGAGCTGCACACATCTATCAGAACACATCCTGTATTCAATAACCCTTCATTCCAGATCTATATCCATGTAACAATACAGCACTTCCATGCTTTGCATCGGTCGTTCTTCAGAAGGCCTTTTTATGGCTTTTCTCTTCTATAGAGTAAACCATGAATTTATATCCACACTTCCGCGTGTTTTTCTAATTAAGTTATTGTTTGTGCGTTCACAAGATCAAAATATGCTCCTCGATATGACAGAAGTTGTTGATGTGTTCCATGTTCAATTATCTTCCCATTCTTCATGACAACAATAAGATCAGCATTCTGGACTGTAGACAGTCTGTGGGCGATCATGATGCAAGTCCTTCCTTTCCTAGCTTGATCAAGAGCTTGTTGTACAACCTGAATTTGATAAACATTATAAGTAAGTAATACACAATAACAGCTTTCAACCTTTAGTTTTGAGACTTAAAAAAATTACCTATTTAGAAAAAAAAAGATAATCACTTCCCATTCTCTGGCTGTTCATGGTACCTCTTATCTTACCAAACGGTAGAAATACATACTTGATAAACAGAAAATGTTCACTTTACTGGTGTATTGTATTGTAAAGCTCGATTCACATCTATGCATGTTGCTTTTGAGCGTTTCTGCAGTGCTTATTGCGGTGCTTGCCGCGTTTTTGGACATGTGTTTTTACCGCGTTTTGCGTTTTTTTTAAAACATTTTTTACAGTGTGGTTGCTTAGCAACCAGCTATATATAGTGTAAAAAAATTGAAAAAAAAAAGAAAAACAAAAACGCAAAATGCAAATCGCGGTAAAATCGCGGTAAAAACACAGTAAAAAAGGGGTACTTGTGTTTTGGATGCAGGTCCATTGACTTCTTTTACATGCAAAACGCTGCATTTTGCATGAAAAAAGTCCCAGACCCTTTCCAAAAACACAGAGGCACAAAAATGCGTTGATGTGAACATGTTCCAAAGGAACCCATGTTAAAAAATTTCCCTGCATTTCTGCAAAATGCTAAATGCATCATAAAACGCATTAGTGTGAATCAAGCCTCAAGGTATCAACAACCACAGCAACATCAAAAACATGAAATGTACTGTATAATCACACTGCATAAAAACATTGGGGCTAACAGAGAGCCTTGGATTTAGCACCCAGATATCCATAATTTTGTAGTCTAGGTTCAAATATAGAAACAGGCATGATAAATAAAAATTAAATAACTTAAAATGAATAAACTCTTTAAGAAATAAATATGAGAATCATAAACACATTTTAAATCTAACCTAAACCCACAAAAAAATGAAATAATAATAATCTGTTGCACCTTATCATTCTTTAGATGTGGTGGCTGAATAATTTTCATGTTTAAGTTCAAAAACATTTCCACCAAGTACAGAAAATACCTGCTTGTCTTGTCAAAAATGCCAGTGTCCTTGTCACTTCCTGTGAGCTCTACTGGAAGCACAAAAACAATCCTATCTTCCTTTCAAGCTATATTTTGTAAAGTATAAAGATCCTCTTACCCTTCATGCAATGGAGATGAAGAGAAGGGGATGTGTTTGTAGTATAAAAAAGAAGAGCAGCCTGAATGGTAGCTATAAAAAGCAGGAGTGTTGCTAGGACAAAGCGTTTCGTGTGCATGCGCTTTATCAAGTCATGACTGGTGACTTGACAGAGCGCATGTGTGCGAAACAAGTTGTCCTAGCATCGCTCCTGCTGTGCAGTGCAGTCTACATGAGTCCTTGGCCATCAACAGTTCCTCTCAGTATTCTCCAGTAGCCCTGGTTATATAACTTCCGGCACGTGTGTCACCCATCTGAGAAGTAGAAGCACTTTTAGACCACCAAGAGTGGCTTAAGATAATCATTGTTGACACACAAGGGACATGTAACGGTTAGACCCACGCCCTACATGCATGCAAAGATATGGGGCAGGTTTATGGTTGCAACCCACAAATGAGGCTGTCATTTTTAATTGCTTAACAGCAAGTCTATTACACTTAGCCGGTGGACTGGCAACTTTAACATGTGGCATAATAATAAACTGTGACTGTATTGCTTTTATTCATTTGATGGACTTTTTTATTCAATTATTTATTAATTTATGGTGAAGGTTGGCATCCCAGTAAGACTATGGGGGTTATTTATGAAAGGCAAATCCACTTTGCACTTGGAAGTGCAGTCGTTGTAGATGTAAGGGAAAGATCTGAAATGAGGGGAAGCTCTGCTGATTTTATCATCCAATCATGTGCAAGCTAAAATGCTGTTTTTTATTTTCCTTGCATGTCCCCTTCAGATCTACAGTGACTGCACTTCCAAGTGCACTTTCAGTGTACTTGCAGTGCACTTGTAGAGATTGTAAAGATTATAGCAATGTGATAGGTGTAGCCATAAAATGTCCACCCTCAAATTGAAGTCTCCACAGGGGTATTAGAAGAAAAATCCAGCAGGAGCTACAGAGTATAAAAAAAGAAGAGAGGCGCCTCTAAGTGTAGCAATATGGTTACATTTAAAGAGGGTACAACATTTAGCAACTCATATGGTTGATGATTAAAACAGGCACATCTAAGTATGCAGGCATCCGAGGTAAAGCTGTCCACATAGACCATCACCCGTACCACCGGCTCTCACCGCTGTCAGTCTGCAATCGTGACCAGGAAGACTACCCTGCAGTATAGCGATCTGAAAGCGAGGCTTGAACCTCTCATGGAGCACAGTGTGGAAGGGACAACGTTGATGACGGTGAGGCAGATGGTCTATGTGGACAGTTTTACCCCGGATGCCTGCATACTTAGATGTACCTGTTTTAATCATCAATCACATGAGTTACTAAATGTTGTACCTTCATTAAATGTAAAAATATTGCTAAACTTAGAGGCTCCTCTCTTTTCTTTTATACTCAGTTGTGACATGACGCTACTTTTACATCAAGACATTGCTCGTATATCAAGTCACAATTTGTTTAAAAATTTTGCTTGTCTGGCAAAACGCTCTCAATACAGATTACTCTCAAACCAAGGTTTTACTGTACTAGAAAAAATAAAGTTTAGTTAAAGATACAATTTTTGTTTTTGGGTTTATAAATGTGCATGCTTCATAAAATTCTAAATTCTCATGACTTAATTCAAAGCAGTATACGGTAATGAAATTTTGCAAGTAAAGAAGTAAGAGATTGCTAAGATTCATTCTCACCTTTTCACTTTCATTGTCCAGTGCCGATGTGGCTTCATCAAGCAATAGTAGTTTCGGAGCTCGTATAAGTGCCCGGGCAATGGCGATTCTTTGCTTCTGACCTCCTGACAGCTGGGTTCCCTTGCCACCAACTGGTGTGTTATATTTCTAGAGACAGCATAAGAAATATGTATTAGAAGTTTGTTTTATGGGTACAGTGTGGTATATTTAGAGTCAATTACTATAAAACAATGCAGAGGTTAGGTAAGAATCCTTTTTCCCACCACTTCCACAAACATGGACATAAGGCTATTAGTAGCAGATTATCCAACCCAATCTGAAAAATCATTTCTCCTGGACTGAGATCTGCAGTGTCACAGACAATTGCTAGGACATCGGGGATGGACAAACTGCATATTTTGCTGCAAAGAGACACAAAAGGCTTGGTGGAGAGCCAGGTGGACAGAGCAGAGAAAGGTTGTCTCCTCCAGTACTGAGAAGTTCCCTATTGTAAAGGCACAATACCTCAATTTGTGTTTCTGATGATGATATTGTGTAAGCAGGTGCTTCCAAAAGATTCTCTGTGTTAAAAGTATTTCTTCTGCTATGTTATGCCCAGGGTTTAGGTTTTTCAGCTGTGTTTTTGTGTAAAAGTAATTTCATACAATGTAGCTTTATTGCATTTTAGTGTCCTTGGTTGACTTTGTTGAGATGGAGCTTCCTGAGAAAGGAAGGGTAATGCTGCTGGCCAGGTTTTTCTGCTCTTTCCCGGAAGGTTACTGCCTCCCTAGAGGTCAAACCATATACATAGGCGCTCATTATTGCCCTTGAGGATTGGTTAGGGAAAAACTGCCAAAATGTAGCCGTTATGCTGTTAGGTGTCTTGAGGGGTGGGTGGAGTGGAGCCTCGTTGGGGTTCCTGGTGGGGTATGGAGCCTGTAGATCTATATGGTCATGTGATACCTCAACTGGACCCTGTTTATAGATTATTACTACCTCACGTGGATTACTTGCTGCCAGTAAGATTAGCTCATGGGGCACTACTTTGGAGCACTTAGAGACAGTGCCAGGACAAGGTCATCCAGCGCCCAGGGCAAAGATGCCAAACTGCGCCCCCTTTCCCTTAGGGTTAGGGTCAGGGTGCCCCCTACCCCTGCAATAGACCATTGCGCCAGGGGCAGCCGTTCCCTCCTGCCCACCCCTTGTCCCGGTCCTGCTTAGAGAACTGTTCACTGGAAAGTGTTTGAAAGATGTCTGGTCTTAAATCTCTAAAGTAGTGCATGTAAGGGCTTTCAATAGGGTACTGGAAAGATTAGAGAAAATACAGTACAGAGGTCTAACATGCAGAGAGCTGTCCTAAGGAGGCTATATTGCCGCTGCTAACGAGTACTGTATTTGTGTCAATTACTAACCAGCCAAGAAACTGGTCACATGGCAGGGGTGGCAGATACTTTGGTAGTGAAGAGATTTTATGCTTGGCCCCTTCATTAGTAACTCGTTCTCCACATAGAGGGACCGGCCAAGTGGCACAGACCCAGCCTGAATTCATGGAGTAAAATGCCCGGGAGAAGAATAAGCATGAATCTATGGAGCAGTATGTTTACTGTATTCAGCAGCAACATACGGAACATTGTCACTGGGAGTAAGGTGATGAGACTGCTGAGTTGATGCAGACTGATACAAGCTCCTCAGTACCGGCTCAGAAATGCTGCACACCTGGGGAGATATGATCTCTAAAAAAAATTTGTGTCCACATTGCATTGGTGTTAAAGAGGAAGTAAACCCTGATGGGTTTACTTCTTCCTTGTCTCCCTGCAAAGGTAAAGCATAATGGGCTACTATGCATCGCATAGTAGCCCATTATGTGTCACTTACCTGACACAGGAGCCAGCGACATCACCGCTGTCCCCTGTAGTATGGAGCGTCCATCTTCTTCTGGGTATCGCTGCTCTGGCCACTCACAGCGAAGGAGCAGCGATGAAGTCACACAGCATATCGCTGTTAGCAGCAGCATGCTGCTAACAGCGATAGTGCGCCTGCACACCGCTGGCATGCGCCGTAGACAGTGGTGCCTGTCTTTTAGTAAATATCTCCTAAACCGTGTAGGTTTAGGAGATATTTCTTGGACCTACAGGTAAGCCTTAATCTAGGCTTACCTGTAGGTCAAAGTGGTTTGTAAGGGTTTTAAACCACTTTAACAGTGTAAGAAGTATGGCCACAGATTGCGAGGTGTTAACTGTGCAAGTGTAATAATAATTCTGGAGTACCACCTTAATGTTGATTTCACATGACCGCAGTTCATACCTGCGATACAGGCATTAGCGAGTGCAGTTCTACAGTGTCTCCACTAGGGCACTTTTAGCCTCACCCACAAGTTTGCAGATGAAACCAATTGGAAAGGGATTGGTGGGGTATTCTAATAAATAGGCAACATGCACCGACAGCAACATACATCACATATCCTGCCATGGACAAACTCTTGACAGGACATTAATACATGTTACTTAACAGTGACACTGATGAGTGCAAAAAGGGACCCCAAATTGTATTTGTGCACAGGGGCCCTCTGCAACTTATGTTGGCTATGGTGATTTGAAGCACAGAGTTTTAAATTTTTAAATCACTTAAATAAAAGAAAAATCTTGTAACTATTATTAATATCACAATTCTGATCACAATTACTTACCTCTGGCAGTTGATCTATGAAAGAGTGAATATTGGCTGCTTTGGCGGCCTCCTGTATTTCCTCCATGGAGACCACACGGGAATTGTCCCCATAGGCGATGTTCTCAGCAATGCTGCAATCAAACAGCACAGGTTCCTGGGACACAATGCCTATTTGAGATCGGAGCCATTGTATGTTTAATTTCTTCACATCAACATTATCAAACATCTAAAAATGGAAAGGAAAATTGTAGGCTATTAGTATTAAAATTAACAATAGAATATAGTGTGCTGATTAATTCTAAACAAAGCTGGTTAAAAGACAGCTCTTAAAGGGTATCTGTAAACAATGCATTTTCTGGAAAAATAATGTTGCATGAATGGTACTGTAGAAAGCTTAATGTAAACAACCTTATTAAAATATCCTAAAGCTGAACTCCAAACAAATATAACAGACACACAGTAAGGCAGCCCTGTAATAATTTATAGATCATTACATTTATTTTTTATGCTTACAATTAGAAAATACCTGGATTTGACCAGTTATCAGCCTCTAACAGTCCCTATACAGCAGAGCTCAGAAATTGCGAGGAAAAAGCAGCACAAGGAGCCAATCAGGTGTGCTTCTATGGAAGGAGCATGCGGATAATAGGCGTGATTAGAATGACCGAATGATCCGAGAGATGAGCTGATCACTGTGCTGCTATCACAGCCATCTCTCAATGTATGGGTGGGGAGGAGGCCTATAAGTAAAAATGCAGCAAAGAAAGCTCAGGTTCCCCACCTCCCCTGGGTGAATCTCAAGACTGGATGGACAGAAATACGAATTATTTGGCAGATAAAGCTGGAGTTCAGCTTTAATGGTATATAACAGTGGTCTCCAAACTGCGGCCCAGGGGCCAGATGCAGCCGTTTGCTTGCTTGTATCCAGTCCTTGAGGCACTATTTTGTTTACTGACACCAACGTAGGGGCACAATTTCTACCAATGACACCAACAATCGGGCACAGTTCCTCCCAATGACACCAACAATGGTGTCCAATGAGGGGGCACAATTCCTTTCAATGACACCAGTGATGAGGAACCATTCCTCCCAATGACACAAGTGATGTGGCACAATTCCTACCAATGACACCAATGATGGGGCACAGGTCATCCCAATTACTCTAACAATGGGGCCCAGTGACACCAATAATGGGGCACAATTCTTCCAAATGTCACAAAAGTTAGGGCACAAATCATATCACTGACACCAAAGATGTGGCGTTGTTTACTCCAACTGATGCTAGAACATTATCCCGATGGCCACAGTCCGGCCCCTCTAAAGTCTGAAGGACAGTAAACTGGCCCTTTGTTTGAAAAGTTTGTAGACCCCTGGTGTATAACATAAAATCTTGCTACTGTACTGATTGATTATATAATGTGCATGTGAATTGTGACATCTTTTATCCTTGTGTTTTGTGCTTAGCAACTCAGTACAATGATGGTGTATAACCTCCCCATAGATCCCTGAACAAGGCTATGAAGGACAATGGACCTTTTTCATCTGGCTATCAATGTACATATCCAGGGTCAGTGCTTGACTATTTTGCTCCCTAGGCAAGACTAGTCTTGCTAGGGTGCGAGTGACCACAAAAGGGAACAGGGTCAGAGCAGACTCACCAGGCAGGATAGTTTCATCCACGACCAGAGATCTGATGGTGCCCGCCTCCCCAGCTGTGCCAGCCTTATCCGAGTCCCCATGATCCTCTACCTACTGTCCTCCTCTGCCTCTTCAGCTGTGCCCGCCTCGTCTGGCTCCCCATCATCCTCTCACCACTGTCCTCCTCTGCCTGCTCAGCTGTGCCTGCCTTGTCTGGCTCCTTATGATCCTCTCCCCACTGTCCTCCGCCTCCCCAGCTGTGCCCGCCAGGCATTTTTCAGCCCCTCGTGTCCCCCGGCCAGGCTAGAGGTGAAGTCAATGGCTGGGCCCCTAGGCAGCAGTGCTCCCTAGGCATCTGCTTAATTTACCTAGCGAGAGTGCCGGCCCTGTACATTTCATAATCTCTGGACAGCATATTCTGTAAACAGCAGTTAGCCACTGGAAGGGCTAAATACGTACATGGAGTTTAGTGGACCTTTGCAATTTTAGATTGTTTTCAATACCCAAAACTATCAACGTGGAATCTTGGGAAGGCTAATGCCCTGTACACACGGTCGGACATTCCGACCACAAAATCCGTCTGATTTTTTCCGACTAATTTTGTCCAACGGATTTTGTTCGATGGATTTTGTCCGAAACTTGTGTTGCATACACACGGTCGCACAAAGTTGTCGGAAAATCTGATCGTTCTGAAGGAGGTGACGTCAAACACTAACGTCGGCACTATAAACGGGCCAGTAGCCAATAGCTTTTGTTTCTTAGTTTATTCTGAGCATGCGTGGCACATTGTCCAAATGAATTGTCTACACACAATCGTAATTTATGCGATCGGATTTTGTTGTCGGAAAATTTTAGATTCCGCTCTCAAACTTTGCGCATCGGAAATTCCGATGGAAAAAGTCCGATAGAGCCCATATGTGATCGGATTTTCCGACGACATAATCCGATCAGACTTTTTCCATCGGAATTTCCGACCGTGTTTACAGGGCATAAGGTAATCAGATTTCAGTTCATTCCTTTTTTTCCTTAATAAGCAAGGTACACTCACATTCCTTTTCAGTACCCTGCACAATAATATGATTTTACCTACTACTGGCATTAAACAGAAAGGCTAAGCTAAGATATAAACTTTTGGTCAGGTCTAGATATAGGATTTGTAAAGTGCACTTTTCTAGAGACAAGCATTTCTGACAAAAGTCAGAATTTCCAGAGTACTAATCTGTACCTGCCAGACGAGTGTATTTCATTAATAGTAGCCATAAATCTCACCACTGCCCCCTGGAGGGGATCGTAGAATCTCTGTAGGAGCTGAACAGAAGTGCTTTTCCCACATCCACTGCTGCCCACAAATGCCACCGTTTTTCCACTGGTTATTTTGATTGATAATTCTTGGAGCACTGGCACATCTGGACGTGATGGATAATTAAAGGTGACTTTATGCAGTTCTAAGTTTCCTTGACATTTTTCCTGTTGGTAACAAAAGAAATTGTTAGACAATACTGTTTCTTAGATTATTAGAACAGTCATGAATAAGAATTGTTTTCCTTTTTTTCAGCTACTTGACTTACCAGTTTTTGCCCTTGTTCACTGTAGCTGTCAATAGATGGCTGACTATTGAACAATGCAAACAGATGGGAAGCTGCTGACTTGGCTTTAGCATAGTCAGGAGCGAATGACAATGTCTGTCCTACTGTTATCGCACCATATGCCAGGAGAGAGAACACACTGTAAAGAAAGATTGGTATACATAGTTAAATGAGAGGTGATGTTGGATAGGATAGTAAATCACTGATGCTTTTAACGTTATTAGGAGGGCCAGTCAGTGATGGATCAGGTTGCCTGATCTGACTCTTGGTGGTCCAGTATGGAAACCCTGCTCCAAACAAAACTCTTTTTTTTTGTTTTTATTTATTTTTTGCTTTGGTCAGTGTGGTTAGAACCTTTGTCAACTGTTTAATACACCCTGTGGGAGATTTCTCCTCACTTCTTGCGTTAGACAGAACTGGCAGTAGGGGGAAATCTGTTGGATCATAACATGACTAGATTTGCAAACATTAACCTTCACATTTTGTCCCCTGATATGATCTCTATTTCCATGCTTTTAGTATAAATATTGTTAGAATGATACATATACATATTTCTTTTGATCTTCTTGGGTGATGGCATGGTCCAGCGATGGATGATCTCTCCTCTCCAGGTCCAGGTCCGGGTGACCCTGTCCCCCTCTGATGTAACAGAAACCTGCGTTACATCAGAGGGGACGGGGTCACCCACACGTCACTGGGGAAGCCCGGGTTTCCCCTTGCGTCAGAGGGGGATGGGGTCACGTGACGGGTGGCCCCATCCTCAGCTAAGAGACCTGTCAGGCTACAGGGATTCCTGCAGTGTCTCCGGTGGAGACAGGATGCGCTGGACATCATCGTTGGACCTAGGACCTGGAGAGGAGAGATCATCCATCGCTGGACCCTGGAGAGATGATCACCCATCGCAGGATACTGAGAGTGGTTTACCACCACTGGAATTTTTTTTTATTTTTATTTTTATTTTTAAGAAAGGACTTATCCCAACGGTGTCTGTGTGTTTTTTTTTACAATTTTTTACACTTTCTTTGTTAAATGGTAGGGGTACAATGTACCCGTTACCATTTCAAACGGGGGGGGGGGTGAGATCTGGGGTTCCCGTTGTTAAAGGGGACTTCCAGATTCCGATAAGCCCCCCTGCCCGCAGACCCCCACAACCACCGGGCAAGGGTTGTGGAGATGAGGCCCTTGTCCCCATCAACATGGGGACAAGGTGCTTTGGGGGGCTACCCCCAAAGCACCCTCCCAATGTTGAGGGCATGTGGCCTTGTATGGTTCAGGAAGGGGGGGCGCTCTCTCTTCCCCCCCTCTTTTCTGGGTCTGGTATGGATTTTTGGGGGGAACTCCACTCCATTTTTTTTTATTTGGTGTGGAGTTCCCCTTAAAATCCATACCAGACCCTTCAGGTCTGGTATGGATATTTGGGGGGAATCCCATGTAATTTTTTTTAAATTTGACGTGGGGTTCCCCTTAATATCCATACCAGACCTGAAGGGCCTGGTAATTGAATTTGGGGGGACCCCCACGCATTTTTTTTATCAATGACTTTCAATGACTCTTCTCTGTATTACCAGGAACAGACAATTCATTATAGCCGCGAGTGCTTTTAAATTACTTTTTTTCCTTCAGAAATGACACTTTGTGCAGGGACAGTTCTAAGCACGGGAAACATGCACCCCTTTACAGGCAAACTATAAACACCCCCTAGGTACAAAATCTAAAGGAATATTACACTTTTATTTTTTCACTTTAACCTCCCTGGCGGTAATCCCGAGTCTGGCTCGGGTTAGGATTTTACTATCATAAGCGGTAACCCCGAGCCAGACTCGGGATCGCATCGCTGGATACAGGGAGAGGTTACTTACCTTGTCCCCTGGATCCAGCGATGTCTTCCGTGCTGTGTGATTGAGCTGTCCTCCGCTTGATTCACACAGTGCCCGAATGCCGCCAATCTCCGTTCCCTGCGACGTTACAGCGCACGGGAGCGGAGATCGGCGCCAAATTAAAAAAAGTTAACATTCACAAAACACATCCCTTACAGTTTACAGTACTGTATAAAAAAAATACACACCCCCTTTGTCCCTAGTGGTCTGTACAGTGCCCTGCATGCACTTTTATATTATAAATACTGTTTTTTCTGCCTGGAATTTGAAGATTGTCCATAGCAACCAAAAAGTGTCCCTTTTATGTCAAAAGTGATTTTAGACCAACTAGAAAACAGCGATAATAAATTAGAATCACTTGCAGAATTGAGCGATAGCGATTTGTGGGGAAATTCGTCATTAAACACTAAATCTAATGACAGCGACAATTCTGCAAATGAGCAAATTTCTGTGTTTTTGTATTTGATTACATTATTGAATAATTTTTATTATTATTTATTATATTATAAACTTTATCATACCCGGGATGTCTGCTAGACCCTGGTTTGAACAGATTTAAGAGAGTTATTCTTAAGAATTACAGGACTACAATATAAAACGCCAAATTTCCATGCAAAATAATTGTACCACTTTCAGCACCTAAAACCAGAATGAATCATACCGCCAGGGAGGTTAAGCATTATTAAAATCACTGCTCCTGAAAAAACTGCAATTTTTAAAACTTTTTTTTTAATTGATACACGTCCCCTGGGGCAGGACCCAGGTCCCCAAACACTTATTACGACAATAACTTGCATATAAATTAGCACTTTCAATTTTTCATGTTCGAGTCCCATAGACTTTAACAGTGTTCGGATGTTCGAACTAATGCATTGCCTGTTCGCATGTTCTGATGTGAACTGGGGGGTGTTCGGCTCATCCCTAATGGAGATCTACTTTAACAACACTATTGAAATCAAAGATCACCGCCCCCCCACCCAAAAAAAGAAAGTAAGTCCGACTTTTTTTTTATATACATTTTTTTTACCTCAGAACAAAAATAAAATAAGTATTATAAGAGAGTGCATAGTTTAAGAGCATGTTATTCAGAGAATGCAGGGTTTACCAACGCATTACACTCAGAATGCAAGGATAATGAGTGCGCTGCACTGAGAATGCAAGGTTAAGGAGTGTATTATGCTCAGAATGCAGGGATCAGAAGTGTATTATGCTCAGAATGCAGGGTTATGGAATGCATTATGCTCAGAATGCAAGGTTAAGGAGTGTGTTGCGCACAGAATGCAGGGTTCAGGAGTGCATTGGGCACAGAATGCAGGGATTAGGAGTGAGTTTTATGCTCAGAATGCAGGGACCAGGAGTGCATTGCGCTCAGAATGCAGGGTTAAGGAGTGTGTTATACACAGAATGCAGAATTCAGGAGTGCATTGCATACAGAATGCTGGGATCTTGAGTGCGTTGCGCTCAGAATGCAGTGATCAGGAGTGCATTTTGCTCAGAATGCAGGGATCAGAAGTGTGTTGTGTTTAGAATACAGAGTTCCGGAGTGCATTGTGCTCAGAATGCAAGGTTCAGTAGTGCATTGCGCTCAGAATGCAGGGTTCAGAAGTGCGTTGTGCTCAGAATGCCGGAATCAGGATTGCGTTGCGCTCAGATTGCAGTAATCATGAGTGCGCTGCGCTCAGAATGCAGGGTTATGGAATGCATTACGCTCAGAATGCAGGGTTACTGAGTGTTTTGTGCTCAGAATGCAGGGTTAAGGAGTGCATTGTGCACAGAATGCTGGGTTCAGGAGTGCGTTGTACACAGAATGCAGGGATCAGGAGTGCGTTTTATGCTCAGAATGCAGGGATCAGGAGTGCGTTGTGCTCGGAATGCAGGGACCAGGAGTACATTGTGCACAGAATAGAGGGATCAGGAGTGCGTTGCACTCAGAATGCAGGGATCAGGAGGGCATTGCGTTTAGAATGCAGGGTTCCTGAGTGCGTTGTGCTCAGAATGCAGAGAACAGGAGTGCGTTGCGCTCAGAATGCAAGGATCAGGAATGCATTGTGTTCAGAATTCAGGGTTAAGGAATATATTGGGCTTAGAATGCAGGGTTCAAGGGGGGTGGGGGTGGTAGAGGACACTGCTATGGGGTGACCCTGCCCACAACAGTGTCCTCTGCCCCTTCACATCATCCCTCTGACACACACACAGTGGTGTCTTCTGCCCCCCCTTCCACTTTAGCAGAAACCTCTGGTCCCCCTTCCCTCCCATAGCAGCACCATTCTGGACAGAGGGCGGGAGCTGGCAAAGTCAAATTTCATATTAGCAAGCAGGTGATTGGTTGCTTAGGACTACTCTGTTTAGTTAATTTGGCTGGCTGCTCCCCCCACCCTCCATTCTGAGCTGTGCTTCCTCCCAGTCTCCGCTGTTCACTGATGACAGCGGCGAATGCAGGAGGGAGAGAGACCGGGTCATAGAAGCGTGGCGGAGCCACGGAAGAGGCTGGAGGCGGGAGGGAGAGAGAGACCTGGACATAGAAGCGCGGCAGAGCCATGGAGAAGGCTGGGAGGAAAGAAAAGGACCAGCACCTAGAAGGCAAGGATTGGCAGCGCAGGAACCTGTTTGTGTTCTACCTGTCACCTGCAGGAGGTCGACAGGTGAACCGCGATCAATAGGTTGCCGACTGTCGCCGTATACTGCATTTAGGTGATTTAAATTAAAAGTTCAGCTGGGCTTTAAAGTACCAATAGACAAAAGGTGACAAACATTTTTGTTAATCTTAAGTGACAATTTTCATATTCTTATGTAGGCACATAGGTGGACTGGCTAGCCAGATAAGTTATAAAAAGTATCCCAGTGTCTACTATTCCAGGCAATATGCCAGCTTGAGTAGAATCCACTTACGCAAACCTTACACATCCATTCACTCCGTAAAATCTAAGAGCAAGGGGGCATATGTTAGTACATCAGTGGTATTTTGGAAATCCTATTTGTTTAAGGCAGTGGTCTCCAAACTGTTGCCCGGGGGGGGGGGGGGGGGGGGCGAACGTGGCCCTTTGCTTGCCTTTATACAGCCCTTGGGGCACTATTCCTTCCACTTATACCAATGATGGGGCACAATTTCTTCCACTGATACCAACAATGGGGCACTATTCTTTCCACTGATACCAATGATGGGGCACTATTCCTCCCTCTGACTCAAATGATGGGGCACTCCACCCACTGACACCAATGATGGGGCACTATTTCTCCCACTGACAAAAATGATGGGACACTATTCCTCCCACTGACACCAATGATGGGGCACTATTCCTACTGTACCTCTAACATTAATGATGGGGCACTATTCCTACTACTGATACCAATGATGGGGCACTATTCCTACTACCAATACCAATGATGGGGCACTATTTCTCCCTCTGACATGAACGATGGGGCACTATTTCTTCCATTGACACCATCGACAGGGCACTATTCCTCTCCCTAATACCAACAACCAATACCAATGTGTTGTTTACTCCCACTGATGCAAGGACAATTTTTACTCCCAATGGCCACAGTCCAGCCCCCCCTAACGTCTGAAGGACAGTAAACCGGCCCTTTGTTTAGAAAGTTTGGAGACCCCTGGTTTAAGGGAAAGGTTGGAACACTTCATTGATCTGATCACTTAAACATTCAAATGTAGCTTCTCCAAGGTGTACAATATCCATTTACATGACTAATGCCGCGTACACACGATCAGACTTTTCAACGAACTTGGTCCGGCGGACTATCCGACGGACTTTGCAGCGGAGGTCCGCCGGACTTTCAAACGAACGGACTTGCCCACACGCAATCACTCCAAAAGTCAGACGGATTTGAATGTGATGACGTACAACCGTACTAGAATAAGGAAGTTCATAGCCAGTAGCCAATAGTAGTAGCCAATAGCTGCCTTAGCGTCTGTTTTAGTCAGTTGGACTAGAACAAAGACGACTGGATTTTTTGACCAGACTCGGGTCTGTTGGAAAGATTTGAAACATGTTTTATTTCTAGGTCCGTCGGACTTTTGGGAAAGAAAAGTCCGCTGGAGCCCACACACAATCAAATTGTCCGATGGATTCCGGTCCGCCGAAAAGTTTGATTGTGTGTACGCGGCATTACTTTTTTCCTGCAAGTGAAATCTAGCATAAGCAATAAGTTAATAGTGCAATTAATAAAAAAAAAAAAAAAAAAAAAGATACTTACAGAAATAAGTCTTCTGGAGTCATCCTGTTAACTTCTATCAAAAATGCTCCAAAGCGGTAACTTATAGCATAGGTAAAATGTATGAATGACTGACTGAATGCAAAACAGATGCCATACACTTGAGCTTTACGCTGAGAGTTCCTAAAATATATCAGGTTAAAAATCAAACATGAAAATTTGATTTGGAGAAATGAAAAAGAAATGAAAAAACAAAAACACGAATCTTTGTCAAAGGAAATTTCAAACAGCTGTAATAGTTTCACATCTTGAATACTCAGTATTCATTAGTATAGTGGGTTTGCATAAAGTCTGTTACAAAGGATTGGCATTGTGCAGTGGATTGTTATCAAACCTGTTGACCCGGGGTATCATCTGTTTTCAGGGGCGGACTGACCATTCGGGCCCTCGGGCCATGCCACTAAGGGGCCCCATCAGGGTTCCCAGCCTCAATAAAACCAGGGGCAGTATGTAAAAATCTGTGTTTATTTAAAAATCCCAAGATTATAGCTGCCCCGCCTCTCCAGTACCATTTCAGTGTGTGTATGTGTATTCTGTGTGTGTATACTGTGTGTGTATATTGTGTGTCTGTGTGTGTATACTGTGTGGCCCCATAATCTATTGCCTGGGGGCCCCATAATCTCCTATTGCCCGGGGGCCCCATGAGTTGTCAGTCCACCCCTGTCTGTCTTTGCCGTTTCTAATAAAAAGAAATACCAGAAACAAGTTGCCCAGTTCAGAATGTATATATGTGACTCCCTTGAAATCTGAATGGCAGCAGTAATTTATACACAGAAAAAAATGCAATCCTGCAGTAAAGTACCACTGGATGAAAAGAGGCAAATGGTCACAGCATGTGATCTCTCTCACCCTATCTCTTTTATAAAGAGGTCACTCATTTTTTCATATCAGATGCAATGACCTGCCAAATCTGTGGTCAAGGGGCGACACCAAATTCGTGATCTGTCAATAATACACTTACAGAGAGAGGGGAGATTACACATGTTTGTTTTAGATAGGAACATGCCCACTGTAATACTAACATTCATAGAATAATAATTATAATAATCTAACCTGTAGGGCTTTTGTAGGCTTTCGGAGTACATCTCTTCAAAGGTTCCCTCTCTAGTCAGTGACGCGACTGTTCGAATGTTATCCACTGCTTCTGTTGCAATCTGATCATTCAATCAAAACATAGTTTAAATTGTTGAGCTATTATTTAATTAGTTTGTATTGTTTAAATACTGTGTTTCCCTGAAAATAAGACCTACCCTGAAAATAAGACCTACTGTAATATTCGGGGAGGGCTGCAATATAAGCCCTACCTCGAAAATAAGCCCTAATATGGATGTAAACTGCTAAAATCCTATCTATGTATCCTCTAATGTAAAAGGTGTTTCTGTAAACGAATTGAGTCAAATACTGTCTTATAGTGCCGTTTGGTGCTCAGCTGATCTCCCGATGCTCTCCCCTTCTCTTCTTCTTCTGTCTGTCAGCGGGGGATCTCCCCTCCTTGTGCAGTGCTCGGAGTGGGGGTGACAGCTCAGGCAAGTCACGGAAGTGCCGAGCAACGCTATAAGAAGGTATTTGACTTAGTTCCATTACAGAAACATACACCTTTTACATTATATACTACAGTAATAGAGAGGATTCTAGTATTTTACAACCACCTTTACTATTATTCACACTGGGGATTCCTGACAGGCAGGGAGGGAGAGGGGGAGAGAAGACGGCACATTAAATGGCAAGCCCTACCCTGAAAATAAGCCCTACTGTGTTTTTGGTGGCAAAAATTATTATAATATAAAATTACCCAGGCTTATTTTTTCAGGGAAACATGGTAGTGAACACAAACCTGTTGCTTATAAATGTTTCCCAGTGGTTGGACTTGCTCAGCTTAAAGTGGTTCTGAAGGCTAGACATTTGACCTTAATGCATTCCCTATGTAAAGTTAAAAACGTCCAAGTAATAGTACCGCCCATCATCCCCTAAATACTCCTAGTATTAGTCCTCACCCAATCCAGCGAAGTGCCCGTCTCTAGCTGCTCTCTCCCCTCTCCCCACTCTTACAGGCTTTGCTGATGCAGCACAGTCATTGGCTCCTGGCGATGCCAATCAAATCCTGTGAGTAGGGAGTGGGGATGAGTCTGAGCCATCCTGTGTGTCAATGGATGCACACAACATGGCTTGGAAGTGAGCCCTCAGGTGCACCACCATAGAAAGTGGCATTCTATGGGGTCACACAAAGAATAGGGTTGACGAGAGTGCTGGCGGGGGACCCCAGAAAAAGAGGTTTAGGGCTGTGTGGTGCAATTGCAAAGAGCAGGTAACTTTAACATGCTTATTATTTTGGGAGGAAAAGAAAACTGAACCTTTACCACCACTTGAACAGCTGCGCTTTATAGCTACAGAAAGCCATATTTTTTGTACTTTTGTACATTTGAAGGAAACAATCAGACAATGAGAGAATAGTGATTAAGGAGACATTTCTTTTGATTAAAAATACAAAACTGCTAACAGGAATGCGAACCTGAAATCCAGTTACCGTCTTGGCTGAAAGTGCACTTTAAATTGTAAGACTGTAGTTATAATGACAATATTACTAGAACTCTAAACTGTAAAAGTAGAAAGTAGTGCACTGCAACATGGCTAATTTAATACATGTGTGATCAAATTTCAGGCTTGCATGATAATAAAACATGTATACCATTACCTTGCCAGCTTGCTGAAGCTGTTTTTTATCTCGATTAGCAAAGCCAGTCAGTGCTCTGACCTCCAGAAATCCAGAAGCAATGAGGACAGGGGTAAGAGCTAGAATCAGCAAGGACAACTCCCAGCCATATACTAGAGAAATAACAATGCAGAGCGTCATGCAAGCAAAGTTTTCTGCGATTAAACCAAGTCTGGAGCCAGTTGCCTAAGAAAAAAAATTAAAAAATTGTTATAAAATGGCAATTGCAAAATTATTCAAAATATAAAATCCTAAATCAGATGTCATAGGCAGGTTGGTAAATTATATATAAAATTGTGTGTGTGTGTGTGTGTATGTATGTATGTGTATATATATATATATATATATATATATATATATATATATATATATATATATACATACACACACCCACAATATATATATATATATATATATATATATATACAGTATCTCACAAAAGTGAGTACACCCCTCACATTTTTGTAAATATTTTATTATCTTTACATGTGACCACACTGAAGAAATTACACTTTGCTACAATGTAAAGTAGTGAGTGTACAGCTTGTATAACAGTGTAAATTTGCTGTCCCCTCAAAATAACTCAACACACAGCCATTAATGTCTAAACCGCTGGCAGCAAAACTGAGTACACCCCTAAGTGAAAATGTCCACATTGGGCTCAAAGTGTCAATATTTTGTGTGGCCCCATTCGTTTCCAGCACTGCCTTAACACTCTTGGGCATGGAGTTGACCAGAGCTTTATAGGTTGCCACTGGAGTCCTCTTCCCCTCCTCCATGTTGGCGTATGGTCTGAGCACTGACAGGCTGGCAGCGCTCATACGTTTATTTCCCAAAGACAACCTCTGGAAATGATATGATTCTTTGATCGACCACGGCGAGGCCTGTTCTGAGTGGAACCTGTTGTGTTAAACCGTTGTATGGTCTTGGCCACCGTGCTGCACCTCAGTTTGAGGGTCTTGGCAATCTTATAGCCTAGGCCATCTTTATGTAGAGCAACAATTCTTTTTTTTCAGATCCTCAGCAAGTTATTTTCCATGATGTGCCATGTTGAACTTCCAGTGACCAGTACGAGAGAGAGTGATGACACCAAATGTAACACACTTGCTCCCCATTCACACCTTAGACCTTGTAACACTAACGAGTCACATGACACCAGAGAGGGAAAATTGCTAACTGGGCCCAATTTTGACATTTTCACTTAGGGGTGTACTCACTTTTGTTGCCAACGGTTTAGACATTAATGGCTGTTTGTTGAGTTATTTTGAGGGGACAGCAAATGTACACTGTTATACAAGCTGTACAGTCACTACTTGTAGCAAAGTGATATTTCTTCAGTGTTGTCACATGAAAACATACAGTGCCTCGAAAAAAGTATTCATACCCCTTGATATTTTCCACATTTTGTCATGTTACAACCAAAAACATAAATGTATTTTGTTGGGTTTTTATGTGATTGACCAACCCAAAGTGACACATAATGGTGAAGTGGAAGAAAAATGATAAATGGTTTCCAAATTTTTTACAAATAAATATGTGAAAAGTGTGGCGTGAATTTTTATTCAGCCCCCTTTACTCTGATACCCCTAACTAAAATCTAGTGGAGCCAACTGACTTCAGAAGTCACCTAATTAGTAAACAGAGTCCACCTGTGTGTAATTTAATCTCAGTATAAATACAGCTGTTCTGTGGAGCCCTAAGAGGTTTGTTAGAGAACTTTAGTGAACAAACAGCATCATGAAGGCCAAGGAACAAACCAAATAGCTCAGGGATAAAGTTGTGGAGAAGTTTAAAGCAGGGTTAGGTTATAAAAAAATATTGGCTTTATGGAAGAGTGGCAAGAAGCAAGCCATTGTTGAAAGAAAGCCATAAGAAGTCCCATTTGCAGTTTGTGAGAAGCCGTGTGTGAGACAAAGCAATCATGTGGAAGAAGGTGATCTGGTGAGATAAGACCAAAATTTAACTTTTTGGTCAAAAAGCAAAATGCTATGTGTGGGGGAAAACTAACAACGTACATCACCCTGAACACACCACCCCACTGTGAAACATGATGGTAGCAACATCATACTGTGGGTATGATTTTTTCAGCAGGGGCAGGGAAGCTGGTCAGAGTTAATGGAAAGATAGATGGAACCAAATACAGGGCAATCTTAGACGAAAACTTGTTAGACTCTGCAAAAGACTTGAGACTGGGGCGGAGGTTAACCTTCCAACTGGACAACGACCCTAAATGTACGGCCAGAGCTACAATGGAATGGTGTAGATCAAAGCCTGTTCATGTGTTAGAATGACCCAGTCAAAGTCCAGACATGAATCCAATTGAGAATCCGTGGTAAGAATTGAAAATTTGCTGTTCACAGACGCTCAGCTGATCCATCCAATCTGACAGCACTTGAGCTATTTTGCAAAGAAAAATGGGCAAAAATGTCACTCTCAGGGGGGCTAAATACAAATGCACACCATACTTTTCACATATTTATTTGTACATAATCATTTTCCTTCTACTTCACAATTATGTGCCTCTTTGTGTTGGTCTATCGCATAAAATCCCAATAAAACACATTTACGTTTTTGATTGTAACATGATAAAATGTGGAAAATGTCAAGAGGTATGGACACCTTTTGAAGGCACTGTATAATAAAATAGTTACAAAAATGTGAGGGGTGTACTCACTTTTGTGATATATATATATATATATATATATATATATATATATATATATATATATATAAGAAGGCCAGTATGGTGGCCTGAATTTATGGGAGGAGCCCGGAGGGGTATTTAACCAGCCCGTCCGGCTGTGTTCCTCGTCAGTTCCTGTGCGCCATACCCACCCTCCCATCCCCATTTTAGGGAATTTCTCAAGGTATTCATACTCCTCACAAGAGTACTCATTTCATTTCTCATTTCTTATCTAGGGTATGCCCCCTTATTTTGGTATACCGTATGTTAGACCAAGGCACACTTTCAGGCCCATTTCAAGGGGTAAGTTTATGTTAACCCTGTATGTCATCCTTATCCGTATCGGCCATAGGGCTCTAAACCATAAATATATATATATTCTTTTGCATGGATTAGGAATATATATTATTAATTAACAAGCAGATATAGCGATCTTACAGTTTGTATCTGAGCAGCATCAGTGGCAAGTCTGGTTGTTAAAGCTCCTGTATTATTTTTCTTGTCATCAAACCAGGATATTTCCTGCGGAGTGAGTAAGGGATGTTAGAGTTAGAGTATAGTATCACCTATATGAACTGATAGTTTATGTACAGGTAAAACGTCTATTACTTCCACACTAACCTGGCGTAACATTGCTTTGAATGCCATCTGTCTCAGGCGCATAGTGAGGACTTCCCCCGATCTTCCAAACATAAATCCCTACCAATGCAGATGGATATAAGAAAATGTAATATGAAAGATGAAGTAACTGAGGTTTGACATGTATCTTATCTATCCACTTTCATATCATAGATACTGATAGGAGAGACTGATTATTTGATCCTGTTACAGTTTCTTTTTTATCAAATGATTCTTTCTTTCCAATTGTCAACTTAAAATTTTGTTTATAAAAGGTGTTTTTGCAGTTTATTTTGAATTACAAGAATTCAAGCAATAAAACATAACACATACACATGTCACATGCATACTAATTTAAAGCGGGGGTAACTAACCAGTAATGAGTCTAACAATCTGGGTCAGCTTGAGATTTTAACTGTTAAATATTCACATACAATTCCCACATTTATAAAAGTGTTTACCTGTGTAAAATATGTAAAGAAGGATGCCACCCCAATCATAGTAATTATGATGGAGTAGATGTTAATTTCACGCTGAATCAAAACAGCATCATCAGTTGCAAATATCTGTAAAAACGTTAAATTAATTAATATAGCATGTGTATGGATATAATGAAATGTATGTCAACAAAACATAGAAACCCACTGCTATACAGAGAAATAACACTTTCCCTAATAACTCACTCCAAAAAAAAATTCTAAAATCATTTCCAAGCTCACTTTGCTTATGACCACAGAGCACCATGTAGGGTGCTGCACAGTGGTGTAGTGGTTAGCACTCTCACCTAGCAGTAAGAAGGGTCGCTGGTTCAAATCCCAAACACAACACTACCTGCCTGGAGTTTGCATGTTCTCCCTGCGTGGGTTTCCTCCAGGTACTCCAGTTTCCTCACACAATCCAAAGACATGCAGGTAGATTAATTGGCTTCGGTCCAAAATTGGCCCTAGTATATGAATGAGGACTTTGGATTGTGGGGACCAACATGAGTGTGCAATGTACAGGGATAGGGACAATTGTAGACACTCAGGATGGACTGGTGTCTTTATTCAACCAAACTATGAAACATATACTCAATTATGTATTTTAAAGAAAACCTGTATTGGAAAAGAAATGGGGCTGAACCAATGGAATTGGTACCTAATTACAAGTAAATATAAACAATAGAAAATAATAAGTATACAGATCATAAATTCTGACTGACAGTTGCTGTGTTCTTGTTTAGTGATTGAGAGATGACTAAAGCCAAGGAAAGCCAGAAAATTAACACTTTTAAAAAACTGTCAGCAGTGATGCCCTGCGTATTTCGGTAACCTACCATTGCTATAATTATCTATAGTAGTTTTACCTTCAATATACTTTGGTATAAAAATACTTACTGCTATGAATTTGGCAAATATAATGCTGAAACCTGGATGGGCTGCTCCATTGACCGATGCTGCAAGTATTCCAAGCAAGATATAAGGCCACTCTGATTTATTCAGTTTAAGTAGTCTAAAAAATGAAATTTCTGGAAGCTTTTCCTG
Organism: Lithobates pipiens; assembly: GCF_037356315.1. Classification (NCBI taxonomy): domain Eukaryota; kingdom Metazoa; phylum Chordata; class Amphibia; order Anura; family Ranidae; genus Lithobates; species Lithobates pipiens. Next base: position 126,716,810 of record NW_027507764.1, read on the forward strand.
AAAAAAATAATTAAAAAAAAGGAATAAGAAACATATTGTTTATGGTTAGAACTTTAGTGTGGCAGTGTTGGGGCCCTAAGTTTGATTACCACTAAGGACACCAGTGCATAACATTTTACTTTTACTTTCTTCATATCTGGGTAGATTTTATAATCCAAAGGGAAACAAAAAACTGGTAAGCCAAAAGAATCCACTCCAAAATTCAATCTGTATGCATATATATGTGTCTGTAGCAAAAAGGTTGGCCTGTATGTAGGCAGTTGAAGTTTTTTTACTCCACTGTAGGTGGTACTTAACCACAGCGCCATTGCAGTGGGAGGGGAAGTCAAGAGGAGAAGGAGAAGGTTCCTGGGTCACTGGGGAAGCTATTTGATTGGATGCTGCTGCCCCATGTGACTCTAGCAGCTATCTTGGGTCAGCCAGGGCCTATTTAAGGCCCTGCCTCTCAGGCATGCATTTCCCATGTGGGTAGTGTAGGGACAGGCCACCCACCTGAAAGGGACAGTTATAAGTAATGAGAGGTTCCAGATGATATTTACAGTGCCTTGCGAAAGTATTCGACCCCCTTGAACTTTTCAACCTTTTGCCACATTTCAGGCTTCAGACATAAAGATATAAAATTTTTATTTTTTGTGAAGAATCACCAACAAGTGGGAAACAATTGTGAAGTGGAACGAAATCTATTGGATATTTTAAACTTTTTTAGCAAATAAAAAACTGAAAAGTGGTGCGTGCAAAATTATTCGGCCACTTTACTTTCAGTGCAGCAAACTCACTCCAGAAGTTCAGCGAGGATCTCTAAATGATCCAATGTTGTCCTAAATGACTGATGGTGATAAATAGAATCCACCTGTGTGTAATCAAGTCTCTGTATAAATGCACCTGCTCTGTGATAGTCTCAGGGTTTTGTTGAAAGCGCAGAGAGCATCATGAAGACCAAGGAACACACCAGGCAGGTCCGTAATAATGTTGTGGAGAAGTTTAAAGCCGTATTTGGATACAAAAAGATTTCCCAAGCTTTAAACATCCCAAGGAGCACTGTGCAAGCGATCATTTTGAAATGGAAGGAGTATCAGACCACTGCAAATTCTACCAAGACCTGGCCGTCCCTCTAAACTTTCAGCTCAGACAAGGAGAAGACTGATCAGAGATGCAGCCAAGAGGCCCATGATCACTCTGGATGAACTGCAGAGAACTACAGCTGAGGTCAACAATCAGTCGGGCACTGCACAAATCTGGTCTTTATGGAAGAGTGGCAAGAAGAAAGCCATTTCTCAAAGATATCCATAAAAAGTCTCGTCTAAAGTTTGCCACAAGCCACCTGGGAGACACACCAAACATGTGGAAGAAGGTGCTCTGGTCAGATGAAACCAAAATCGAACTTTTTGCCCACAATGCAAAACGATATGTTTGGCGTAAAAGAAACACAGCTCATCACCCTCAACACACCATCCCCACTGTCAAACATGGTGGTGGCAGCATCATGGTTTGGGCCTGCTTTTCTTCAGCAGGGACAGGGAAGATGGTTAAAATTGAGGGGAAGATGGATGCAGCCAAATACAGGACCATTCTGGATGAAAATCCGTTGGAGTCTGCAAAAGAAGTGAAACTGGGACGGAGATTTATCTTCCAACAAGACAATGATCCCAAACATATAGCAAAATCTACAAAGGAATGGTTCACAAATAAACGTATCCAGGTGTTAGAATGGCCAAGTCAAAGTCCAGACCTGAATCCAATCGAGAATCTGTGGAAAGAGCTGAAAACTGCTGTTCACAAACAATCTCCATCCAACCTCACTGAGCTCGAGCTGTTTTGCAAGGAAGAATGGGCAAGAATTTCAGTCTCTCGATGTGCAAAACTGATAGAGACATACCCCAAGCGACTTGCAGCTGTAATCGCAGCAAAAGGTGGCTCTACAAAGTATTAATGCAAGGGGGCCGAATAATTTTGCACTCCCCACTTTTCATTTTATTATTAGTTAAAAAAGTTTCAAAAATCCAATAGATTTCGTTCCACTTCACAATTGTGTCCCACTTGTTGGTGATTCTTCACAAAAAATAAAAATTTTATATCTTTATGTTTGAAGCCTGAAATGTGGCAAAAGGTTGAAAAGTTCAAGGGGGCCGAATACTTTCGCAAGGCACTGTACATTGTAGCAAAGTGTCATTTCTTCAGTGTTGTCACATGAAAAGATATACTAAAATATTTACAAAAATGTGAGGGGTCTACTTTTGTGAGATACTATATATACACACTATACTACCAAAATTATTGGGACGCCTGCCTTTACGCTTGAACTTTAATGGCATCCCACTCTTAGTCTGTAGGGTTCAATATGGAGTTTTCCCACCCTTTGTAAGCTATACAAGCTTCAACTCTTCTGGGAGGGCTGTCCACAAGATTTAGGAGTGTGTCTAAGGGAATGTTTGACCATTCTTCCAGAAGTGTATTTGTGAGGTCAGGTACTGATGTGGACGAGAAGGCTTTGCTCGCATTCTAATTAATCCAAAAGGTGTTCTATCGGGTTGAGGTCAGAACTTTGTGCGGGCCAGTAAAATTTATTCACCTCAAACTCACTCATCCATGTCTTCATAGACCTTGCTTTGTGCACTGGTACAAATCATTTGGTAGAGGGGGATGATGGTATGGGGTTGTTTCTCAGGGGTTGGGTTTGGCCCCTTAGTTTCAGTAAACGGAGCTTTTAAGGTGTCAGCATACCAAGACATTTTGGACAATCTCATGCTTCCAACTTTGTGGGAACAGTTTGGGGATGGCCCCTTTCTGTTCCAATATGACTGTGCACCAGTGTACAAACAAGGAGTTGAAGCTATTATAGCGTCAAAAAGGTGGGCCAACTCAATACTGAACCCTACGAACGAAGACAGGGATGCCATTAAAGTTAATGTGCATGTAAAGGCAGGTGTCCCAATACTTTTGGTAATATATTGTATATATCCTTACAATAAATAGATAGACCTTGGGATGGTCAAGGAAAAGAACACAAGGGCCCATCTTATTTAGCAGCTCCAATGGGGCTAGCACTTCATAGGGATAATGTTGAGCCAGGTATGACTTCAGAATTAAACTAAAAGTTCAACTCCAGACAAAAAAATACTTTGCAATAGAGCAGGGAAAAATTAAACTTCTGCCAGTTGGTATTGTTTTTGCTGGTTGTGCCCCCACTTTGGAGATTTTCTTAATTTCATGGGAAATCAAGCAATAAAAATAGGTTTTTAAGTTGATTGGAGAAAACATAGAACATCTGCTAGGAGTTTTTGATTGAGGTCAAAGGTAAAAATATATGCATCAGTTTCCATCATGGAAAGTATTGGTTTTACCATTGTTATATGTTATTTGCATTGCTTTAAATGTCTATGCAAAAATCTCCATATTACCTTTTCTTCAACCTCTGCAACATCATCTTCCTCCCCTTTTTCAGACATGGAGAATTTTCCAGTTGACATATTGGAGTTTATCCTCTGTACTAAAGATGGCTTCTCCAGTGTCCCTTGTCCTGTTTCACTTTCCACTGTCGTCTGTATGGCCTGAAAATAATCACAATAATGCTATGATCTCAATCAAAATCTATATGTGATCATGTCATATCATTTGAAAGAAGGCGTTGCCCATCATTTGGACTGAGATTCTTATGCTAGTAATTCACAGTACCTGAGCTGTTGCGAGTGAATGATATATTGCTTTCCTCTCCATTAATTCCAAATGAGTTCCTTTTTCAGCCAAAGCACCATTCTCCAACACTACAATGAGATCTGCCGTCCACACAGTGCTCAAACGATGAGCAATAACAATTGTGGTACGCCCCTCACTGGCCTGAAAGTGAAAAATCATAATTTTTGACTTGCCACCCATAACATATGTGCAGTTGCTATAAAAAATGATGGATGTGACTCTGTAAAAGATCACAGTAATATTGCCGGTAAACACTACCTTGTCTAGGGCAGCTTGTACAACTGATTCACTCTCAGTATCCAGAGCTGAAGTAGCCTCATCCAGTAAGAGTATCTTAGGATTTCGGACCAAGGCTCTAGCTATAGCTATTCTTTGCTTTTGGCCACCACTAAGCTGGGCTCCTCTTTCTCCAACTAGGGTTTCAAATTTCTATAAAAAAGAAATGAAAGAACATAAAATTGTTTTGTAATATTTTCATTATGATGTGCAACTGCAAAAAAAAAAGTTGAATCTTCCCATTATCTCATATGTCGAATCTCCCCATTTATGTTTATTCTCCCCACTGCAGATGAGAGAATAATACAAAAAACAAAAAAGATATAGAGATATGGGCAAATCCCCTGTTTGTTCAGTTTTCAATACCAACGGGCCATGTTTATCACAACAGAGATGATTTCCTAAAGGTGTAGAATGTGTATATTTCCAAAAGTGAATGTTAATTTTGCTTCTTTTTTTTTACTAAGCTAAGTGAGCATACAATTTACATCTTTAGAAAATTAAAGCCCCGGAGTTTGGGTGAAGAATTATCTCTGTTGACCATAGCACCATATACTGTTCGCATTTTCCTTAAATTCCCATATACTGAAAGGAGTCATTGAAAATTAGATTCTGACTTTGGTTATATATTAGCAATATACTGTAGCTTGATGATATTTCCCAGCCCAGGTGTACATATACAGAAGGGAGATTACTCATCTTTAACAAATGCTTCTGAGAGTGACATCTGCCTCACCGATGGTGCAGGTGCCAATTTCGATTTTATGACTATCACCCTCTAGGATATTAGAAATAACCCCATAATCACAGGCAATATTCGTATTCAATAGAATGACTTGCTTCCATGGATATATTTATGAACAACCTTTTGTTTTACATTACAAACTATTGTTTTAGTTTGCATATACATACATCAGGAAGATCCATAATGAAGTTATAGGCATTGGCTTCTTTAGCTGCCCTCTCAATTTCTTCATCTGTCACATCTAATCTTCCATACTTAATGTTGCTTTTAATTGTTGTTCCAAAAAGTATAGGTTCTTGGCTGACCACACCAATTAATTCTCTGTATTGTCTGATATTTAGAGACCGTATATCATGGCCATCAACCAATATCTGATAACACGGACAGGATAAAAGACATTAGTCAGAATAAAATACACATCTGCAGATGTAATGCATGACGATTACCATTTAAATAATGGCCTTTATTTTTCACCTAATGTGACACATAATATTCACAATATTCACATTATGAGAAAGGGAAAGAACCTCTATCAACTTTTAACTTTCTTATTCCAGTTGAGAAATGTCATAGAACAGGGAGTGTGGAAAAATAATAACAAAAGCTTAAAGTGATTGTAAAGTCTCATTTTTTTTTCTATAAAAATAACAAACATGTTATACTTACCTACTTTGTGCAATGGTTTTTGCACAGAGCAGCCCTGATCCTCCTCTTCTGGGGTCCCTCTTAGGTGCTCCCTCCTGTTGAGTGTCCCCACAGCAAGCAGCTGTAATAGAGGTGACATCTTCCAATAGTGACACTAGTTATGGTGACCTGGGGGTTCCCAAGGGATTCCGTTATTTTTAATGGATTTCCTCTCACTTCCTGTTTGACTATGGGACAGGAAGTGCAGGGGAATCTCAGAAATGGGACACAGATGGCAAAAAAAAAAATCAGACAGGGGTTGTAACCCTTCCTTGCTCTTTGCCCATAGTTCTACTTTTGTGCGTTAGGATAGAAACCCTTCCTCTAGCTATTTCCCCCTATCACTAAACACCTACCTGAACATGTCATTTAAGTGCTGTGCCTGGGTGCAGGTCTTCTCCTCTCTTCCCACAGGCCGCATTGAGAATAGCAGGAGCCAATGATTCCTGCTTCTGTTAGTCACATCCTGTAAGAAGGGAGGGAGAGACAAGGCCCAGTGTGCCCATTTGAAAGCACACCCGCACAAGAACCCCCACAGCAGTTTGGTATTGGGGCACTCAGAAAAAAGAGGAGGGTACAGCACAGTTGAAATTTTAATATCACTTTTAAGCTGACATTTAGGTTGGCATATTTTTGTATAGTTACAATGCTCCGACTGGAACCAATGTACGTATGCATGTCTTATACCTGAAAGATCCCCATGGAAGATGGAACTCACTCTAGTAGACACTGCACTAGCTTTCGGGTTCCATGCCAAGCAGGCTGCTCTGCTGATTAGTGAACACAGGATGTCACTTGTTCAGTATGGATGTCATTCAGAGAATAGTTTGTGAGATTTTGATGTCACCGCCCCACCTCTCTAACTAGCCCAATCAGAGAATGCTTTGCAATCATTGAGAAAATTAAAATTATTCTCTGAATGAAAGGAGAATATAAGCTGGTTTGAGAGTGTGAGCTTAGGAAGAGGTTGTCACTTTGCCCTGAGCTGTTTAACTTTACACTTATTAGATTATTAGTTCATGCAAATAAGGTTCCTTTTTGAATAAAAAAAACATAAATACCTCTCCGTCTTGTGGATCATATAGTCTCTGCAGCAGCTGCACCGTTGTACTTTTACCACACCCACTTTGTCCTACCAGTGCCACTGTCTGACCAGATTTCACTGTCAGGTTAAATCCTTTCAGTACCTTCACAGAAAAGAAGTAAAAAAAATTATAAGCATTTTCCCTTTACTTTATGACCACACCCACACAAGACATATGTTTTGCTCACACTCTGCATCCCATTAGAAAATGAGTAATGCCGCATACACACGAGCGGAATTTCCATCTGAAAAATCTTGGATGGTTTTTCCAACGGAATTCTGCTCAAGCTTGGCTTGCATACACACGGTCACACAAAAGTTTACTGAACTTTCGACCGTCAAGAACGCGGTGACGTACAACACTATGATGAGCCAAGAAAATTAAGTTTAATGGTTCCGAGCATGCGTCAAATTGTTTCCGAGCATGCGTAGAAATTTTGTGAGTCGGAATTGGTACAGACGATTGGAATTTCCTATCAGAACTTTTTCCAACCGAAAAATTGAGAACATGCTCTCAAATTTTTTGCTGGCTGGAATTCCACCAGTCCGATGGAGCATACACACGGTCACATTTTCGGACCAAAAGCTCTCATCGGACTTTTGCTGGTGGAATTTTCACTCGTGTATACGGGGCATTAGAGTATGATTGTTATTTCATGAAATTTTAGATGGCAGACCCCACAATTAGTAGTGTACTATGTGAACAGTTTTATTAAATTTACTATACTAAACGTTTTGAAGAGATGGTGTCTCTCAAGCAGAACACATTTAGTTCTGGGGTCCTCAACTGAATGTCCCTAAGGGCGTAACTCAAGGAGCAGTATGCTATGATCTCATGGGCATGTCAAAAAGTAATAATTAAAATTAATGTTTCATGATCTTGTTTTATACATTGTGGTGTATATGAGTTTTATTCTGTTATCACTTTCATGGTCTCTCCTGTTCGCTTGGAACTAGTCAATAAAAAGTTGGTTGCAGGAAAGCAGTGTAGAAGGATATTGTGATCATAAAAGGCTCAGTACTGTAAAGCAAAGGGTGCTGCCACCATCTCAGAGCCGGGATCTTTAGAAGCACCAGGTTATACGTTTAAAGAGAGAAAACAGTGTCTGAGCACTAGGAATTTTTAAAGAGCTTTCAACCTAGCCAAGACGTTTTATGCAAACTTTGTTTAATACTTCAGTTTATGCTTATTGATAATGGAGTGCAGTGTTTTTATTAATGATAAACAATGTTGTAACTACCTATGTATTATGCCGCAAAGATGCTCTAAGGCCCATAGGGTGGAACTTCTGGATTTATTGTCAGATATTTATTTACTAAATGCTAGCGGACAGGTAGTATATACAAGGTATATTTATACTGCTTGCTGCCATCAATCTGCCATAACTAAAGCATCTAAAAACCTTATAAAGTTCAGTTATAAACAGATCAGAGGTAAGGTCGACATCTATTCACGTATTTGTGTAGTCAATACTTGTCTCTAAAGACGTAATATTTTGTTAATTCCTTTGAATGCATAGGTAGGAAGGTTATGAATTTACTAAACAGATTTGTAGTATGTTACTGAAAGACATTTCCTTTACCTAACCCAAGAAATTTAGAGTTATTTGTGGTGTTGTGGGTCCCATTACATCTGCCCCTGTCATAAGAACAGGCAAAACTTTCCCAACCTAAGTTTAAATTTAAAAACAAAAAAACAAAACAAAAACACTAAATAGCTAACCAATAGCTGTATGGTGAAATACTATTATAAGGAGACATGTCCAGGGAACACTTTGACTTAAATATCCCTTACCTGTACAGTCATTCTTGATGGATAGGAGAAATGCACATTTCTAAATTCTATGTTTCCCTTTATATTGTCCGGCTTGTATCCTTCTCTTGAAAAGCTGTTAATTTTGGATGGCTAAAATTGAAGCAAGGATAATATGTTTTATTACTTGCAGCTCACTCATAAAGCTCTAAAACCACCCTTCTACTCCAAGTGTTGAATTCAGACCCTAAAGGGAGTGTTGTGAAAAAACAATCCCCTCTGGGTGATCAATGTACATTGCAAAGATGATAGCAAACTTTTTAACAGATTCCTACCTGTATCTACTCTGAAGAAAAAACTTTTGATTATGCCAATCTGAACGAGAGTGGCTTTTTCATGTTTAATCAGCTGATGTACCTATGGTGTCCTACTAAGCAAAAGAATATGGTCTACATCCCTTTAGAAGGCATTAACACTTTGGGACTATCTCACCAAAACTGAATTTTTTGTTGCAGGGGGGCCTAAACTCTGACTTGTGTTTTAGTGCAGACTGGAAAAAACAGTAAGCTTGAGGCCTATATAACTTTCTGTAGAACTCATTTTGTGCCTGCTCATCTTTAAGCTTGCCGCCTTTTTTCTTGCTGGAACTTAGACCAAGTAGAACTGGACTAAGTGGTAAGTTAAAAACCAGAGTTGAAAACAGAAGGTTATAACAGGGGTCAAACTACCTGTGTAGTGTGAGTACCTGAGTGTTGCGAGTGCACGTAGGCTGTGAGTGCACGTAGGCTGCAAGTGCACATGGTCTGCGAGTGCAAGTAGTGTGAGTACCTGAGTGTTGTCTGAGTAGTGTGTGTGGATCAATAGTAAATGTGTATTGTATGTACCTGTGTATTGCGAGTGCACGTAGGCTGTGAGTGCACATGGTCTGCGAGTGCACATTTTCTGCAAGTGCACGTGGGCTGCGAGTGCATCTTGTCTGCGAGTGCACATAGGCTGCAAGTGCATGTTGTCTGCAAGTGCACGTAGGCTGCGAGTGTACATGGTCTGCAAGTGCATGTGGTCTGTGATTGCATTGTCGGTGAGTGCACGTGGGCTGCGCGTCCACGTGGGTGGAGAGTACCTGTGTATTGTCTTGTTGAGTACCTGTGTATTTTACTGTTGAGTATTAGTGTCAATCCTCATTAAATTAGTAGGTACGATGCCCGGCGGGTGTGGAGATGCGACTCGGTGTACATCTTGTGGCATGTATGCTTTCCTTGATTATCTGATCGAGGGCAAATACTGCTGTGCAAAATGTAAGCACATTGTTTCCCTGGAAGCCCAAGTTCTTAACATAGTGAAGCAACTGTCAGCACTGAGAAGACCCTCCATACTAAAAGAGAGCCAGAAATGTACCCGGCAGGTGCCGGCAGCACCAGCACAGAGGCGGGTGGGGACAAAGAGGTGCAGGCACCAGAAAAGAGTAGATGGCTGACAGTCAGGAAGGATAGAGGGGGAAGTGCCAGGGAGGCCGATCCAGGGCTGAAGCATCCCAATAAGTAGGCTCCATTGAGTGACATTGGTGAAACCAGTTAGGGACCAGCACTACTGGAGCTGAGGGACTCTCTTTGCTGCCAGGTAAAGAACTCCTCCAGGGAGAGTGGGGGGAGGGGGGTGAAGGGAAAGGATAGACAGATTCTGGTGGTAGGGGACTCAATTTTTAGAAGGACAGAGAGGGCAATATGTGACAAAGACCTGAAGCGCCGAACTGTATGCTGTCTACCAGGCGCTAGGTTTCGGCATATCACGGATCTTGTGGACAGATTACTGGGAGGGGCTGGGGAAGACCCAACTGTCATGGTGCATGTTCCCCCTTCCACTCTTGCAGTGGCCAATCAAAAAACTGTTATGCAGGAAATGGCTTCTTCATAATGTGTCTTGGCTGTGAGCACTGTCCCAAGACAAGTAGCAGTAAGAGGACTGCGGAGGGAGGGTAACGTGTCAGCATCTCCATTCTTCTTGCCACTTCTTATCTCATGAAAGTGCTCAGAGCCAAGACAAGCTTGAACGTCAGCCTTTGAAGTGCTCCCTTACTGAAATGAAGCATAAACTTAAAAAAAAAAACACCTGCTGATGAGATCCTGGGGAATGGTGGTATTCCAAATCTCACAAAAAATATACTACAGCACAGTTCTATTTGAGTCTTCTAAGTGAGAATTGGAATTTTGGAATACTCTACATTCCCCAGGATCTTTCTCCAAGAAGGAAGATCTCACCCTCACATAGGCACCACAGACAAAGGGGGGGGGTAAATATACTATGTATTTTTTCTATCCCCTAAGGTTTTTTTCATATTTATACTGCTTTTCTGCAAGGGGGGAGGATTCACTTAAATGTGGTATGTTATAGTGTACTTGTAGATACAAATATTAATTGATGTAATTTTTCTTTCATTATATATAAGTGATTTTTAATTTGAAAAGGTAAGCAGATGTTCAGAAGCAGACTGTTGTTTTCCCTTCTAGGGGGTCTGCACTGAAAGCACTAATCTGGATTTTTTCGTAAAGTTTCATTTTTTTATTTTATATTGCTTAGTTTCCCACCTGATCAATGATGTTGAAGATGTTATAAGCAGCACCTCTTGCCATAGAAAAAGCTTCAAGATGTGAAGCTGCCTGACCAAGGCAATAGCTGCTTAAGACCACACTGAAGAAGACCTGTAAGTTTAATAGGCAACTAATTACATAATAAAATAATGAACATGTTTACAACATTTTATTTCTCTGCTATTTACAATTGCCTACACATAAATGTGTACATATAGGATACCTATTACTAACTAATAATCCATTATGGATAAACCAGTTACTTGCATCCTGCCATTTCTATTCAAGTCAGTGGGGAAATAGAGTATGAAATTGTTTAGAATTTTTATTTATTTAATATGGTTAGAGCTAAAAAAAACTAAACAAAATTATATAAAAAAAAACTCTTGGTTCACATTTCATATTTTCTAGCTTACCTTCACACTGAGGCATTTTTCAGGAGCTAAAGCGCTAAAAATAGCGCCTGTAAAGCGCCTGAAAAAAGCCTCAGCTGCAAACCCAGTGTGAAAGCCCAAGTGCTTTCACACTGGGGCGCTGCGCGGGCAAGGCATCACAAAAAGTCCTGCCAGCAGCTTTGCAGCGGTGTAGGAGCTCTTGCCTAATCAAAAACAATGGGCCAGCGCCGTGATATCTCCAGGCGGATTTAACTCCTTTTCGGCCAATAGCGGGGGATTAAAACTGCCCCACTATCGGTAGAATAGCACCGCTAAAACGCTGGTAAAGTGGCACTAAAAATACCACCACTTTACCGCTGATGCCTGGGGTGGCTCAGTGTGAAAGGGGTCTTATTTGCTTTCCTACAAATTTTTTTTACAGAGTTAAATAGCTAGAGCTGAATTTTACACAGAAAACTGAATGAGTAGAAATGTGACCCTGCCCCTTCTCTTCCTCCCTCAAAACAGCTACTGTAATTTCTTTGCAGAAAACCCATAGTTCTCTTTAAACTGTCTTATGTTGCACCCTGTATTAAATATTTATTTTTAATTTTTTAATAACCAGAACAATTATAGATTTCCTAAAGTCAAAATGTAGAACTTACCAACATAATTCTACCAACTGTATATTCTTTTCCACTCAACACTAACGTTGTTCCATACCAAAATCCAAGTGCATAGGAAGCATAAATGATAAAGAACATAATTCCAACAGCCAATTGGGAAGTAATAGCCTTTTTTATACCAATTTTTTTAGCTTCTCCCAAGTTATTTGTGTATCTGAATATAGAAAAGAATACACAGAAGAAAAAGTAAGTAACATTTTTTTTTAGCATACACACAAACATCTACTATATATTTGTAAAACTACTTGTGTGTTTATATATACATGAAGGTGATAAAAACCTTTTTATTTCTTTCTCCTGTCCTCCAAATGCCACCACTGTCCGTATGGAGGAGAGAACCTCTTCAGCCACAGCTCCAGCTTTTGCATATGCCGTTAGCTCCTTGCTTGTCAGTGATACCATCATCTAAGGAATTGCAATAAGTCAGTAGGCAGCTAAGGCTTAAAGAGAATCTACAATGAGAGAATGATGGAGGCTGCCTGCCTTTGCTGACCTATGCATTTGAAAATTCTAGTTTCCTGGCTGCCATGCTGATTCTTTGTCTTCAATATTGACAGAGTGGTTGTCCCTGAACAGGTTTAGAGATAAAGATGTCTGACACTTATTTAGAGGATGCATGTTCCAGGTGTTTTGTGATTTTCCCTGTCAATTTCAGGGAGCCAGCAATGGCAGTCACCATAATTCTTCAATGACAGTATCAAATGTGACTTTTAAAGCATGGATGTTTATTATACAGTAGCAACGTGTACAGCAATAGATCTCCCTTCTTCAGAGCTGTTGCTGTGTACTATTTTGTGGGAAAAATTCCCATGAGTGGTTATGTTGGATCAAGGTTTCAGAATGGCAGGATGCTGGCTTTAATTGTATAGGCATCATAGGTTGTATAGGTTCGCTGCCTATATAACTAAATCTGGCTCCCTGACGTTCAGAAACCTTGATCCAACATAACCACTCATATGAAATGTTCCCACCAAATAGTACGCAGCAACAAGTCTGAAGATGTGGAAGTCTATTCCCCTGAAATGCGTTGGCTTGATGTACATGTTGTTAATTTTTAATAAATGTCCATGAACCATATTTTAGAAGTCACATTTCTCTGGACACCAGGTGCTTCTTTCTTTTTTATCTAAGCCTTCTTCTTTATAAGTCCCACAGTGTTAATACCATAAATCTTTCGTTACCTTTGAAGATATGGCTGTTGAAATTGCCACCACGGGACCAGTTGACATGAGAACTAGAGCAAGTTTCCATCCATTGATTAATCCAATTAGTAAACCTGCTACAAAAGTTGAAATATTTTGAACGAGATGTCCGACTTTGTCACCAATTCCATCATTGATTTTGTTAACATCTCTGGCAAAGGCAAAAACATATATTATATTTAAGAAAATTATATTTATATACAAGCTTATTATAAAAAATTATCCAAAACATATATTATCCAAAAACATATATTATATTTAAGAAAATTATATTTTTATACAAGCTTATTATAACATTTTTTTAGTCAAACATGATTAATTTAAAAATAAAATAAAATTATTACTCTGTAAGACGAGTGTTAAGTTCACCAGACTGAGTGACATCAAACCAGCCAATTTCTTTTGCTAGCACAGAATGAAAAAACACTTGTCTCATTCTTCTAGTCTGTCTTGCAGCAGCTAGAACCCAAAAGGAGACCTGAAAGTATGCACAAATTATAACTCCTGCTCCTATTCCCACATAGTAGAAGGAAAACCTGAAAAAGAAAATACATTATCGGTGAATATAACAAAGCAAAAACATAGTTACTGAAAGGTTAGATATCTCTTATATTTCTTGAATAATTCTGTGGTGAGACATCAACATTTAAGGCCACAGTACTGCTCAAATAAAGTGCTTCCATGTACGATTAGCAGAAACACACAATTTCAAGATTAGCTGTAATAGAGCCACTGGAGGAATGTATCCTTAATAGGGTCCACAGGGAAAAAAAAGTTTATAGTGGATGACCTATCTCTCTAGACCAGCCATTCTTAACCAGGGTTCCTCCAGAATCATTCCAGAGCCAACACAACTTAGCAAAGCCAGTGGCATGATACCAGAGACCTTTTTAGCTGTTAGTAGGGGTGGCAGTCGGACCACTGCGGTAAGGGGGGCATTCTTCCACATGACCCCCAATGTAAGGGGTAGTTTTCCCACTGGCCCCACAATGAATTGGTTTTAGCAGGGGTTTCACTAAAATCTTGACATCATTTTAAGGGTTCCTTTATTGTAAAAGGGTTGCAAAAGGTTGCTCTAGACCTCATATATACCTGATATATCACTTATTTTTCATTAGAGGAAACTGAAGAAGTGTGACACTAATGCGAGGAAGAGTTTTAAATTCCCTCTAGAGCTTTAAGAAGTCACTAGATGATTCAGCCCTTTGGTGTCCACCTATAACCGAAGAGTGATTTTGTATTTAATCATGTTTAGCATAAATAAACAAAAAAGTCTATATTGTCAACTTACAGAGTCATCTGTTCATCTAGTGGTCCGTATTTAGCACATTCAGCTGCAAAAAAAAAAAAATATATATATATATATATATACATAAAAGTTTTTCTTGTGTGTAAATGTTGGTTGGTATTACATACAGCAACACATTTTCTTATAACCTGGCAGACACATCTGTCCTTCTGGCAAACATCACAGTTCTCAGTGTACGCTCTGTTATATCTCTATAATATTTATCAAGCAACCTCATAATATTACAGTTTTATTTATGTCATCAACATAGAAAGCAAGGGTCCTTGGGTTTTCGTGCATTTAATAAACTTAACTCGCCATTTCTCTTGTGAATGTTAAAGTGTATGAAAAAAAATATTTATTACATTTCTCCTGCACATGCACCTTTCCCCATGCGTTGCCTCTTTAAAAAAACAGTAAATGCACTCTGCGCACTCTGCCTCTGCTGCACTGAAGTTATCAGCATTATCTGCCCTGCACAGTTCTCCTCTATGGTTTATAGAACATTTCTGCTCTATTTTATGGAGTTGAGAAAGGGGTGGAGGTGTCCTTTTCCAGTTTTTAACCTATAAAAAGACCCCTATTTTTACTGTTTGTAACCCAAATCTCTCCCCCTATTTCCTGAGAATGCTGTAAAATACAGAGATGTGTGGCAAAAAGGTCAGGGGTTGACGCTGTTACCCCCCTTCTGGGATTTTTGTAGAAGGGCTATTGGCTCCATCTCTAAGTGCAAACCCTGCAGGGTAAGCATTGCTCCCAACTGTCCCTGAATTCGAGGGACTGTCCCTAATTTGGAGCAATGTCCCTCTGTCCCTCTTTCCTCCTCATTTGTCCCTGATTTTGGTCTGATCTTTATAGTTGTATATAAACTTCACTTTTTATCTTTCAAAAAGTGTATCCCAGTGCTAAACCTTTCATCCAAATTCTAAATTGCTGAATTGTTCAACTTTAAAAGCCAATATAAAGGAATAGTAGCGGTAAAAAAAAGTCCTTGTGGTTTTAAATAACCTGTTTAGTTATTTCCCCTTAAAGTGGTGTGGCAGGGGGCCTACATACGTTTGTTAGTAGGTGTCCCTCATTCCCATCTCAAAATGTTGGGAGGTATGGGTAAGTGAGAAATGCTTTTCATGAAAATGCAGCACTGAGTACACATTGAGCATTGAGTGTTTTTTTTTCATATGCTGTGGGCCTATATTAAAAGTGAACTATTTACAAAGTCTGTATATGTTTTTAATATGTAGAAATTTTAGATAATTTATAGGCCTCGTTTACACATGGCATTTACATCCGTGCCTGTGCAGGACTATGTTTTCCTGGCACAGGGAGGCACAGGTGTTGCATGCAGCCCCGTGCCAGTGATTCCATTGTTGTCTACTGGGACACAGTGGCTGCATGGACACAGCCGCTGTGTCCCAAATATGACAACTGTGTACTGTGGGTGTGGGTCCTTGAATGCACATATAAACTCACTGCAGTTAGTTGCTTACTAGGTCCCCCTAATGATTTAATCAAAATTATGTGAACAATTCTTACATGTGTTTGATAGAGCTGAATCGTAACATAAAATGCTATCAGTCATATCGCCAAACACAATGAACATTAAAGGTTGGGAAACTCCATTTCCGATGGCTCCAAGAATTCCGATAATCATATAAAAGATATCGAGCCCATTGGCATATCGAAACTATAAAACAACAAAGAAAAAAATATTATATTAAAGGAAAAAGTCATATTTGTCATTAAATATTTAAAAACTATAATGTTGGAGTGACTTACAATTTGAATTGGGCCAACAGCCTTCATTTTTTCTTTTTCTTTGTTTTTCATTTTTGAATTCCTGGAGAAGTAATAATGACTGCATTTAATAGAAGTATTTTGCTAAGGCTGAGACTTGTGGTTGTAACTCGTAATATTTTCACAATGATATTTAATGATATGAGCCACTTATTTATATTAATATTTATTCTTCACTTCTCAATTAGCCAGTTAAAGTGGTTGTAAACTCTCCCCCACAACTTTGTCCCATGTAAATCAGCATAAAAAACCCTAATGAACACTGCTTGTAGATATCTCCTTACTAGCTTAGTATTGTTGTAATCCTTTTTGTTCTTTAGAATGACGTCACTGAGCATGCCCAGATCTCCCCTGATTTACGGCACACTCTCTATGTGCTTGTCTATCTGTTATCAGGACTTCCTACGGCATGCCACTGATATCCCAGGAGGCTGCAGAATCATTCAGAGCTTCCTCCTACACACCATGTGACCATGTGACCTCACATGCAGTGTAAACCCGGCCATTACTGCAGCCTTATCAGTTGAAGCTGATAAGACTGACAAAGGCAAACATTAGATAATCGGCACAAGTAAATACTATGAAATAAAACAAGTCAGCTATGAACAGGGATGCAGGTTTGCCAGAGAAACGTTGGATTGAGTACAGGAAGTGTTAACAGTACAGGAAGTGCTCAATGTAAGGATGGAAATACACTCCACTGTGGACTCAGAAAATAATACTTAAGATAGCACTGCCTAACCCCTGGAAACAAGTTTTTTAAAGTTTCTTTAAACAGTAAGTAATATGCAATTTGGGCTGGATTACAGTGGCTATAGTTTGATAATTACTTATTATAATGGACTAAATGAAAAGCAGCATCAGAGTGGGAGATTTGACTTCCTCTTTAAGACATTTGAATCCGTTTCACTTGTGCTATTAAGGTTATATGTATATGGGGGTGTTTGATACCTCTTTGTCTTATTTGTACTAAACCATTGAGTTTCCCTCTGACCACTTTACATATTATTTTATATATACTCTGAATCTGTACTTGCCAAATATGATGCAGCAATCTCCCTCCACTAAGTCTGGTTGCAACCGGGTTTCCACTTAAAAAAAATAAAAAATTAAAAGTCAGCAGCTACAAATACTGTAGCTGCTGACTTTTAATAATCGGACACTTACCTGTCCTGGAGTCCAGCGATGCGGGGGATCGAAGCCCCGGTCATCCCCCCTTCCGCTCGGTGGCGCCGGCATTTTAACTTCACAGCCGGGCACCCACAGCGCATGCGAGAACCGCGCCGGGCACCGTCACTGGTCTCGCAATCATCTGGGACTGGTCACATGTCCCAGATGATTGACAAGAGGGAGGGGGGAGAGGTGATCTCCCTTCATGCGCTGAGGGAAGTGACGTCAGGAGCCCAGGCACCAAAGGAGGCAGACTACGAGGGACCCCCTAGCAACAGGCATTTATTGGAAATAATATACAAATATACAAATTGGAGAATTTATTTTTTAAAGCACATTAATACATTTATTTTTTGGGGTGGAACTCCACTTTAACTGGGGGCAGCTAAAGCTGCTGTCTGCTCACTTCCTGGATTTACACAGACACACTTTCAGCTCTGCAGCTCTCATTGGCCCTCTTATGACTCACCCCCCTCCCTTCCTGGTAAACTATCACGAGAGTTAAGCCCCATACACACTATCAGATTTTTTTCCTTCACATTTAGTAAGTTTCAATTTAGTTCAGCATTGGCAGGCTCAGAAAACAAGCAAGTTGTATAGTGACAGTTAACGCAGATGTATAATGAGAATTTACAAAGGAAAAAAATGCTCAAAGCTTACAGAAGGCAAAAAAATGTTCAAAGCTTACAGAAGGCAATAATCCTGCTTCTATCTGTGCAGCCCTGCCCACCTTCCAAATCCACTATAAAACCCCCTAAAAACCATACAGGTGCACGAGTACACTCCTCCACTGCTTCTCATAATGCAGCCTGGTGCATAAATGACCCATTGCTCGATCCAAACACTGTCATTGTATGGACTATTTATTAGCTGTTTTTTATTGGCAGAGAGCAATGCTCTACTCTATTCTCTTCTCATACTAACCCCTTACTGTAATCCCAATCCTAAATATCACTGTAACCCCAACCCTAATACTAATCCTGCCTGCAACCTCAACCTGAACACTAACCCTCTCCGTAACTCCTAACATTAACTTTCGGTAATGTAAAATTAACCTTTTGTTTGCATACTCACCTCTACTGCCCTAGGATCCTCTGTGCTAAAGATCAATCTTATGAACCTGAAGATACCAGCGCCAGGACTAGGGATAAAGTTTAAGTTTTCTAATACTTCTGGGTTGAAGGTGAATCCTGCAGGTTTGAGACTCATAGTCCTGGCAAGGGCAGTCCCTGCCCTCAGAAAGCTTTTTAGTTCTCTATCTCATATGCACACACAAACAAAGGGCCAGTTTGAAAAGGGGACAATCAGTCAAGGTTATTCAGTGCCCAGGGAGAACATACCATACTGCACCCACATCCCTCTCCCGACACCAACCAAAGGAGGAGGGATTGTTTGGGAGAGAAGGGTGTGAGATGCAGCACACCACACTGAAACATGTAGCATTCTATCCCACAGTAAAATATGGGGTGCTAGTGATGTAGAAAGCCATCTGGCCTGTGTGTAAGATCATAAGTTAGACCCTCCTGAGCAAGAAAAAGAAAGTGTGGCACATCCATGTGGTTTTATTGTGGTGAATATTTGCCATTGTTCAGAGGCATAACTAGAACCTTCAGGGCCTCAGTGCAAGAAACTAGACATGTGCACTGCTGAAAAATGTGTTTGTTTGCGCTCCATTTGTTATTTAATTTTTCGGGTCATTCGTTATAATTGAAATTTGTTATTTCGAATAAATGTGTAAACTCATAAAAATTTGAATTCGTTATTTTCCATTCCTTTAGATTCGTTATTCTTTATTTAGATAATTAGGAAGAATCTGAAATGTGAAAATCCAGAATTTGGAAATTAAATAATTTGGAAATTCGGAAATTCGAAAATCCGAAAATAAGAATGAAAATCCAAAAATTCAAAAGAACGAAAATCTGAAAATGTGAAAATCTGAAATAATAACTAACTGACTAATAATAACTAACTATTAAATTATAGGCATTGGAATTTCCTTTCAAATTTGATTGTAAGTGAACATAACAAATACGAATTTATCCGAAGTTACGAATTATCAGTAATAATGAATGCCCCATCTAAACAAATGGAACTTAACAAATTATTATTAATAATAATAATAATAATAATAATAATAATAATAATAAAAAGTTTTATTGTTATTATTTATTACATTTCATTTGTTACGTTGCATTTTTTATTATATCGAATTTTCAATTTTTCCTCTTTTAGAATTTTCGGATTTTCGTTCTTATTTTCGAATTTTCATTCTTATTTTCGGATTTAAAAATTTTCGGGAAAATTTGTTAAATGGGTTTTCGTTAATTTGAATATTTCTGAATTAATGAAATGGTCAAATTTTATCAAAAAACGAATTTGGAACAAAATGAATTGCACATGTCTACAAGAAACCATGCAGGGCCCGACCGGGGCCCTTCCCACTGATCCCGGGGGCCTTTGCTCTCATCATGGTACCCTTTTTTTGTCCCACAGCAGGCCATCTGCCTGTTGCCTTGGGGTCCCCCCACAGTGGCGGAACACCAGAGCTCAGTTGCAAGTTTGACCTTTGTAACCCTGGAAGTTCCACCACAGGTGTTAGTAGTGTTTGATTTTTTTGGTTTTATTGTATTATTATTTTTTCCCATTTATATTTATTTATTTATTTTTTCAATTTTATTTTTATTATTTTTAGGGGGCTTTGGTGAAATATTAGGGGTCAAAGCAGACCCCTGATGTCTCACTTTTGAGACAGCGAAAGGGACTAAGGACAGATTCGGAATCAGTACCAATCACTGACTCAATGTATTATGAATAGACTGTTGGGTGGGGTTAGCGGAGCTCTCATCAGATTTTTTTTGTAGTTGGGTTACATACCAGTTAACCCCTGCCTGCTAGAGTTTGAACTCAGTGGGAGCCGAACCCCGCAGCTGCCGTTTGCATCTTTACTATGTACCTATGTAACCCCCATCAAATCATTCTCTGCAGCTATAACCTTTTGTACCACCCCCACCCTTTAGAATGTAAGCTCTATGAGCATGGCTCTCCTGTACCTTTTGTAACTGTACTGTAATTGTGTTGTCCCCCCTTTACATTGTAAAGCTCTGCGTAAACTGTTGGTGCTATATAAATCGTGTATAATAATAATAAAACCAGCAGGTGCTATGGAAGCGTCCTCTGGTTACTTGACAGCTGTCAGGAAGGGATGTCTCATCTGATCTTCTCCCCCTGCCGCTCCCCCAGCTCCAGATCTCTGATGGCTGCTGGTTACACAGTATAGATGCAGTCAGCAGCTGGGGGGTTTGGCTGGTGGTACCCCTCTCAATGCCCCCTCCCCTCCATAGTTTCAGTCCTGGAGCCAGTTAACTTACCAGCATCTCTTTGGAGTGTAGGAGGAATTCAGAATACATGGAGGAAACACACATAAGAATAGGGAGAACGTGCAAACTTCATGCAGTCAGTGCCTTGACTGGGATTCAAAGTGCTGCTGCAAGGCAGACGTGCTAACCATTAAGCTACTGTAATGCCCTGTACACACGGTCCTACATTCCGACGACAAAATCCGTCTGATTTTTTCCAACGGATTTTGGCCCAAACTCCGATTGTTCAGAACGAGGTGACATACAACACATACAACGGGACTTTAAAGAGGGCAGTAGCCAATAGCTTTCCTCTCGTAATTTATTCTGAGCATGCGTGGCACTTTGTGCATCGGAATTGTCTACACACGATCGGAATTTAAACGATCGGATTTTGTTTTTGGAAAATTTTAGATCCAGATCTCAAACTTTGTGTGTTGGAAATTCCAATGGAAAAACACAGATGGAGCCCACACACGATCGGAATTTCCGACAACACAGTCCAATCATTTTCCGATCATTTTCCATTTCCGACATTTTCCGTCGGAAATTCCGACTGGGAGAAGTTTTTTGTAAACCATAATGCATTGCATAGACTTGGAACTATGTCTTGCAGGCTTATAAAGACCAAGGGGATTTTGGTTAAGCCAGCCTTCTCACTGTAAAATGTAAAAAGGGGGGGGGGGGGGGGGGCAAAGAACAGTCATAGTGCCAGTGATTGGAAGATTGTTGGAGGGACAGCTGATAAACTGCATAAGTAAAGACTGGGGTTGATTAAGTAACTGTATGTTATTATTGGGGTCTTCATTGTCTTTCATTTTATTTTATGGATCATTTAGAAGGATAGTTCATCTTTACAAAAAAAAATGCCTATGCAGGTAAGGGATGTTTGTAGATTAAAACAAACTGTGCAGCTCAGACTAGAGATAAATAATACAAGTTTCTATAGGTGTGGGCCATACATACCTTATAAAGGCTGACTGGAATACTCCCAGGACGTTGCTAAGTGAGGCCTAGTTGCCACTGCTCACCTCCACTATCACAGGAGTGAGCTTTTTCTCTGATTCAAACCCCCCCATATACTCTCTCTCTCTCTCCCCTGATACAGTAGCTCTGAGCTCTGCATTTGAGAGCTCACTCTTGTGATGGTGGAGGTGAGCAGTGATGACTAGGCCTTACTTAGCAATGTCCTGGGAGTACTTAGCAATGTCCTGGGAGTATTCCAGTCAAACTTCATAAGGTATGTAAATGGCCTACACCTATAGAAGGGCTTTATTCAACTTTAGTCAGAGCTGCACAGTTTGTTTTTATCTACAGATGCCCCTTATCTGCATAGGCAGTTTTGTGGTAAAGGTGAACTATCCCTTTCAGGTCAGCAAATTACTTTTTGCTGCAAGGCTTTCAGGGGTAGTATTTTGAGATTGTCATTTATTTGGTGTTTTTATTTTAAGGTAAACACTTTTATAAAATTTGAGCTTTGAAATTACACTCTTGAAGCCCCCCACACAGACTCTGCAAGGGTTAAATGCTTGCTAAGTCTAGGGGTATAAGGTTTGATATCTACCTTATTAGTAGTCCCGCATTATACGTGAGAACAATGGAGGCCCTCCCACAACCCAGTGTCAAAGAGAAGAGGTGACTGTTTGAAGCCTGCCAGAGCCAGGAATTAGGTATTATATATATTTATCTATTCCTACACTTCACAAGCATTTAATCCTCGCAGTGCTGGGGTAAAATATGGAGTGCTTAAGAGTCAGTTCACACTGAGGCAGCACGACTTGCAGCACGACTGCCTTAGGCGACCTGGACACGACCGCTGCGGCAACTTGCAAAATGACTTCTCTATAGAAGTCAATGCGAGTCGCCTCAAGTTGCCCCCAAAGTCATACAGGAACCTTTTTCTAAGTTGGAGCGACTTGTGACGCTCTGATTAGAATGGTTCCATTGTACAGAATGGGACGCTACTTGTCAGGCGCCTGACAAGTAGTCGCCTGACAAGTCGTCCCAGTGTGAACCGACCCTAAAATGGAGCATTCACTTGTTACTGACAATCTGTTCTTAGACCTGCTTTCTTCTTGCAACACATGAATGCATCACTTGGGAAAAAAACAACACCATTTGACATATACAGTAAGTTAGGAATACACCAGATAGGCCCATTATCCCTGACTGAAACTGTCCTGCTACTGGGCAATTTTATACTACTGTGTCTTATGCAGTATCTTAATTCTTATACTAAACACCTCTGTCACTGTGAAGTGGCAACGAAGGTCAGATTATGTAGCCATAGTTAGGTGTGTGGTGAGACTGATTTAGAGTTTCAGCTAGGATTCATTTCTGTAGATTTTATGTTGAGAACATTTGTGACAAGCTGCTGTCAGACACTGAACTCACTCACTTACTCCCCCCTCCCATCTGAGACATCTGTAAGCTTTTCTTCCTGAGCTATGGTATGTTAGCTGATTAACAAGATAGATAAGGTAACTGCAAAAGCTACCTGCAAACTTTTGCAAGAGTACAAAATATAAGCTTTACAAAAATTGCTTTATGAATGAAGAGTAGGTTGGCTGTTTTAAAAGGTTAAATGTTTGTATAACGGAAATATTCGCCTGTGACGCAATGTATACTGTAAAGATATATGCACTGTTTAAGCTGTAATTTACACACACTTGAACTTTTACCAGACAGAAGTCTGTCAGGTGTCCACTGCTCTGTACAGAGTGGAATAAAACTCCCTTATGTCCAGCAAATTCATTTACCAATATTCAACCTGCTACATTATTTTCTCTTCGTCTCTAGTAAATTTGGGCCTAGCCTTCAGGGCCGCCATCAGGGGGGTACAGCCCACACTCATGTAAGGGGCCCGGTCATCCCAAGGGGCCCGGATGTCCCGAGAGACTCGGGCCCCCAAGGTATTTCCACCCGCTGCCTGACAGCCACTTTCAGTCACTCTGTCATACTTCCTAGCTGCCGGGGTAATGCCAAGCTCACTCCTCACAGCGTCGCCGATTAGGGGCCTTAAGATGCCCTCTGCTGGGATTGGTGGAGGGGGAGGTGGGTGTAAAAGTTTCCACCTAGCTCCCCCTCCACCAATCGCAGCAGAAGTGCATCCAGAGGCTTCTAATCTGCGGCGCCTGTGAGGAGTGAGCCTGGCATTGCCCCAGTAACTAGGAAGTGTGGCAGAGTGACCGAAAATATGGAAGGTCTCACAGGAAGAGCACTGAAAGGGGGGGGGGGCTCCTGCTGGTCTCATCTGATGTTCTCTTCCTGCAACTCCCCCCAGTGCCTGATTTCCTTCACATCACAAGTGGTAGAGCTGCAGTCTACAGACATTTAGGAGATCGAGCGGCAGGAGGAGAAGACAGAGATTGCTGCTTACATTTCACGAAGCTCATCCCTGCAGCAGATGGAGGAGATGGGGAGCAGAGTGCTGAGGAGGGATCAGAGGTGATTGGCAGGAAGAGCTCTCCCTGACACGCCCCTCAAGTCATCAACATGCAATGACAGGGCTCCTTTCTAACCCTTTCGGCATCGATGTCCTGGCTCCTCCCTTCTACAGATGCTGGTGAGTAGCTGTGTCTGTACACACATGTACAAAGTGGAATGTTAATGTTAGGCCCCTTTCACACTGGGGCGGTGGGTGCGTTAGTGGTAAAGCGCCGATATTTTTAGCGGCGCTTTACCGTCAATTTTGCGGCACTATTCAGGCCGCTAGCGGGGTGCTTTTAACCCCTGCTAGCGGCCAAGAAAGGGTTTAAACCAACCGCAAAGCGCCGCTGAAGCATCAATTTGCCGACGGTTCGGCTGCACTGCCCATTAATTTCATTGGGCAGGGGCACTTTAGGAGAGGTGTATTCACCATTCCTAATGCACTGCAAAGATGCTGCTGGCAGGACTTTTTTTCTGTCCTGCTAGCGCACCGCTCCAGTGTGAAAGCACTCTGGGCTTTCACATTGGAGAGACAGCAGCGGCTCTTTCAGGGCGCTTTGCAGGCGCTATTTTTAGTGTTATAGCGCCTGCAAAGCGCCTCAGTGTGAAAGGGGTCTTACAGGTAGTGTCTGAACTACTTTGATCTCACAATTTATGTATCCCCCCCAGGTAACTTTTCATGTGGGTCTGCTAATTATAGAGTCTGTCCTGTTAGGCTACTTTCACAGTGAGTTGTTTTAAAGGCGTTTTTTGTGCTAAAAATAGCACCTGTAAACTACCTTCTCTGCAGCCCCAGTTTGAAAGCCTGAGTGCTTTCACAATGGAGCAGTGTGCTTGCAGGACAGGAAAAAAAAAATCCTGCAAGCAGCATTTTTGGGGTGGTGCGGGAGCGGTGAATACAACGCTCCTAAGCTGATCCGAAATGCCTGTAAAGCCATTTTAACCCTTTTTTGGCAGCTAGCTGGGGTTAAAAGCACCCCGCTAGCGGCCTGAAAAGTGCAGCTAAATTGACAGTAAAGTGCCGCTAAAACTAGCGCGGGGGAAGGGGGTGCTAGGCCTAAAGCTTTGTATAGGGTCCCAAAATTTCTGATGGCTGTCCTGCTAGTCTTATTTATCAAAATTGTCCTGCTGTTGGCCAATTTTACTTTACAGTATTGTATAATCTGTGGTAAAACTGCTGCCCGTACTCTTTATCTCTAGCACATTTTGTCTAATTTTCCCTCATTAGAAAAACTTTACTGCTGAACAATTTTCACTGCTGTATCAACTGTCGTCTC
This sequence comes from Lithobates pipiens, assembly GCF_037356315.1. NCBI lineage: Eukaryota > Metazoa > Chordata > Amphibia > Anura > Ranidae > Lithobates > Lithobates pipiens. Next base: position 126,742,206 of record NW_027507764.1, read on the forward strand.
TTATTTCTTAACAAGAGCTTCATAAAAATAGGCCTGTGAAAGGACAGTTTTTCATCAGTGAGAACAAGAACAGCCGCAGGGAATGACCAGCCAATTTCTACTGCCAATCAAAGTGGATCTATCTATCAATGAAATCAAACCAGGGAAGATTCAGCATCAGAAAATGCTTTTCGATACCTAGCTCTGAGTAAACATCACCTTCCAGAAATTTGGCATACAAATAGTATCTTCAGGCACATTGAGAAGGTGGTGCTATACAGGTAAGAGCACACATCTGAGGTTGCTGCTGGAAAGTTTATATAATGATAATATTCAGAGGCCAAGTAATATCTAATGGCTCAGGGTTTCTTTAAGGGCAATCAAGAATATTAAACACAATTATGTGTTTATTTCTAAAATAAATAGGAATGGGAAAAAGTATGTTCAGTGAATTTGTTCCAGTACAGCACCAGAGAATCATCTATAATCTCATAATTTTTTTTCACTGCTTTTTGTTTTTCAGAACAATTGTAATATATTTTATAACCCTATATGAAAAAGTAAGATTTTAATCATTAGACGAAGTCATGGGTTTATATTTAACTAACATGTTCTCAGTAAGGGTTTGATTTCCCCCATTAGCCCTGGATCTTTACACAATTTATAACTGGAAACTTGCCTATGGCCATCCAGGCTAAAATAAAGTTGGTCATAAAGATCTGCCATTGATAACATTTTCCTAGTTTCTTGGCTGTCTGTCGCTTTAATGCCAGTGATCTGGGACAAACATGTATGTGGGCAGGGCCTACTCTGCCCGGCACACAGGGTGTACTTACACTCTCTCATCAATGCTGGATGGAGACTGCGGTCATGTGAAGAATCTAAAATTTATATCAAATGTTATCATTTTGATTTTAGTTTTTTGTTATGTTGTATGCATACATTTTTAGACGTTATACGTCTTTTTATATTTGATCACTTGTTGGATCTGTTATTATTGTAATACAATTTTTTTCTACATCAATATTTGTGTTGGTGGCCTTTCAAAGTCCCATATAGGGGGTATCTTCTTTTATGCTGGTAGGTGGCACTGGTTAGCAGCACTGGTGGGCACTAATTAGCAGCACTGGTGGGCACTGTGTGGGACCGATGTCCATTTTACAGAAGCCGGTAATTGGCTTCATTCTTTTCTCCTAACTCTGTCAGTCAGTGTGAGGGATAAAAAAAAGCCAATATCTGGCTTCTGTTTACATCATGTGATCAGCTGACATTGGCTGACAGCTGATCACATGGGAAACGACCGTGATTGACCCTTTACTCTGATCTGTGATCAGCAGAGTGGGCGGGTGGCGATTACAGAGTGGGCGAGCAGCGCAAGCACGGGAGGACATTCACGGATGCCCTTACGGCATTTTAAGCCCATGGTGTAGCCATCTTTTGGCTATAGCGTGGGGCGCCGTGTGGTTAATTACTTCTGAAAAAATCGCAGTGCATTTCCTGTCTTGAGCCTTTATAGCTGTACATCTGAAGTGTGAGATCTATAGCACTGCTATAGCTAACAGCTAGTCTCGAGAGATCTGGCATGAGATTTGGTGATGCCACTAGTGTGCTGCTGACAGTTTTCCTTGCTGAAGAGGAAGCTGTACATGAGAACCTGCAGTGCAAGGATCTCCCTGCTTCTTCTACATTCTGTTTGTAGATCTGTGCATTCTCTGTCTCCTTCTTTTAAAATATTTATCTACCAGTCATCAGATTATGAAGAAACAAAGCCCTACTTCTACCAAGATGGCCACTTCCACAAAGAGACACAGTGTAGAACATGGCAATACAAGTAAAAGGGAAAAGATCACCTTCAGGTTGACCACACGCATTATTGGTGACTAGTCCTTTTCCTTCTACTTGCCTTTTTTCAAAAATTTCCACAGTTCAATATTACACAAAAAAACGCTAATTTCATAATATGTGACTCCAAAACCCCTGGTTAGAGCCTTCTGTTAACAAACTAAAATATTTGAAGTTGGAGTCTCCATCAATTAAGGTGTCTTTACAAATAGATACACTTTTTCAGATTTTTTGTGAAAATGCAGGGGGTATTTTGCAGTGAAGTAAGACATAGTTTGACAAAATAAAAAAACAATAACTTTTTTTTGTTGTTGATACATACTTGAGATCCTCCTGAATCCCATCATTTTCTGCTGTAGGCTGAAGCTTATTGAGCCCTAAACCATTTTCCGTAAGGTCATTCATCCCTTTATTTATGTCACCCAGTTTAAAAGCAGCTGTTAAATGAAGAACAACATGCAAGAAATCATAAAATAGTAATAACATTACATTATTTTTTCAAAATACTGACCTGAGAGCTTGTTACAGGTGACTTGGTGGTCACAGATGGTTATACAGCAGCTGTGCCTATATATAGCCTGAACTTTGCAAATGATGCCCCAAATTTAAGCATCTTTTGCAACCATCAGGTGACAATTGAGCTATGCAATGGTAGCCACACAAGTATCCATATGACCATTTAATACAAGCACATTGAATTCAAAAAATCACAAGCCAAATACCCTCACCCTCAATTCAATCTAGTAATCATATTTTAATCTACGATTGATTGCTTGTTTGCAGTCGTTCATACCTAAAGCAATCACAAAACAATTACATGTACAGTATGGCCACCTTAAGGATTTCATATGGGTCACAATGAGCATTTCCATTTAACCTTTAGTAACCACTGGTACAGGAAGAGGGGGGGGGGGGGGGGGATATGACTGGTTCTTGTAGCATAGCAATGGAATCAATGACAGGCAGGCCCAATTTCAGTGAGACATATGCAAGTCTATGGTTGGTTTAAAGGTAGTCATAAAATGATAATTAGGGCTTACTAAAGTTTCCCCCTGTTTACTAGTTCTGTAATTTAAGATGTATTTCCTAAAAACTGCATTCTTTATTAAACTAAATAGGTCACTTATCTATATCTGAGTAATAATTAGGTAAGTGATAACTTATTTTCATTTTCAATATGAGATTTCATCAAAACAACAACCGTGGAAAAAAAAGTATTGCCCAATTCCAGTCATGCTTTAAACTAAAATGTGCCTATGTACTCTAAAAAAGAGCTAATCTTATAAAAACATTATGTTAAAGAGTTGATTTAATGTAGATTATTTAATAAAATGATATATTTTATATAATTTATATGATATATATTATGTGATTTTTTTTATGGTTAATTTATTATAGACTGGATACAAAATTATATATTCATAGCTTTTCCTTGGATAAATAAAGGTATGCCAGTACAGCATCAAAAACATCGGGGGTTCCATTCCATTTTTGGACTATGGATATATCCATTGACAGAATAATCTCAATAGTTAAACATTTATTTATAAGATCCTCTATCAAGAAAAAAATAATATTACTTGTGATTTAAGTGAAACTCCAGACAAAACCTTTTATTTTATTTTGAATAAAGTTAGAATCTCTGTCCCCATTGGGGAGTTTTCCCCTCACTTCATTCCTAGAGAGATGACAAGAAACAATCTCCCCCACCTCTGACAGCTGTCACCGATCCCCATGTCCCTACTAGAAGATTTTTCTCTACTCCTGTTATTAAAACAACAATCGTGTTTGAGATTCCCCTCACTTTCTGTCCTGACAGCAAACAGTAGACATGTGCGGTTCGTTTCGTATGAATCAAAAATTTGTAATTCAGAAGCATCTGAAATACGAATATCTATGTTTCCGAATTGTATACGAAATACAAAATTTCGTTGATAAATTTCGGATCCAAATTACAATGGAAACGTGACTGGTGTTTTGTTGACCAATCAGAGGTTTTCTTCTGCTGCGTGAGGGTTAGGAAAATTACCTTTTTTAATATGGGAGTGGGAGACTGGTACTGGTAGCCAATGGGAGATTCAGAATCGGAAAAAATAAGAATGTTCATTAATATTGTTTTATTATTGTCATAATAATTATTATTTGTTATGAGGAAGTTAAAAACCCAGAAAGTCAGCACAGCACAAGGATGGTAGAAACCCCTTGTAATGGACACAATGGGTGTACAGACCCGGGAACTCAGCACAGGGATGGTGGAAACCCCTCATAATGGGCACAGTGGGTGTACAGGCCCAGGAACTCAGCACAGGGATGGTGAGAACCCCTCATAATGGGCACAGCGGGTGTACAGACCCGTGAACTCAGCACAGGGATGGTAGAAACCCATCATAATGGACACAGTGGGTGTAAACACCCAGGAACTCAGCAAAGGGATGGTGGGAACCCCTCATAATGGGCACAGCGGGTGTAAAGACCTGGGAACTCAGCACAGGGATGGTGGGGACCCCTCATAATGGGCACATCGAGTGTACACTGAGACCTGGGAACTCAGCACAGGGATGGTGGGAACCCCTCATAATGGGCACAGCGGGTGCACAGACCTGGGAACTCAGCACAGGGATGGTGGGGACCCCTCATAATGGGCACATCGAGTGTACACTGAGACCTGGGAACTCAGCACAGGGATGGTGGGAACCCCTCATAATGGGCACAGCGGGTGCACAGACCCGGGAACTCAGCACAGGGATGGTGGGAGCCCCTCATAATGAGCACAGCAGGGGTACAGCCTCAGGAGGAAGTCAGCACAGCACAGGGAAGGTGGGAGCCCCTCATAATGAGCATAATGAATCGACGACTGCCATATTGAGAAAGGTATTTTTTGCTTTTTAAATTCATCATAACGAACGTTCGTAAATTGACGAAAATTCATATTTCGTACGACTCCAAATGGAATTTCGGACACAAATTACGAATTAACAGCTAATGCAAAACGGAACGAAACAAATTTATTGACGGCGCACATGTCTAGAAAACAGTGAGAATGGATCTATATGCAGGATCACAGACAGCACTAAAAACCTGACAGAAGTTCTACTTCTTCCTTCAGCTTAGACTGGAGTCCTCCTTTAAGGTGTCACATAAACTATAGGAATACATCTGATCTGACTGGAGCCTTGTATTTTTAGTCTCAAGTTCAAACACTGTGATTTAACTTGTTAATTAAATTACTGCAAATGAACAGTGTTCTGTCAAATGTAATGTAATTCATATCTGTTTACTTATTTAAAGAGCCTATTGCATCTGATATTTAAGGCACAGAAATGTGAAAGATAGCATGCCTAAATTCATCTCAGAATTCATAGAAAGTGTTATCTACTGACCTGTGTGTAGCAGTTCTTTTTGTCTGTGGAATAACTAGGAATTAATTGTCCTGTTTCTTTTATGTGAAAGTACCAGAGCTTATGACTCATCTACATGTCATAAAATGTAATCATTAAAGAGGCTGGGAGTAAAGGTTGGTCTTACGCAAGCATGCAGCAATAACTGGCTACATGCCTACAGTGTGATGTCATTACCCATGCTTCAAGATTGAATAGAACACGTGCGTCTCAGAAAGTGAACATCTATACAGCTTTACTGAGATCTGCTTTATCAGAAGGATAAGATAACCATCTGCTTTATGATCACACAGTTCAAGCATTATATAATCTGCTGACTGAATCTAAAAAGAGGAACTAATAAAAAAGGAGAAATAAGCAAATACTTTTTGAAAATGAAGCAGTTTCATATTTGTCCAATGTATGTACAATATCTTACAAAAGTGAGTACACCCCTCACATTTTTGTAAATATTTTATTAAATCTTTTCATGTGACAACACTGAAGAAATTACACTTTGCTACAATGTAAAGTAGTGAGTGTACAGCTTCTATAACAGTGTAAATTTGCTGTTCCCTCAAAATAACTCAAACACGATTATACAAGCTGTACACTCACTATTTTATATTGTAACAAAGTGTAATTTCTTCAGTGTTGTCACATGAAAAGATATAATAAAATATTTACAAAAATGTGAGGGGTGTACTCACTTTTGTGAGGTACTGTAGTTAGATAATTACTACAACAGCTTGCCCCTTTTCCGTCACTTGTATCGTGAAAAAAACCCTGGTCTGCGGTACCTTCCGAAAAAATAGGAAGAGCTTCCCACAGAATTTACTATCAAAAAGGCTACAAAAGGGGGAAGCCGCATTCATGAGGAATGAGGAGGTGTTGGCCATGAAGTGGCAGGACAAGAAGGATGTTCACATGATGACTACCATTCACAATGACACCTTGGTGGAGGTTCAGAGAAGATGTGGCCCCGTAGTAAAGCCTGAATGTGTCCATGACTACAATCGGTATATGGGGGGGGGGGGGGTGGATTTAAATGATCAGATGCTACAACCATATTTGTCAACCCGCAAGTGATCTTATTGGTATAAAAAAAAAAGTTGCATTTCATCTGTTTCATATGGCCATGTTCAATTAATTTGTCTGCTATCAAAAATCACCTGAAAACCAACCCATCACCTACCTCAAATATATTGAAAACATTGTCACTGCCCTTATTTACCAGCAAGGACCCGCTCCAGGAAGCATTCACTCTGATAGTGTGAGTCAACTTTATGAGCAACATTTTCCAAATAACATTCCCCCCACAGAATCCAGAAGAAGATGTCAAAAGAAATGTCGTTTATGCTCAAGTGGAGGAGCTGGAAGAGATACAAGTTATTATTGTCCCCAATGTCCCTCCCAACCTGGCCTGTGTATCGCTGATTGCTTCAAAAATGATCACACATACATCAGATATTAGTTCCCCTTATTAGTAACAGACTGCCATTTCCCCAATTCAATTACCTGTGTGGATCATTTGCCTGCCACCATGTTTCTACCTTCCACGTTAACTGACCCTGGCCTGTTTACCGACAATGTCTTTAACCACATTTCTGACTTCCATGTGCACCAACCTCGGCCTGTTTACCTACGATGCCTTTGCCTGCCGTTTTAACCACATTTCTGACTTCCACGTGTACAAACCTCGGCCTGTTAAATCGACCATGTTTTTTCCTGCCATTTGGACTGATCTTTTTCCCTTATTCTTCAGTACACAGGGGTCTCACATATGTGAGGGGCTTCAGAATACTGTTCTGAGTAGAGAAAATCAGTTTTTGGTTTTCTGTGTTCCCAGAACTGTTCCCTGTGTTGACCATCTCTCGGCCTGCTGCCTCTACTGACTATGGACAGTATTTCTGCCTGGACATCTCTGCCTGCTACCTGGACCAATGCTTTGCCTGTGCTGACAGTATCTCTGCCTGTACTAACTATGGACAGTATTCCTGCCTGCTGCCTGGACGGTTGCTTTTGCTGTCACTGACCACATCCCTGCCTGTTTCCTGGGCCGATGCTGTCCTCTGTGGACCACTGCACTACTAAAGCCACAGGTAATCTTTTGTTATTTGGTATGTACATGTTATGTGTTAGAAATATGAAGGGCCATCAAAAATGTGATCGGTAGTCAGGAAATTATACGTGTAATTTATGCTCCTAGAATGACTGGAGGTGCTATTTGGATGTTGGGCCTCTGTATGTGGCCCGGGCTGTGTAAAAGTATCACACATGTGGTATCATTAAACTCAGGAGGAGTAGCAGAATGTATTTTGGGGTGTCATTTTTTCTATGTACATGCTATGTGTGACGGAACCGATCCCACACTCCAATTGAGTGCTTCTGTCAGTATACCGCTTCCTAAGTTTGAATATAGATATCAGATATTCCAACCGCTCACTAGCACAAAACAAGACGAGACATGCTTAGCTGCTCAACATGGACTGATTTATTAGAACCAAAAGGCCAAGTATTTATAATATAGTAGAAGACTAAAACCTAATTAGCATGAGCTAATTATCTAAATCAACACTCAGACTAGTTGATTGAGGGATAAGACTTTTCGGCTCCTAGCTCACTAACAATTCAATAAACATTACCATAAACATCAATACAGGGTTAATTAGCCCAAACAATAATGTGTGTAATATTATTACAAGCCAGACTAGACTCATTTACATTATACAAGCCAACAGACAGGTGGCTGGAGTTCATGACATTAGCATCTGACAGTGTGTGTCCCAACAGCATGAGGCAGCACACATTATATATACATATATACAGCATTGAATCTGACTAGCACAGATTATAATGGGGTTCTCATTCACCCTGTGCCCCTTAAAATCCAGGGCCCATAATCAGTCGGCAAGAGGCTCGCATTCAGTCCTCTCAAAAAGCCTGTGTCCCGGCTAGGTCTGTCACACATCTCCCCTTTAGGCAGGAGACTAACACAGGAGGAGACCACAGACGTGTTGACTCCGAAGTTAGACAGGGGTTCCAGTCCTCTAATGCTGGTATCCACACAGTACACCAAACAAATTGTCTCAAACAGAGTATTCCTCACCCAGCCAACCTCTGCCTCTCTCAGAGAACATGCCTGATGCTGGGGAGAGGTGTGGACCGCCCCTTCTCCCTGGAGTCCTTTCAGCCACTGGAGAGAAGACAAGGTGGATTCGGCTCAGTCCACCATGCTGTTGGGCATCTGGGCCAACTGCCCAGAATCCCTGGGGTATACAGGTGGAGACTGAAGTCCCATCCACATTTACAGGAAATCTGTCCTCTGTTTGTTGTGGGCAGAGGCCAGCAGCGCTCTGTTCCGTTGCCAGCAGTTGAGCGGGGTATAGGAGCTTCTCTACATCATCTGCTCCAGCTAACTGTGGGGAGAGAGGCTGACTCCCCCAGCTCCCTGGAACTCCGCAGTTGTTGTTGGTGCTGGGCAGAGGTTGGTAGCACTCTGCCCGGTTGCTAGCACTTCTGCTGGTGTTCTGTTAGTGGAGACCACAGGCCCATCCACTGACACCAGATCAAGCTGCAGTTGTGAGGTGACGACTGCATTCTCTCCTTGGATCCTGATCTTCAGCTCATGATAGACTGCCACCTCCTCACCCTCGGCCTCCAGAATTGCTGCAGGTGTGTGGCAGAGATCTTGGACCCTCTGTCTGGTTGCCAGCACTTCTCCTGGGGGTTTGCTAGGTGGTTCCTCCTCTACAGAAACATCTATTAAATCCCCAGTCTCTAGAATTGCTAAAAGTGTGGAACAGAGGTCTTGGACCCTCTGTTCAGTTACCAGATCTTCGGCTGGAGAAGTTTGTTGCAACTCCATAGATGCTGCTGGCAGAAAATCACATGTCCCTGTCAGTGTTGTGAGAGAAAGGCCGACTATCTCTTCTCTCAAGAAGGCCAAAGCCACTGTTGGTGCTGGGCAGAAGTTAGCAGAACTCTGCCCTGTTGTCAGAACTTCAGGTTTGGGGACGACAATCTCCGGAGTTTCCACTGCCGATTCTCTGGCATGCTGCTGAACGTGTTCTAGCAGTTTCCTGTATGCCCTTTCCAGATGCTGTTCCTTCCTTAACAAATGGTCCAGAACAGGTTTAAGCTCTGAGACCCCTGCAAGACCGAGCATAGCCTCTCTATATTCTCGCAGGTCCTCAAGGGTAGGTTCCCCTTCATCGCCAAACACAAAACAATCTGTAAGGCTCTCCCACAGCAATCCAGGGCCTCCAAAGTCATATCCCTCCAGAGAGCATTCTGTTGTCTCCCCTAAATATCCCTGCTCTGCGTGCCATTGCAGAGCCCGATATTGATTGTCCAGCTCTATCTCCTGCTGGACCAGCCTGTCCAACTCAGTCACCCATTGCTCCTGGGGCCGCTCTCCCAGGAATGCCATCCGCAATGCCGTTGGTCACTGGCCCATTGCTCTTGGGTTGGAAAGCACTTGCCCTGTTTTATACCAACGAGCTGGAGGGTTCCAATCCAGAGCTCCACCCGAATCCGCTGCCTGAGCTCCAGGTATTCATCCTCAGACACAGTCCTTGTGTATGCTGAAAGGACGATCCGCAGCAGCCCCGGCAACTCTGATGTCAGGTCCATATTTCTGCTGGGGTGACTTAAGTCTGCTATCCTGATCTTGGATCCCAGTGGAGGTTTGGATGTCCCAGACTGCAGGAAGCATCCCACTGCTGCCACCAATGTGACGGAACCGATCCCACACTCCGATTGAGTGCTTCCGTCAGTATACTGCTTCCTAAGTCTGAATATAGGTATCAGATATTCCATCCGCTCACAAGCACAAAACAAGACAAGACTTGCTTAGCTCAACATGGACTGATTTATTAGAACCAAAATGCCAAGTATTTATAATACAGTAGAAGACTAAAACCTAACCTAATTAGTATGAGCTAATTATCTAAATCAACACTCAGACTAGTTGAGTGAGGGATAAGACTTTTCGGCTCCTAGCTCACTAACAATTCAATAAACATTACCATAAACATCAACACGGGGTTAATTAGCCCAAACAACAATGTGTGGAATACTATTACAAGCCAGACTAGACTTATTTACATTATACAAGCCAACAGACAGGTGACTGGAGTTCATGACATTAGCATCTGACAGTGTGTGTCCCAACAGCATGAGGCAACACACATTATATATACAGCATTGAATCTGACTAGCACAGATTATAATGGGGTTCTCATTCACCCTGTGCCCCTTAAAATCCAGGGCCCATAATCAGTCGGCAAGAGGCTTGCATTCAGTCCTCTCAAAAAGGCTGTGTCCCGGCTAGGTCTGTCACACTATGTGTTGGAAATATCTTACAAATGGACAACTTTGCATAAAAAAAAATGCGGTTTCATTTTTTCCCACGTTTTCCGAAAACTTCTGGAAAAAAATGAACCATTCAAAAGACTCATTATGCCTCATAGATTATACATTGGGGCATTTGTTCTCCAAAATGGTGTAATTTTGTGGGCGTTTCCATTGTCTTGGTGCTCCAGGGCCTTCAAACTTGACATATGTTGTTATGAAATTATATGTGTAATTTTGCTCCTAGAATGACTGGAGGTGCTGCTTGGATGTTAGGCCTCTGTATGTGGCCAGGCTGTATAAGAGTCTCACACGTGGTATCGCCATACTTAGGAGGAGTAGCAGAATGTATTTTGGGGTGTCATTTTTGCTATGTACATGCTATGTGTTGGAAATATCTTATAAATTGTCAACTTGACCATTTATACGGTACAGGAATAGTACCACTGGATTGGCGCAGGGCGAACATGGTGTCTATATTTAAAAAGGGATCAAAGTCTTTACCAAGTAAGTATAGACCCGTTAGTTTAACTTCTATAGGTAGGAAGATACTGGAGAGATTAATAAAAGACCACATAGATGAGTTCTTGCTGGAAAAAAACATTTTCTTTCAAAGTATTTATTAGTTTCAAAAGTATACAATCAAGTAAGAAGTACAAACAATATCTCAAGATAGACATCAAAGACTGATCGGCCTTCAGTGAGACAAATATTTTGAACAGTGAAACAAGCCCTTGACCTCTGGGGGCCTTAGATCAATATAAATGAGAAAAGGGAACATAACATTAAAAGAACATGCTGTATGGCTACAAGAGTCCCTGGCGACACCAAGGTGAGGAGGACCAGAGGCCCCAGGGGGCCAACCCAGCACCCCTTACGGGAACTTGCTGTGCTAGGCAAGCTCAACCTAGGTCCCCCACGTCCTCCCGCACCCAATATAAAACCAGAAGGGTCCAAGGGATCAGTGAGTTTATGAAACAGGATTGAGACCTACGGAGGAAAGGCCATTAGACTTTTGAGACCAGTCAGAAAAAAAGTACCGTTATCTTCTGAATCTATCATGAGGCTAAAATGCTAAGAGACTGAAAGAAGACGAAGACAGGGGAAAAGTGGGGTGAAGAGACACAATAGAGAGTAGAAAAAACTACTAAGGAAAGCCAGAAGGATCTGATAAACACCAGATGGGCTAATAACACTAAAGAATCGCCCAGTATATCTAACTGGAAGGGGTGTTCATCTAGTAGAGGGGATAAAGCGAAGGTAGGGGAAAGAAAAAAAAAGGGGGGAGCCAGTCGACAGAACCGACGTTGGGACCCGAGCGCCCAACAAGCCAAATTATGCTATATGCCAGTGATGAGGGAAATGCACACATGCTGGGCCCAAGGTTCCCAAACTAATTCAAATTTGTCTTTATAGTCTAATAAAATGCTAGTCATTTTCTCCTGGGTCATAATCCAAGATATCTTATGTTTGACTGCCCGTAGGGAGACTCTGGGCTTTTTCCAAGATTTGGCTATGGTGATCTTGGCTCCCAGCAGCATAAAGTGGATCAAGATGTTAGTATACTTGCTATTTTGTGGGATGGGGCCATTCAGGAGGGCCACAGAAGGGGTTCTAGGGATCTGAATATTTGTTACCTGATTGATCAGGATGCATTCCCACCAAGTGTGGACCATCGTTCCTGCCATGTCACATCCTCTAAAGCATAAGGGATTGATCGAGGGAAACATCCGGGCCAATTTAATCGGGGTCAAATACCATCTAGTCATCACTTTAATGTTAGCCTCGATCAGGGAAACATTCTTAATTCCTTTATAGGCTCTGGAGAAGGAGGAGAACCAGGACTCCGGTTTCCATTGAATGAGAAGATCCTTTTCCCAGGCCAGCATGAAGGGTGTTTTACTGCCATTCTAGGCAAGAGCTTGGTATATAACCGAGATCCCCCCTCTCTGATCAGTGGCTTGACCACACCACACTTCATAATCGGAAAAGCGCGGAGGTCCCGGTTTCTCCCTCCAGATCCCATGAAGGTAATGTTGAATCTGAGAAAATCGAAATAGTTCCGTATTTGGGAGTTCTAGCTTTTTGCAAAATTGCAGGGAGATAGGGCCTGAGGGTGCGAAGAAATGACCGATTCGGTACAGCCCCTTGTCCAACCACCACTTGAAAGACTTAATATCCGTTCCTGGAGGGAAGTCCCGATTATTAAAAATATGAGCGAGCAGGCGAGAGTCTGACACTAAGGATTTGTTTGTTTTAAGCTTATCCCAGAGGGAGAGGGATTGTGAGAGGGTGGGCGAGAGAATGGGGGGCCTCTCTTTGGCGGGGACCCAGAGCAGGAAATCTAAGGTACGTAATGGGGCGGCCTGTCGCTCTATTTTTAACCATTCCGGTTTTTCCAGCCTGGAATATACAGTAGATAATTGAGCAAGTCTGGCCGCTTGGAAATACCAAAGCAGCCGCGGGACTCCCATCCCCCCTTGTTTTCGAAGCCTAAAGAGCGTGTTACAGGGCAATCTGTGACCCTTCTTCCCCCATATAAACTGAGTTACCTTCCTCTGAAAGGATTTAAGGTGGTCAGTCCTGATGGCAATTGGCATCGCTCTGAATAGATAAAGAAGCCTGGGAAGGAGAGTCATTTTAAGGGAGTGAACCCTGCCCAACCATGAAAGGTCATGCTTTGCCCAATTTTGTAAGTCCAGCTCCAACTTCTTGTAGGTGGGAGGGAAGTTGGCCGAGTATAGTTGTTCTATTTTAGGAGTGAGTTTGATCCCCAGATAATCAAGGGACGTGTCCCTCCATGCGAATTCAAAGTTGTTCTGCAGGCTACTAACTGTCTGCACCGGGAGTGAAATATTAAGGGCGTGAGATTTGGCAAAATTGACCTTGAGGCCAGAGGCCACTGAAAAGATCTTTAGGGTTTTATAGAGGATGGGCAGCGAGGTGATTGGTGAGGTGAGGAAGAGCAGTAGGTCGTCTGCGAACAGAACGCATTTATGAGTTTGGGCACCGCACGAGACCCCCTGTATGTCAGGATTCGTGCGGATGGCAATGGCTAGTGTCTCGATAGCTAGGGCAAAGATTAAGGGGATAAAGGGCACCCCTGCCTAGTGCCTCTAGCTATGATGAGTGGTTGGGAGTAGTGGCCCAACAATCGAATAGATGCGGTCGGATTCGAGTAGAGGGCATGTAGGGTGCCCAGAAACCTGTTGCCAAATCCCCAATGTTCCATGAGCGAAAAGATATATGGCCATTCGATGGAGTCAAAAGCTTTATGTAGGTCAATGGACAACAGCATACCTTCCTGTTTGGGACCCCCTATCCAGTTAGATTGAAGGACAGAGATGATGTCTACTGCCCTGCGAGTTAAATCTGGCCCTTGTCTTCCAGGGATAAATCCTACTTGGTCCTTATGGACATATCTGCCAATAAAGGATGCTAGCCGGTTGGCCAGGATCTTTGTAAGTATCTTAAGATCATTATTTATTAGAGATATGGGCCTATAATTCTCTACATCTTCCGGGCTCTTATTCGGCTTTGGGATAACCGCAATGAATGCGGTATTCAGCTGAGGATCTAATGGGGCACCTTTTGTGATTGAGTTGAAGAATTTTGCCATATAAGGTGCTAAGGGATCCACAAATGTCTTATAATATATAGCAGAAAGACCATCAGGCCCCGGAGCCGAACCTGTTTTGAGGGATTTCACAACCTCCCTTATCTCCTCAGCCGAGAATTCCACTTCCATTACATCTCTATGGTCAGCCGATAGTTTAGGCATGGGCAAGTCTCGGAAGAGGGCATTGCAGGCTTGACGGTCGCCTGCTTGGGTTGAACTGTAAAGTTTGGCATAGAAGTCTTGGAAGGCCTTCAGTATTTTGACAGGGTTAGCCGAAAGCGTTTGCCCTGCTACCCTAATTTTAGGGAAAAAGTGAGAGCGAGACTTAGGGGTCAATTTGGTCGCTAGCATAGACCCTATTTTGTCTTTCTAGTGATAAAATCTTGCACTGCTCCAGCGGATATCTTTCTCTGTCCTAACCGTTAGGGCCAAGTTTAGTTCCAATCTGGCCGCATCAACCTGCTCGGCCAGAGCCCGAGAGGGATGTTTCTTATGCTGAGACTTCAGGGTTTTAAATTTAGTTTCAAGGTTTTGTATGGCGAACTGTCTTGCTTTTTTGTTGCGCGAGGCTATACCTATAATTTTACCTCTAACCACAGCTTTATGGGCTGCCCAAAGGGTTTCCGGAGAGATCCCCCCCACCTCATTAAGTCTAAAATATTCCTTCAAGGAGCTCTCGATTTCTTTGGAGACCAGTGGGTCGTTCAGAAGAGATTCGTTGAGTCTCCAGTGTGTCCCTGTCCTTTTCATAACAACATTGTTCATTGAAATACTAACTATCGAATGATCTGACCAGGGAACGTCGATAATGGAAGCCTTTCGGGTGGGTGGGATCAACTCCGGTGGAACCAATATATGGTCTATCCTAGCGTAGGATTGGTGTGGTGGAGAGTAGTGTGTGAAATCGCGCTTGGTAGGGTTCAATTCCCTCCATATGTCAACCAAGCTGTGACTGTGAAGGAACCTCGCAATGGATAAGCTGATTTTGGTGGGGCGTGTTAATTGAGAGCCAGGGGGTTTGGATCTGTCAAGGCCCTGATCAAAGGCAACATTGGAATCTCCCCCGAAAAGCACCTTTCCCTCCGTCAGGGGGAGTAAGGTTTTCAGAAGGTCTTGAAAAAATTTAAATTGTCCTGTATTGGGGGCATAATATGATATTATGGAATATATGTTGCCCTCAATCAAGCCCCTGACCAGTATGAACCTGCCCCCAGGGTCGCTATAAGTAAAGGAGTGTTCAAACTTGCACGTCTTGGCAAAGAGGATAGCTACCCCTTTAGTCTTGTTCTCCGCATTAGCTAAGAAAAAATTAGGGTAGTGTGGATGGAGGAATTTAGGGCTGTACCGAACTGGGAAGTGTGTTTCTTGTAGGAGAACTATATCGAGTTTGAGGGAGCGATAGTGGTCAAGGGCTAATCTCCTTTTTCTGGGGGAGTTTAGTCCCTGAGTGTTGTGAGAGGCAATATGGAGAGCCCCCGAAGAACTACTTGAATCAGTCATGGAACCCTGTGAATGGTGAGTTGTGTAAGTAAGCTGCTCTTACCCGAGGATGATCCCCTATCCTGAGGACTGGCTGGAGGTGAGGAGGTAGACAAGTACAATATTGGCACCGTGGTCCCGGCTCGCCTTGGTGGCTGGCTCCGAAGAGAAAAGAAGAAGGGGAGGAAGGTAAAGAGAGAAATAAACATATATGAGAAAACATCGACAAATAAAGACTGTAAAGTCTGGGGGAAATTACCCCCCATAGACCAAAAGGTCAAAGGAGCCGGCACCCTAACTGAGGGCCGGCTGTCCGTCCCGCAAATACAAGAACTTGTCTTTGCGGGAAGGATGGAGGCGCAAGGGGGTCACCCCTGCCCCTAACTGAAAATTGAATTTATAAAACCAAACAAAAAAGCCTAAGACACCACATATGAAAGGTCATATAAAACAGAAAATAAACATGAACAACTTGCGATAGAAGATGCAAAACTAGCAAAATATATCTGTCACATTCCAGTCCAGCTCGAAGGTAGAAACCGTTCGGTGGGTTGTTATTAATGTGGAGGAGCCATGAAGGGGTATCTAGGAGGATAACGATTGTGTAAAGCTAACAGTTCCTCCACAACTCCCCTGTGAGGGGAGAAAAATCAACCAACATGGCCGTCAAAAAAAAAAAAAAGGGGGGGGGAACCTATTCTGGAGGTGTCAGAAAGGGTCCTGTAGGGGGACAAGGTAGAGTAGGAGCCCAAGGCTCACAACAACAGAGGGAAACCCGTCCCGAATTAGTGACCAAACTTAGAGAAAACCAGTTTGAGGTTCCTGAAGTCCTCGTTAGGGGGGTCTTCCATCCCTTGATTTCTTGCTCTTTCCGGATATCCAAAGGGGGGAGACCGGGCTCGTTGGTTGTGGACGCTTGGTTGAAGCTGCAGCGTTGGCCGACACTTCCATGGGAGCCTTCTGGGAGATAATCTTCAGGTGGAGGAGGAGCTTTTCACCTTCCTGCAGACTGGAAAATGAGTAGGTGCGTTCCTGGTAGGTAAATTTAACTGCGAAGGGAAAAGCCCAGCGGTATTTGATCACCTGGTTAGAGAGGGCCACGAGAAGCGGTTTCAGGGCTCGTCTCTTCTGAATGGTTGATGGGGACAGGTCAGCGAAAATTTGGAGCTGATGACCGTGGCAGGAGACCTGTTGCCTCAGTCTCGACTGCTTTAGGACCTCTTCCTTTACTGCATAGAAATGTGGCTTCACTATGATGTCTCTGGGGGAGCCGTCTTTTCTCAGGGGTCCAAGAGCTCTGTGGGCCCTGTCTAGTTCCAGTCGATGTGAGGGAATATTTGGGATCAATTCCTTAAAAAGTTCCTGGACTACTGTAGACACATCAGAAAAGGACTCAGGAAGGCCACGGATCCGTATATTATATCGCCTGGACCTATTTTCGAGGTCGTCGATCCTAGATAGGGCCATATCCAGTTGCTCCTGAAGGGTTTGAATGTGTGCTGCATTTTGGTTCGTGCGTGACACAGTAATGTCCAGTTTGCTTTCAATTGCTTCCATTTTAGAACCTAGGTTGGCAAAATCAGACCTCATGTCATTAGTGATCTGTGCTGCGGTGTTCGCCAGACCCCTTTCCAGGAGGGCTGACAGTTTGATAAAAAGGTCTTCCTGCGTAGAGACAGAGTCCTGTGCAGGCATGGGTGGGGGAGGTGTAGCCATGAGGCACGGGGATAAGGGCCCTAATGGAGACAGGGCATTATCTTCAATGTGGCGGCTCAGCAGCGATTCCGTGGAAGCTGGGGACGGAGTCTGGGGATAGTGATGACTACCCTGGGCCACTTGTGAGTATGATAAAGTTGCAGGGGTTAACACTTGCCTGTGTTCTGTTTGCTTGTCCCCCATGGCTGTGTGAGGCTGTGAGGTATTCTGGACGGCGGCCATCTTGGTACACCCCCTCCTTCTTGCTTTGTTAAAATCCGGTCCCAGATCACGTCTGGCCGCCGGACCGGGCATCTGCGGGTGTTCCCGCCGGGGTCACCGAAGCGGACGGGGTGGGATGGAGCTGCTTGGGCTGACGCTGTGGTGCCACGGGCTATTGCGGAGCAGGGGTGATGCGGAGCTCCTGGCTTAAGCGGCCATTACGGAGCGCCCGCGCATGCGCACACATCGGGAAAAAAACATTTTAAGCAACAGACAGCATGAATTCATGAAAGACAGAAGTTGTCAAACAAAGCTGATTTATTTTTAAGAAGAGGTAAGTAAAACCTTGGACAGAGGGGTGGCTGTGGACGTGGTATATTTGGATTTTGCAAAAGCGCTTGACACAGTTCCCCACATGTGGCTCACGTGTAAGGTAAAGTCTACAGGCCTGGAAATATCAGTTTGTAAATGGATAGAAAACTGGCTAAAAGACAGAATTCAGAGAGTAGTGGTTAATGATTCTTACTGTGAATGGTCTACGGTTATCAGTGG
Source organism: Lithobates pipiens (assembly GCF_037356315.1). Lineage (NCBI taxonomy): Eukaryota > Metazoa > Chordata > Amphibia > Anura > Ranidae > Lithobates > Lithobates pipiens. The sequence goes on from NW_027507764.1 coordinate 126,760,326, forward strand.
TGTACCCCAAGGTTCAGTGCTGGGACCCTTACTTTTTAATGTCTTTATAAATGATATTGGGTCTGGGCTCAAAAGTAACATTTCTGTCTTTGCAGATGACACCAAGCTATGCAGTAGAATAACGTCCTTACAGGATGTCTCCAATTTACAAGCCGACCTCAATGCATTGTCCAATTGGGGCGACTATGTGGCAGATTAGGTTTAATGTTGAGAAATGTAAAGTTATGCGCTAAGAATATGCATGCATCATACATGCTAGGGGTAGTACAACTGGGGGAATCATGGTGGAGAAGGATCTGGGGGTTTTGGTAGATCATAAGCTCAATAATAACATGCAATGCCAAGCTGCAGTTTCCAAAGCGAGCAAAGTCCTTCCTTGTATTAAGAGAGGTATGGACTCCAGAGAGGGAGATATAATTTTGCCCCTATTCAAATGATTAGTAAGACCTCACCTGGAATACCCAGTTCAGTTTTGGGCACCAGTTCTCAAAAAGGATATTGGGGAACTGGAGAACGTGCAGAGAAGGGCAACCAAACTGATAAGAGGCATGGAGGAGCTCAGCTATGAGGAAAGATTAGAGGATCTGAATTTATTCTCTCTTGAGAAGAGGAGAATAAGGGGGGATATGATCAACATGTTCAAATATGTAGGGGGTCCATATAGTGAACTTGGTGTTGAGTTATTCTCTTTACAGTCTACCCAGAGGACACGGGGGCATTCTTTACGTCTAGAGGAAAAGAGATTTCATCTTCAAATACGGAAAGGTTTCTTCACAGTAAGAGCTGTGAAAATGTGGAATAGACTCCCACCAGAGGTGATTCTGGCCTGCTCAGTGGATTGCTTTAAGAAAGGCCTGGATACTTTCCTGAATGTACATAATATAACTGGGTACTAACATTTATAGGTAAAGTTGATCCAGGGAAAAGCCGATTGCCTCTTGGGGGATCAGGAAGGATTTTTTTCCCCTGCTGTAGCAAATTGGAGCATGCTCTGCTGTTTTTTTTTTTTTTTTGCCTTCCTCTGGATCAACTGTGGGTATAAAATTGGGTATATTGGATTGTACGATATTTTTTATTTTACTTATTTATTTATTGTTTTTTTTAAGGTTGAACTAGATAGACTTGTGTCTTTTTTCAACCTGACTAACTATGTAAGTATGTAACTTTGTGTAAAAAAAAATGCGTTTTTCATTTTTTTCCAATGTTTTCCGAAAACTTCTGGAAAAAATGAACTGTTCAAAAGACTCATTATGCCTCTTTCCAAAATGAGGTCATTTTGTGGGTGTTTCCATTGTCCTGGTGCCCCAGGGCCTTCAAAATTGAAATAGGTCATCATGAATGCCTGGAGGTTCTACTTGGATGTTAGGCCTCTGTATGTGGTCAGGCTGTGTAAAAGTCTCACACATGTGGTATCGCCATATTCAGGAGGAGTAGCAGAATGTATTTTTGGGTGTAGTTGCAAGTTTTGCACATGCTGTGTTCAAGAAATAACCTGTCAATACGATAAGTTTGTGTAAAAAAAAAAAAAAAAAAGTCTTAATTTTCCCAAGAATTGTGGGAAAAAATTACAACTTCAAAAAGCTCACCATGCCTCTTACTAAATACCTTGGACTGGACTTCCAAAAAGGGGTCCTTGGGGGGTAATTGTAATTTCCTTGATTGTTAGTGTCTCGAGAAATGAGATAGGCCTTTAGTACATCAGGTGTGATCAGATGTGATAAATTTTCATTGATTTGCATTCTAAATTGTTGACTCTATAACTTTCACGCAGACTAAATAATATCCACTAATTTGGGTTATTTTTACTAAAGATATGTAGCAGTATACATGTTGGCCCAAATTTATGAAGAAAAATTACTTATTTGCAAAATCTTACAATAGAAACAAAAAACTTGTTTTTTGTTTGAAATTTTCACTCTTTTTTCGCTTATATCGCAAAAATAAAAAACCCAGCAGTGATTAAATATCACCAAAAGAAAGCTCTAATTGAGAGAAAAAAAATAAAATTTGGATACAGTGTAATTGTCATTCAAAGTGTGAGAGCACTGAAAGTTGAAAATTGGTCTGGGCAGGAAGGTGTTTAAGTGCCCTGTATTGAAGTGGTTAAATGACAATTTTTCCTTTAGAAATGTCATTTTGCTGTGGTACTGTTCTAAACACTGGAAAAATGTGCCACTTTACAGGCATACTATAGACACCCCCCAGGCATAATATTTAAAGGAATATTTCATTTTTATTGTTTCACTTTAAGCATTAAAAAACAAACACGGCTCCTGAAAAAACGGCCGTTTAAAAAAAAAAAAACTTTCACTGATACATGTCCCCTGGGGCAGGACCCAGGTCCCCAAACACTTTTTATGACAATAACTTGCATATAAGACTTTAAAAGGAACACTTTTGACTTTTCATGTTAATGACTTTAACAGTTACATATAGTTACAGAGTTTGTCGGTTTGAAAAAAGACACAAGTCCATCTAGTTCAACCACAAAAAAAAAAAATTATATCATACAATCCTATGTACCCAATTCTATACCCACAGTTGATCCAAAGGAAGGCAAAAACCCCCAGCAGAGCATGATCCAATTTGCTAAAGCAGGGGAACTAATTCCTTCCTGATCCCCGAGAGGCAATCGGATTTTCCCCGGATCAACCTTACCTATAAATGTTAGTACCCATTTATATTATGTACACTTAGGAAGTAATCTAGGCCTTTCTTAAAGCAATCTACTGAGCTGGCCAGAACCACCTCTGGCGGGAGTCTATTCCACATTTTCACAGCTCTTACTGTGAAGAAACCTTTCCGTATTTGAAGATGAAATCTCTGAAATCTCTTTTCCTCTAGACGTAGAGTGTCCCCTTGTCCTCTTTGTTGACTGTAAAGTGAATAACTCAACACTAAGTTCACTATATGAACCCCTTATATATTTGTACATGTTGATCATATCCCCCCAAGAGTGAATAAATTCAGTTCCTCTAATCTTTCCTCATAGCTGAGCTCCTCCATGCCTCTTATCAGTTTGGTTGCCCTTCTCTGCACTTTCTCCAGTTCCCCAATATCCTTTTTTGTTCTGGCGGCTTTCGAATCACCCCCGAACACTGCATATTGTTTGGTGTTCGCAGAACATGCAAACTACCAAAGTTCAGCCCAAACATATGCTCGGGCTGAACTTTTCGCCCATCTATACTGCAGAGGTTGAAGGCGTGGGGAGTCAGCCTGTCAGTGCTCAGGCCATGCACCGCACACTGCATCAAATTGGTCTGCATGTCTGTCGTCCCAGAAGGAAGCCTCTTCTAAAGATGATGCACAAGAAAGCCTGCAAACAGTTTGCTGAAGACAAGCAGACTAAGGACATGGATTTCTGGAACCATGTCCTGTGTCTGATGAGCCCAAGATAAACTTATTTGGTTCAAATCGTGTCAAGTGTGTGTGGCAGCAACCAGGTGAGGACTACAAAGACAAGTGTGTCTTGCCTACAGTCAAGCATGGTGGTGGAAGTGTCATGGTCTGGGACTGCATGAGTGCTGCTGGCACTGGGGAGCTACAGTTTATTGAGGGAACCATGAATGCTTCCATGTACTGTGACATACTGAAGCAGAGCATGGTCCCCTCCCTTCGGAGACTTGGCCACAGGACAGTATTCAATATGATATTGACCCCAAACACACCCACAAAATGACCAATGCCTTGCTAAAGAAGCTGAGGGTAAAGGTAATGAACTGGCCAAGCATGTCTCCAGACCTAAACCCTATTGAGCATCTGTAGGACATCCTCAAGTGGAAAATGGAGGAGCGCAAGGTCTCTAACATCCAACCTGGGTATTGCCCTAGGGGACGTGTATCAATGCAAAAAAAAAGATTTTAAAATCAGGAGCAGTGATTTTAATAATCCTTAAAGTGAAACAATAAAAATTCCAAAACCTATTGAAAGTACAGCAGTGATCCCTCTAGCTGGACGATCGCTCACTCTAGGTTCCACGGGGGCGACTTTGGTTAGTAGTGTAGCATGTCTATACCCTGGCAGTGGCTTAGTGTTTCTCTCTCTGGCGGTGCTGGGCAAAGTGGCTCTCTCTGGTGGCGCTTGGCAGCATGGCTCCCTCTCCCTCTGGCTTCTGCCCAGCATATTCCTCATTCTTTGTCCTGTAGCAGTCTCTCCCTTTTTTCCAGGCTGCAGTCTTTCAATATCTCTCTTGATCGAGCTGTAGCCTCCCATGGAAAATGGGACCACCAATCTTTGGATTTGAAAGAAGGAATTTTTTGGAATGATGGACTTTGTAGGCATAACACAACAATATTTGTAAAAAAACAAACAAAATGTATTACAAGATTAAAATACAAGAATACACACAAAAACGTGCATATTTTAACAACGAATGCCTATGAGCATAATGATCACACTATCATCAAAGTCAAGTTGGATAATGAATAAATCGGATAACCGAATATTGTACTTCAAAACAACAATTATCAAACAGACAGACAGTGTCATATATTGCTCAATTCGAGCTGAGTCATATCTGATACCAGCCTTAGCTTGCCTGGACCTGTTGCATCACACTGAAAAGATAAAGTAGATCTACATTCAACAGGGTGCTCTGGCTTCAGAGACTGTGTATGTAAGTATCCCTACTGCTTTGCCCTAGGGCCAGCCCTAGGACAGTGTACTGTAAGTGTTGGTAATTTCAAAGTAACCCCTAGCACTGCACCACTGCTGGAGACAAAGAGGGTGTGGAGACTGGGACTATTCCAAGACCTGAGGTGGCTATACATTTATCACACTGGGAGGACTTTTGGCCATTAGTACATTGTTGACCTGTTAATGAACACTACAGTTGGACATACAGGGCCCCAGTGCTGGCCAAAGTCAACTGGCCAGTTTGACACTGTCAGGAGTGTAGGTCACAACTGTCAGGGCTGGGCTCAGCCCTTACTTTTCTGAGCTGGCCACTCAGCTGTCGGCTAATTGCCCACCTCCTATCTCTTCACAGTTACTCAGCTGTTGATGATATCCTGCTCATCAGTCCTGCCTACTTAAGCCATCCAGTCCAGAGGAGCTCTGCCTTCCCCTTTGTCAACACCACAGAAACATCTCCTGCGATCCTGTTCAAGACAGACGGTGCTTTGCTGACATCGCTTCTGGCTCCAGATCCTGCTTGCTGTTACATTACAATCCTTGACTTCTGGCTTGGCTGACTATCCATTCCAGTTACTGAAGTTTGCCTAAGTTACTTTTATTATTAAACAAGTGTGATTTAGCTGTACTTCTGTCTCAGCCTGATTTCATGGTTTCTGACAAGAGCTCAAAATAGAGACTGTTCAGAAGTTTAAGTGTGTGTCAATCTTCTGTACTCAGTTAGACTCACATCCTCTTAGGGCTGTAGTTTAGCTAATCAGTATTTATGTTAACTATAACTTGCTGTATCAGGTTTTGCCCCTTTTACTGGTGTTTGTGATTGTCCGTATTATTTGCATCAACTGCTGTAGCTTATTCAAGTTGAAAAGAGCCTCAATGTGTGTCAGTGTGTGCCAAACAAGTAAGGGGGCTGGGGCTTTTTTCTGCCTGAACATGGTGAAACTCTGGCACTAGCCCTATGCTCAGTGACTTATTATTAAAAATACAGAAGCTGGTGCCAGCTTCTGTGTTTACAATGACAGCACCCCTCTGGTGACTCAGATGCATACATTCCCTGTCACAGGAAACACAGGGTAGGAGGTTAGCTGCCCCAGCCCTGCAGCAGGAGCCCTTCCTTCTGCAGCCTTTACTTCTGGCCAGGACTTCCCCTAGTAAGTACATGCTGCTCACAGCAGCATCTATCTCAGTCATTCTGTGCTTCTAAGTATGGGGGGGCTCTGTACTGGTGAAGGTGGGGGGAGTTGGTAGGGAAGCTTGGTATTTGGGAGGAGCCCCCCTCCTTGGGGGATACAGCGGGGGGGGGATATTGAGAGGAGAAGTCTGTACTGGCGAGGATATTGAGGGCAGAGCTCTGTATTGAGAGGGGTTATTGAGGGGAGAACTCTATACTTGGGGAATGGGGGTTGGTGGAAAGCTCTGTCCTGGGATGGTTGGGTGCAGAGCTCTGTATTGGGAGGATACTGGGGGAGAGCTCTGTGCTGGGGTGGTTAGAGGGACAACTCTGTACTGCGAATGTTGAGGAGAGTTTTCTGTACTGAGAAGGGTGGGGGCAGAGCTCTGTACTAAGTGGGGGGATGGGAGGTAGTTGGGGGAGAGCTCCGTATTTGTGGATATTTAAGGGGAGAGCTCTATTCTGGTAAAGGTTGGGGAATAGCTTTGTATTAGGGGTATTTAGGAGGAGGAAGGTAATTTTTGTTTGTTCACTGACCTGTGTTACCTACTCCTGAGCTTTGCGTCTTAAGCGATATGCAGTTCTGAGCCCTGCACTCTTTATGTTACACATTCCTGAGGCATGTTACATAATCCTGAACCCTGTAGTATGAGCATTAAATACTTCTGAGTAGGGATGTGCTGAACACCCCACGGTTCAGTTCACACAGACAGACAAAGCATTTTTGCAAACATGCGAACCCTATTAAAATCTATAGGACACGAATATGAAAAATCAAAAGTGCTAATTTTAAAGGCTTATATGCAAGTTATTACCATAAAAAGTGTATAGGGACCTGGGTATTGCCCTAGGGGACATGTATCAATGCAAAAACAAAAAAAGATTATAAAATCAGGAGCAGTGATTTTAATAATCCTTAAAGTGAAACATTAAAAATTCCAAAACCCATTGAAACTATAGCAGTGATTCCTCTAGCTGGACGATCTCCCATCTGGGTTCCCCGGTGGCTCAGTCTTTCTCTCTCTGGCGGTGCTGGGCAGAGTGGCTCTCTCTGGTGGCGCTGGACAGCAAGGCTCTCTCTGGTGGGCGTGGCTCCCTCTCCCTCTGGCTTCTGCCCAGCATACTCCTCATTCTTTGTCCTGTAGCAGTCTCTCCCTCAGCTTTTTTCCAGGCTGCAGTCTCTCAATACCTCTCTTGATCGAGCTGTAGCCTCCCATGGAAAATGGGGCCACCAATCTTTGGGAATACATGTTCCATGATGCTCTCCTCTCCTAGTCTCCTTTGATTGACCCACAGTTATGGCCAATAGTGATGGAACGAGTGGACAGGAAGGTGGGCGAGGAACCTGGTGAGGGCTGTCGTCTCTTCTCCCTGACAGAAGAAAAAGGGGAGGTGACCAAGGGAAACCTGATAGCCCACGGCTCGCCTTTCTCCTGTCACAGCACCTCCGAGTTTTCTGCTGGACTGAGCAGGCAAAAGAGCCCGCAGTCACACTACACTGATAGGGACGCTTGACGGAACCTTGATGGTGTCACCCCACTGGCGAGTTGCACACGGGTGTGGGCTGCCTGCACCCTGATATCAATGGAATTGTGTTGAATTTAAGATCCGATCCCTGATTCGGGGGGATGGGGGGGCACTTGACCCCCCTTGCCCCTACCTGCGGACGCCCATGTATATATATATGTACAGTATCTCACAAAAGTGAGTACGCTCCTCACATTTTTGTAAATATTTTATTCTATCTTTTTATGTGACAACACTGAAGAAATTACACTTTGCTACAATGTAAAGTAGTGAGTGTACAGCTTGTATAACAGTGTAAATTTGCTGTCCCCTCAAAAAATGCAACACACAGCCATTAATCTCTAAACTACTGGCAACAAAAGTGAGTACACCACTTAGTGAAAATGTCCAAATTGGGCCCAAAGCCCTTTTCCCTCCCCGGTGTCATGTGACTCGTTAGTGTTACAAAGTCTCAGTTGTGAATGGGGAGCAGGTGTGTTAAGTTTGGTTATCACTCTCACGCTCTCATACTGGTCACTGGAAGTTGAAAATGGCACCTCATGACAAAGAACTCTCTGAGGATCTGAAAAAAAGAAATTTTGCTCTACATAAAAATGACCTAAGCTATAGGAGGATTGCCAAGACCCTGAAACTGTGCTGCAGCACGGTGGCCAAGACAATACAGCGGTTTAACAGGACAAGTTCCACTCAGAACAGGCCTCATCATGGTTGACCAAAGAAGATAAGTGCACGCACTCAGCGTTATATCCAGAGGTTGTCTTTGGCAAATGGGCGTATGAGTGCTGCAGAGATTAAAGGGGAGGGGGGGTCAGCCTGTCAGTGCTCAGACCATACGCCACACGCTGCATCAAATTGGTCTGCACAAGAAAGCCCACAAACAGTTTGCTGAAGACAAGCAGACTACTGGAACCATGTCCTGTGGTCTGATGAGACCAAGATAAACTTATTTGGTTCAGATAGTGTCATGCTTGTGTGGAGGCAACCTGGTGAGAAGTAAAAAGACAAGTGTGTCTTGCCTACAGTAAAGCATGGTGGTGGGAGTGTCATGGTCTGGGGCTGCATGAGTGCTGCCAGCAATGGGGAGATACATTTCTGCTATCTGCTCTGGCATTTCTAGCTACAAGTGGCCCAGAGATACGGTGCCCCAAAGCCATATCTCTGGGTCACTTGGTGCTAGGAATGCCACAACTTGTGGCAGGTGACGTGGCAAGTGGACAATCCACAACTTGTGGCAGGTGACGTGGCAAATGACGTGGCAAGTGGACAATCCACAACCTGTGGCAGGTGACGTGTCAAGTGACATGGCAAGTGACGTGGCAAGTGGACAATCCACAACTTGAGGCAGGTGACGTGGCAAGTGAAGTGGCAAGTGTGCAATCCCCAACTTGTGGCAGGTGACGTGGCAAGTGACATGGCAAGCCACGTGGCAAGTGGACAATGCACAACTTGTGGCAGGTGACGTGGCAAGTGATGTGGCAAGTGGACAATCCACAACTTGTGGCAGGGGACGTGGCAAGTGACATGGCAAGTGATGTGGCAAGTAAACAATCCACAAATTGTGTCAGGTGACGTGGCAGCTAACGTGATAAGTGGACAATCCACAACTTGTGGCAGGTGATGTGGCAAGCCACGTTGCAAGTGGACAATGCACAACTTGTGGCAGGTGACATGGCAAGGGATGTGGCAAGTGAAATGGCAAGTGGACAAGCCACAATTTGTGGCAGGTGACGTGGCAAGTGGACAATCCACAACTTGTGGCAGGTGACGGGGCAAGTGATGTGGCAAGCCACATGGCAAGTGGACAATGCACAATTTGTGGCAGGTGACGTGGCAAGTGGACAATCCACAACTTGTGGCAAGTGACGTGGCAAGCCACGTGGCAAGTGGACAATGCACATCTTGTGGCAGGTGGCGTGGCAAGTGATGTGGCAAGTGGACAATCCACAACTTGCGGCAGGTGATGTGGCAAGTGACATTGCAAGTGGACAATCCACAACTTGTGGCAGGTGGTTTGGATTAGGGGTAGAGTTAGGGTTAGCAGTTAGGGTTAGCAGTTAGGGTTAGCGGTTAGGGTTAGAGGTTAGGGTTAGGGTTAGCGGTTAGGGTTAAGTGTTTGGATTTGGGGTTGGGTTAGAGTTTTAAAAAATTGGATTAAAGTTTACATTGAAATAGACAATTTTTTAAAATAAAGGACAGACAAAAAAAATTGATCTGTACATCTATAGATATCTATTTTCTAAATATATGCACATACCTGATCGTCACTAAAAGACGTTCCTCTGGTGACACACTGTTTCTCATATTAGTGTCCATGTATGTCAGACTGGGTCGTACTTTTTCTAAGAGCAGATCAAATGTGACAGTGGACATCCAGGTAAGATTAAAAAACTTGTCGGGGTAGGTACGCAGCTGTACATACATGTTTGTGAAATATCCAATGGACATTCGCTGTGCCATCAACGGATCGGTCCAATATCGATGTGCTCTGACTCTGGACCTCTCACGCAATTTGTGACTACTTTGCTGCCTCATCAAGAGCAACATCAGGAGCATTTCCTGACATATGTGTTCAATATGGGATCCATTTCCCCAAAAAAAAAAAAACACAGAAAGAGAGGCAAATGCAAGTATACAACTGCTCTCTCTGCTGCTGCTCACTCTGATCAAAATGGCAGAAATAGTTAAAATAACATCCTTTCTGAGCTTGGGGAGGGTCACGCAAAACGTGGTAAAACGCAGCTAAACGCGGCATGCAAATGCGGCAAAATGAGCACTTCTAAACGCCGGTTTCAGCTTTTTAAAACATGTGTTCAGCAGTTTGCACCGGCGTCTCGTGTGCATGGGGCCTAAGAGCACCTATTCCCTGAAAAAAACCTGCAATGAAGCAGTCCAATCTTCTAGTAAGTTCAAAGCCATAGTGCAAGCAGATAAAATATTCAAAGGAAAGGAAAACACTGTAAATAAGTAAGCATATAAAACAGTTGATTGTTCTATGCTTTCACCTACATTTTTTAAAAGTTGATGACAGGGTTCCTTTAAGTCAGGAACATTTATTGTGATAATCAGACCATCTATAGCCTCTCAAGAAGCTCATCAATTTTATACCACATTTCTGATTTTCATTAAAATTACTTTTTTTTTCAGCCAGTTCTGTCACACTGTTCAATTTCGTCTATCATATGTGCAGCGTTTTATTTGACTTCAAAAAATACATTTTTAATGAGGAATTCTAGATAAATTGGGATAGAATATACCCACTGTTTTTCAGTGAACACAGATCCAAGTATTCTAGTTTAGTTTAATCAAGTTTAATAATAACACAAAGTTCAACAAGTTATCAAATCCATGGTTATATATTAACATCACCTCAGGAAACCTTATATGATTTTGATCATTCACAATGACAGTAGAGAAAATGTAAGCTGACCATATGCACATAGATCGAAATTTGTGCGGTCCAGCAGGGACCAATCCATGTGGGCTAGCTGGTTGTACACAAGTAAATCTATTGATCGACTTGTGTACAACCGGCCTGTCAGTTTCTTCCCAAATGATCAGTGTCACTGGCTATAGTCAGCAACACTGATCATTGTGTTCTGCTGACAGGAAGGGCTCCTGCCACCTTAATACAATAACACAGTGATTCCCCCCTCTACTTCAAATGTGGGGATGGGGCAATCAGATCACTTTTTTCTTCTCAACCAGCTAGATCAATATGGGCTGCCTTAGGAAATCATGTCCTGAAGGTATGAGGGCACGAAAGAGTAGGCTATTGATAACTAATTACTAGTTACAGTAATACCCCACTTTTAAGTACACAATGGGGTTTATTTACTAAAGCTAGAAAGTGCAAAATCAGGCCCACTTCTGCATAGAAACCAATGAGCTTCCAGGTTTTATTACCAAAGCTTAATTGAACAAGCTGGGGTTAGAAGCTCATTGGTTTCTATGCAGAAGTGAGCCTGATTTTGCACTTTCTAGCTTTAGTAAATAAACCCCATTGTGTACTTAAAAGTGAGGTATGCCTGTACCTGGATGTCATGCTGACCCTCTTACTTTAAAACAAAAACTTCCCTCATAACTTTTTTTGTTTTGAACAGAGGGGGTACGAGGACCTCTGACAGGTTTTTTATTTGTGGTCAGTGTCCCCACTGAGCAGATTTTCTCTCACTTCCTGTTTGGACAGAATGTGATGGAAAATGTATTTGGTAGGGGTACAAACTTCAAGTAAACTTCAAGTAAACACACTTTCTTCCAGGAAAATGGTGAAGGGTTAGAACTTCTGTCAGGTTGTTATTGTCTGGTATTCCTGTACTGGTGTTGACATCCACATTATGTGAAACCTGACAGAATGAATTACTCATTCAATTCATGCAACAATAAAACGGACTCTTCCCTACTCTGTATAACATGGCCATGGCTCTGATAATGTGGGAACAGGCAAGCAGATATGCTAGGAGCACATGGTCTATTCATAGAATATGTACTATCTGTGTACTATTTAATGAATGGGAAGTGCACATTTTTACCACTCCATATCATGTATAGTGCCATACTGCCATTATTACTAACTGGATGACAGTTACCTGCCTGGTCGTAAACTAACACTTATGAAAGGCCTGTATTCACACTTAAGCAGAGAGCAGAAGCATAACTTGAACCTTCAGGGCACCAGTGCAAGCAACCAGGAAGGGTCCCCCTGACCCCTAGCCAGAGCCCTTCTCTCTGAGCCAAGGGCTCTTACCTATGAGCCTGGGGCCCCTCTGTCTGAGTCCTGTGGTGGAACACCAGGGCCCTGTCACAATTGTGACCTTTGCACCACTGGTGTCAGTAGTTTTTTAGTTTTTTTTATTTATTTATCCTTTTTGCTATTTTATTTTATTATGTATGTAGCCAGTAGCTGGCTATTATGCCTGCAATTCAGAGACCTTTTTTGCAGTGTTATTAATGTGGAGTTAGCTCCCTCTTGTGTTGGCTGGACTCATTGTGTCCTTTTCCTTTTTCTTATGACAAAACTCAGAGCAAAGCATTGTGGGGTGTGTAGTTCAGAACGCTGACGTTTCCATTCCATTAGGACTGGCATGAACTATGACTACCAGTCTGCTGGGAATAGAAGAACAGACTGCTGGGAGAGGTTATAAAGGGCTTGAAGCGGCCTACATCGCTCTCTTGGGACACTGGTTTCAATCTGCCAGCAGGGAGCTCTGTGCCATTGCGAGCTGCTGCTGATTTGTGGCCTACACAGCCATTCAGCTACACCCAGAGGGACCTCTGCGGACAGCATTGTTCAGAGGCTGTTCCAGGTTATCCAGCGACGCCTTCACTTCAGATCCGGGTAGGCCGCAGCGTGGTGTGGTGGACACCAGACACCAGTTCCCAGAGCCAGGATACAGAGGGAGTTCCTGAAAGAGTCTCATTCATCGCCTGCATTACTCCAGCAGAGTGGTGAGCAGGCATAGCCCATTTAGATTATTGATAACACTGCATACAGACACCATTTACTCTGCCCAGTTTGCTGGTACTTGTAGTGCCACTGGAAGCTAGTTCATATATTTTTTAGAACACTGTATGCAGATATCTATGCCCTGTTCACATCTTTGCTACTTGTAATCTGACCGGATAAAACATATTTAACCGCTTGCCGACCGCCGCATATATATATATATATATATACGTCAACACAATGGCACAGACAGGCAAATGGGTGTACAGGTACGTCCCTTTAAATTTACCGCCATGCCATTGCCCGCCGCGAGCTCTGTGAGTGTGATCGTGGGACCCGTGGACTCAATATCCGCTAGGATACCCGCAATCGTCTCAGGGAGAGGAAGGACGGGGAAATGCTGAAGTAAACAAGCATTTCCCCGTTCTGCCTAGTGACACTGTCACTGATCACCGCTCCCTGTAGCCCCCCCCCCCCCACAGTTAGAATCACTCACTAGGACACACTTAACCCCTACAGCGCCACCTAGTGTTGACCCCTTCACTGCCAGTCACATTTACACAGTAATCAATGCATTTTTAATCGCACTGATCGCTGTATAAATGTGAATGGTCCCAAAATAGTGGCAAAAGTGTTCAATGAGTCCGCCATAATGTCGCAGTCACAATAAAAATGATCAGCATCATTACTAGTAAAAAAAAAATAATTAAAATTGCCATAAAACTATCCCCTATTTTGTAGACGCTATAACTTTTTTGCAAACCAATCAATAAATTCTTATTGCAATTTTTTTTTAACCAAAAATACGTATCGGCCTAAACTGAGGAAAAACAAATTTTTTTATATATTTTTTGGGGATATTTATTATAGCAAAAAGTTAAAAATAATGCATTGTTTTTTCAAAATTGTCGCTATTTTTTTGTTTATAGCTCAAAAAATGAAAAATGCAGAGGTGATCAAATACCATCAAAAGAAATCTCTATTTGTGGGGTAAAAAATACATCAATATTGTTTGGGAGTGATGTCGCACGACCGCACAATTGTCAGTTAAAGCAACACAGTGCCGAATCACAAAAAGTGCTCTGGTCTTTGGCCAGCCAAATGGTCTGGAGCTGAAGTGGTTAAAATCATACAGCAAGAGTTTAAAGTAAAATAATACACTACAGATCCACCAAATCTGTTATAACCTATTGCCAAGGATCCCTTTGAACACATCATTACAAAGCTAGCTGAAGACTTCTGGATTTCAAGGACTGCCACTTTAACCCTTTTTACCCTGTTTTCCCCTCTCTTCATATGCTCAAGTTGTTTTAGCACAGAGGGACTGCTCTTATTTCTCTGGAACTCTATTTAAAGGACCCGGCCAACTTGAACACAATAGTTTGCATATGTCAGGTCACCTGAGGCCAGGTGACAGATGCACTTGGTTGGGGTCAGGAGTGCACTGTTAAAGTAGTGGACCTTATGGCTGACTGCTGCGGATGTAACTCTGGGTGGTTCAGGAAAGCAAGTCCACTGGAACACCAACACAGATCCCACTGGGAGCTAGAGCATAAGATTTCCCAGGGTGTGGAGTCTAAAGCCGCGTACACACGTAGCGGTATGTCCGATGTACTTAGTCTGGCGGACTTCCCGCCAGACTGTACATCGGACTTTCCGAACGGGCTACTTGCCCACACACGGCACTTTTTGAGCGGACTAATACGGTGTACCAAGTCCGCCGTACTATCTGCCCTACTTTTGAAATGAACGGACTCGCCCACACACGCAGAGGAAAGTCCGTTCATTTCGAGCGCGTCTCCAGGTAGGCGGGGCCCGTGAAGGAGACGTCGCTGGCCCCGCCGCCTGGTATGGACTTAAAGGGGAACCCCAACGCCAAAAAAAAATCGGTGTGGGGGTCCCCCAAGAGTCCACAACAGACCCTTGTCCGAGCACGCTACCCGGCCGGCCAGGAAAGGGGGGGGCGAGCGAGCGCCCCCCTCTCCTGAGCCATACCAGGCCGCGTGCCCTCAACATGGGGGGTGCCTTGGGGAAGGGGGGGGCTGAGCTATCTTCTTGTAGCTCTTTTACTAGCGGAGGAGTCCGGCTTTCTTCCTCGCCGCCGCCTCTTCTTCCGACTTCGGGGGTCTTGTCCCCCTCTTCGGTTCTTCTGCCGGGCCACCGCGCCTTCTTATAGCTCTTTTACAGGTGGTGGCCCGGTCTTCTGTCGCCGCCGCTGCCGCTGCCGCTGCCGCCTTCCGTTCTTCTTCTTCTTCTTCTCCAGGAGATGTTGACTCGACGATCTCTCCGGCCGCAATGCCAGGGACGCGCTGCGCTGCCACTTATATAGGGACAAGGGCGGTGTCATATGGCTTTATGTCACATGGGTTGGTGTCACATGGTGACCCCGCCCCCTTACGATGTCACAGTCCCCATGTGACATCAACCCATGTGACCAACCCATGTGACATAAAGCCATGTGACACCGCCCCTTGTCCCAATATAAGTCGCCGCGCAGTGCGTCCCTGGCATTGCGGCCGGAGAGATCGTCGAGTCAACATCTCCTGGAAAAGAAGAAGAAGAGGAAGAAGAACGGAAGGCGGCGGCGGCGGCGGCGACAGAAGACCGGGCCACCGCCTGTAAAAGAGCTATAAGAAGGAGCGGTGGGCCGGCAGAAGAACCGAAGAGGGGGACAAGACCCCCGAAGTCGGAAGAAGAGGCCGGCGGCGAGGAAGAAAGCCGGGCTCCTCCGCTAGCAAAAGAGCTACAAGAAGATAGCGGAGGAGTCTGGCGAGAAGACCCCCGAAGACGGAAGACCCCCGGAGCTGTGCAATAAAGTATTTTATCTCGTGTGTTGTGTTTTTTTTTTGTACTTTTAGTTTACAGGTGAATGGGTAGGGGTACATTGTACCCCATACTCATTCACATAGGGTGGGGGGCCGGTATCCGGAGGCCCCCCCTTCCCCAAGGCACCCCCCATGTTGAGGGCACGCGGCCTGCTATGGCTCAGGAGGGGGGCGCTCGCTCGCCCCCCTTTCCTGGCCGGCCGGGTAGCGTGCTCAGACAAGGGTCTGTTGTGGACTTGGGGAGGACCCCCACGCCGATTTTTTTTTCCGCCGTTGGTGTTCCCCTTTAAGTCCATACCAGGCGGCGGGGCCAGCGACGTCTCCTTCGCGGGCCCCGCCTACCTGGAGACCCGCTCGAAATGAGCGGACTTTTCTCCGGGCGGGAAAAGTCCGCTCATTTCAAAAGTACGGCGGACTGGCATACACACGGCCGGATTGTTCGCCGAAATGCGAGTCCGGCGGGAAGATTGGTGTGCAACACGGCATTCTAAGTCCGTCGTACTTTCGGGTCAAAAAAGTATGCCGGAGGCTACACACGGGGGGATTGTTTGGCGGACTTGAGTTTGCCGGACTTTTCCACCGGATTGTTTGATCGTGTGTACGCGGCATAAGAGCCAGCAGGTGTTCACCAGAGCCTCTAGTGGTGAGGATGGACTGCGCTGCAAATGGCTCTAGGTCGCGGCCCCCAATGTCTCTGTCAGAAACCATGAATCAGACTGAGACAGAAGTAAAATTAAATTACACTTGTTTATTAAATAAAAAGAAAAAGGTATATAGAAAAAGCGTAGTCAAAGCATAGCCAGAGTCCAGTAACCGGATCGAGTAGTCAGCCAGGCCAGAGTTCAATAACCAGATCCGGTAATCAGCCAGGCCAGAACCAATTGATGGTCATTGATGGCACAGTTGTAGCATTTGAGGGCACAGTGGCAGTATTTGAGGCCACAGTGACAGTGTTAAATGGGCACAGTGGCTGCAATTGATGGCACAGTGGCAGCGTTTGATGGCACAGTGGCTGCAAATGATGGCACAGTGGCAGCGTTTAATGGCACAATGACAGCGTTTGATGGCACAGTGGCAGCGTTTGTTGGGCACAGTAGCAGTGTTTGGGCACAGTGGCTGCAATTGATGGCACAGTGGCTGCATTTGAGGGTACAGTGGCAGCGTTTGAAGGCAAAGTGGCTGCATTTGATGATTTTTTTCCAAAAATTTTTTCACAGATTAACTACATGTGTTAATAGCCTTCAGTATATCTGTTAATGTAATTGCATGCTCTATCTTTGGGCTATTTGAGGTATTAGATACATTAGAGGATATAACTGATGTATCATACAAGTCACTCTCAGAGGCTACGTTACTCGCCATATTATCCGTCTGGTTCCATGATGTATCCCCAGTGTCTTTTGTCCCTGTTCCCATGGCCTGTCCTTCCATACCTGATCCCTGTAGACCTTGTGTTAAGTTGGACGTAACAGCTTGTGCTTCGTTCTTATCCATAATAGGGGTATGGGCTGTTATATCGTGTTGTTTATGCTGAGATTTAGTTTGATACTTTTGGTCTGTACTATTCTGTGAGGAGCAACCATTGGTGGCATGTTCTTCACCCCCATCTCCTTCTTATTTCTACATGTCATTTTTACAATCTGATGGACTCACGCTGGCTCACTATCTCCCAGTACACACTAAACAAACATCCTCTAATATTTTTCTCCACTTCCACGCAATTGGTGTTCATTTGCTGTTCTGGTTTCCTTTGACCATATCATTGAATGACACCTCAAATTTATTTGGGATTTTTAAGGCAATATAGAAAAAAATATAATATATAATATACGGGACGGTCGCCAAAACAAGAGAAAATGCCTATTTTGGCATAAAAAATCAGCATGTGAGTATTCAAGTATTGGGTTTTAATGCATTATGTTATTTGTATATATGTATTTTTTTATAATATTGATTGTTTGTTGTGTGCTTACAGACAGTGGCTTCCCTGAAGAAGAAATTATTAATACATATTTTTTGAAACGCGTAGGAAAAGAGCTGCCTGTTTTGCTGTATAGAGTCTATGCATGTAGTAATATTCTATGCCATATACATATGTTAGCACAACACTGTCATTTTATGGATTTTTGTGGTATTGTAATGTTGTTTGATAGTTGTAATAAAAATTTATATATTTTTTCATATACATTTTAGTATATTATATTTTTTTCTATATTGCCTTAAAAATCCCAAATAAATTTGAGGTGTCATTCAATTGTATCTACTATTTTCGGGATGATGGCAATAACATGCCATAGCTCATGAGTCCAACCATTATTACTCCTTTGACCATACCAGCTGTCATAGCAGGTGTAATACATCAGCCAAAAGATATACACTGCAGTGTATATATTTATATAAGTTGCAAAGAACACACGTATACTGTATGAAAATTGTTTTGTAATTTAGATTGCTAAATAAGGATGAAGAGCCGGAGAGTATCCTAGTAGCTGAATTAATTTCTCCAATAATAGTTTGGTTCAGAACCGGAGGACTCTACACATGATGATGCAGATCCTTGACAACACCATCTCCCACAACTTTAGAATCTGTGATACAGTTATGTTAGGTTCTGTCCCCAGCTGCCAAACACTGCCTCGAGGACTACCCTAACTGACTACAGACCCCTACCACCTTAACTACCCGGACAGTCTAGACTGAACAAGACCAACCAGAGGACGCCACACCTGAGATGCGTCCCACCGTTTCATCAATATACAACATGTTTTATACCCTTGTCAAGGATACCATAGACTTGTGCCCACCGCCACACCAGAACAGCCCTCTGGATTCTGTCCTGTAAGCCAAGGACCAAAGGTCGATATCCACCGCATTGAGATGCACACCATCCCCTCTAATTTACAGCCAAGTGTCAGTCTCTAACTCTGAATGTCTAATCATTATGCCACCATTCCTAGCAATAAACCCGTCCATCTCCTTATTCGCCTTTATCCGGGCCTTGTTTAAACTTCTTTACTGACCTTGCCCCTCGCCATGACATGCGGGCTACAATGTCCGACCACATAATGATCATGTCAAGGACGGAAGACCAAAATCGCAGGAAATCCCATTGGATATCTGTAAGAAATTGTGTTATATTCTTTATATCTAAAATTTATTTTGGTTTAAAAAAATATATAACTGAGGAGTCCCCCTGTAAAAAAACTGTGTATGTGAAGTCTTTTGATTTAATAACCTACAGATGGTGATATTTAAACTGAGTTCTCGATTTCAAGAAGATGTCAAATTATTTTTGATTGATATAACTGATTATATTTTCATAAAGGAATTTCTATTTTATTGATACCTTGTTTTAAAAACATATGTCATAGTCAATTAGTCTGTGGAAGACAAATCCCCTTCTTCCCGAGTCTATATTTAATTAGAGATGGTGTTCATGTTACTACTTGTAACTCCCACCCTTGAAAGGGAGGAGAAGGGAGAGAAAAGGGAGTAATATGGGAGTGTGTATTTTTAGGCACGCTTTCAAACAAAGATTTTGAGTTTATTTAAAAGAAAGTTCAGGCTTAGATGGGCTCTCTCTCACACTTTTCTTGCTCTTACACTTTTGCCACACTTCTAACTACTATAGAAACTCAGCATACAGACAATCTTACAGATGCTCTCAGGACAAAGGAAACAGCAGCCATCTTAAAGCTATGAACTTATATTTTGAAACAAACAATTTTATCTCATATCTTTGATCATATTTAAAGCTGCATTGTATTACTATTATATAATACTATTTTGTATTCGAATGTACAACTTTTGTAAGTATTTTTGTAACTTTTGTGTGGAAATAAATCACATGGTTTGATTCAAGTTGACTCCACATACAAAATAAGAAATATTTAATATTTAAAGCTGCATTGTATTACTATTATATAATACTATTTTGTATTCGAATGTACAACTTTTGTAAGTATTTTTGTAGCTTTTGTGTGGAAATAAATCACACGGTTTGATTCAAGTTGACTCCACATACAAAATAAGAAATTTGTCGCACAATCACCAGCCTAAGGCAGAAGAGTCTTTCATGGCTATTTAGCGAGATTTTTACATGGCACTACCAGACAGAATCAATTTGGTGGAAGTTTTTTACCAGTGAAAGTGAAGTGAAAGTGAAGTACAGAAATGAACTTTGCAAATATTGAATGAACCTAGAGGAAAAATCGATTGATTGATGATTGTGAAAACCTGAGAATTTTGAGTGGAAATCAGAAGTCTTGAAAGGCGGTTAATTGAGTTCAGCGCAGAATGGAAACAGTTTCGTAGTTGGTGAGTAGAAAAACATGGATTGTGTTGCTTGTTTAGCAAATGAAAGCAAATTGGAGTTTAAAGGTCTAGCCAATAATGTGTCAGACACTATTTTGTGGAAATCAATGTATTAGCAATGCTTACAGGCTAATACTGAAATTGATAAGGCTAGATTCTCATTAGCTAAAACAAAAAAGAAATTGCGTAATGTAATGAAGTTAGTTACGATCTTTAATTTAATGATTTATGATGAATGCCAGTAAAACATATGATTTGTGTAGTGAACAAGTCAGGATGTCAAAATGCATCAGGAATGACACAAACACATGGGAATTTTTCCTTTGAACTTAGCTGTTCAAACTATGACATTTTTTGTAATTATATTAGCATTTGGAGAGTGAAATAGAAATGCAAAAATGGTAAAATTTCAAAAAACTAAAATATTTAGGCAATTACGACGAGAAACATTAAAAAGTCTTCAGATGCAGCAAAAACATCTTATATACCAGATGTTTTTGCTGAGGTTGACGAAGGAGACGAGACAGAACCTGATTTGCGAAAACAGAAATTATTAGATAGAGCAGCTAAGCTTAAGTTGCAAATACATGATCAGTTGATGAAAATGTTGTAAGATATTCCGCATTATGATTCAAGAGGAGATGTGTTTTACAAGCGGATGTGTTTGAAAGTTTTTGTAATCATTTCAACTTGAGTAATAAGCAAAGGAATAAAAAATTTTGTTTATAGGTCCCTAATTATACAGCAAGACGTTTAATCAAATCACCATATCTTGATAATCTTGGAGCTGAAGTTCTTAGTGATGCATCTGACAGATTGTGTCAATTATTACTATGTATTACAGGAGAGGAAACACTGACGGCTAAAATATTGGACTCCTTAAGCCCTTGTACACACGGTCGGAAATTCCGACGGAAAATGTCCGATCGGACCGTGTTGTCGGATAATCCGACCGTGTGTGGGCTCCATCGGAATTTTTCCATCGGAATGTCCGACCAACAAAGTTTGAGAGCTGGATATAAAATTTTCCGACAACATGATCCGATCAGACTTTGTCTGATCGTTTGTAGAGAATTCCGATTGGACAAAGTGCCACGCATGCTCACATCAAATTACAAGACCAAAGCTATTGGCTACTAGCCTGAACGTAGTTCCGTCGTAACGAACGGACGTCATCACGTTTTGAACGATACGATTTTCTGACAACTTTGTCCGACCGTGTGTATGCAACACCAGTTTTGGAGAAAATCCATCGGAAAAAATCTGACGGATTATGTGGTCAGAATGTCCGACCGTATGTACAAGGGCTAAGAGTTACATTACACGATGATCCTTTTCATTTCAGAGAGACATTTGCTAAGGCATTCAAAATGATATATGCAGTGGAAGATTAAAATTCGGCATTAATAGGGGCATTTGTTCGAAAATTTACACATTTAGATCCTGCATCAATGGCGTTGCTAGCCAAAAAGAAAATATGGATGATGCAACTTCAGTTATAGATC
Organism: Lithobates pipiens; assembly: GCF_037356315.1. Lineage (NCBI taxonomy): Eukaryota > Metazoa > Chordata > Amphibia > Anura > Ranidae > Lithobates > Lithobates pipiens. The sequence goes on from NW_027507764.1 coordinate 126,781,743, forward strand.
TTGTAAGAAGACAATTAAAGTGGAGTAATTTACAAACCAAGATTTCTGTCATTCAGAATAGCAATTCTGAAAGAGACACTCATGACTAATATTAAAGCAGGTGATGCTGCCATCTTCAGGAATGACAGAGTAAGACAGTTTGATCATAAAAGAACAATTACATGTTTTTATTGTCACAAATGTGGTCATTATGAGTCTCACTGTAGGAAGTATTTAAAAGCTATTGAGTTGAATAACATTGGGAAAGAAAATGGAATAATATCCACTCAACCTTCTGCCCCACCTTCAGCAGAAGAACCTTTTCTTCTTACACTCCTCTGAGGAAAGAGCTAAGAGAGATTGATATGAATATGAATTTACATTCAACCAGTGACATCAATGGGAGACAGCCATTATTGGCTTCCCCCTGACAGATAGAGGAAAAAAATCGTTTCTCACTCTTAAGTTTATGTGGCTCCTATATTTCTAGACAAGAGTGGTCGTCCTTATTTAAAAGCTAAAATTAATGGATAAAAGGTGAGAACGTTATTGGACACAGGAGCTCAGATCAGTGTCACTGGTTTGAAATTAACTGTTTTATCAGATGCAGTAATTTGTACAATTGTTGAGATTAATGGAGCAGGTGATTCTCAGGCTAAAATGTGTAAAAATGTTTCTTTTGAAATCCCAGGTTGTTTGCAAACTGAAATAGACATGTGGTTTTCTAAGGTAAACAAAAGTATAATTGGAACTGAAATTTTGTATCAAAGAGGGTGGATAATTGATTTAGGCAATGGAGTGATTTGGAAAGGTTCAGCTAATCATAAGCTTGTGGTAATTAATCCAGCCAATTATTCAGAAGTGGGAAGCATCTGTTTGACAGAAACAGTTGACAATGATTACAGATGGCATGATACAGGAGATAATTTGAAGTTAAAACAAGTGGTACAGTCACACAAAAAACTTTGGAGTCAGAAAAAGAATGAGGTTGGTTTATTTAAAGTTATTGAAGTTAACATTGAGGGCAAGGATCATCCAATTGTGAAGCCATTCAAATTACCACCAGACTCTGATGAACCTGTTTCAATGACCATTCAAGAGTTTTTGGAACAGAGTATCATCAGGAAAGCTAATTCTGTGACAAATAATCCTTTATGGGTAGTGGCTAAATGAGAGGACCCTAGTGAATACAGATTTTTGATTGAACTACTAATGCTAAACAAATACATACGATGCTGTTCGCCTATAGTAGCGGAAACACCAGCTATTATGTCACTATTAAACACTAATGCAAAAATGTTTTCTGTACTAGACATAGCAAACTTTTTTTAGCATTCAATTGGCCATTAGCTACATTTTTAATTCAGCTACAAAAAGGTCCAATATGTTTTTAATACATATTGTACATTTTAAGACTTCCGCAACGCTATCACAGTTTGCAGTCTATATTTCATCAGGTGTTGGCAAATTTTTTTTTGTTTTAGTTCGCTAGACCAGATTGCTTAATTCAGTATGTAGATGACATATTTCTTTCAAGTTAAAATGAAGAGGGGAATTTGACTCTTCTGCCAGAATTGTTGACATTTCTGCAAGAAGAAGGTCTCCAGCTGAATACATGCAAAGTTCAGCTCATGAAAAGAGAGGTAAAATTTATAGGAATCTTGATTGGTCCAGGGAAGAAGCAGCCTTTACAGGAATGTATAGAGGCTATTGCATCTTTACATGTACCAACAACATTCAAAGTATTGAGACAATTTTTGGGTTTGGTACATTTTTTCAGCGATTTTATCGAGTCATTGGCAGAGAAGGCAAAACTGCTATATGACTTGTTGAAACATACAGAGGAGAATTAATTTGGTCCCTGGATAGAAGTCCAGAAATAGCTTTTGAAATGTTGAAAAATTATTTGCAGTCAGCCCCTGCATTAGCGACAGTGGATTTGCAAGTGCTTTGCAAGTACATGCTTCAGAAATTGCCATCTCAGCTGTTTTGCTTCAGAAACAGGGAGAAGATTGGAGAATTTTTGGGTATTTTTTTGCGTTTGATTACTCCAGTAGAAAAGGGTTTGATGAATGTGTACGACAATTAATGGGTGTACATTATGCGGTAAAAGCAACAGAGCATATTGTAGGATTTAACAACATCATTTTACAAACCCCACATAGTACCTTGAAGTTCTTTTTTTAGAAAATTTTTCCTGGAGTCTCCAACCAAAGATTTTCTCAATGGTTGTTGGCTCTGTCACATAAACAAATACAGGTTAAACACAATACCAAGTATATCCTTCCTTGGTTGATGGAATACAATGGGCTAGAACATGAGTGTTTGTGTGAAGTCCATGAAACAAACTCTCCTCCCTTTTGTAGAGAGGCAGAGAAAATTGATGAACCTGTATTTGTTGATGGCTCGAGATATTGTATGTCAGGTAATTATTACAGTGAGTATTCAATTTGGTATCCAGAGCGTAATTTGCCATGCAACACAAGTTAACAGGACATTTTTCAGCTCAACGAGCAGAACTTGAAGCAGTAAAAACAGTACTGGCAATTGACAAGGAAGAGAATAGAAGTCCACTAGTGATTTATAGTGATAACTCATATGTTGTTAGTTCTCTTACTGATTATTTACCTATTTGGAAACGTAGAGGTTTTGTATATTCATCCAACAAGACTCTTGTGCAGAAAAAGACACTGGAATCAGTTTTTGAACTTGCAGAGAGTAATTCTCTTGCATATGCTATTGTAAAAATTACATCACATAAAAAATATAATAGTGAGTTATCTGTAGGCAATAGACCAGTAGACACGTTAGCAAAGGAAGCAGCTTTGCATGGAGAATTAGTGATTCAACATGAAATGGTTTCAATTAATGTTGTGAAGAAAACAGACACACAGATTCCCTCATTTGCAGGGGAACAGAAGAGGGATGCGTCTCTTTTTTCTTCTTCTCCGGGTGACATAATATCTTCCTTTGTATGTGAAAACGGATCTTGTGTCATGACTTAGATGGGTTTCTATGTCCTGTTATACCACAACAATTACAGGTAGAATTCACCAAGTTCAATCATGACAGTTTAGGTCACATTGGTAAGCAAAAATTGCTTGAAATTCTTGAAGATAATTTTTTTGGGGATCAGAAAACTCCTTTACAAAGAATTCCTCCAGCAGATGGACCTTGGTCTTCTATACAAATAGGTTATATAGGGCCATTACCACCAGAGAAAAATAGATTCAGATTTGCATTCGTTTTGGTTGACAGGATGATGCTTTAACAGCTGCTAGGACGTTGATTAATCATGTTTTTCCAGTCTGTGGTATATCAACAAACCTCAGTAGTGACAGATGATCCCATTTTACAGGTTAAATCATGCAGGCAATGGGAAAAATCATGGGAATAAAACAGAGATTTCATGTACCATATCATCCACAGTCTGCAGGTATTGTGAAAGGATGAATAGGATATCAAATCCAGAATTGCAAAAATGTTGTTAGACAGAGAAAATACTTGGGTTGATGTAGTATCATTTATTTTAATGTGTGTAAGAAGCACAGATTCTTCTGCTACAAAGTATTCTCCTTTTGAATTAATGATAGGAAGGAAAATGCTGCTTGGGTTTCCTAATTAAGCTTATTTGTCTACGCCACAAAGAGAGGCAATAGAGAAACCAAAATGGTCACAGATGTTACAGGACAATCTGAACAATATTTTGCCACATGCAGCTACTTGTATGAAAGATAGGTCCCTCCACATATTTATAAGTTTGAGAAAGGAGGTCAACTTATGATAAACATTTTCAGGAAAAGTGGACCATGGCAAAGTAATTGGGAAGGTCCATTTGACATGTTGGATGTTGAAGGTGTAATGGTACAAGTCCAAAGACCTCTCAATTCAGTGATAAATGCACATAGACAACAATGTGGGTACACACTGATCAATGCACATTGTATATGCCAAGATAATGATGCTGCATTCCTTTATTCAGGAATGAATTATAAAAATCTAACCTGGAGGAATCATGGATTCCAAAAAGAAGAAAAGATGACATCACAATAAAGGAAAAGTTTTAAAGAGAGACGACTTATCACATGATTCATCTTTTCTCTAGTGACATTTCATCTGTGGTAAAATATATCACAAACTGTTCCAACTATGCAGAGGTTAACAGTATTGAAGAAACAAAAGAGATGTAGACATTGATATCAATATAGATGAGAAAAGTGATAAAGACATTGATATTAATACATATGACAAAAATGATTAAGACACTGATATCAACACAGAGGACAAAAATGCTAAAGATATTGATGTTAATACAAATGCCAAAAATCATAATTTTAGATATGTTAATATCAATGCAGCTTAAATGATTGCTGTATGCAATTGTATTTCATTAATATTAAAAATATTGAAATCAAAGTTAAAATAGAACCCAAAACAAATGTTGTTAAAATGCAGGGATCTTATAGACTACAGAACCAGAACTTTTGAATATATTGGGAAGGAGTTTCTGGTCAATATTTGTAAAATGTAATGATTCAACAATTTGGTCTGGAGATGTTACTAATAATTTGTCAAGGTCTAGGAAAATACTTTTATCTTTGATCAATTTTATTACCGTATATACTCGAGTATAAGCCGAGATTTTCAGCCTCTTTTTTGAGGCTGAAAGTGCCCCCCTCGGCTTATACTCGAGTCATCGCTGTCTGCCTGCTCGATCAGCGTGTCGAGCAGACAGACAGCGGACATTCTACCATTCAAACGCCGCGCCTCCGCCTCCGCCTTCGCCTGTGATAGGCGGAACACTGAATTTCCCAGCAGCCTGTGTTCCGCCTATCACGGACATCGTCTCATCCTCGTACTACGGACGAGGATGAGACGATGTCCGTGATAGGTGGAACACAAGCTGCTGGGAAATTCAGTGTTCCGCCTATCACAGGCGAAGGCGGAGGCGGAGGCGGAGGCGCGGCGTTTGAATGGTAGAATGTCCGCCGAGGCGCCGACGAAGAGCGGCGATCCTGGCAAGGCACGGGACGGAGGCAAGGCAAGGCACGGCACGGGACGGGACGGGACGGAGGCAAGGCACGACACGGGACGGAGGCAAGGCACGGCACGGGACAGAGGCAAGGAGGCAAGGCACGGGACGGAGGCAAGGAGGCAAGGCACGGGACACAGGCTCGGGACACAGGTAGGCTGGACACACACACACACACACACACACACACACACACACACACACACACACACGGACACACACACACAGGGATGGATGGATACACACACACACAGGGATGGATGGATGGATGGAGACACACACACACAGGGATGGATGGATGGAGACACACACACACAGGGATGGATGGATGGATGGAGACACACACACACAGGGATGGATGGATGGATGGACACACACACACACAGGGATGGATGGATGGATGGACACACACACACACAGGGATGGATGGACGGACACACAGGGATGGACGGACACACAGGGATGGACGGACACACACACAGGGATGGACGGACACACAGGGATGGACGGACACACAGGGATGGACGGACACACAGGGATGGACGGACACACACACAGGGATGGACAGGCATGTCTCACCCTCGGCTTATACACGAGTCAATAAGTTTGCCAGTTTTTTTGGGGGTAAATTGGGGGCCTCGGCTTATATTCGGGTCGGCCTATACTCGAGTATATACGGTACCTTTTTCAATGTTTTGTAAAAATTCAGAACATTTAAATATAATAGGAGATGAGAAAGGGGACGTTGTAAGAACATAGGATTTTGAAGTAATAAGAAAAATAGTTCAAATAAGGGTTACAATTAGTATTTCTGTGGTAGACATGATTGTTCCAGAAATTAAAGTATCTCCACAGTCTTTAAAAATCATTGAAAACAAAGATACCATATTTATCGGCATATAACATGCACCTTTTTCCCCTTAAATTCAGGGGAAAATTTCAGATGCATGTTATACTCCGATCCTCCGCCGTTGTGAGCCTCTGGGCTGCTTTTAGCCGCCTTCGGCCCTTCTCGGCCGCGTTCGGCCGCCTTCAGCAGTTCTCGGCAGCTTTCGGCCACCGAGTGTGGCCAAAAGCAGCCAAAAGCTGCCAAGAATGGGCGAAGGTGGCCGAAAGCTGCCGAGAATGGGCGAAGGTGGCCGAAAGCTGCCGAGAATGGCCGAAGGTGGCCGAAATCTGCTGAGAATGGCCAACAAGAACTACTAACTGCCGCCAAGATACACAGGACAATCGGCTCTGTATCTCAGTGGCACCATTTTTAAAAGGCAAAGCTGCAAAAAAGCTGACAAGGCTGCAAATGATGGACAAGGTTGCAAATGACACTGACAAGGGTGCAACGATGGACAAGGCTGCATGACAAAGCTGCATATGACACTGACAAGGGTGCAATGATGGACAAGGCTGCATGACAAAGCTGCATATGACACTGACAAGGCTGCAAATGATGGACAAGGCTGCATGACAAGGCTGCAAATGACACTGACAAGGGTGCAATGATGAAAAAGGCTGCAGATGGACACTGATAAGGCTGCATTTATGGGCATTTAAATGTAAGTTTTTTTCCTTTAACTTCCCTCCTAAAAAAAATTTCCGTAAAAATTCTAAACTTGGTGTGCTTGTTATATGCTGGCACGTGTTATATACCGACAAATACGGTAGTTTGCATTTTATATGTAATACAGAAATATATTTACCTCAAAGTTCATTGTTAACTTGGAAAAGGAATGGTGAATTTTTGGGTAGCTTTCTTCACAGTACTACTTGTATAATTCATAAAGGATTGTTGGTAGTGTGAATTGGATCAATGATACATTTGTTTATTAGCAAATGAGTGTATCTTTAAATGATACTGGTATATATGAATGTTGCATATCAATAGGAAATTATCTGGTGAAATTTGCTAAGGCAAGTGTTGTTGTAATGTCTCCAAGGAAAACTCCATGTACTAATAAGAAAAGCATTCCTGCTAATCCTTTTCAGATTAACCATTTCCAATCCAGAGCTCTCTTGAGAGAAGGAAAGTTTGTCATTATATTGTGGAACTTTAATGTTTCAGAATGGAAAATTTCTACAAGGTTTCCACAATGTCAAGGACATTTGGTTAACATGGAATTGGGTATTGAAAGGTGGTTTGGAATTAATAGTAGGAATCGTAACAGAAATAAGCGTGGTATTGTTGAAGGTATTTTAGGAGGCATTGGCACAATTGGAAGTATAACAAATAGTATGGATATTAACACTTTAAAGTCTGATCTTAAAACAGCTGGTTTAGTGGGATGTAAAGGTATTAGGGTACAAAGAAATAAAAATCAGATAGTAGAAGATATATTTATTAAAAAAGCTAATATAACGGGTCTCTCTATATTACATCTTCAAAATATTACTCTTAATTTAATGACAAGTGAATGCTATTTCCCCTGAAGTAGATATGAATTTCCTGTATCGAATACGCATTGGGGAGGGGACAGGATGACACGAGAAGCAGTCTATCTGCCATAGGAGGAAACGCACATCACCCCCATACCTTTCCGGTTCTGATCTTATTGGTTATTGCTGTCAATAGAGGGGTGCACTAGACGCACTTGTGAGTACCCTGTATTAGGGTTTGTTTGCTTGAGTTCATTCAAGCGCTTTTATTTTTGCATAAACTGAGGAGCCCTGGATGCAGTTTTTCCCTTCTGAGCCCAGAGGAGGTTCAAATGCGTGTTTAGACTTGGCTTAATCGCTAAGTCGCATGCTCTAAGGTGAGCGTTCACTACCCAGGGGATCACTTGTGGGAGGACACCTTGGCACATTTGAACACCTACCAAGCTGTTTTGTGATTGCATGGACTACCCTGTTTATTGATTAGAAGCAAAGCAGGACACTCTGTCTGCACATGAGCACTTTATTACTTGCTATCGCATATATGTTATGGACTTCTATGAACTTTATGAATTTTACGGATCTATGTTTTTTTCACATGAGCACTACATACTTACAGTGCATTTGAGTTTCCACTGCCTTATATTTATTATTTATTTATTATTTACTGGCCCTTCACCATTGGTCAATATTTGTGTGTTTCTAAGTTACAGTGGTGTGAAAAAGTGTTTGCCCCCTTCCTCATTTCCTGTTCCTTTGCATGTTTGTCACACTTAAGTGTTTCGGAACATCAAACCAATTTAAACAATAGTCAAGGACAACACAAGTAAACACAAAATGCAATTTGTAAATGAAGGTGTTTATTATTAAAGGTGAAAAAAAATCCAAACTATCATGGCCCTGTGTGAAAAAGTGATTGCCCCCTAAACCTAATAACTGGTTGGGCCACCCTTAGCAGCAACAACTGCAACCAAGCGTTTGCGATAACGTGCAATGAGGCTTTTACAGCGTCCTGGAGGAATTTTGGCCCACTCATCTTTGCAGAATTGTCCTAATTCAGTTACATTAGAGGGTTTTCGAGCATGAACGGCCTTTTTAAGGTCATACCACAACATCTTAATAGGATTCAGGTCAGGACTTTGGCTAGGCCACTCCAAAGTCTTCATTTTGTTTTTCTTCAGCCATTTGGTGGTGGACTTGCTGGTGTGTTTAGGATCATTGTCCTGCTGCAGAACCCAAGTTCGTTTCAGCTTGAGTACACAAACAGATGGTCGGACATTCTCCTTCAGGATCTCTTGGTAGACAGCAGAATTCATAGTTCCTTTTATCACGGCAAGTCTTCCAGGTCCTGAAGCAGCAAAACAGCCCCAGACCATCACACTACCACCACCATATTTTACTGTTGGTATAATGTTCTTTTTATGAAATGCAGTGTTCCTTCTACGCCAGATATACTTGGACACACACCTTCCAAAGAGTTCCACTTTTGTCTCATCGGTCCACAGAATGTTGTCCCAAAAGTCTTGGGGATCATCAAGATGTGTTGTGGAGAAATTGAGACGAGCTTTGATGTTCTTTTTGCTCAGCAGTGGTTTTCTCCTTGGAACTCTGCCATGCAGGCCATTTTTGCCCAGTCTTTTCCTGATGGTGGAGGCATGAACGCTGACCTTAACTGAGGCAAGTGAGGCCTGCAGTTCCTTGGACGTTGTTGTGGGGTCTTTTGTGACCTCTTGGATGAGTCGTCGCTGCGCTCTTGGGGTAATTTTGGGCGGCCGGCCACTCCTGGGAAGGTTCACCACTGTTCCATGTCTTCGCCATTTGTGGATAATGGCTCTCACTGTGGTTCGCTGGATTCCCAAAGCTTTGGAAATGGCTTTATAACCCTTTCCAGACTGATAGATCTCAATTACTTTCTTTCTCAATTGTTCCTGAATTTCTTTGGGTCTCGGCATGATGTGTAGCTTTTGAGGATCTTCTGGTGGACCTTACTGTGTCAAGCAGCTCCTATTTAAGTGATGCCTTGATTGTGAACAGGTGTGGCAATAATCAGGCCAGGGTGTGGCTATAGAAATTGAACTCAGGTGTGGACAACCACAGTTATAGTATGTTTTAACAAGGGGGGCAATCACTTTTTCACACAGGGCCATGATGGTTTGGATTTTTTTTCACCTTTAATAATAAACACCTTCATTTACAAATTGCATTTTGTGTTTACTTGTGTTGTCCTTGACTATTGTTTAAATTGGTTTGATGTTCCCAAACACTTAAGTGTGACAAACATGCAAAGGAACAGGAAATGAGGAAGGGGGCAAACACTTTTTCACACCACTGTATATATACATTTGGTATCCAGTTATTGGGTGTATAGTGCATATTACATAGCACAGCACTTTTCAATTCATTTCTGATTTTAGCTGCTGTTTCATATATTGATCCTATTACCTTTTACATATTTTTATATTTTTGATGAGATCATTCAAGGGGAAAGGAGGTAGATTGAAAATTGTGAAGGTAGGGGAGATGTGATAAAGAGCTCCCTATACCAATTCCAAATTCAATCATACCAAAAGCATGTTGGACTATACCGGTACTTGATTCAATACATAAAACTCAGAAAATATATAATAAAATAGTACAAATTTTAATACAAGGAAAGAATTTTTTCACAAGCAAAAAACAATATATTGATACAGCGAAACATATTATATTTAAAAAGCTAGTGTATCCCAGATTTCTTGTGTACAGTTACTCATAATCGAGTTCCGTTCTAGGAGTACATTTTGGAAATTCCTCGACTAGTTTCGCGGAATTTATCCGCTTCATCTGGAGGTAGTCTGAGAATTAAAATATACATTAGAAAATTCATATACTTATACAGTCATATAGATATATATATCGCAAAATAAGCAAGATCAAAAGAAATATACAATTAAATTTACAAAAAAGAAGGGATTGTAGGGGAATTTGTTACGAAGAACAAAGGGGGAAAAATTTAATAAAAAATAAATAAATAAATAAAAAAAAGAAAAAAAAAAGAAGAAGGGGGAAGCAGACGTCCGAGTCCCCTCAAATTTTCTCACCCCGGCGGGCATGGGGGATATAATGCACGTGATGGAACATGGTAAAATCGGAAAAAAACAAAACAAAAACAAAAACAAAAAAAAAACCCCATATAATGAAAAAATTGTATTATATAACCATAAATTAAGAAAGTAAAATTAATCAAGACTATATAGCTGTACCTGACACGGAAAATGTCTCAATCCAGAAATTGGCAGTGTGTGGATCGCCATCCTGAGGATCCATGTTATCTGTAATTGCAGGATATAGAGACTAATATATTCCCCAACTGTACAAAGTTGGTCAGTGGGGATGAATGCTCCTCAGTTTCAGCAGTTCAAAAGCAGGCAAAATATTCCTGCAATAAGTATAAAAATTAAGTATAATATAAATGGACACATCAAGGAGCCATAATATGAATAGGTAGTGAGGTGAACCATAATAGATCCAATAAGTAATCACATACCTGGTTTGCAGATGTCATGAGTGAAACTGGGGAGCAGCAAAATTCCAATCCACCATATAGAGTGCAGACCCATAACTAGCGGTCAATCCAGACTGCTGTTATATGGGATCCCCAACAGGATGTGATGTCAGACAATCAACACACTGTCAACACCTCCACACTGAACAGGTGGACTCCAGGAAGGCGTCACACAGGAAGTGTGCTAGGGAAGGGGGGAAGACAACAGATGTACTGATGTCTAGCCCTTAGAACCTGCAAGCCAAAAGGGGAAGAAACAAAGGTGACTGCCCCTCCTGGCCAGGAGGTGTACATGTCCGCCAGGGGGAGAAAGAGGAAGGAAACGAATGGCTAAAACAGAAAAAATGGGGGAAAAAAAAAGAATAATAAATAAAAAAATAAATAAAAAAATAAAAAAATAAATAAATAAAAAAAAAGGAGAAATATATCAAAAAAGTCTACGTAACAAAGACTCCAATAATACACTTATAATGAAACAAAGAATATAATAAACAACATAATAACCAAATTGTATAATTCATATACATATATATATATATAATGGATGAAAAAAAGAAAAAAAAATTATTTTACATTATTACAAATTAGGAGTTGTCAACGATATCAACAAGGGGGGGGGGAGGGGGGGAGGGGGGAGGAGGGGAAGGGGCGATCCAGGAGGAGAACAAAAAAAAAAGGAAATTCTTAGATTTATTGTAAAAACAAAATTTTTGAAATAGCGCTAGGGTTATGAGGGAAATTGGGTTGTGGTACATCAGGAAATTGGGAAGGTGACGACAGTGGGGAAGGAGATTCCTCCACACTGCCCTCATCATATAGGAGCATGCGGTCGCGAAGTGCCCTAAATTCAATTATAGTGAAATGTTTGGTGCTTTCAGTGAGTTGTCGTTCCAAATTAGAATTAGTGTGATCTTTACTAAACATGAATTTGAATGTGAGGTACGTGCAAATAGGTAAGGTCTGTTAATAGTTTCAGTGATTTGAAGGCGGTCTAAAGGGCGAAAGCCCAGGCCCAGATGAAGTACTGATAGTTCATCTTTAGAGAATGAATAAGGAGTAAAGTTTGCGATATTGTGGTTGGTGTTGAATTGGGAGTGTATAGTGGGGTTTGTGAGGGTTTTTTTCATATATAAATCCAGGTTGACTTGGTGTTTCCTCAAATCTAAAAAAAAAAAAAAAAAAAAAAACAAGGAAAAAATATTTTTTTGATCCTCATTAATTTTGGTCTATTTATTTGTTATAAGGGAGGAATTAAGTGATTTAGGGATAGTGCTGTGTGAAGTAAGTTGACTAGTGGGAACCTCCACTGTATGTGGTGTGTCACTACAGGTTTGTATAGTAGGTGTACGAGCATGAGATATGTTTTTATGTCGTCTTGAATCTTATATTCATTCAAACAAGTAGTTTGTATATTGGTCATAAAGCTCGTCATTCCATCCTTTAAAATTCCATGGTGAAAAGTAAGGAAAAAAAAGAAAAAAAAAAAAAAAGGAGGGAAAAAGGGGAAGGGGGGGAAAAAGAAAAAACAATCTAACAAACCAGTGTTTTGATGAGATCATATTGATAGCGTGGCGTAGTATTTACTCATTTACGTTTGCACGAATTGTGAGACTTGTTTAACGCCAGCAGCCTTTTCTTTCTCTATACATTTAATGAGCATCTGGTCAGTGGTGGCTCTCAGGATTCTTTGTGTTTTAAAGATTTTGAATTGATTTAAAATAAAGTTCAGGCTTAGATGGGCTCTCTCTCACACTTTTATTGCTCTTACACTTTTGCCACACTTCTAACTACTACAGAAACTTAGCATATTTTACAGATACTCTCAGGACAAAGGAAAAAGCAGCCATATGAAAGTATGTTATGAACTTATATTTTGAAACAAAAAACTTTATCTCATATCTTTGATCATATTTGAAGCTGAATTTATTTAGTATTCAAATGTACAGCTATTGTGAGTATTTTCGTAACTTTTGTGTGGAAATAAATCACACGGTTTGATTCAAGCTGACTCAGTCACATACAACTAAGAAATTTGATGCACAATCAGCGGGCTAAAGCAGAAGAGTCTTTCACAGCTATTTAACGAGATTTTTACAATTTGTCTCATGAGACAGACTCCCAAATCATTTCCACTTACGTGTATGACCAAAATGTCTGGATGTCTATCCAGCTGCGCGGTGAACCTCAGGAATGACCCTATGCCATAGCATACCCGGCACCCCAATCCGTGTGACCCTGCCCTCCCTTTCAGTAAAATAATACTTTCTAAAAATAGTTTTGAACTTTCCTCCAGTTAGTTTGAGGTCTTGTCCCCATGTTCTTGACTTTGGTATTATATTGAAAGAATTGCATTCCTGAACCTTATTCACCTCCTTGATGTATTTAAAGGTTTTTTGAATCATGTCACCACTTTCCCTTCTTTCCTCCAGACTAGAGATGGCCTTGCGGTTCGCCCGGTGGTTGGTTCACAGCGAATTTTGCATGTTCGCAATTCGCCAAACCGGTGGACTTCTGGCGCTGTTCGCCCGGTGGACATATGCGTTTACATTGTGAAAGAACTTTGATCATGGGGTACAGGACAGCCAATTGAGACCTTTCAGCACATGGACAATTGGACATTCCCCCTACCTTATAAATAGACCTGATCTGGTGGCCATTTTACCTTCTGTCTTATGTCAGTGTAGGGACAGGACACTGTGCGGAGCAGGGAGAGACTGTAGTGACACAAATCACTAGCTATTAGGAACACAAAAGTCCTTTTAAGGACTGGTATAGGTGTAGTACAGTATATAGGGTTCTGGTGCACTGCTGCTGACTGCTGTGCTGGTGATTGCAGAGTGCACTGCTGACCGATTCTGCAGCTGTCTTTTGTCAGTATAGGGACAGGATGCTGTGTGGAGCAGGGATAGTCAATTTAAACACTAGCTATTACTATTAGGTCCACAAAGGTCCTTTTAAGGACTGGTATAGGAGTACAGTATATAGGGTTCTGGTGCACTGCTGTGCTGGTGATTGCTGAGTGCACTGCTGACTGATTCTGCAGCTGTCTTTTGTCAGTGTAGGGACAGCATAGAGAAAAGGGCAGGGACTTTCAGGAGAATATGACAGGGTAGGGTCATGTATCACCATCCCTGGGGACTTTAAATGATATCGTGGTCTGGTAAGATCACGAATATCCATCCCATATACATTAGGCAGAAAAGGTGTATAAAACACCCAAAGAAGGTTGGGACTTTATTTGAAGCACCGGACAGCAATAAATATAATTGGATGAATAAAAAGGAAATTTTATTGGAGGACTTAGGTAAAAAATATCTGTAATTATTAGAAATAACAATGGTACAGATTGTTTAAATATATAGACTGAGGCATGGTAATGCAGTCACAGTGCAATATATAATAACAATATTTAGGTAAAAATTAACTGTTAGTAATAACAATGGTACAAGTTGTATAAATATATAGACTGAGGCATAATAATGCAGTCACAGTACAATATATGATATTCACCTTCTTTGGGTGTTTTATACACCTTTTCTGCCTAGTGTAGGGACAGGACGCTGTGTGGAGCAGGGACAGTCAGTTTAATCACTAGCTATTACTATTAGGTCCACAAAGGTCCTTTAAAGGACTGGTATAGGTGTACAGTATATAGGGATGTACACGTATAATAAAACTTTCTTTTAAATATAGAAAGCCTATCATACTTGACTGCTGAGCTGAGTGCTGACTGATTCTGCAGCTGTCTTTTATCAGTGTAGGGACTGAGGGACAGTCTGCAAATCACTAGCTACTAGGCCCACAAAGGTCCTTTTAAGGACTGGTATAGGTGTACAGTATATAGGGTTGTACGTATAATATACTTTCTTTCAAATATGCAAAGTATACTATACTTGACTGCTGACCGATTCTGCAGCTCTCTTTTATCAGTGTAGGGACTGAGGGACACTTTGGTGTTCTGAGCAGGGACAGTCTGAAAATCACTTGCTACTAGGTCCACAAAGGTCCTTTTATAGGTGTACAGTATATAGGGTTGTACACGTATAATATACTTTCTTTCAAATATACAAAGTATATTATGGTGCACTACTGTGCTGCTGAGTGTTGCCCGATTCTGCAGCTTTTATCAGTGTAGGGACTGAGGGACAGTTTGGTGTTCTGAGCAGGGACAGTCTGCAAATCACTAGCTACTAGGTCCACAAAGGTCCTTTTAAGGACTGATATAGGTGTACAGTATATAGGGTTGTACACGTATAATATACTTTCTTTCAAATATACAAAAGTATATTATACTGGATTGCTGACCGATTCTGCAGCTGTCTTTTATGAGTGTAGGGACTGAGGGATAGTCTGGTGTTCTGAGCAGGGACAGTCTGCAAATCACTAGCTACTAGGTCCACAAAGGTCCTTTTAAGGACCTGTATAGGTGTACAGTATATAGGGTTGTACACGTATACCGTATATACTCGAGTATAAGCCGAGATTTTCAGCCTCTTTTTTGAGGCTGAAAGTGCCCCCCTCGGCTTATACTCGAGTCATCGCCGTCTGCCTGCCCGATCAGCGTGTCGAGCAGACGGCGGCCATTATACTATTCAAAAGCCGCGCCTCCCTGTCTGTGATAGGCGGAACACTCAATTTCCCAGCAGTCAGTGTTCCGCCTATCACGGACATCCGCTCATTCTCATACTACGGACGAGGATGAGAGGATGTCCGTGATAGGCGGAACACTGACTGCTGGGAAATTGAGTGTTCCGCCTATCACAGACAGGGAGGCGCGGCTTTTGAACAGAGGAATGGCCGCCGTCTGTCAGACGAGGAGAGCATGGCACACAGAGGCTGCAGATTGGCACAGGTAGGCAGGGATGGACGGGACACAGCGACGGACGGGACACAGCGACGGACGGGACACAGCGACGGACGGGACACAGCAACGGACGAGACACAGCGACGGACGGGACACAGCGACGGACGGGACACAGCGACGGATGGGACACAGCGACGGATGGGACACAGCGACGGACGGGACACAGGGACGGACGGGACACAGGGACAGACAGGACACAGGGATGGACGGGACACAGGAATGGACACAGGGATGGACGGGACACAGGGATGGACACAGGGATGTCTCACCCTCGGCTTATACACGAGTCAATAAGTTTCCCAGTTTTTTTGTGGTAAATTGGGGCCTCGGCTTATGTTCGGGTCGACCTATACTCGAGTATATACGGTAATATACTTTCTTTCAAATATACAAAGTATATTATACTTGACTGCTGACCGATTCTGCAGCTGTCTTTTATCAGTGTAGGGACTGAGGGACAGTTTGGTGTTCTGAGCAGGGACAGTCTGCAAATCACTTGCTACTAGGTCCACAAAGGTCCTTTTATAGGTGTACAGTATATAGGGTTGTACACGTATAATATACTTGCAGTGCTGCTGACTGATTCTGCAGATGTCGTTTCTCAGTGTAGGGAGGGACAGTTTGGTTTTTGGAGCCGGGACAGTCTGCAATTCACTAGCTACAAGCTAGCTACTATTAGGTCCACAAAGGTCCTTTTGAGGACTGGTATAGGTGTACTTTTTGGTGTGCAGTATATAGTGGTGTAATACACGTCTAAAATACTTGCACATATAGAAAGCATAGTATAGTGCATTTCCACTGTGCAGCATTGTGACTGCTGAGTGGCTTAGCAGCGATACTACAAAGAGTGACAAACGCAAATCAAAAAAGTATTATAACTGGTGTGATAGACCAGTGGCCCCCAAAAACGACAGATTGAAGCGGGGTGTTATATACCTTCTTCCACATACATACTGCACTTCTCTAGACACTTTTGTCACAGGGTCATTTAAAAAATGACAGGCAGAGGAAGAGGCGGGCACTTCCGCAGGGGTGATAGGGGTAGGGCAGGAGCAACAGACTTAAGCCAAAGTGGAAAATTGCAGAAGGCGCATGCAATTACGTCAAAGGACGCACCAGACTTGGTTGAGTGGCTCACTCAGCCTTACTCTTCTGCATCCTCCTCATCCTCTCGATCTGCACCCTCTTCTTCACTCTCTGCTGTGTGCACCCCCAAGGACACTACCACCAACACCACCATATACCTTCTGCTTGAGTCACAGGAATTATTTTCTGATCCATCACAAGACATTGCCGATGCACAGCCACTCTTGGCATTGGATCAGGAAGAGGAGGTAGCAACAACTGCCACTCAGCAGTCTGACGACAGTACCCAGATCAGCCCGAGGAGGCGGTTGCTCCCAGGTGTTGCTGCCTACAACGAGACCTCTAATTATAGCGGTGGGGAAGGTGACGTCGATGATGACGTGTCTAGTGATGTCACGTGGGTGCCCACAAGAGAGGAAGAGGAGAGGAGTTCAGAGGGAGATATGGACCAGCAGATAGGGAGGAGAAGCAGGCAGAACTTAGATTGCACAGGAGGGACAAAGCAGACTGCTAATGTATCAGGAGCTAGGCATCAACCCTGTACGGTCCCATCTGGCGCTCCCAGAACGTCGGCACATGGCTCCACAGTGTGGGCTTTTTTTAACGTGTCCGCTGCTGACAATAGTGTTGCCATCTGTAGCCTTTGCAGTCAACGCATTAGTCGCGGTAAGCCCAACACTCACCTAGGGACGACCACCTTAAGAAGGCACATGAGCTGCCATCACCGAGCCCCGTGAGAGCAACGGAACACACAAAGCCACACTCCAGGCTCTCACCGTCCAGCCTCGTCTTCTACTTTTCCTCTCTCCTCACAATTGTCCTCCACTCCACCTTCCATCACGCCGTCCTCACGTTTTTCTGGAAAAAGGCAGGCTTCCGTGGGCCAAATGTTCGAGCGTAAAAAAATGATAATGCCGGATAACCCTCTTGCCCAAGGGTTGACGGCAGGCTTGTCAGAACTGATAGCCCGCCAACTACTGCTATCTGCTAGCTATATGGCCACGTTCAGCGGCAAGTGAATGTATCTCTGGCACACAGTGTCGGTGCCAAGATACATCTGACCACAGACACATGGTCTTGCAAACACGGGCAGGGAAGGTATATCACTTTTACTGCCCACTGGGTGAACCTTCTGACGGCCGTCAAGCATGTAACCCATGGCACCCATGTAGATTTGATTTTACCGCCACGGATTGCATGCAGGCCTGGCTCTTCTTCCCCTCCTCCTACTCCATCCTCCTCCTTCTCCTCCTCGGCTGACTCCTCCTTTTCCGCTGCTAGCGTCTCTTCCGCCGCGCTGCCCAAGATCCCCAGAACCTATTCGACATGCCAGGTGAGACGTTGCCATGCAGTGCTGCGTCTGTTGTGCTTGGAAGCCAAGAGCCACACTGGCCCTGCACTCCTTTCAGCTTTGCGTTCACAGACAGATCAGTGGCTAACACCGCTCAATTTGACAGTTGGTAAAGTGGTGTGTGACAATGGTGCCAATTTGCTTAGCGCATTGAGACAGGGCAAAATTACACACGTGCCATGCATGGCACACGTCTTAAACTTGGTCGTGCAGCGATTCGTTGTCCAATACCCTGGGGTCCAGGACATCTTGCGGCAGGCAAGGAAAATCTCGGCTCATTTCAGAAGATCTTACACGGCCATGGCTCGCCTTGCTGACATTCAGCGGCGATACCATCTGCCCGTCAGACGTCTTATTTGCGATTGCCCGACGCGATGGATCTCAACCTTCTATATGCTTGATAGGCTGCTCCAGCAGAAACATGCAGTTAACGACTACCTGTACGAACTCTGTGGCAGAACAGGTTCTGGGGAGCTTGGGTTTTTTTTTAACCGAGGCAGTGGCTGCTCATGCGCAACTGGTCAGTCGCAGCCATGGCGCCATCAGTGACATGGTACCTTATGCCTTCTTTATGGAGCGTGCATTGCATTGTGTCATTGATCAAGCCGTGGAGGAGCAGGAGCAGGAAGATGAGGAATTCGCAATGCTGGATGAATTCCCATGGGGGGCTACTCTATCTGAGACAAGTCAACAACAGGAGTCTGAAGAGGAGTCAGAGGAGGATGGTGCCAGGGTGGATGAGGAGGAGCAAGAAAAGCATGCTTTAAACCTTTCTGGTATCATTGTTGTTGTGTGTGGATCGGGAGAGGAGAATGAGGAGGACAACATTATCCTGGATGATGAGCAGGAGCCAAGCCACCACACCGCTTCCAGTTTAGTGCAAATGGGGGCCTTCATGCTCCAGTGTTTTAACAGGGACCCCCGTATAAAAAGCATAAGGGTCAAGGACCAGTACTAGTGGCAATGTACTTAGACCCCCGGTACAAACACAAAATGGTGGAAATGTTACCACCGTCACAGAGGGCTGTCAGCATGGAGCACTTACAGACCTTGCTTCGAGAAATGCTGCATTCTGCTTTTGCGTGCGCTGGCAAAGGAGGAATTCCCACTCCCAGAGAAAGAGTTGCGGGTACCAATCCAACAGCCCCTGCAAGAAGAGGCCAGTTTGAAGATGTGTTAATGACTTCTGATATGAGGTAATTCTTTCAGCCGACCCATCGACAGGTGTCATCCGGATCCAGCATCAGGGAACGCCTAGACCGGCAGGTGTCCGACTACATCGGTTTAATGGCCGCTGGTGTCAGTGCTCTCTATCACGGTGCTGGTGTCAGTGCTCTCTATCATGGTGCTGGTGTGGTGTCAGTGCTCTCTATCTCGGTGCTGGTGTCAGTGCTCTCTATCACGGTGCTGGTGTGGTGCCAGTGCTCTCCATCTCGGTGCTGGTGTCAGTGCTCTCAGTCTCGGTGCTGGTGTGGTCTCAGTGCTCTCTATCACGGTGCTGGTGTCAGTGCTCTCTATAAAGGTGCTGGTGTCAGTGCTCTCTAACTCGGTGCTGGTGTCAGTGCTCTCTATCACGGTGCTGGTGTCAGTGCTCTCCATATCGGTGCCGGTGTCAGTGCTCTCTATCACTGTGCTGGTGTCAGTGCTCTCTATCACGGTGCTGGTGTCAGTGCTCTCTATCTCGGTGCCGGTGTCAGTGCTCTCTATCACGGTGCTGGTGTCAGTGCTCTCTATCTCGGTGCTGGTGTGGCGTCAGTGCTCTCTATCACTGTACTGGTGTCAGTGCTCTCTATCACAGTGCTGGTGTCAGTGCTCTCTATCACGGTACTGGTGTCAGTGCTCTCTATCACGGTGCTGGTGTGGTGTCAGTGCTCTCTATCTCGGTGCTGGTGTCAGTGCTCTCTATCTCGGTGCTGGTGTGGTCTCAGTGCTCTCTATCATGGTGCTGGTGTCAGTGCTCTCTATCACAGTGCTGGTGTGGTGTCAGTGCTCTCTATCTGGGTGCTGGTGTCAGTGCTTGCTATCACGGTGCTGGTGTCAGTGCTCTCTCTCTATCTCGGTGCTGGTGTCAGTGCTCTCTCTCTATCTCGGTGCTGGTGTCAGTGCTCTGTCTCTATCTCGGTGCTAGTGTCAGTGCTCTCTATCGCGGTGCTGGTGTGGCATCAGTGCTCTCTATCTCGGTGCTGGTGTCAGTGCTCTCTATCTCGGTGCTGGTGTGGCGTCAGTGCTCTCTATCACTGTACTGGTGTCAGTGCTCTCTATCACAGTGCTGGTGTCAGTGCTCTCTATCACGGTGCTGGTGTCAGTGCTCTCTATCTCGGTGCTGGTGTGGTGTCAGTGCTCTCTATCTCGGTGCTGGTGTGGTCTCAGTGCTCTCTATCATGGTGCTGGTGTCAGTGCTCTCTATCACAGTGCTGGTGTGGTGTCAGTGCTCTCTATCTTGGTGCTGGTGTCAGTGCTTGCTATCACGGTGCTGGTGTCAGTGCTCTCTCTCTATCTCGGTGCTGGTGTCAGTGCTCTCTCTCTATCTCGGTGCTGGTGTCAGTGCTCTGTCTCTATCTCGGTGCTAGTGTCAGTGCTCTCTATCACGGTGCTGGTGTGGTGTCAGTGATCTCTATCTCGGTGCTGATGTCAGTGCTCTCTATCTCGGTGCTGGTGTGGTGTCAGTGCTCTCTATCTCGGTGCTGGAGTCAGTGCTCTCTATCACGGTGCTGGTGTCAGTGCTCAGTCTCTATCGCTGTGCTGGTTTCAGTGAGGGAGATAGCAGCGGAGAAGCCAATCAGCAGGCAGTGCCAGCACCATGGCTGAGGATCAGCACTGGCACCTCCGGACCACCGCAGTGGAGCCCTGCATAGGTGGGGGTAAGGGTCGGGCAGAGGGAGGGGCTCAAGCACAGGTTGGCACACTGTAAAACTGGCACAGGACTGTGCTGCCCTGACTGTGCCACTAATCATCTCCTGCAGCCTCTTCATAGCCTGGCCTGACCTTGCCTCTCCTCCATGCCCTTCATGCGCTCCTGAATTGTCAAAATTTCACAGATAAAAAAAGAATGCTTGTCGTTGATCCCAGATTCACTTAATACTTTTGTTATGTCAGTGTCCATGTTGTGGGACTATGTGTGCACAGCTAGTAAGTATTTTGTAGCTGAAAATATGACCTGGAGTTTTTTAAGGTTCACCTGCCATTAAAGTCAATGGGGTCCGCCGCAAACTTTGTGGTTCACAAACTTTTGGCCGGGTTCGCGGTTCGCGTTTCGCATTCGCGAAACATCCCATCGGAAGTTCTCTTCGCTACTATTGAGACAAGAAAAAGTCCAGGAAACAGACAAGAAACAGTCCAGGTTTTTTTTTATTTTTTTATTTAGGGGTTAATACACTTGGATGGGGTTAGGGATATTATGGGATGTCCACTCGACTTGCAAAAAAATTTCTGGGACAACTTTCCTATGTACAGTCTCTTTACACACTTCTCAGCTTCCTCCAGCACATCACTTGCTTGCAAAACAACTTCTCAGACCCAGCTGGCACATTGTAAAGCTCCATACACACTATCAGTTTTTCTGCTGAGTTTTCCCTTCAGATTTAACAAAACCATATAATATGAGGTCAAACCTTAGGAGTTTCAATTTGTATGCAATCAGGCAGGTCCTTGCACTACATGGTTTTGGTAAACCTGAAGGTAAAAATCAGCAGAAAATCTGATAGTGTGTATGGGGCATTAGATGATCTGACAAAAAGGGTTCTGTCAGATAAAGCAAAGGCCCATTACAGGCAGGGACCGTGGGCCCCCTTGGTGTGTAGAAAAGTCCCAGTGTCCAGCTGCCCTCCTGTAGCTACTGATCCCAGCACCACCCCTCCAGACACTGCCAGCCCACCACGAATCTACTTTTTTTGAGCACACCTATCAAGGAGAAGGAGAGACGTTGCCAGCTTTTGTCACATACCTGGATCTACCTGGATCCTCCATTAGGCCTTACTAAAGGGTGGAGTGGGGACAGACACCGCAAGTAAAATTTAAAGGGGTGTAAGCCTGAGACCCCATAATGCTAAACCCTGGACAAGAGACCAAAGCGAACATTTAACCTGTTCCAATATAATTGCTGCCAAAAGCCAGAAACTCAGCTCTCCACTGGCAAGGCAACAGTTGTGCCTCTGTATATTCAGTACTGTCCTGGATGCATCCGGTGGAGAAGAGAATTAAATGCCTATTGGAATCGATGCACTCCATTTTTCTTCTGCAGCCACTCCAGGAGGAAAATGAAAGGCAATAGTTCCTCTATATGCCGCCACCCACATTCGCCCCTCCTATTCAGGAGCATGGGGCAGGGTAGCAATTGCGACCCCTGTAGGTAAGCCCCTGACAGTGGATGTTTGTGGACCCGTGTTGGATCTATGAGTTGCCTGATGTACTTACCTGATGTCTGTTTAGATCAGGTTACCTCCATTCTTTCAAATTTTTGGCTGAAAAAATTGAAAAGGACACAGTCCTTTTCAAATTTTTCTGGACCTGGGCAGACTTGGAGCTCGGTGGATATAAATCAGAAAAAGTCAGATTACATCTGCCTGTCCATAGACTTGTATTGAGCTTCTGATCAGGTCTGTCAATTTTCAGGCGGACCTGATCAGAATCTCAAAGCCAGTGTGAAAGGCCCCTTAGGTAACCACAATTAACCCTAATTAACTCTACGATCCCCTTAGAAACTCGTTTTCTGATGATTTTTATTTTTATTATTTTTAACCACTTGCCGACCAGCCGTTGCAGTTATACTGCAGCAGAGTCGGCTCTATTGCATTAAATTCCATACTGGTACGGTGCTTTGTTTAATAGATATAGCAGACGTGCCTGCGTTGATGCACATGGCTGGCGGCTGCGATGTCCACCGGCGATCCGTGATCGCTCTACAGAGAGGCAGAACGGGGATCTGCCTTTGTAAAAAAAGCAGATCCACATTCTGTCAGGGGTGTACAGTGAGATTGTCTGTTCCTAGTGATTAGGAACAGTGATCTCACTGTACTCCCAAGCAGTTCACTCCCCCCACAGTTAGAAACACCTCCCTAGGACACACCTAACCTCTTGATCGGCCCTTAGTGTTAAGCCATTTCCTGCCAGTGTCATTTACACAGTAATCAGTACATTTTTATAGCACTGATCACTGTATAGATGTCACTGGTCCCACAAAATGTCCGATCTTTCCGATGCAATGTTGCAGTCTCGCTAAAAATTGCTGATCACCACCATTACTAGTAAAAAAGAAAAAATAATAATAATAAAAATGCCAAAAATCTATCCCCCATTTTGTAGACGCTAGCTATTTTGCACAAACCAATCAATATATATATATATATATATATATATATATATATATATATATATATATATATATATATATATATATATATATATATATATATATATTTTTTTTACCAAAAATATGTAGCAGAATACATATTGGCCTAAACTGATAAAGAATTTTTTTTAAATTTGTTTTAAGGGGGGGGGGGGATATTTATTATAGCAAAAAGTAAAACATATATTTATTTTTTTCAAAATTGTCACTCTTTTTTTGTTTAGAGCGCAAAAAAAACAAAAAATGCAGAGGTGATCAAATACCAAGAAAAGAAAGCTCTATTTGTGGGAAAAAAAGGACATCAATTTTATTTGCGTACAACGTCTCATGATCATTAAGGAGGTAAATACATCCGGGGCTGAAGAGGTTAACCATCAAAGCGTTATTAAATTCCAACTAAGATTTTTAAGTAGATACAGCTACAGTTTTTTTTTTTCCTCTTGAGAGAACGGTTTTTGCACAAATGAATAAAAGATGGCCTTTGTAAACACCCCTGTCAGTACTAAATGGTTGCATCAACCCTTTAGCTGAGGTGAGGAAGCAGGTGGATGATGTCACTATCATCACCTTAGCCAATCAGAGGAAACCTTGTATTAATTCATAAAATACAAGGCTTACTGTGAATGGTTGGGCAGTGCTCAGCCCAACTCAATTTTATTCCAGGAACAGAGAACTGCCAGAACACAGCACTGTATACTGTATGTAGCTGATGATACTTTTTTATATAGCACCGACAGCGGGCGCATATGTCAGTGAAGGAAAATGTTTTTTTGGATCAGCTTTGTCCAAACAAATGATTTAAAGAAAACCTGGAGTTGGGCTTTAACGGGTAAACTTTTTTCACTTTCATTCTTTTTGGGTAATTTCTTTGTGTCACAGCTAAGAAAAATGTGCACAAAATAGAAAATAAAATAAAATACATAAATAAATAAATATATATATATATATATATATATATATATATATATATATATATATATATATATATACATACTATATATTTCATTTGTAAATACCTTCACAATGCTTCATACCAGAATTTACATTTTTAGTGTCATTACAAAGAGAAAAAAATTATATAGAATAAAAGCTATACTTTTTTTCCTATGGTTAATTTACAACGGACTCTGGTCAAAATCCAAAAAGTGCATTTTGTATTTTAGTTTTAGTATGTATTTCATCTATAAATTTTAAAGAAAAGAAAATAATTTTTGCAAGACAAAATCATCAAAGGATATTGATGATAACCAAAGGATATTCAGTGATATTGTCTTGCAAAATTATTTATATTTTCTACACAATGTATAGACAAATATGTATAAAACTAAAATAAAATGAAATGCACTTTTTGCATTTTAACATTAATTAGTTATTAAACATGTGTTACTGTAGATAAAAAGTGTAACTTGTTTGCTCCCCCACCCAAAAAAAAAGATATGTCTATGTATTTGTTTATTCCCCCCAGTCAAAAAAAATGTTTTACTTTTTTTATCTTAGAGAGTATCTCTGTTTTTTTGTTTTAAATAAAAATCCCCTTGAAAAAAAAATCCTCCTGAAAAAAGTAAAAAAAACCCTGGGTGATCAATGTACATTGCAGGGTTTTTAACAAACTCTGTAGCAGACTCCTAACTTTTGTTGCTCTTAAGAAATATTTTGTTTTACCGCATCCTTTGCAGACTGATTCTGAAAGGGAGGGACTGGTTCATTATTACTTGGTGCACTCTCAGTTTACTGATGAGAACGATTCTGGGTCTGCATCCTTATAGAAGTATTTAACCCTTGGGGATTATCTCACCAAAATTTTAATTCCTATTGCAGGGGCTCCCTAAAATCTGACTTGTATCTTAAAGTAGTCCTTTAGGCAATTTTTTTTTTCCCATTTTGGATAGAGCAAGAGTGGTTATTACCCCTGACAGATTTTTTTTTTTTGCCATCTGTGTCCCATTGCAGAGATTTACCTTTATTTTCTCCCTCCAAGACAAACGGGTAACCCTCCCAAATTGAAGAAAATTCCTTTGTGATCCCTAGGTCACCAGAACTAGTGTCCCCATGTGAAGATTTCCCCTCTATTATTTTTCTGGGGACAGCCCAAAATGTGTGATTCTCTTTTACTTTCAAAGATAATAGTAAACAGGACAAATAGAGAGAGTGAATTTCCCTAACGGGGTCACAGACAGCAATAAAAACTGACAGGCGTTTGAATCCCACTCTACTCTATCCAAAACTAAAAAAAAAAAAGTTTTGCCTTTAGTTATACTTTAATGGAGACTTTTGCGAAAGTCAGTGAGCCAATCACACCAGCAGGAAATTACATTACTGGGGGTGTTCTGTACTTGAATTATGTACAGAATATCCCCAGACTGTTATATTACATTGAATTTGACAGAAAATTACATATAAAAAGAAAAGATCATTTTTAATAACATTCAATTACAACACAGTTTGTATAGCAATTTAATATTCTATATATATATTTTTTTTATTTTGTTATACAGTGTTTTTTTTCCTTGAAAGTAGAGCTAACCTTTAGGAAATGATAGAGTTATTGCAGAATCCATGGGCCTATAGCACAAATGTGAAAAATTCTCTGTTACATAAGGGGTGTACAGGGCTGAGAGCTGAACTGATAATACTCTTTTACAGTAAGGCCACACAAGTAAGGAAAATATCAAATACTTGCCAATAGATTCTTCATAGAAATCTCAGTATTTAACCACTAGATGGCAGTGATAGCCAAAACTCCCGACATTGGCAGACTCTTTATTTGCGCTACGCATTCCTAGTGGGGGATGATAGTTATCTCATTTAACGTGACTGCACATTGCATGTCTGAGATAACCTATTTCATTAAAGCGGAAGTAAACCTATCCCATTTTGACACTTGTTGTTTACAAGTTAAAATCAGTATTTTGTGCTAGAAAATTATTTGGATAAAAAAAAAAAAAATTATATTATATATATATATATATATATATATATTAGCAAAGACTCTGGAGAATAAAATGGCGGTAGTTGCAATATTTTATGTCACACGGCATTTGCACAGCAGTTTTTCAAACACATTTTATTTGTAAAAAATACAATTTTTGAATTAAAAAAATAAGAAAACAGGAACGTTAGCCCCATTTTGTTTTTTTTTCCACAAAATTTTTTATTGAGGTAAAGAAGTCATACAGAGAAATACAAACAATGGAGTAAGTATAACATCAGAATATACATGGCACAATAAGGCATGAATGCGTAGATAAATAGTTAATAGATCAACAGCTTACTCCGGAATTTAACCAATTTCCAACCGTGGAAAGAGTCACATTAAAGATCTTAGTTACTGATATAGTTGAATCTAGAACCAACCTTAAGGGTGCATTAATTAGAAAGGAGGGAACACTAAGATATACTGAGCTATCGAATGGGAAAACAGATCAAACAGAAATACATATTATGGGGGAAAGGAAGGGTGGAAAAGATTAAATTTAGAGGATAGGGGTGACACTGAGAAGGGTATAATCTAGTATATGAGAATTATTTAACCAAATTGTGAGGAGTAAGCGTCAGTAAGTTTGAAACGGCGCCAGTCCTGCCATATTTCTGAAAATTTTGTGACTGTGTCGTTGGATATGCTAATTAGTTCTTCAATGGTTTCGGTGTTATTTAATCTACGGAACCATTCCGCTATGGTTGGTACTGTAGAGGATCGCCAATGACATGGGATGCATTGTTGCGCCGTGTTAATCATAATCATATTGAGTGATTTAAAGTAGCGTGTCCTGGGGATTTTGGTGTAGTGAAGTAGGTAGGAAGCAGGGGAAAAATTATTGGTTTGGGATGTTACAGCAATTATGGTGTCATGGACAGATCTCCAGTAATTCTGAAGGGCGGGACATGACCACCAAATGTGAAGCATGGTCCCTTCCGCCTTGCCACAGCGCCAGCATAAGTTGGAATTATTATCTGAGAATTTGTGAAGCAGGGAAGGGGTTCTGTACCATTTGGAGAGAATTTTGTATCCTCCTTCCTGAACCGCTACATTAAGGGATCCTTTGAGAATATAAGTACAAATGGTTTCCCACTCTGAGTCAGAAAGTTTGATAGCTAGATCTTGCTCCCATGAGGAGTAAGGCTTGCTGGAGAACGCTGAATCTCCCATGAAGAGATATGTGTACAGGATGGAGATGAGATGTCTTTGTGGTTCGTGTTGTGTACAAAGACTTTCTAGGGTGTTCAAATCTCTTGTCCAATATTCTATATTATGTCGTCCAGTCAAGAAGTGTTGTAATTGTCTATACGTCCAGTCGGAGATGTGGGTAGGGGAAGCCGTGGTATTCAAATCAGCTAATGATCTGAAATTCTTTCTCCTGTCGAAGAATTGCCTAGCAGTAAGATCTGTGTGGGGCCAGGAGTTGGCCAGATAAATGGGACTCTTGCCTGGTGGAAAATCGGGATTGTTTCTCAGTGGGGTAAGAGGGCTCAGCCATGGGTGCGGATATATTGTTTTCAATGCCTTGTGAATAACAGACAGTGTGGGCCCAATCAGCGGATGTTTCTTGTGCTGTATCGGTATATGGCGTGGATTTATCCAGGGCAGTGATCGAAGATTTTGTGTAGAGACAAAGTGTTCTAGTGGTACCCAATCTTTTACATTTTGGTGAACATTCCAGTCCACAATCCTGGCAAGATGTGTGGCCCAATAGTATCGACGTAGGTCAGGAAGGGCAATTCCACCTTTGATTTTTGGAAGGGTAAGGCGTGTAAAACTTATTCTTGGCCTTTTATTTTGCCATATAAAAGCGGAACAAATTTGACGGAAAGAATGGAAAAAGGACGAGGGAATATTGATCGGAATCGTTTGTAATAAGTAAAGGAAGCGTGGAAGAATAGTCATTTTAAGGAGTGCAGCTCTACCAAACCAGGACACTTGTAGAGCTCTCCAGTTCTTAAGGTCTGATTTGGTTTTTTGCAAAGTTGGGAGAAAGTTTTCCTTAAAGAGGTTGGAGAGGGACGTCGGTATTTTAATTCCCAAATAAGTGATTGAGTGATCAGCCCAATTAAAGGGGAAATTTGCTTTACATTGCGTTACCATCTCTGCGGGGAGAGTTACATTCAAGGCAATGGATTTGGAGTAATTTATTTTAAGATTGGAGATGGATTGGAACATCAAGTCGGAAAGAAGATTGGGGATGGAGATATGCGGGTTGGTTAAGAAAAGAAGAATGTCATCCGCAAAAGCTGCTAATTTATAAATACGGGTATTGATTGAAACGCCATTAATATCTGGATTCAATTTTAGTTTATTGAGAAGAGGTTCGAGAGTGAGGACAAAAAGTAAAGGTGAGAGGGGACAACCCTGTCTCGTACCATTGTGAAGCCGGAAGGCGTTTGACAGGTGGCCATTGACCCGCACTCTGGCGGTCGGTTGGGAGTACAGAGCCCGAATATATGAGATAAATAAGTCCGGCAATCCTATTGCTTTGAGGGTCGAGTCCATGTAATCCCAGGCCACCCTGTCAAACGCCTTCTCGGCGTCTAGGGAAAGAAAGAATCCTTGTTTTTTGGTTGAGGTCAACCAATGGTGGATGTTAAGCGCTTTAATAGTGTTATCCCTACCTTCCCGTCCTGGAATAAATCCTACTTGATCTAAAGAGATCAAAGACGGGAGAAGCGGCAACAAGCGATTCGCTAGAATTTTAGCATAAATCTTGACATCCACATTAATGAGTGAAATGGGGCGGTAATTCGTGACCAGGGCAGGATCTTTGTCCTCTTTCGGTATTACTGTAATGTGTGCTTCAAACATATGAAGGGGGGCATGGGAAGTAGAGGCGAAGGATTTATATGCTAGGAGAAAGCGGGGTCTAAGTATGTCCGTAAATGTTTTGTAATATGTCAAAGGAAGACCGTCTGGGCCAGGTGCCTTCCCTACTTTCATCTCTTTGATTGCTTTATCGAATTCTTCTTCGGATAAGGGAGTATTCAGCTTTTGGGCATTTTCCTGAGAAATACGCTTAGGGCCAAATTTGGAGAGAAATTCGTTAATCTTATGCTGTCTCACCTCCAAACTACTGGGCTTAGTGGGCCTAGAGGGAATGTTATAAAGCGTTTGGTAATATTCTTCGAATTTTTGGGCTATATCTTCATTTGAATTGTAAGCTTTACCCTGGTTATCAGTAATATGATGTACAGTTGAGTTGAGTTTCTTACTTTGCACTGCTCTAGCCAGAAGAGAGCCAACTTTATTACCCTTTTCATAAAAGAGTTTATTTCTTAGGACATATTGTCTCCTGATCTTCAGGTTAAGTTCTTCTAATAATTGTTTCCTGATTTGTGTCAGGGATTGATAGGTCTGTATTGCAAGTGTTTGTTTGTGCGTGGCTTCCAACACGCGAATTTGGGACATAAGTGTTGCTATTTTGGCCTGGCGTTCTCTTTTAAGAAGAGAGGATAATTTGATAAATTCCCCTCGGATTACAGCTTTATGAGCTTCCCATTGGAATAGTGTGGAGGTGTCAGGGATTTCATTAAGTCTGAAATAGTCTGTAAGACAAGTTTTTATGCTTGCCACGTTGATTGGGTCTTTGAGCAAGGCAGAATTAAGTCTCCACGTTTTAGATTTGGTTATAGTTTCGGGAAATTCCAGAAGAATGGATATTGGATGATGGTCAGAAAATGTCATAGGTTCTATTGTGGCCTTAGTCAAGAGGGGTAGGTCAGGTTGTGAGATAAAAAAATAATCAATTCGGGAGTATTTTTGATGAGTAGGGGAGAAATATGTATAATCTTTTCCCTGTGGATTCAGCGTTCTCCAGGAATCATGTAGCAGGATGTTTTGGAGTTGCAATTTTATTTGTTTCAAAGCTTTGTATGGCAAGGCTGAGGAACCAGAGGAGGAATCTAAGATAGGATTCAGGGGGACGTTGAAATCCCCCCCGAGAATGAGGATGCCCGATGAGAAGGAAGACAAAAGATCACAGATAGAACGAAAAAAAGTAACTTGTTTTGTGTTGGGAGAGTATATATTAGCAATTGTGATTGGTTTGGAGTGAATGGTCCCTTTAAGAAATAAGTATCTCCCTTCAGTGTCACTTAGTGAATCTATTAATTGAAAGGGTGTGTTTTTAGAGATAAGGGTCGACACACCTTTTGTTTTGGAGTGGCTATTCGTCGAATGAAAAACCGTGGGAAAATTTTTATCCGACAGCTTAGGAGTTTTGTCTGTCAGAAAATGTGTTTCCTGTGCAAATATTATATTCGCTTTCAATTTATGGCATTCTCGCAGGAACTGGGATCTCTTTTCCGGTAAGTTAAGACCTTTGACATTAATGGAGACCAGTCTCAGCGAGAGCGCCTTGGAATGTGTCTTGTGTGAAGGGGAGACCATTCTATCTTCAGATGTGCGAGAGACGCGATAGAACACCCTAGAAATATAATGACAGGGGTCGACAAAAAGACTAGCCAAAGGAGTTTATACTACGTTGTGAAAGAAAAACACTAGGAGAAAAAGGGGACAAAGGAATCCGGGGGGTAAAGGGTCAAAAAGAGGGGGGGGAGTGCTAGTCTCGAAGGATCTTACACCCGTAGATTATATAGAAGTGTAGTCGAGACTATTGAAGAAATCAATTTCTCTGAGGTTTGTAGCGAGAACCAGCTCGCTGTGTCCGATGCAACAAATATAATGCAAAGGACTAAACCTAAACAGGTGTGAGATATTCCAAGAACTAATGGAATTAAAAGTGGTATGGCTGAACAGAATATCTCTGTGTGAAACGTCGTCTGGGTTATTGAGGAGAGTAAATACAAGATTAAGAAATGCTGACAGCTGAACGGAGGGAAGGGTATGAATGCTTAAAATGGAGGTGTGAAAAATGCAAGCTGCCTAACGACAGTCTAGAATCTTGTCAAAACAGTTAGAGGAAACACCCGAAAAAGAAAAAAAAAAAGGAGTGTATATCGGTTAATGGATCTATTCAATATAAAAGACACTTCGTCTGCAGACACGAGTATGAGGGGCAAAACAGGATTGAGGATAAAGGGTGCAGGCCTGAGGCCTAATAAAGTTTAACTGGAAACTCTAATTGACGTAATCATGCATAAAACATTGTCAAGGCGAAGAGGTATTGAGAGATAGAAATATAGACCCATGAAATGGAGTAAAACATGGAAGAAGGGTTACACAACAACAGAACTAAACCGATAATAAACTTCAATTTAAAACTAAAGTATTGTTGTCAGACTAAACAGGTATCTTGTGGTAATAAAGCAAAACTAACTCTTTCCCAAATTGAACTAGAATAGTCTCGAGGACAAGTCGAGGATCTATCATTAGCAATACCCCTATGGAGATTGTAATAACAGAGTTGTAGGGGAAATGATAAACCGGACAAAAAAAAAAAAGGGGCGTCTGATTTGTGATTGGTGTAATAAGGTATTAATAATACCCGGGATGAGATCTATCAGACTCAGTACGGAACTTAAATTGCATGTTTGTGACCCCCCCCATTAAGAATAAGGGGAGAGCGTGAAAATGACCACATCCTAATGGGAAATAGAGGAGGTGTCGTAACACAAGACTCTTAAAATGGTAGATGCTAACCATGATGTCAGTAATCTAAAATAGGACACAGATGGATTCATTTGTGCTTATTAAGTCACCCCTTACCCCGGGTATCCAGTAAGCATCTGGGTGCTCCTCAAAAAATTAAATAGATCTCTTTGTTTCCTGGCAGTAGAGGACCCAATGTAAAGAGGGGCTTCTGAGCACAACATAAATCATAAAAACAGGAATCATAGTTTCCCTCAGTTTCGGTATCAGTTAAAAACTGGGGGAAGGGGTAATCCACAGGGACCACAGCGCATATTAGTGAAGGGGATGGAATGAAAACAAATGGTCCCCCACGAAATTGAGCAGCTCACTGAATACCCAAGACAGGTCTGGGGTAACATACATCGCCTGATTGGTAAGTTATGTGTATTCTCTAGCTAAGGAAAATGCCCATGAGACGTTGCATTTGGTCCATGTGAATTACACCTATGAAAGGAATATCATGCTTTAAGAAAGAAAAATTTTCATCCCAACATAAAGGTTTATAATGAGTACATTAATAAAAATCCCAGAATAGGCTACAGAATAACAATCTCTGAGCAGCTTGAGATTCACACAAAAAAAAAAAAAAATAAATAAAAAAATAAAAAAAAAGAGAAAAAAGGGGAAAAAAGGGGAGCAAGTTTGCTAATAATAAGTCCCCGAGACCTAATGTGGCCCGAAAAAAAATAAAAAAAAATAAAAAACCCTCGAGCCAATAAAAAGAAAAAAGAAATACGATGGGAAAGAGGTGTCAGTATGTCAACAGAAGAATTCCATTTAGCAACTCCAAGAAAGGGTTAATACCCCTGCATTTCTGATCAACGATCTCGACGAGCTCTTCTCGTGGTCGGCGCTTTCAACGGACTGGAATTGTGAGTAGGATCGGTGCGGAAGCCGTGAGGTTGATCAGTTGAAGGCGAACGTTGTCTGCGGTTGCGATGTTCTTGAACTTCCATCGGTTCGTATTCTTGCTGGTGACGTCTCCCGGATTGTGGACGAAATTCCGCGTACCAATCCGGTACATCCGTGAAGGGAATCTCTAGGGTGGCACAGAAGCGTCGGAGGTCTTCCGGAACTCTCAACAAAGCCGAACGGCCTTGCGCAGAGGCAGATAATGCGAACGGATACTTCCATCTGTACTGTATGCCCTTGGCGCGCAAAACCTCCAGAAGTGGGCGGAGTTCCTTGCGACGTTGAAGCGTTATGGAGGATAGGTCTTGAAACAAACGGACTTCTGTATCGTTGTACATCAGCGGGTGTTTCACCCGCGCTTGTCTGAGAATATCTTCCTTGAGCTGATAGTCTATCACACAACAGACCACATCCCTGGGGGGGTCCGTCTCCTTGCCTCGTGGACGTAGGGCGCGATGAATGCGTTCCAATCCTATAGGGGTGAGGGGGTCCCGATCCAGGATAGCGTTGAACAGGCCCGTTACCTCAGGTCTCAAACGATCGGCTTCGACCGATTCAGGGAGTCCGCGGAGACGAAGATTATGTCGTCTACCGCGGTTATCAAGGTCCTCCATGTGGCGATTCAGATCTCTAAGTTGCAGGGTATGAGTATCTATAACCTGGCAGGACCGACGAAGTACCGTGGAATGTTGTGCCGTTCTGTGTTCAACATCTTGTACTCTGTTCGCAATCGTTTGAATATCTATGCGGAGCTCCGAAATAGCCGCCGTTAATGTTTGCTTAATATCATCCGCGACCGATCGAAGATCGGTAAGACTGGGGTGGTGTTGCGGTTCGAGTACAATCTCACCAGTAGCTGAGGGAGACCGTGAAGATTGTGAGGTGATTTGAGGTAATGGCGGGCCTCGTGTGGACGCCATATTGCTGGCCTGAGAGCGGAACATCTCAGGGACGTTTTGACTCGTTTCGTGAGACAAATCTCGAGGAGACCGGGATCGGGACGTAGAGGATCTACGGGAGGATGTTCCCATGTCGATTCGTAGACCGTGGGTTCGAGTTTACCTCCGGTATCTGCTGTTTTCCCTCCGTTACAGCAGGAGCTCACAAGTTAGGCTGCCATTCTCCTCAGCGTCCAGGCCACGCCCCGCCCCATTTTGTATATTGTGAAAGAACATGTTATGCCAAGTAAATAGATACCTAACATGTTGCAGTTGAAAATTCCACTCGTGGAATGGCGACAAACAACGGTACTTAAAAATATCCATGGGTGGCGCTTTACATTTTTCTTCTTAGGTTAGAATTACAGAGGAGGTCAAGTACTAGAATTATTGCTCTCGCTCTGACGATCCCACCAACACCTCACATGTGTGATTTGAAAACAGGTTACATTTGCAAGTGCGACTTACATATGTGTTTTCTTTTCTACGCAAGCATGCAGGGACAGGGGACTTTAAAAAAAAAATTCTTTTTTATTTTTTTAACACTGCCCCTTTAAAAAAATAAATAAAAATCGGATTACTTTTATTGCTGTAACAAGGAATGTAAACATCCCTTGTGACAGTAATAGGCAGTGACAGGTACTCTTTATGGAGGGATCTGGGACCCCCAAAGTAGAAGTTTAAGAATGAGTCCTTCAGTTCCTATTATGGGTACCATCAAAGGGAACAATATCCTTATCATGACTACATCCTTATCCCTCAATTTCCTCAGCTCCACACACACCTCAACTTTTCCTGCTCTTGTATATACAGTATCTCACAAAAGTGAGTACACCCCTCACATTTTTGTAAGTATTTTATTATATCTTTTCATGTGACAACACTGAAGAAATGACTCTTTGCTACAATGTAAAATAGTGAGTGTACAGCTTGTATAACAGTGTAAATTTGCTCAATAACTCAACACACAGCCATTAATGTCTAAACCACTGGCAACAAAAGTGAGTACATCCCTAAGTGAAAATGTCCAAATTGGGCCCAAAGTGTCAATATTGTGTGTCGCCACCATTATTTTCCAGCACTGCCTTAACCCTCTTGGGTATGGAGTTCACCAGAGCTTCAAAGGTTGCCACTGGAATTAGCCTCCACTCCTCGATGATGACATCACAGAGTTGGTGGGTGTTAGAGACCTTGCACTCCTCCACCTTCCGTTTTGAGGATGCCCCACAGATGCCCAGTCTCAGAAGGGAGGGTATCATGCTCTACTTCAGTATGTCACAGTACATGTTGGCATTCATGGTTCCCTCAATGGACTGTAGCTCCCCAGTGCCGGCAGCAATCATGCAGCCCCAGACCAAGATTTGTCTCTTGTCATTTGTCTTTGTACTCATCACCTGGTTGCCTCCACACACACTTGACACCATCTGAACCAAATAAGTTTATCTTGGTCTCATCAGACCACAGGACATGGTTCCAGTAATCCATGTTCTTAATCTGCTTGTCTTCAGCAAACGGTTTGCGGGCATCATCTTTAGAAGAGGCTTCCTTCTGGGACAACAGCCATGCAGACCAATTTTATGCAGTGTGCAGTGTATGGTCTGGGCACTGACATGCTGACCCCCCACCCCTTCAACCTCAGCAGAAATGCTGGTAGCACTCATACATCTATTTCCCAAAGACAACCTCTGGATAGGACACTGAACATGTGCACTGAACTTCTTTGGCCGACCATGGCGAGGCCTGTTCTGAGTGGAACCTATCCTGTTAAGCCGCTGTATGGTTTTGACCACCGTGCTGCAGCTCAGTTTCATGGTCTTAGCAATCTTCTTTTAGCCTAGGCCATCTTTATGTAGAACAACAATTCTTTTTTTCAGATCCTCAGAGAGTTCTTTGCCATGAGGTGCCATGTTGAACTTCCAGTGAGCAGTATGAGAGCATAAGAGTGATAACACCAAATTTAACACACCTGCTTCCATTTACACTTGAGACATGGTAACACTAACACGTTACATGACATGAAAATGGCTAATTAGGCCCAACTTGGACATATTCACTTGTACTCACTTTGATTGCCAATGGTTTAAACATTAATGTGTGTTGAGTTATTTTGAGGGGACAGCAAATTTACCCTGTTATACAAGCTGTACACTCACTACTTTATATTGTAGCGAAGTGTCATTTCTTCAGTGTTGTCACATGAAACAATCTAATAAAATATTTACTAAAATGTGAGGGGTGTACTTATCCTTCAACACTGGAGAGCGAGTGACCCCCCGAGGTTGAAGCAATGGATAACTCAGATGGGGAACATGTTAAGCATGGAAAAGTATATTTACCAACACAGGGGCCGGGTGGGACGATTTGAACGACTGTGGGGTCCCTGGCTTGATACCCCCGGGCTGTCACCCTTGGAGCTGGTTATGGGTAGGTTGTTTATTTAGGGAGTATAAGGGAAGTTATAATGGGGAATGTGGTGTTTTAGAGGGCAGGCAAGGGGGCACTGGGGCTGCGGCCCGAATGGACCGTCCTGATTTGTACATGTGGTGTGATGTTAGAATAGGGAGATGACTTATATCGATTGTGGTGTATGACATTGCTAAGTGAAATGTGCCTTTATATGTATGCTGCTTGAATATGTATATTGTGCTGATTCCGTGATGACCTTTGTGTATCTTTGTACCAATAAAATCCGTTTTGAGTTAAAAAAAAAAAATGTGAGGGGTGTACTCACTTTTGTGAAATACTGTATATTTTACCATCGGGCACAGGGAGCCATATCCATAAGTCATATCCTGCCAACAGGTGGGCTACAGTTTCCTCTATTGCTTCTACCTTCATTATTTCAGCCTACAAAGAAGAAGCTTGCACTTTATTATTTTAGGCAGAACTTCCGCTTTAAGGGAAGGTGACCCCCTGGCATGCCATATTTGGTCTATGCAGCTAAAGGGTTAGAAGTGAATGCACCTGGAGATGTTTCTAATGTTCCACATCAGAAAAAGTAGTTTAGAAAAGACACGAAAATGACCTATGCATACCTTCAGAAATTTGAATGACCTCAAGGTAGATGAGAAGAATTCTTCTCACGTCTAAAAAAAAAAAAAAAAATGTTCTTTCTTGGCCGCCCTTTGGCAAACTACAAAAGGTTGGCAGTACAATGTCCTGGGATCTGTGGAATGTACTGGCTACTTTAGGCAGAAATCCTGGATCAGTTAACAATCTGATCCTCAAAAATTGTGAGGAAAGGCTCCCTCAATAAAAGGGCCTGTAACTCACTTACCCTACGAGCTGAGGTAATTGCCACAAGGAAAATTGTTTTTAAGGTAAGTAACTTAACTGAAATATCCTCTGGGGCTCAAAAGGGAATTCTACCAGAGTTTGAAGCAGTAGGGACAGGTCCCAGGTTGGACGACTTACAACCACTACTGGCCCGGACCTAGAAATTGATTTAAAGAATCTAGCTATAGTGTGGTTTCCCAAGAGAGAAAATTGGAGAAAAACACCGATAGCTGCCTTTGTCGACACCCT
Source organism: Lithobates pipiens (assembly GCF_037356315.1). NCBI lineage: Eukaryota > Metazoa > Chordata > Amphibia > Anura > Ranidae > Lithobates > Lithobates pipiens. The sequence continues at coordinate 126,819,263 of NW_027507764.1, forward strand.
CTTTAAAAAATTCCAAAATTGAAGGAAAATAATGCGATAATCTTTGATTTTTAGATAACCATAACTTACATTTCTTCCAGACCTTGAAATAAATGGCTCTAGTGACTGGTTTTCTGCAATTTACTAGGGTCCTGACTACTTTGTCAGAGAACCCCTGGGTGCTTAGTAGCTTTTCTTCAGATACCAGACCATCAAGTTTAAGGAAACCACCTGTGGGTGAGACACTGGACCCTGCGATAATAAGTCTTGTCTCTTTTTAAGACTCAGTGGAGGCTCTGAGACCAGAGTCTGTAACAGGGAAAACCATGGCCTCTTAAAGGGGCTATTAGGATAAGATCTATTTTTTCTAGAAGAAAACTTCTGGAGGACTTCCGGAATTAACCGAGAAGGCATAATAGATTCGCCAGAGCATCGATCCCCAATGACTGATCCGCTGGTTTCAGAGAAAAGAACTTCTCTATCTTGCGATTGTTCTGATCTGCAAATAGGTCCATTTCGGGACATCGCCATCTGTCAGTGAGACCCGCAAAGATTTCGGGATGAAGAGACCAATTGTCTCAACATACCCGGTAGCGGCTGAGATAATCTGCCAGACAGTTTTGTGTCCCCTTCAGGTGCACTGCTGTAATTGAGGCTAGATTCCCTTCTGCCCATGAAAAATTGACTGGGCGATAGATTGAAGTATCCTACTGCTCGTGCCTCCCTGTTTGTAGCTACGCAAAAGTAGCGATATTGTCGGATAGACTCTGGAGATTGTGACCCCATCCATCTGAATTGCCTGCAAGGCTCTCTGAACCGCTAGAAGCTCTCTCTGATTCGATGCTTCCCTTGAAGGCCATTCTCCCTGTGCCATTGTGTTGCTTAGATGGGCTCCCCATCCTCAGGAACTCGCATCCATTGTGATCCTCTGGTATATAGGAATGGACCATGGTAGACCTCTTGTTAGGTGCAGGTGCGTCCTCTACCACCACAAGCTTCTTTTTACCCTGGAGGGTAACAAGACCGTAGATTCCAGGGAACTTGCGTCTCCATCCCAGTTCCTTAGTAGAAACAGTTGTAATAGGCATTGATGAAATCTTGCCCATGGCACTGTGGGAAAGCAAGAAGCCATCAGACCCACTGCTCTTGAAATTTCTCTCAGCGAGACTGACTGATTGGTCTGTCAGGCTGACATTATTTGCATCATTCTTGAGACCTTTTGCTGTGGGAGAAAAACTTTTTGGTCTACTGAGCAAAATTTGTATCCCAGATATGTCACTTTCTGGGCCAGAATAAAGGAAGACTTCATTTTGTTTATTAACCAGCCTAGAGATTGACGGAAGTACTGTACGGTCTGGAGATCCGCTAATAACTTTTGGTATGACTCCGCCACAACTAGGAGGTTGTCCAGGTAAGGGATGATAGTTATCGCTTTTAACCTTAGTGGAGCCAGCACCTCCCCCAACACCTTTGTAAAGATGCGTGGAGGACAGACCGAAGAGGAGGGCTTGAAATTGAAAGTGATGAATCTTCTTTCCCATCTTGACCACTAGTCTCAAGAATCTTTGGAAGGCTGGATGAATAGGGACCTAGAAATTGATTTAAAGAATCTAGCTATAGTGTGGTTTCCCAAGAGAGAAAATTGGAGAAAAACACCGATAGCTGCCTTTGTCGACACCCTCTTTAAAAAATTCCAAAATTGAAGGAAAATAATGCGATAATCTTTGATTTTTAGATAACCATAACTTACATTTCTTCCAGACCTTGAAATAAATGGCTCTAGTGACTGGTTTTCTGCAATTTACCAGGGTCCTGACTACTTTGTCAGAGAACCCCTGGGTGCTTAGTAGCTTTTCTTCAGATACCAGACCATCAAGTTTAAGGAAACCACCTGTGGGTGAGACACTGGACCCTGCGATAATAAGTCTTGTCTCTTTTTAAGACTCAGTGGAGGCTCTGAGACCAGAGTCTGTAACAGGGAAAACCATGGCCTCTTAAAGGGGCTATTAGGATAAGATCTATTTTTTCTAGAAGAAAACTTCTGGAGGACTTCCGGAATTAACCGAGAAGGCATAATAGATTCGCCAGAGCATCGATCCCCAATGACTGATCCGCTGGTTTCAGAGAAAAGAACTTCTCTATCTTGCGATTGTTCTGATCTGCAAATAGGTCCATTTCGGGACATCGCCATCTGTCAGTGAGACCCGCAAAGATTTCGGGATGAAGAGACCAATTGTCTCAACATACCCGGTAGCGGCTGAGATAATCTGCCAGACAGTTTTGTGTCCCCTTCAGGTGCACTGCTGTAATTGAGGCTAGATTCCCTTCTGCCCATGAAAAATTGACTGGGCGATAGATTGAAGTATCCTACTGCTCGTGCCTCCCTGTTTGTAGGTACGCAAAAGTAGCGATATTGTCGGATAGACTCTGGAGATTGTGACCCCATCCATCTGAATTGCCTGCAAGGCTCTCTGAACCGCTAGAAGCTCTCTCTGATTCGATGCTTCCCTTGAAGGCCATTCTCCCTGTGCCATTGTGTTGCTTAGATGGGCTCCCCATCCTCAGGAACTCGCATCCATTGTGATCGAAAGTGATGAATCTTCTTTCCCATCTTGACCACTAGTCTCAAGAATCTTTGGAAGGCTGGATGAATAGGGAATAAGGGATGATAGTTATCGCTTTTAACCTTAGTGGAGCCAGCACCTCCCCCAACACCTTTGTAAAGATGCGTGGAGGACAGACCGAAGAGGAGGGCTTGAAATTGAAAGTGATGAATCTTCTTTCCCATCTTGACCACTAGTCTCAAGAATCTTTGGAAGGCTGGATGAATAGGGATGTGCAGATAGGCATCCCTCAAATCAAAAGTGGTCATGAAGCAGTTTGGGTAAAGCAGGTTTTTGATTGATCAAACAGTTTAGAGACCAGAGGTTCAGGATAAACCAATATTTTCCTGACAGCTTTCTGATGACAAATATATGGGAATAAAATCCCTTGCCCTGATCTGACCAGGGAACCGGGATCAGGACCTTTTGATCTATCAACTCTCCAATTTGGAGACCCAGGTCCCTCACTACCCGATCTTGGGGAGGGAAGGTGACCAATAATCACTCTGGTGGCTGACAAGAAAATTCCAGCCTGTACCCATTGGTCCTTAGGTCCAGGATGAATGGACTTGAGGTGACTGCTGCCCACTGTGGAAGAAAAGCCCTCAATCTTCCTCCCACTGGGAGACACAAGTCACTGTGGCTTGGCAGGTTGTTGAGGAGGGTTAAACAAGACGCCCCCTTTACCTCTGCCCTTGTGCCCTGTCCAATGTTTTTTGGGCCTATTGTCCCTTTCTCTAAGACTTTGCTACCTACAAAATGTTCTGGCTGTTAACGTTTTCTATCGGCCGTGCGTTCCTGCTCCTCTTGCAGACCTAGGCCAAAAATATGATCGCCTGTTAAGGGAAGACCACATAGGCGTAACTTTGAGGCAGCATCGTCTGACTAGGTTTTAAGCCATAGGCTTCTTCTCTCGAATTCACTGAGGCTGAGGTCCTAGCTGTTATTCTTACCTACTCTGCGGAAGAATCAGCCAAAAACCCCACTGTACGAAAGAGGAGAGGGAAAGATTTCAGAATCTGTTCTCTAGAGCAGTGGTCATCAATCCTGTGCTCAGGGCCCACTAACAGGCCAGGTTTGCAAGATAACTGAAATACATCACAGGTGATATCATTTGCTGCTCAGTGAATCCAGTATTCTAGTCTGCATCTCCCCAAGGTAATTCATAAAACCTGGCCTGTTCGTGGGCCCTGAGGATAGGGTTGATGACCACTGCTCTAGAGGTACTTGCCGACAAGTACGTTTGTATTTGTGTCAACCATTCTTCAAAGTTTCTCGTTACACAAGTGGAGCCAAGAGCTGGTTTAAGATTCCCAAAGGCTGAGTCCCAGGCTCTGTGAACAAGGATATCCCCTCTTTTATCCATAAGATCCCTAAGTGTGCCTATATCGTCAAACGCTAGCTCTGAGTTTTTTGAAACTTTTGAAAGAGGTGTGTCTAACTTAGGATTTTTGTTCCGTGGCTGTGCTGTGTCCTCTTCAAATGGAAACCTTCTTTTTAGGTTACTGAAAAAAGGTTTTCTCTTTGGCTATTCCCACTCCAGCTTGATAGTAGCAAGGAGGGAGCCTTTTTTCTTATGCAAACCTTTGTACATAAGGTCATATTTAGACAATTGTACATTCTCTTCTATATCAAGTGTCGTATAGATAGCCTTTAATAAGTCATCTACATCTTTCAATCATAACTTATACCTGGAGCCCCTTGTGGATTCTCTATCCCTGGGCCCTATATCTGACCCTGATTCTGCCGGAGAAGAATGAGCAGATCCGGCTTCAGCCTCCGAGTCTTCACTCTCCCTACTCTGCTGTGGAGCACTAGGAATGGCTGAAGTCCTAACTGGAAATTAACCCTCTGAGGGGACTTGAATCTTGTCAATTAGAATTTTAAACAAGCTAAACATAGATGAAAGCTCATCTCTAACAGAAGTTAGCATTTTCTGGCAGGAGACTACAGGGTCATCCTTAACCACTTGCTTACTGGGCACTTAAACCCCCCTCAGTCCCAGACCAATTTTCAGCTTTCAGTGCTCTCACATTTTGAATGACAATTACTCAGTCATGCAACACTGTAACCAAATGATTTTTTTGTCCTTTTCTTCATACCAATAGAGCTTTCTTTTGGTGGTATTTGATCACCTCTCGGTTTTTTATTTTCTGCGCTATAAATGAAAAAAGACCGAAAATTTTGAAAAAAAATGAATTTTTCTTCGTTTCTGTGACAAAATTTAGCAAATTAGCAATTTTTCTTCATAAATTTTGGCCACAATTTATACTACTACACATCTTTGGTAAAAATAACCCAAATTTTTGCATATTATATGATCTGTGTGAAATTTATAGAGTCTACAAGCTATGGTGCAAATCATAAAGATTTGCAAAAAAAGATCACATCTGATGTACTAAGGCCTATCTCCATTCTTGAGACCCTAACAAGCCAGGAAAGTACAAATGCCCCCCAAATGACCCCTTTTTGGAAAGTAGACATTCCAATGTATTTAGTAAGAGGCATGGTTAGTTATTTTAAGTTGTCATTTTTTCCCATAATTCTTTGCAAAATTACGATTTTTTTTTTTTTTTTCACAAAATTTTCATTGTAATAGCTTATTTCTCCCACACGGAATGTGCATACCACAAATAACACCCCAAAATACATTCTTCTACTCCTCCTGAGTATAACGATACCACATGTGTGAGACTTTTACACAGCCTGACCACATACAGAGGCCTAATTTTGAAGTAGCACCTTCAGGCATTCTAAGAGCATAAATTACACATTTCATTTCTCAATCACCTATTACAGTTTTGAAGGCCCTGGAACACCAGGGCAATGGAAACGTCCAGAAAATGACCCCATTTTGGAAAGCTAACACCCCAACGTATAATCTATGAGGCATAATGAGTCTTTTCAATGGTTCATTTTTTTCCAGAAGTTTTCGGAAAATGTGGAAAAAAATGAAAACGCATTTTTTTTTACACAAAGTTGTCCGTTTATAAGATATTTCCAACGCATAGCATTTACATAGCAAAAATAACACCCCAAAATACGTTCTACTACTCCTCCTGAGTATAACGATACCAAATGTGTGAGACTTTTACACAGCCTGACCACATACAGAGGCCTAATTTTGAAGTAGCACCTTCAGGCATTCTAGGAGCATAAATTACACATTTCATTTCTCAACCACCTATTACAGTTTTGAAGGCCCTGGAACACCAGGGCAATGGAAACGTCCAGAAAATGACCCCATTTTGGAAAGCTAACACCCCAACGTATAATCTATGAGGCATAATGAGTCTTTTCAATGGTTCATTTTTTTCCAGAAGTTTTCGGAAAATGTGGAAAAAAATGAAAACGCATTTTTTTTTACACAAAGTTGTCCGTTTATAAGATATTTCCAACGCATAGCATTTACATAGCAAAAATAACACCCCAAAATACGTTCTACTACTCCTCCTGAGTATAACGATACCACATGTGTGAGACTTTTACACAGCCTGACCAAATACAGAGGCGCAACATGCAAGAAACACCGTCGGCGTTCCAGGGACACATAGCCTGCACATACCAAGAATTACACCCCCAAATACATTATGCTGAGCAAAGGGTAAAGAAAAGATTACCTGTGGTTTTAGAAGCGCAGTTGTCCACAGGAGGATATCACTGGTCCAGGCAGCAGGCAGGGACTTGGTCAGCAACAGCGAACACAGTTTTTCAGGCAGGAGGCAGGGATACTGTCCATATTACAGTCCAGGGTTAGTGCAGAGATGTCAGCAGTGCCAAAAATATTGGTCCTGGTAGTAGGCAGGTCCTTGTGGTGTGGTCAGTGCGGCATGATGGCAGTAAGTCCTACAGGCAGCAGACAAAAGTAGAGCCTCGTTCAGGACAGAATGGGGATAGGGGTAGAGGCTTCTCCCTCCCAAATCTCTTTGAAGCCTCCGAGTCTCCAGACCCTAATCTAGGAATAAGAAAACAAAGAAAATTGTTTTCTTCTTCCAGAAAAACTATACTGGAGCCCCTCACATATGTGAGACCCCGTGTTGAATCAGTCCAAGAGGCAGGCAAATATCGTGGTCAAACAGTCCAAGGTCAGTTCCAGATCAGGCAGAGATATATACAGAATCGTTAGACAGAAGCATGGTCGAATAACAGTCCAGGGTCAGTTCCAGATGAGGCAGAGGTATGTACAGAATCGTTAGGCAGAAGCGTGGTCGAATAACAGTCCAGGGTCAGTTCCAGATCAGGCAGCGGTATGTACAGAATCGGCAGGCATAAGAGTGGTCAAATAACAAGCCAGGGTCCGTTACAGAGCAGGCAGTGGCATAAGGGGTGTGAAGGTGTATGAAGGCAGGAACTGAGGATTATGTTTACCATACTTCACTAAAAATTTATTGAAGTATGGTAACGCCGAAAACAGTCGCCTATACAGAGGCCTGGTTGGGAAGGACATTGTGCACAATAATAAGATGTGTCTTTTCTGACTCCTGCTTTGGTACACACCTTACATCTTTTTTGGCGTCTTTTGCCTGCTGGTGTGGGGGGAATTTTATCCGGAAAGTGGCGCTCGGAGAGTCGACTTACAACGTCTGATCGGATATTTTCTGGTGGGCCGTTTGGGAAAATAAGGGCTGTGAAAACGTCCTCCTGGTAGCCAAAGAAACGTTTGGGGTTTTGGGTGGCGTTGCTGTAAATTACATATGAATTGTAAATGGCCAATTGAAAAAAATAAATTACTACTTTTTTGTACCAATGATATGTCCGTCTTGAGACCAGATATGGTTCCATCATTTGGTCGTTGAAGTCGACTCCTCCCATGAACAAATTATACTCTGAAATACATTTGGGTTTCTTTACGGGGCCATTCCTTCTGGGGATTTCTACGAAGGTATCGTTGTGGATAGAAGATAACATGTACACATCTCTTCTGTCCCTCCACTTCACTGCCAGAACCTCCTTGTTTCTTAGACTTGCGGTTTCTCCTTTCCGCAGCTTCTTGTTCACCAGACTTTGAGGAAAGCCCTTCCGGTTCTTTTTTACAGTGCCACATGCTGGCGTCTTCTTCCGGTGAAGGTTGTGGAACAGGGGCAGAGATGTGTAGAAGTTGTCTACATAGAGGTGGTAGCCTTTATCCAGTAGGGGGTATATGAGGTCCCAAACAATTTTTCCGCTGGATCCCAAATAATCCGGACAATTAGGGGGCTGTAGCTGGGTGTCCTTCCCTTCGTACACCTTGAAGGAATATGTGTACCCTGTGGCTCGGTCACATAATTTGTAGACCTTCACCCCATAGCGGGCCCTTTTGCTGGGCATAAATTGCTTCATCCTAAGCCTGCCACTAAATTTAATAAGGGACTCATCCACACATATGTGTTGGTCCGGGGTAAACAATTTGGGGAATATTTCAGAAAAATAATTTAGTATTGGTCGAATTTTGTAAAGGCGGTCAAAATTTGGATCATTTCGTGGAAGGCATTGGGAATTGTCACTGAAATGTAAGAACCTCAGGATCATCTGATACCTGCTTCTGGGCATTACCGCGGAGAAGAGCGGTGAGTGGTGGAGGGGGTGGGTTGACCAGTAGGTACGTAATTGGTTTTTTTTGTTGAGTCCCATATTAAATGTGAGGCCTAAAAAAAGCTTGAACTCCTCCACCATTAGGTCTCTCCATTCGTAGGGACGGGCATAATAGGAGGTCGGATTTTGAAAAATACATTGTTGTGCATACAGGTTGCACTGGGCCACAATTGACGCCAACATGTCCTCCGTAAAAATTAAATTAAAAAAATCGATGGGGCTAAAATTCTCCGTGTCCACCTGGACTCCTGGCTGGGCGGTGAAAGGGGGAACATTGGCCTCTCCTGAATTAGGAGGAAGCCACAAGGGGTTCTGAAGGGCATAGGGAAGGCCAGCATGGCTCCTAACCCTTTGGGGCTGAGATGACACCCCACTGGTACTTGGCCTTTCTTGCTGGGGCACTGCGGTGCTGGTGGACGGCACTGCGGTGCTGGTGGACGGCACTGCCTCACTAGAACGCCTTCGCTTGATGGGCCGGATATCTTCCTCCTCGGATTCATCAGTCAGTGTTTCACTGCTGAGGACTGGCTCATAAGTTACGTCGGCTTCAGAATCCGAATCCGAAAAGGAATCGGAAGAGGAGAGCTCCCCGTTGCTCTCGTCGGCCGCGGAAATAATTTGGTACGCCTCCTCAGCGGAAAAGACGCGTTTAGCCATTGTAGCACTGATGGGCACTGATGAGGTGGCACAGATGGGCGTTTTTGAGGTGGCACAGATGGGCGCTTTTGAGGTGGCACAAATGGACACTGATGGGTCGGCACAGATGTGCACTGATTTATTGCACAGATGTGCAGATTTGTTGCACGGATGTGCACTGATGAGGCGGCAGATGGGCACTGCTGAGGCGGCAGATGGGCACTGCTGAGGCGGCACAGATGGGCACTGCTGAGGCGGCACAGATGGGCACTGCTGAGGCGGCAGATGGGCACTGATGGGTCGGCACAGATGTGCACTGATTTATTGCACGGATGTGCACTGATTTATTGCACGGATGTGCACTGCTGAGGTGGCAGATGGGCACTGCTGAGGCGGCAGATGGGCACTGCTGAGGCGGCAGAGATGGGCACTGCTGAGTCGGCACAGATGGGCACTGCTGAGTCGGCAGATGGGCACTGATAGGTCGGCACAGATGTGCATTGATTTATTGCACGGATGTGCACTGATAAGGCAGCAGATGGGCACAGATGGGCACTGCTTAGGCGGCACAGATGGGCACTGCTTAGGCGGCACAGATGGGCACTGCTGAGGCGGCACAGATGGGCACTGCTTAGGCGGCACAGATGGGCACTGCTGAGGCACAGATGGGCACCGATTGGTACAGATGGGCACCGATTGGCACTGGCTGGCACTGGCTGGCACTGGCGGGCACTGGCGGGGCACTGGCGGGCACTGGCGGTGCACAGATGGAGCACTGGCGGTGCACAGGTGGGCACAGGTGGGCACAGGCGGTGCACAGGTGGGCACTGGCAGGGTAGATCTGGGCACTGGCAGGGCACTGGCAGGGTAGATCTGGGCACTGGCAGGGTAGATCTGGGCACAGGTGGGGTTTTTATCCGTTTACTGACACTTTTACACTCACAAACACATTCGGTCTCCTCACACGCTATCGCTGTGTGAGGAGACACGTTCGGCAATGGGTGATGATCTCATTTGTTTACATTTGAGATCATCACCCATTGGAGGAGGCGATCGCGCTGTAAACGGCCGCTGTGATTGGCCGTTTACAGCGATCTGTGATTGGCTGTGTCCAGCGGACACGGCCAACACAGATTTTCCCCGATGCGCTCTCCCGGGAGCGCGCGGGGAACTCTTAAAGGGGACCCGCGCTATACACGTCTTTTTACTATAGCGCGGATCTCAAGTGGTTAAAGAGGAAGCAAACCCTCTCTTTAAAAAAAACACACCCTGCAGGACAAAGGGATAATGAGCTAGTATGCATAGCATACTAGCTCATTATGAATTACTTACCTGAGATTGAAGCCCCCGGAGTGACCCTCATTCACCTCCTCTGTCACTGACATGTTGACTAGGCATGTCTTCCAGGTATCGCTGCTCCGGGGCTGTGGACTAACTGGAGCAGCGATGATGTCACTCCCACGCATGCATGCTGGTGCCGCCACTAATGACATGATCGCAGTTAGAAATGGCACGCACAGTGTGCCTGTGCCCGATGTCTACCGCGCATGCGCCGTAGACATGGGTGCTGCTATTTCTGCAAATATCTCCTAAATCTTTTAGGTTTGGAAGATATTTCTTGCACCTACAGGTAAGCCTTAATCTAGGCTTACCTGTAGGGTAAAGTGGTTGTAATCGGTTTACAACCACTTTAACTAGGCTGTCTATACAGGAGTGGCAAACTGCTTTGCTCCATGAGAAGCTCAATTTGTTTCTGCAAACCGCACATTTCCTTTTTGGTGGCTGTGCTTGAACCTTGTCCTGATTCTTGGCCTGCAAGAAAACAAATGACCCCAATGAATTTTATGCCACATACACTCCATGACACTCTGTACATAAGAAAAGGAACAATGTGCCCCCTTCACCTAGTCCCTACTGGTTACAAGGGGTAGAACACTCACAGCATGTGCAAGTAAGTAAAATACATTTCAAGCTTAGCTGTGAGGTGCTGGTGTTGGGGCCTGCTTCCGCTGCCTGTGTAGATGTCAAAGAGGAGTCCATCTCGCCCCTGTAGTGGTCCACAGCCTCTACCGGGTTTCACTTGTTTTAAAAACACCAGCGTCCCTATTTATGCAGTTTTAGAGACAGGAACCAGCGCCTCCGGCGCCCGGTGATGACGTCACAAGCCCCAAAAGTGACCCCGCAAGGTACTTCCTGTGGGTCAGCTTGGAATGCATAAGTTCCGCCCCTCCACGCACGCAGCTTCCTCTCTTACTCTGCACTCCAGCCACGCTGCTTAACAGGGAGAGACAAGCTGACTGTCGTCATGCGGCTCGCGGACTGGAGCTCCGACGTTCCCCATGCACTGAGAAGCAGGGACAGCAGACAACCTACTCCCCTGGTGAATGTGCCACTCTGGAACCTAAGAAGGTAGGAATACCACCCCAAAAACGCCACAGGAGACATGCTCATGAGACCTAGGGGAACCAGTTCCAGGAAATACATGCATATACAAATGTGCACATAGGTCCCACATGTGCATATAAATAGCAATTGAGGCACACATGTGAGGTATGGCCATTGAAGTGATAGAAATAATTCTAAAGCCATAATTCATGGTTAACTCCAAATTCATAACCTGTAAAGGCTCTTAAAGTGGTTGTAAAACCTTACATATACCCAGTGAAGTGACTGGCCTCGGGTGATACGTAGAGATGAAAGAAATCCTCCTACATTAGTTGTACCTATTTATCTACAACCCTCTTTCCCTTACATCCATTCAAAGTGCAGAATTTACACAGGATCTCTCAGCTCTGAAAAGCAGGGGGTGGAGAGCTGAAGTTACATCAGTGAGGAGAGCTCTGAGAGCTGATTGGGGGGAAGGACACACCCCCATCACACAACCCACAGGAATAGAACTAAGGCTGTCAATCAGCTGGAGCTCCCAGCCCTGTCACCATTTTTCTCTTGGTGTCAAGAAAACTAGTCAGAAGTGATTCATACTGATAGCAGAAAACTGAGGCAGCAGACAGAAATTACACTTAGTGTTCTGGATTGGGACAAGTGCACACTATAAAGGCATATGCTTTGTTCATATTTCATGTCTGAGGTTTACAAGCACTTTAAGCTCCCTGGCGGTAATCCCGAGTGTGGCTTGGGGGGGGAATTTTCACTACCAAAAGTGGTAACCCAAGCCCCAAGTTACTTACCTTGTCCTCAGGATCCTGGGATGTCCCCCCGCTGTGGCCATGGGCTGTGTCCTCTGCCCGATGTAATGTGTGCCAGGCTCCGTTCCCTGTGAGTGTCGCAACGCACGGGGCGGAGCCCGGTGCCAAATTCAAAAAGTGAAAAAACACGTACAGTATACTGTAATCTTACATTGCTGTATCAAATCATTTCATATCCCTTCTCTTCTGTCCCTAATGCTTTGTCCAGTGCTCTGCATGCAGTTTTATATTATATATACTGTTCTTTCTGCCTGGAAACTTGAGATTGTCCATGCCATCCAAAAAAGTGTCCCTTTACATCAAAAGCGGTTTTAGACCAGCTAGAAAACAGTGATAGTAAATTAGAACACTTGCAGAATTGAGCGCTAGTGATTCGTGGGGAGATTCGTAATGAAACACTGAAAGTAATGACAGTGACAATTCTGCACTGAGCAAATTTCAGTGTTTTTGATTTTATTACATCATTGAATACATTTTATTATTATTATTTGTTATAATTATTTATGGGTATTTATTATATTAGAATTTATGATTCCGTGTTTCAAACTTTATCATACCCGGGATGTCTACAAGACTCTTGTTTGGACAGATTTAAGTTATTTATTACTAAGAATTACAGGCCTACAATATAAAAAGATCAAATTTCCATGCAAAACATTGTACCGCTTTGAGACGCAAAAATCTGACATAATCATACCGCCAGGGATTGTCACTATGAACATTTTTAATTACTTTAGTTTTTCAACATTTCACAGGCACATACAGTTTTGAGAGTGTTTAGTATCTATTTATTTGACACAACCTCATCTTTTATATTTTTGCCAACAAATTGGGTATTATATTCTGTTTGTGTGCAATACATTTTTTACTGAAAATATGCATTTGATACACAGCTACACAAATATTGTGTGACATAAAGATTGCATCTGCCACCATTTTATTTTCCAGGGCCTCTGCTTTCAGAAAAAGTTTAATACAACATATTTGTGGATTCTATGTACGTTGTCATTTTCTAACAAGAAAATGCAGATTTTATGGTGTTTGAAAAGTGTAAAAATTGCCCAAGTGGTTAAACTGTGTAATATCTTTTCCACAAATCATACTTAGTTGGTGAACTGTCTTCTATACCCATTGGACTTTTGAGGTGCCCTAAAATTTTTAATCAAAGTGGATGTCAAGGGGATCCATCAACCCTTGTTAAAAATTATTCATTAATAGTATATGTGCATGGTATTTCCTTTTATGTCATGAATTTGAAGTTTGGTCTGTGTCTAGTTTTAACCATTTTTATAAAAAATATATTATAATGGGGAGTTTAGTTCCCTGTAAATTTTATCCTTGTATTATTGCGGCTTTTTCTAGGGCACCTCAAAAGTCCATTGGGTATAGAACACAAGGATTTGTAATATAGTTAGGATGTCATGCCCCTACAAACTTTGCCGGAGCATCCCAGAACTAAACATCAAAACTATATTGTCAAAAGTATTGGGGCGCCTGCCTTTACATGCACATGAACTTTAATGGCATCCCAGTCTTAGTCTGTAGGGTTTAATATTGAGTTGGCCCATCCTTTGCAGCTATACAGTGGTGTGAAAAAGTGTTTGCCCCCTTCCTCATTTCCTGTTCCTTTGCATGTGTGTCACACTTAAGTGTTTGGGAACATCAAACCAATTTAAACAATAGTCAAGGACAACACAAGTAAACACAAAATGCAATTTGTAAATGAAGGTGTTTATTATTAAAGGTGAAAAAAAATCCAAACCATCATGGCCCTGTGTGAAAAAGTGATTGCCCCCCTTGTTAAAACATACTATAACTGTGGTTGTCCACACCTGAGTTCAATTTCTCTAGCCACACCCAGGCCTGATTATTGCCACACCTGTTCACAATCAAGGCATCACTTAAATAGGAGCTGCTTGACACAGTAAGGTCCACCAGAAGATCCTTAAAAGCTACACATCATGCCGAGACCCAAAGAAATTCAGGAACAATTGAGAAAGAAAGTAATTGAGATCTATCAGTCTGGAAAGGGTTATAAAGCCATTTCCAAAGCTTTGGGAATCCAGCGAACCACAGTGAGAGCCATTATCCACAAATGGCGAAGACATGGAACAGTGGTGAACCTTCCCAGGAGTGGCCGGCCGCCCAAAATTACCCCAAGAGCGCAGCGACGACTCATCCAAGAGGTCACAAAAGACCCCACAACAACGTCCAAGGAACTGCAGGCCTCACTTGCCTCAGTTAAGGTCAGCGTTCATGCCTCCACCATCAGGAAAAGACTGGGCAAAAATGGCCTGCATGGCAGAGTTCCAAGGAGAAAACCACTGTTGAGCAAAAAGAACATCAAAGCTCGTCTCAATTTCTCCACAACACATCTTGATGATCCCCAAGACTTTTGGGACAACATTCTGTGGACCGATGAGACAAAAGTGGAACTCTTTGGAAGGTGTGTGTCCAAGTATATCTGGCGTAGAAGGAACACTGCATTTCATAAAAAGAACATTATACCAACAGTAAAATATGGTGGTGATAGTGTGATGGTCTGGGGCTGTTTTGCTGCTTCAGGACCTGGAAGACTTGCCATGATAAAAGGAACTATGAATTCTGCTGTCTACCAAGAGATCCTGAAGGAGAATGTCCGACCATCTGTTCATGTACTCAAGCTGAAACAAACTTGGGTTCTGCAGCAGGACAATGATCCTAAACACACCAGCAAGTCCACCACCGAATGGCTGAAGAAAAACAAAATGAAGACTTTGGAGTGGCCTAGCCAAAGTCCTGACCTGAATCCTATTGAGATGTTGTGGTATGACCTTAAAAAGGCCGTTCATGCTCGAAAACCCTCTAATGTAACTGAATTAGGACAATTCTGCAAAGATGAGTGGGCCAAAATTCCTCCAGGACGCTGTAAAAGCCTCATTGCACGTTATCGCAAACGCTTGGTTGCAGTTGTTGCTGCTAAGGGTGGCCCAACCAGTTATTAGGTTTAGGGGGCAATCACTTTTTCACACAGGGCCATGATGGTTTGGATTTTTTTTCACCTTTAATAATAAACACCTTCATTTACAAATTGCATTTTGTTGTTACTTGTGTTGTCCTTGACTATTGTTTAAATTGGTTTGATGTTCCGAAACACTTAAGTGTGACAAACATGCAAAGGAACAGGAAATGAGGAAGGGGGCAAACACTTTTTCACACCACTGTAACAGCTTCAACTCTTCTGGGAAGGCTGTCCACAAGGTTTAGGAGTGTGTCTATGGGAATGTTTGACCATTCTTCCAGAAGGACATTTGTGAGGTCAAGCACTGATGTTGGACGAGAAGGCCTGGCTCGCATTCCCAAAGGTGTTCTATTCAGGTTGAGGTCAGGACTGTATGCAGACCAGTCAAGTACCTCCCCCTAAACCTGCTCATCCATGTCTTTATGGACCTTGCTTTGTGCACTGGCCCCTTAGTCCCAGTGAAGGGAACTCTGAAGGTGTCGGCATACCAAGACATTTTGGAAAATCTCATGCTACCAACTTTGTGGGAATAGTTTGGAGATGGCCCCTTCCTGTTCCACATGGACATGGATGAGTGAGTTTAGGGTGGAGGAACTTGACTGGCCTGCACAGAGTCCTGACCTCAACCTAATAGAACACCTTTGGGGTGAATTAGAGTGGAGACTGTGAGCCAGGCCTTCTATTCCAACATCAGTGTCTGACCTCACAAATGCGCTTCTGGAAGAATGGTCAAACATTCCCATAGACACACTCCTAAATCTTGTGGACAGCCTTCCCAGAAGAGTTGAAGCTGTTATAGCTTCAAAGGGTCGGTTAAATCAATATTGAACCCTAGGGACTAAGACTGGGACACCATTAAAGTTCATGTGCAATGTAAGGCAGGTGTCCCAATACTTTTCACAATATAGTGTATTCATTCTGGCTTGGGGTGATGAGCTGATTAAGTCAACTGACCTAAAATCTTTAGCCTTAGACTCACCCCTCCTATATTGGTGATGCTGATGGCTCTGTGTACAGTCCTCTGATTTGCCATCAAATTTCTCTAATGCCATCGGCCATGGATTAAATTTTTTTCAAAGAGGGCCAGATTTGTTGAAGTGAAGTGAACAAGCGTGAGGGCCAACCGTCCTGCCTGACATTCTTTGAACCATTAAAATTTGGTTTAAGTGTGTTAGTCCGAGCGCTAATACCCAGCCCAATAAGAATTCTCTTGTCTTTGTGGCTGTGTGTGGCGAAGAGATGAGCTCAGACGTGTTATTTGGATATATATATATATATATATATATATATATATATATATATATATATATGTATATATACACATCTTTCATGGCCCCCAACGAATACCCAAGCGCTGCTCAGGACTAAGGATTAGCTCAGGCGTGTTATTTGGATATACCGTATTTATCGGAGTATAACATGCACAGTCGTATAATAACACCTTCACTTTAAGAGGGAAGTTTCAGGAAAATTTTTTTTTTTTAAATAAAGAATTGTGAAGCAAAATAAGGGTCAGTGCCCATCAATGCAGCCTAATCAGTGCCCATCTGCAGCCTCACCATTGCAATCAATGCAGCCTCACAAGTGCCATGAATGCAACCTCACCATTGCTATGAATGCAACCTCACCATTGCCATGAATGCAGCCTCACCATTGCCATGAATGCAGACTTACCATTGATATGAATGCAGCCTCACCATTGCTTTGAATGCAGCCTCACCATTGCCATGAATGCAGCCTCACCATTGCTATGAATGCAGCCTCACCATTGCCATGAATGCAGCCTCGCCATTGCTATGAATGCAGCCTCACCATTGCCATGAATGCAGCCTCACCATTGCCATGAATGCAGCCTCACCATTGCCATGAATGCAGCCTCACCATTGCCATGAATGCAGCCTCACCATTGCTATGAATGCAGCCTCACCATTGCCATGAATGCAGCCTCACCATTGCTATGAATGCAGCCTCACCATTGCCATGAATGCAGCTTCACAATTTCCATGAATGCAGCCTGATCCATGCCCATCTACAGCCTTAGAGGGGACTGGGAGGAGGGCGGGACAAGCACCCACAGATTACATACAGGAGAATCTCCTCTTTAAAACAAAGTTCTGCCTCATATGATAGACAGAACAGTCGTCCAATGCCAGCCCAGGAGACTGAAATTCCTATTACATACGCAGCCGTGTAAATAGGAGATTCTTCTGTATGTAATCTGATGGCACTAGTCCCGCCCCTTCCCTGTCCCCTCCAAAACAGCGCCGATAAGTACGGTATATATCGTGGGCCTGGGGGCCACAAAAGATATATATATCCAAATTACCAGGGGGGCCATATTGAACCGTAATGCGGGCCACAATAGGATGCCTGGCCTGGCCTAATAGGATGCCTAAAGTTACATTTTGTGTGGACTTACCTTCTGAAATAAACACACCAAGCTTTAATAGTCATAACTGTTTAATTTTGAATAATTTAGCAAGATAAAAAAAAATGTAAAAACTATTCGTTCTTTCACTTACTCTGTAGAGATGCAGCATATTTTCTTTTATTTAAGTCTATGCAGCTACATATTTTCCTGTTAACACACTTTCCCCATTGTTGTTACTGAAATCCACAGATGAATGGCTTCAATTAACACAGAGTTCTTAATTTTTATAGAAGGGGTGGAATTGAAACCTGGCGCTTCTGTTGTTATATCCTCACTGGGTAGATTCTTCCATTCTGTTTGACAGATAGTGATAGAAAATCCCATATTTTTGAGTTGTCACGAGAAAATGAAAAGATGGGAAATCTTTCAATGTGGACACCTGGTGACATCTGCCTACACGTTACAATGTGACTGTACAATCTTGGACAATCAGCACCAGGATTTATCAAAACTATGTATATGAGGACCTACCTAAACTATCCAACTAATGTCTATACAATTAGGCAGGCATTTGCACCATAGCTGTTGGCAGATCTAAAGAAGATTGTAACATGTGTGGTGAGCTTTAGAGGGGAATTTCCCCCTGGACTTTATTTTAGTGTTAATTCTTAAGTGCAGTACCGTACAACAAGCAAGCAGCGTTCATGTTATATCACTTGCTCCAGCCAAGTTAATTCTGACGGTTCTGCACTTAAAGGAAATATACCACCAGCTTTAAAAATTGCATGTAAAAGCACAGAAAAATCAAGTACTTTAAATGCTTACTTGTAGTGTTTTCCTTTCTATAAATTTGTTTTTATTCATTTGCAATGTGTGTTAGAGCTTACTAGAAAATTTGAGTCAGTTCACTAGCACAGCTCCTCTCTTTTTACATGCCACAGTCCAGTGGCGGCCCCGTAATGCTGGACGCATGGATTCCAATGGTTTTTTTTTTTGAAGCACGTGATTAGAGTCAGAGGCTCTAATAGGCTTCAAAAAATAATATGAATATTCGCTATTGTCACACTGATTCTCCTCTCAGCCAATCAGGAAGCAGGTTTCCAGATTGGCCGAAAGGAGAAGCGAGTCCAGTCGCCACTACCATAGTCCTCATCTATGAGTGTTCGTTCTTGACTTCTCCACCCCTTCCTACATTTCCATTTAGGTAGTTGCTTGGGGAGAAGCTAAGGGGAATACTAGAGAGTGTCACTTGAGTCTGAGTCTGCTAACGCATCCATGATAATGGCCCTCAGCAGCAGCCAACTTGGTACTTTTAGATGTCCACACGTGGTAAATGTATGCCACGTACACACGACCGGACTTTTTGACAGACTTGGTCCGGCAGACTGGAATCCGCCAGACAATTCGATCGTGTGTGGGCTCCAGTGGACTTTTTCTTCCCAAAAGTCTGGCAGACCTAGAAATAAAACTTGCTTCAAATCTTTCCGACGGACTCAAGTCCGGTTGAAAAATCCTGTTGTCTGTGTTCTAGTCCGAAGGACTAAAACCGATGCTAGAGCAGCTATTGGCTACTGGCTATGAACTTTCTTATTCAACGTCATCACGTTTGAATCCGTCTGACTTTTGGAGTGATCGTGTGTCGCCAAGTCCGTTCGTTTGAAAGTCTGGCGAACCTCAGCTGCAGAGTCCGTCGGATTGTCTGCAGGACCAAGTCCGTCAAAATGTCTGATCGTGTGTACGCGGCATTACAGGTAAATAACATACTGTACTTAAAATACCTTAACCTCTTGGCCCCGATAGCACACACATATGCGACCTCTCAGCGGATGGGCCGTGGCGCCAAGCAGCTGCATATTTGCGTGCAACATTGCAAAACAGATGCATTTGCATTTCAGATCATGTGACCACCATGACAGCCCATCATGGCAGTCACATGATCATAAACTCCACACTGCCTCCCAGCCTCTGAAACCCCTTAGGCTGGGAGACGCTGGCGCCAAGGGGTTAAATATGCATCAATCTTATTTGAAGATTTCTGTTACAATTAGTGGTCTGGTGATTGGGTCTCTTTAAAGTGTATGTGGAGCAATACATCTAATCATTCCATGCTACATTCAACTTAAAAAAAAAAAAAAAAAATGGCAGGAGTTGGGCTTAAAGGGAAAGTGCATAAATAATGAATAAATTATTAGTATGTTTTACTGCATAGGCAGGCACTGTTAGTGTTACATCTATTAGTGCAACATGAACATGTAAGAAGCTGGGAAATCTAAATGCTGTCGTCAGCTACAGGTAGCACCAGGATATATGTCAAGTATTTTGTCTATTAAGGGCACACAAACTGGTTAACTTGATATCTCCCATCCTTGCCTCTCCATTTGTCCCCCCCAGAGATCAGTGAATTACCCAGGGGAGAAATATACTCCCTTCCTCCTACAATACAGTGCCTAAGCAAGTTATAACCAGGCCAAAACACAGTCACATGTAGAGAGGGTCCTTAGCCATTAGTAAACTTTGCTTACTAAGGACTTTTTCTTAGGACTGCAGTAAGTACAGGGAAGGTAACTATCTATAGCAGAGGGGGTAGGGCTATCAAGGATACCTGTTAGAGTGCCCCCAAAATGCAAAGTTATACTCTGAAGAACAATTCCAGGTATGTATATTTTTACATAGTTACAATCACCTAGCCTGGACCAATGTGACTATCCATATACTATACATCCTGAAATTGCTTTGCATTTCCTCAATGAATGCAAAGCATCCTCTGATTGTATGAGGTGCAGAGGCAGGGCAGTGACATCAAACTCCACTTTGTCCACAGAATGCTTTGCATTCATTGAGAAAATGCAAAGCATTCTCTGAATGGCGCCCATGCCAAGCAGCTGATGGCCTGTGTTCACAATGCAGTAGGGCAACTGCACGGCCTGGGACCCAGAAACCAGCAGAAATGACTGTATTGGGGTGCCTACTACAGTGATTTCCAGCTTCCAGAGGGATTCCACAGGTATGGTATATACATAGTTACATTGTTCCAAGCTGGACCAATGTAAAAATATCCAAACCTGAAATTCTTTGTTAATTGCTTTATGCTTTTCTCTAAGTTATTGTTTGTGCATTCACTAATTGGTAGTATGCCCCTCGATTTGACAGAAGCTGTTGATGAGTTCCATGTTCTAATATCCTGCCGTTCTTCATAACAACAATAAGGTCAGCATTCTGGACTGTGGACAGTCTGTGGGCGATTATGATGCAAGTCCTTCCTTTCCTGGCTTGATCGAGAGCTTTTTGTACAATCTTAAAATGAGACAAAGTATTTTTAGTAAAATTGACTGTAGTAAAAAAAACAAAAAATATATAGTTGAGCGGTAAATCTTAAAAAAAAAAAAAAAAAAAAAAAAAAAGAATATACAGTATATGCAATTTTTTTATTTGTTGGCAATAGACTTTAAAAAAAGAAAGAATCATGCTTTTTGCATTGAGTATTACATATACAAACTAAACATCTACTGTATGTGTTTTTTTGATGTTTAGAATAAAGTAATATTTTACATAATGTTGGGTCCATAGAAGATAGTGAGCTTGCTTATCCAGAATTGTGCTTCTGTGTGTTATTAGATCCGACTAGACATTACATATAATGAAATTCCATCCAACATTAAACCCTTTCTCATATACAGACATGCTTCTGAACTTCCTTAATGTCCTGCTCTAGTGACAATGGTCACCTACATCAGGGGAAATCTCCAAACTGGGAACGCTTACTTAGTCATAATAGTAGCTTAGCGTATAAATAGGGAAACACGATTTTTGTTCTACAGTTATTCAATCAAGTCATTACAACATGGGAAGTTTTAACCTCTAATCAGTATTTCCAAAACTGTGGTCATAACATGGGAGGGTCTAACCATTAACCAGTCTATCCAAATAAGAATAAAAATAAAATATCACTGAAGATACATTTGTAACAGCAGTAAATGTAAGCTTCTCAGGCCTACAGTACAAACTGCGTAAAAAGTGCAATATTTTATTGATTACCTTTTCACTTTCATTGTCCAATGCTGAAGTGGCTTCATCCAGCAGTAATAGTTTTGGGGAGCGGATAAGTGCTCTGGCTATGGCTATCCTCTGCTTTTGACCTCCCGAGAGCTGAGTTCCTTTATCTCCAACTCTTGTGTTATATTTCTAAGTAAAATAAAAAGACTATTATTAGCATGTATTACCATATTCAATATTTTGTTTAACCAGTTGCCTACTGGCCACCTACATCTCCTTCCTGACCAGGCCTATTTTCAGCTTTCAGCACTGTTGCACTTTGAATGACAATTGCGCGGTTATGCAACACTGTACCTAAACAAAATTGGTATAATTTTTTTCTCACAAATAGAGCTTTCTTTTGGTGGTATTTAATTACCACTGGGCAAAAAAAGACCAAAAATGTTGAATTTTTTTTTCTCCTTCACTGACGTGCGCTGATGAGGCTGCACTGATGGGCAATGTTAGGCCCTGATGAGGTGGCAATGTTCAGGCAGCACTGATAAGTGGCACTGAAGGGCACTGAGAGGTGGCACTGATGAGCACTGATAGGCAGCACTGATAGGTGGCACTGGTAGATAACACTGGTCATGAGGCACTGATTGGCAGCACTGATAGATTACACTGATGGGCACTGAAAGGTGTCACTAGTGGGCACTGATTTGCACTGAATGGTTGCACTTGTGGGCAGTGATGGGTAGCACAGATCGGGACCGGTGTCCCTGTAAAAGAAGTTTGTTAGCGGCTTTATTCTTTTCTCCTCGTGCTGATTGTGAGGAGAAAAATAAATCTGGTAACCAACTCCTGTTTACTTCATGTGGTAAAGGGGCCACTGTGATAGGCCCTTTACACTGTTCTGTGATCAGCCAGGTCCGAAGGACTCAGTGATCACAGTACTCGCCGGGCAGAGCAGCGCAATCACAGGAGGACATCTATTGATGCCCTCCCAGCACTGGAAGCCCGTGATGTAGCCATCATTCAGCTATAGCCCTGGTGGAAAGTGGTTAAAGCCCAATGGAACTTTCAACTTAAAGGTGAACTTAACCCAGTTTCCAAAATAGTTACATTTAAGGCATACATTTTTTTCCTGGAATATCCCTATTAGAGTAGTGGGTAAAATGTCCAACAGAAGTTGTGAAGCGACCCAGGGCACATCTTGCTCCATGTATGTGTGTATATGTATCCTTTAAGAGTCATTCAAGGGACAAATACTGCTGTGTAGGGGCGACCTGTCCATTGTGGGCACACGGACGCTCCTCTATCTACCACAGCCGCCCTCCCTATCCATGCGCTCAGCCCCTATCAGGACACCGGGCGCATGAATTCCTATGGCAGAGGTGGGCGGGTGTGTTTTTTGAAGCACCTAAGGGCCAGAGGCTCTAATAGGCTTCAAAATAGAGTGGACTTGGGGCGCAGAGCATTGCGTCTGGAGCCCACCCAGTTGTGTTGAAACAGCAAATGAATATTTGCTGTTGCAACACTAATCCTCCTTCCAGCCGATAGGGAAGCCGGTCTGATACTCATCAGCCAATAGGCTGAAAGGACAGGCGATTCCATTGGATGCCTAGGAGGAGCGGAGGAAATGCACAGCGAAAGCAAGGAGGAGAAGACACAGGAGCCTGCTGCCCGTCACAGCCTGGGTGCTCGGGTTTGGCATATCATGGATCAAATGGACAGGCTGTTGGGTGAGGCTGGGGAGGACCCAGCTGTCTCTCATGGTACACATTGGTACAAATGACAAAGTTAGAGGAAGGTGGAATGTCCTAAAACATTATCTCAGTGACTTAGGGGTTATATTGAAAAAAGGATCTCCAAGGTGGTGTTCTCAAAGGTACTACCTGTGCCTCAAGCCACTCCAGAGAGGCAGCAGGAGCTCAAGGAACTTAACAAGTGGCTGAAGAATTGGTGAAGGAAGGAGGTTTTGGGCTCCTGGAGAACTGGACTGACTTCTCAGTCAGTTAACGGCTGTATAGTAGGGACGGACTACACCTCAATTGGGAGGGTGTAGCGACCACAGGATAATTACCGTATTTATCGGCGTATAATATGCACTTTTTTACCCTGAAAACAGAGTGTAAACTGTGCCTGTGTGTTATAAGCCGATATCTGTTTTTTACCAACGAGGATTGGGCGGTCCGCCCCGCGTGCCACTCATTGGGAGGGTGTCAGGCTGGCCACCTGCCCGCCTTTCCCTGGGACAGCACTGCCAGCACACTCCAAATTCTAGAAAACACCGCTGCCAGCCCTCTCCCACACACCGCTCCCCCCCGTGCCACTATCAATGCAAATCCAAGCCTCCAAATCCTTCCACCAACCCCACTCATTCTGGCCGCTCTCCTCCTCCCAATCCACCCCCTCCTCGAGTGTAGCTTTTGATTGGAGGAGGAGAGCGGTCGTGTGACCTTCAATGAAAGAGGAAAGCAGTCACATGACTGGGTCCACTGCGCCAATGGAGGTATTCAGAAGCTCCGATCCACAACGAGTGACACAGGAGGAGCGGCACATGAGAAGGGACCAGCAGTGATGCAATCTATACTCCAGAGCATGCTGGCAATGCCGTTGCAGGAGACTGGCGATCTTCTGGGAGTGCAAAGGGGGGGCTTTGTAATGAAAGGGGTCTGTGTACAATGCAGGGGTCTGTGTACTATGCGGGGATGCAGGTGTCTGTGTACAATGCGCGGGTCTGTGTGCAATGCGGGGGTCTGTGGACTATGCGGAGGTCTGTGTACTATGCGGTGCGGGGGTCTGTGTACTATGCAGGGGTCTGTGTACTATGCAGGGGATCTGTGTACTATGCAGGGGATCTGTGTACTATTCAGGGAGTCTGTGTGTTATGCAGGGGTCTCTGTGTACCATGCAGGGGGCTGTGGAAAGTTTTTTTAAAGTTAATGTGCGCGTTATACGCCGATAAATACGATACATTCAGCATAAATTACAGGAAAAGGAGACACAAGGGCTGTGCAAGAACACTTAATCTCAAAAGAGCTAACTTTTCTAAACTGTGCTTAAATCCTAGAAACACTGAACATTGGGGAAAAAGGGTAGTAGTTTTAGAAAATGTAAATAAAAAGTATTATCCAGTGCATTCCAATGGGCAATACATATAAAAGAGCTAAGGTAAACTGGGTGGCTAAATTCTAATGTAAAAAATAGTTTACAGAGAAAAAACAGACCAACATACACATGGGCCAAATGTCAACCTTTTTTTAACTGCATTGTCTCCTGACATTCGATGTGTACGATGGTTTACTGTTGGGATCATTGCCCCTAGAGCTGGAAGATGAACCTTGTGCCTGCATTATTAATTGGGGAGCTTAATTAATCAGATCATTGTGTGGGCTCTCTAATATAGGATTTGCTCACCCTCAAGGGGGGGGGGGGGGGATCTGTAAGAAATTACCCAGTCCAGTAAAATATATATGTCTCCTGTCTCTCAGAGAACAAAAGCTTTGTGCCTTCAATAGCATGCTAATGAAGGCCTCTTGAGCCCCCTAGGGAAAGAGAGCCTTGACTGATGGGGGCATGGCTAGCGGCAAGAGAAACTATTGGTTGGAACAGTTGGGATGGGATGGGCCTGAGCTCAGGGATCGTGTGCCCCAGGGAATTCTGGGTCTTTCGGAAGAGTTGTTTGGAAGAGCTGCCCTCCCTCCCACCCCTTTTTTCCTATGTTATGGTATGTCACAGCTTGCTGCGGTTTTCTTGACCTTGCCAGCAGTTAAAGTTGTTATAATGGGCTATGCCCTTGATGGAAAATCGGAAGTAGGCTGTCTGTCCAGCACTTATGGTAAGGACAGTCCCCACTTCCCTCTTTTGGTTAAGTACTCACAGTACGACTGTGACTGGCCCTGGTTGACTGTGTTCACATGTTATGTGTTGGAATTTAATAAAGCTGTGGCCTTGCCCTTTCCAACCTAATGGTTGTAAGTGTCTTATTTAATGGGGTAAAGGGCAAAGGTTGGGGGGACTTGATCCCATTGTGTTAAGTTAATTGGGACCTAAGTCCACTGCGCCTCAGCAGTCAAGTCAAATGTTATTCACTGTAATTAAGATTGCCATTTTGCTTTAGAGGGCTGGTGAAAACAGGTGGTGACCACTGGCCAATTTCCAGACTTCACGTCACCATATGGCTTTGGGATGTTAAGTTGGCTGTTTATGTCAGATAGGGTAACAAACTTTTAGATCTTGAAAGCTAGCTTCAGACACCACAATTCTATTAATTTTGGTTAGGCATCATAAGTAAGACTTGAGTTCCATTTAATTGTTTTCTTGAAAAAGATAGGATTGTGTCCTTTGATTGGATTCCTCAATGATAGTAAATTGAGGAAATGAGTATAAGAATAGCAGAAGATGGACCACTGTGAGAGACCTTAACTGAATACCAGAGAGGGAGACCTAATTAATCAGTTCCTGACTGTGCTATAGCATCTACAGCGAGGTCACACATTGCTGAGAGTGCATCATATGAGATCCACCCATGATCGTGCTTCCCACACGCCTGCTGCTGCGCGCGGGCAGCATGCTGTGTGATAGCTGTGTCCTTAGGACACAGCTGATCACAGATCAGGGTGAAGAGCCAATCACAGTGGCTCTTTACCACGTGTCCGTTGAAAGGGACATTTACACTGATAATCAAGGCATTGTGTGAAAGGGACATTTACACTGATAATCAATGCATTGATTATCATTGTCCTAAATATCAGTGCATTCCCAACAATGCCCACCAGTGCTCCCAATCAGTGGCCACCAGCGCTGCCATATGGGTACCGCGCAGTTGTCATTCAAAGTGTGACATCGCTGAAAGCTGAAAATTTGGGGTATAAGTGCTCAGTAGGCTAGTGGTTAAGGACAGTAGTAACATTGTATAAGCTTGTGAGTTGGTAATTTACCCGACTTAATTGGGTATTGTTGTTATGAATATGTGCTTGTGAGTTAAAATATATACCAGTTAGAATTGGTTCTGTAGTATTGGTGTAAAGTTTTATTGGTACTGCTGTTAATGTTTGCCTGCACTTTCTATGTCTTAATGCATTGTTATATATAATAATTCTTCATCGGTTAATAAGTTATTCATGTTTCATTTTTATGTAAAATATAATCTTTTTACAGTTTGTATGTGATTATTTATTAATGTCTGGATTGCTATTTGTGTAACAACCCCCCCACAACGAGCTCTAGCTCTGACCAGCCCACAGATACTCCTAAGACAGAGCAGCCTTCTCACAAATGACCAGAATTGGCAAGCTAGGCATGAATATTATGCATTCTTAGGTATCGTTACCTCAGGTAATTCTTCAATAAAAGAATGGATATTGGCTGCTTTGGCGGCCTGCTGTATTTCCTCAATGGAGACCACACGGGAGTTGTCCCCATAGGCAATGTTCTCAGCAATGCTACAATCAAACAGCACAGGTTCCTGGGACACAATACCAATTTGGGAACGCAGCCATTGCACGTTTAAACATTTTAGATCAATGTTATCAAATAGCTGTAAGTAAAACAAAAGAAAATTATGAAGGAATTTAAAGAATTGTATTTAGCTAACATTTCAACATAACACATCATAACAGACTCAGTGATTAAACTAACAACCCTTACTGTACACCACTCTTGAGATCTGCATGCTTCTTATATATATATAACTTATGCCATATAGATGCTTTCAATGAGCAACATGACTCTTTAGCACTCTTTTATTCAGAGTACCCTCTATCACCAAATTGCTCAGTACCCTGTTATTGCACCTGTTATTGCACCTAGTCCTTAGACAAGTGGGCTCTTTTTGGTATCCACTAGCCACAACTATCTTTTGATGAAGAACGGTTACTGAATTGGCTTTGACTGGATAGAACGCTAATGTTTAATAATATGATTTTAGCAACCTTCCAATCAATGCAATGTAGCAAACACTGGATTCTATCTATTTACTGTCAGTACGAATCATCCCTGGCTGCAACTTTAGGAGCTTTTTGTCACCATTTCAAATTCAGTTCCATAGTAAGTGCCTTGTTTGACTGCTCCTTTACCTCCTTCCTAAGGTAAACTGTAATACAAGTATTAGGTGAGCCAAGACACAAACGTGGCCTGTGGGTGAACATGAAATACAACTCTACAAACAATCCTTATGAATAACATATGCTACTCCATTGGTAGAAATACAGCACCCAATCAGTGATGTGTACAAACATGTCTCACCACTGCCCCCTGGAGGGGATCATAGAACCTCTGTAGGAGTTGGATAGAAGTGCTTTTCCCACATCCACTGCTGCCTACAAATGCCACAGTCTGACCGCTGGATATTCTTACAGACAATTCTTGCAGTACTGACACATCTGGACGAGATGGATAATTGAAGGAAACTTGACGCAGGTCTAAATTTCCATCACAGTTGCCCTATATATTAAAAGATATATAAAAATGAAATGCTGCTGATTCTAATAAGTTGTCATATCAATAAAGAGACAATAATAATAGTAAAATACTACTGTGTGTTACTGGAATCACAATGTTTGAGGCAGTCAGCAATGGAAAATGGCAGAGGGAGGAGAGCAGGCCTAGAATTAATCACATAAATGAACTTACTGGTTTCAGACCATGAAGACTGTAGCTGTCAATAGTTGGCTCTCTGTCAAACAATGCAAAAAGATGGGAAGCTGCAGATTTGGCTTTGGCATAGTCTGGAGCAAAGGATAAAGTCTGTCCTACTGACACAGCCCCATATGTTAGAATGATAAACACACTGTTGAGAAAGCAGAGTGATGAGGCCTCATAATAATGAATTGAAAGACATTACTTAATGACATTCAGGCAACTTAAAAAAAAATTGCTGACTAGAAAGTGGTTGGAAAGAAGACTCTCATTGAAACAAGACAAAGCAACAGGTTCCCATTAAAGCTGACCCTCAAAACTGACTAAACATACCTGCCTTTCACTCCTCCACAATTTCATTCACCTGCAGGAGAATCCCTGAGCAGCACATCAAGATCTCTCTACCTGCTCCTGCTTGACAGTACTGGGTGCCTGAGCGGCTAGTTACCAAACACCATAGATGTCATATGGGAAGAAGGAAAGTGAGCCCCCCCCCCCCCAAACTATGGCTCTCACAGCACTGTGATTGGTCAAAGCATGCAGGTCAGGTGCATGCTTTGGTCAATTAGCAGCCATCAATGGACTGCGATCTTGCAGTGCATTGACGGCCTTGCTGTTCATTATGGGGAGTTCCACGGGCACTCGAATAATGTTCTAAATTCGGCAAACACCCGATGTTCGAATCGATCAGGCTCATCAATAACAGCAACATTTTCGAAAAAGGCAGACACCCTAATAACCATCCTTCCAGCTCACAATAATTTTAGGTAAGTTGACCATAGGGCAATATTGGGAATCATATGCTTGCACACTTACAACACACTTCTTCTTTTACATTAATTCTAGGCCTAGTCTATAGGGGATCCTGCTGAACACCAGATGCCCATGAGACATGGGGCACCCCGATTACTAGGTGCATACACTCAAGAAAACCTTTCCTACCACTGCCAAGCAGGTGGACCCTCCTCCACCAGGCCACCACCTACTACTGACCTGGTTTTAGTGGCCACACTCCCCAAGTATTGGCTGTATTTATGTGGACTTCTTAAAAGACTATGGGCAATTTAGCATTTATAATCACAGCATAAACTGTACCTTACAACGGCTTACTCGAGCTGATAGTCCCCACTGAACACATCAAAAAGGCACCATTGGCACATTTAATTACTTTTTTCATTGTTTAGAACATTAACAAACAGTCAATTGGTTCCATGGTCTCTTTTCAAAATATAGTACTGAATGTATATTAGAGTTCAAGTATAGTTGTCATATTGTCAAGCTTTACAAGAGGGATGCTGTGGTACTCAGAAAACTGGCATAAACATGTCCTGCCATGATTTCCAAATTCCTCCTTGTCTAGTGATCTGGTTAGAGTCCAGATTTTCTCCTGAACCGGAAAGGACACATGCACACTCAGTGTCCTACATCTATCTCCTCATTGGACTCCTACAATTTAACCATTTAATACCTTTCTCCTCCCTCACTTGAGTGACAAGGACCATACCATTATAATAGGAAGTCCTGACTAACAGGGCATCCACCCCGCAATAGGTGCATTCTAGAAAATGTTAAGTTGGTATGGCCAACACAAACACACTTTAAGCTTTACCCTGTATAATCTACCATGTCATACTTACAGAAGCACTTCTTCGACGTTCATTCTACCTTCTTGAATTAAATAAGCCCCAAAACGATAGCTTGTCGCATAGGCAAAATATATGAATGACTGACTAAAGGCAAAACATATGCCATATATCTGAGCTTTACGTTGTGAATTCCTGAGGGGGAAAATAAAAAAAGAGAAATACACTTAAAAGGAAAATAGTCCTGGTAATAATGACACTCAATTTCTAAAATCAATGACTTATCCTTAATCTTTCAGACTTATATACCAAAATGTGATCACTTTCATTTTCAGAACTGCATCAAAACTACAACTGTTAGAATCTTATTGGGTGGTATGGCCATTACGAGTTTTTATTTGCTCTAGATTTTGTAATCTGGTAAAGTATACAGCCCAGTGATAGGGCTATGTCAGTAAACTAAAGCTTTTAAAGATTTCTGTATTGAGAGATATAAAGTTATCTATTGCTGACCTTCTTCTGAAAATGCTAAATGTCTTGTTATCTCTGGCTTCAGTACTTTGAGTCATTGACCCAGAACCAGCATGCAGATCAAGAAATGCAAAGTCAAAGCATCTGCTTCCTTTTTTCAGGTCAGTGACTGAGTAGTAAAAGAGTTTAGTTCCCGGTTGCGTTATGGCCCTTTACATATGAATGGGCATGTTTGGTGGCAGTACTGATGCCCACCTGAGAAGTATAGACTTTAAAAAATAAACATTTCCACTCACCTAGGTTTATGCAGTGAGAACTGAGCAATTAAACACCACTGACCACTCAGTTCTCCCCCTCCACTCTGAGCAGAGTTGTGACTGTCACCAGCTTTCTGCTCTGCCCCTGCAGTGCTCACTTGAGTGCTGGTGCCAGAAACCATGAATCAGACCGAGACAGAAGTACAGATAAATCACACTTGTTTAATAATAAAAGTAAATAAAACAAACATAGTCAAAACATAGCCAAAGTTCGGTAACCGGAACGGATAGTCAGACAAGCCAGAAAGTCATGAAGACAGAGATCAGCGTAGTGGAACAGCAAGCAGGATCTGGAGCCAGAAGGAATGTCAACCAAGCAAGCTTTTAACAGGAATGCAGGAGATAATCTCTGTGATGTTGACCAGGGTGAAGGCAGAGATCATCTGGGCTGGACGGCTTAAAGGTGTTGTATAGATTAGTTTAAAAAACAAAAAACAAACATGTCATACTTACCTCCACTGTGCAGTTCGTTCTGCACAGAGTGGCCCCGATCCTCATCTTCTGGGGTCCATCAGCAGCTGTCCCGGCTCCTCCCCGCAAGAGCTAACCCCCCTCTGGGAAGCACTCTCCCAAGGGGGTTCGCTTGTGGGCACGCTCCCATGTGATATTCTCGGCAGCCATCACTCAGCCCCGCCCTCGCGAGCCGCGTCATTGATTTGATTGACTGCAGCGGGAGCCAATGGTTGCGCTGCTATCAATCATCCAATGAAGAGCCCACAGGAGCTGGGGAAAAGCAACGCGGGATCGCACCCACGGAGATTCGGGGCTCAGGTAAGTAAAACTAGGGCCTCGGGGGGGCCAGAGAGTGCAAGGTGTTTTTTCCCCTTAATGCATAGGATGCATTAAGGTAAAAAAACACAAAGCTTTACAACCCCTTTAAGTAGACAGGACTGACAAGCAGGATATCATCAACAGGTGAGTAACTGTGGAGAGATAGGAGCTGGCAATTAGCCGACAGCTGAGCAGCCAGCTCAAAGGAGGAAGGGCTGAGTCCATCCCTGACAGCTGGGCTGTGGAGGGGGTGGGAGCTGCTGTCTCAGGCTCTCAGTGATTTGTTGACAGGCTGAGCCAACTTCCAGTCCAGGCTGCTGGGCAGATCCTATCCATTAGGGATCTATACAGATCCTGGACCAGCTGAGTGACGTCAGCCGACTGCAGATTATAGCCTGCTTTCAGTTGAAAACAGGTCAGGAGTGCAGTTAGTTCTGCACTCCTGTGACCTAAAGGAGAAGTAAAGGCAAAAATGTTTTGGCTCTGCTTCTCCTTTAACATGGCCACTGGCCATATTAACTTGTGGCTGGGTAGGCAGAGTTAGTAAAACCGAAGCTCTATTGCCTATTTTTACTTCTTATTCATCCACCAGTGCACGACACCTTAGTGTACTACAGTATGTTAAATATACAAACATTTCCCTGCACACTTACCAGCTAGCCAACAAAAAACCCAATCTGATCTTGTCTAACAATTCCTGTTAAAAGCAGAGGTTTTAGTTGTACAGCTTTGCAAATATATGTGGAAGCCGCAGTGTCAACATCAAGACTGTATATAGGAAGCTCTGTATATTGCAGTCCTAACTATATTTTTGATAGTCTTCAAGTTGGAGCACATATAGCAGTGGATAAATTAAAAGGCAAGTTTGACAGGATGGAGCCCACTCTTCCTTAAAGGCACAGGGAAGTCCAGCAAGAGCACAATGGCGACTGGAGGTATCCAATGTGTCCCCAGGCTGAATCCAGGGAATGAGCCATACAAGATGGCAACCACCCCAATTTTTAACTAGCCTTTGCAGTAAAGTGCACATGAAAGGGCAATTCACAACACAGACACAAATTTCCCAGGACACTTACTAGCTATTTAGCCTGCAAAAAAAAGTTCACCCTAATGTAGCCCCCTGTTCCTAAAATTGGGGCTATAGTGTAAATGTAGCTTTTGGCTGAGCTGTAAACAGATCAGATTTGATTGTATAGTTTATTTGGTTTTGCTCTAAACTTAACCACTTTCAGACCGGACCATTTTGCTGGCTGAAGACCACTTTTTGCGATTCGGCACTGTGCCGCTTTAACTGACAATTGCGCGGTCGTGTGACGTGGCTCCCAAACAAAATTGACGTCCTTTTTTTTCCACAAATAGAGCTTTCTTTGGTGGTATTTGATCACCCCTGCGGTTTTTATTTTTTGCGCTATAAACAAAAATAGAGCGACAATTTTGAAAAAAAAACATAATTTTTTTACTTTTTGTTATAATAAATATCCCTCAAAAATATATAAAAAACCTTTTTTTCCCTCAGTTAAGGCCGATATGTATTCTTTTACATATTTTTGGTAAAAAAATCACAATAAGCGATTATTGATTGGTTTGCACAAAAGTTATAGCGTTTACAAAATAGGGGATAGTTTTATGGCATTTTTAATTAATATTTTTTTTTTACTAGTAATGGCGGCGATCAGTGATTTTTATTGTGATTGCGACATTATGGCGGACACATCGGACATTTTTGACACATTTTTGGGAATATTGTCATTTATACAGCAATCAGTGCTATACAAATGCACTGATTTCTGTGTAAATGACACTGGCAGTGAAGGGGTTAACCAGTGGGTGGCAGTGTAAGTGTTCCTAGGGGGGGCGTGTTACTAACTGTGGGGGGCTGGGCTTTGTGTTAGTGAACACTGATCTCTGCTCCAATCACATGGAGCAGAGATCAGCGTCACTTGTTGCTAGGCAGAATGGGGAGATGCTGTTTACAATGGCATCTCCCCGTTCAGCCTCCCCGTGAGACGATCACGGGTATCCCCGCGGTGATCGAGTCAGCGGGACCCTCGACCGGTGGCGCACGCGATGGTAGGGCGGCATATAGAAATAGACATACCTGTACGCCAATATGCCTGCCCGTGCCATTCTGCCGTCGTACATCGTTGTGCGCCGGTCGGGAACTGGTTAACTGAGTTGTGCATTTCTCACTGTTGCCAGTAGGTGTCACTGGTACCACAGGCCAGTATGAGAATTACAACTAGGTTGAGCTATTTAAAGAGGAGTTCCCCTAAAAAAAAAAAAAATTGAAAGTCAGCAGCTACAAATACTGCAGCTGCTGTCTTATAATAATCGGACACTTACCTGTCCCCCCACTTCTCCTTCTCTCCCTCCCGCAGCTGTCAGTTAAAAAACTATACTGGGAGATCGGTGATCACAGCTGTACCTCCTGCTACACCAATCATTCACTGTATCCTCCTCCTCCAGCTCCCCTCCGTGTCCTTCTCCCCCGTTCCTCTATACTCCCTTCCATGTCCTTCACCCTCCCCCCTTCTTCTCCAGCTCCTTGTCCTCCTCTTCTGCCCCCCCCTCGTCTCCCGCGGTCGGCTTCCCTCCTCTCCCGCCAGCTGTGGGAATCTGTCAGGATGGAGAGCGGAGGAAGGGACCGGTCATTTACCAGTCCCTTCCTTTTCTGAATTGACACAGTGAGTGAAATCACCTCTGAGTCCTGTAAAAACTGAGCAGAGTAACCTGTGTGTTTACTCTGCTCAGTTTATGAATGGACAGGAGCCGCTGTCTTCTGTCCATTCATCTTAAATGCTGAGAAAAGGACTGGGGAAGCAATGTCCTCAGTTCCTTTCTCTATCTCTATCTGTTTAGACCCCTGATATCTCACCAAAGCACCCCCCCCCCCCCCCCCCAACGGGGTTAATTTTAAAAAAATTCAAAAAATATTTAAAAAAAATGAAATTGTAAACAAAGATGATAAAAAATGTAATTATAAAAAAATATATAAAATAAAAACAACTGAAGCCAACCCCCTGCCCTACCAACACTGTTCACTGCCCCAACCCCCTCCCCCCAAAAAGCATTGCGAACGAAAATAAAAATTAAAAATGAAATTGTAAAAAAAAATATGTAAAAATAAAAACTACTGACACCATCCACTACCCTACTGACACCATCACCGACACACACTGCTCACCAATTCCCCAGAAGCACTGTGAAAAAAATATTTAAAAAAATCATTTAAAGAAAATAATAAACAATAAAATTGTAAAAAATAGAGAAAATAATACAAACAAGACACACTGCTGTACTAACACTGTCCACTCCGCTACACCCCCCCCCCCCCCATCATACTGAAAAACAAAAACTAAAAAAATTAATTGTAAAATAATTGAAAAAGTACAATTGTAAAGAACCACTGCCCTACTGACACAATCCTGCACATACTACTCACCGCTGTACACTCCATACTCCTCACATGCACATACTACCCACTGCCATACACTCCGCACGTAAATTCCCTATTTAACATTACTACATTATGCATTATGTAAGTCCTCTCAGACTCTATTAAACCACACCCCATTTAAGCCACGCCCAATATGTAGCATGGTTTAAGCCATGCCCTCCTCCCTGAAATAAGTTTTTGCAGGTTGGGATGTATTCCCAGGGGAAGTCACAAGACTGATGAAACCGGTAGGAGGAGCTTGATTGGCTGACGAGAGAGGTACCAGCAAGTGTTGCAGAGCTGGCATAGGACAGGGGGAATGCCTTGAAAACCAGGGCTGCAGAACTGGACCACAGGTGACAATGCAATGCATGAAGACACAATTATCACATGGTGGATGTTAATATGAACTTTTGCTGTTTAGTTTAAATACTCATCAAAGATTAATTGAAAGTCACGGAGCACAAGCACTTTGTTTTAATATAAATGAACTGTTGCTGTTTAGTTTAATAACCTCATTCAGGACCGAGGGCAATATCACGGAGCACAAGCACTTTATTTATAATGTTTATATGTTGTTATGCTTTAGACATTCATGTTATATATAGTGTTTATTGGATTCATATAGTTATATATTAGTATTGTTTCCATATATATATCAGCACCGCACAGTGTGTTATATATATGTAGCGCTCACCACCTTTAGGTGGGTGCTAGTTAAGTAAGTGTTAGGTAAACTTGCCAGGGCCTTGCACTTTAAGGCCTGGTTGTTCTGTTTGGTTTGGATGGGAGGAGTGACAGAGTAGAGAGAGGAGGGTCTGCCCTGAAAGATCTCCCTTACCTTCTATTGAAATGTTCTAGAAGGAAGGCGGGCTGGGGAGGGGGTGCAGGCAGTTTGTATGGAGAGCCCTGGACGAATCATTAACTTGTATTGGCAGGGTCAGGCCTCGCATATAAACTGGGGGTCACATATTCCTACGGGGAGATGGGAGGAGTTGGATCCAGAACAACAGCAAAAATGTAACCCATGAGGAGCAGGCTTGAAGGCCTGGGGGTTCAGAGACCCCAGCACTGGATAGCAGGAACAAAACCTGAAGGCCTGAGGGTTCAGAGACCCCAGCGCTGGATAGCAGGAACAAAACCTGAAGGCCTGAGGGTTCAGAGACCTCAGTGCCCCCTTTTGTTTCAACTGAAATATTCAGTTACAACTATATCTAGGATATATGTATGAATGTACATACATATTGATTTATATTTTCAGGATTATGATATGTTAGCAACTCTTTATAGTTCACACTATACTGTAGAACTACTCTGTTCTCACTTGCAGGACACATCCACTCTTTGACCTCAGTGAGTTCCTCTGACCAATCTCTGTAGCAAACACGGAGGAATTTGAGAGTGCTCATTTTCTGAGCAACATATGTGGTGTAGCGCTAATACCATCTTTTATGATCGAGATATTGGGGCAGAAAATGACAGAACATGTTTCTTTTTATGTTTTTAATTGTCAATTGAATGTTCATCTGCTAGATCACCCTAACACATGTGAGTGTACCTTAAAAGTAAACTTTTGTATACTATTGAGCTGTAACAATAATACTCTACTTTTGAATGTTATTGCTCTGTTATACTTACCTTTTTTACAATTATGTTATATATTTCTTTTTCCTCTTCTACATAACCCTGAAGAAGGAGATTTTTATACCCCAAAATGCGTTGGATGCAAGAGGATCATATCTGTTATGTATTATGTATGGTGACAATGCTACAGATGCATATACATTCCATGTTCAATACATATAACTTTTTTATATGATGTGCTTAAAGTGGAAGTAAACTCCCCTATCGTTTTCAGCCAAGGAAGCTGCCATCTTTGCCTCTGTTTAATCTTCAACTGCTATGGTGCTGCACATGTGATCCGTTATGACACCAGTCATTGGATGGTTTGATAGTTTGGCTGAGAGCACAGCCAATGTGCAGTTAGCATTCCCGGCATGCCTTTTTTTTTTAACTGTTTAAATCCTTGGGTTTACTTCCACTTTAAATAAATAATACTTATTTATTATAATACTCTATCTCAGTATACTTGTGCCTTAAAATTCCACATAAGGCCCCTTTCACACTACCGATCCGTTCAGGTCCGCCTGTCAGTTTTTCAGGCGGACCTGAACGGATGCTCCATAGAGCTCTATGGAGCGTCGGATGTCAGCAGTGACATGTCCGCTGACATCCGACCCGCTCCGATCCGAATCTCCCATAGGAGAAAGCAGAGCTGTGACACGTTCGTCCCTGCGCAGTGTGCAGAGACGGACCTGTCCTCTGCCTGCTCAGCGGAGATCGCTCTGGTGATCCCCGCTGAGCAAGCGGATATCCACGGGGTGGATGAGCACTGATCCGCCCCGTGTGAAAGGACCCTAAGGGTTTTTTTTATTCTTTGGCTCAGTTGCTAGGAGGACACTACAAACCAGTGCACCGACCGACCCCCTTGTGGAATTTCTACAGGTGTTTTCTACTATATTTAACCACTTCCCACCCGGCCAATGCATATATACGGCCGGGTGGGAGCCGTCTACTCCTGATAGGACGTTCCTGAACGTCATTCAGAAGTAGCGGGATCGCGCGTGCGCGTGCCCGCGCAGCGGCGCGGTCCCGATGTGCTTGTGTCACCCGGACACGGCACATCTGAGATCGGCAGGAGGGCTCTGTGATTGGCCCTCCTGATCACATGACGGCTGTGTCCAATCACGGCCGTCATGTGATGTAAACAAACAGCCGGTTGCTAGGCAATCGGCTCTCCTCTCCTCACACGGAAGTCATCGCTGAGGAGAGGAGAGCAGAACGCTGCAGCCGGCTGATGATCAGTGAGTATGGGCTGCTTTTTACAGCTTTTTACTCACTGATCATCAGTCTAGTGTCAACACACAACACACCACACAGTACAAACACAGTCCCCACATATGTCCCCAAACCACACATGTCCCCAAAACATACATGTCCCCAAATAATAAAAACACATGTCCCTAATAATAAAAACATGTCCCCCACATATGTCCCACTAAAATCACATGTCCCAATGATTATCTGCACACATATGTACGTGATCACCTGCACACATATGTACATGATCATTTGCGTACATATGTCCGTGATCACACAAACCAATTATTATACACTTAACGGAATTTTTTTTACCAAAAACATGTAGCAGAATACATTTTGGCTTAAATTTATGACAAAATTTGATTTTATTGGATTTCTTTTCAAATAGAAAAAAGAAAATATTGTTTTTTTTCCAAATTTCCGCTTTTTTGGCGCTTATATCGCAAAAAATAAAAAACGGAGTCGTGAATAAATAACACCAAAATAAAGCTCTATTTGTGCGAACAAAATGATAACAATTTCATTTGGGTACAGTGTAGCATGACCGCGCAATTGTCACTGAAAGCGCGAGAGCGATGAAAGCTGAAAATTGGGCTGGGAAGGAAGGGGGTGAAAGTGCCCTGTATTGTAGTGGTTAAACTTATAAATTGATGTGGTTGCCCTCCTTTTTGTATGTTTTTTAAATATGTCAAATATGCTTACCTCTGTTCTGTCCTTTCCAAGAGATCTAGTCATCTGGCTCATGTACTTTCACCTTCCTCTGCGCCTCTGTCACAGTTTTAGGAAAGCCATATCATAGAATGGACAACACAGAGGTAAGTGCACTTAGCACATTACACTCACCTCTCGCTGTCCTTTCCAGAGATATTTCCTGGAGTCCTTATTTAATAGTATTACATTTTGTTTATTGCAAAAAAAATAATAAAAAATGAATACTAACTTGAATGGTTTCTGTAAGCTTTCAGTATAATTCTTCTCAAATGTTGTCTCCCTTGTTAATGATACAACAGTTCGAATATTATCCACAGCTTCAGTTGCAATCTGTTGGTTTATTTATCAGGAAAATAACAAAATAAAACAAGGACTAAATGCAT
Organism: Lithobates pipiens; assembly: GCF_037356315.1. NCBI lineage: Eukaryota > Metazoa > Chordata > Amphibia > Anura > Ranidae > Lithobates > Lithobates pipiens. Next base: position 126,857,802 of record NW_027507764.1, read on the forward strand.
TATGCCTTTAAAATATTTTTTTAATTTTACAAAACACACAAGTACCAGATGCAGAATATGGTTACCATTTGTCCCTGTCTGCCAGTAACAGTCCCTATTAAAAGGAGTCTGTCCCTGGAAATTGAGCTTCCCCCAAGTTGTCCCTGGCAGCCCAGTGGTGTAGTGCTGGGTTGTCACTTGCACTGAGCACTTGTATCTTTTTCACTGTGCTGCAGTGACATGTGCTCTACAGTTATTGACTTCTTCAGACCTCAGACACAGCAGATTTACAGAGCACATGACACAGCTGGACATCTTCAGATGTCAAAGGGAAGTAAGCATGATGTGTCTTTCATCTGCTGCATTAAGTTTCCTTGTCTGACCCCTGGGTCTATGGTCCTAAACGCTGCCTCGTCTATTGTGCTAGCAGTGCCATGTGATTAGACATTAGAGCAAACAGGAGCTAAGGGGAAATACAAATCAATATTTGGTGGGACCACCCTTTGTCTTGAAAACAGCATCATTCCTGACGTGGAGATTTCACTATACGCTATGCACAAAGCATGTCTCTTGCGCTAAACCCGTGTCCCCCGCATTTCCCCAAGTAAATGGACATAGTCACCGTCTTAGCTTCATCACTCGACTGTCTGCCCTCAGAAGCACAGGCACCTTTATTAATTGGCAACAAAAGGAAATGACAAACAGGAAGTCATGGCCCCAACAGCCAGTCACTTCCTCCATGCAAAATGACATCACAGGAAATTACGGCACAGGAAATGACTACACAGGAAATGACCACACTAAAGGGGAGGGCATCCGCTATATTGGTCAGCATGGGGCCCACTCAATACTGCTCAGAGTAACCAGTATCCAGTGAGATCATTCTACTTGTTCTTACAGGCTTGAGAAGATCTGCGGGGACATTGCTACTGCTGTTGTCAATATACGATACGAGTACATTAAAGCGGGAGTCCACCGGGACTCCGCGTTTTTTTTTTTTTTTAAAAGCCAGCAGCTACAAATACTGCAGCTGCTGACTTTTAAAATAGTGACACTTACCTGTCCAGCGCGCCCGCGATGTCGGCACCCGAAGCCGATCTCTAGGTCGTCTGTCGGGTCCTGCCGCCGCCATCTTGGGTATGGGAATCAGGAAATGGAGCCTTTCGGCTTCATTTCCCGGTTCCCTACTGCGCATGCGCGAATCACGCTGCGCATGAAGGATGGTCCCCGCTGCCTCTGGGATCTGTGTGTTTCCCAGCAGGCAGCGGGGCAGTTGGCGGGAAGGGGCGGGCACTTGCGGAAAGGGGCGTAAGTTACGCCCCCTTCCGCAGAGAGCTATCCCGGAAGTGGGTGCAGTTACCTGGATTATCCAGGTAACTGCACCCCCCTCCCCCCTGAAAGGTGCCGATTGTGGCACCGGAGGGGGGGAGGGTTCCGATGAGCAGAAGGTCCACTTTAGGGTGGACCTCCGCTTTAACAAGGCAGATATCAATATCCTCTTATTAAAGCAGATATGTATCCAAAAGGGATAGCATATTTCTCTTCCGTTAATTTACTTTCTATTTTGTTAATTTATAAAAATAAACTATTAACACTTCTATTTCTGAAAACAGATTTGTTTCCCACCATCCTAAAACTTTTGCACAGTACTGTGTGTGTGTGTATATACTGTATACGTATATAAAGAAGTATAAAAATGTAAAGCTATGAAACAGTTATAATGAAAAACAAAAAAAATGTACCTTCCCAGCCTGTTGAAGCTCCTTTTTATCTCGATTTGCAAAGCCAGTCAGAGCTCTGGTCTCCAGTAGTCCAGTGGTCACAAGAATGGGAGTCATTGCCATGATCAGCAGAGACATCTCCCAACCAAATATAAAAGCAATTATGATGGACAGACCCATACTGCCCAAATTCTGTGCAACTAAGCCAAGCCTGGATCCTGTTGCCTTGGTCAAGAATGAATAAACAGAAAAATATAGAAACTCAATAAATAACGCAATAAATGCATGAAAACTATTGCATGACTGTATAACTGAAATATTATGCATTCACTGCAATGCTAGGTATCTTTCTCAACAGGTTTTCTATATTTCTCCATTAGGTACATACACTATTTTGTCAAAAGTATTGTGACACCTGCCTTTACACGCACATGAACTTTAATGGCATCCCAGTCTTCGTCTCTAGGGTTCAATATTTAGTTTTCCCACCCTTTGCAGCTATAACAGCTTCAATGTTTCTGGGAAGGCTGTCCATAAAGTTTAGGAGTGTGTCTATGGGAATGTTTAACCATTCTTCCAGAAGCACATTGGGGAGGTCGGGTACTGATGTTGGATGAGAAGGCCTGGCTCGCAGTCTCTGCTCTAATTCATCCCAAAGGTGTTCTGACGGGTTGAGGTTAGAACTCAGTGCAGGCCAGTCAAGTTCCTCCACCCCAAAATCGCTCATCCATGTCTTTATGGACCTTGCTTTGTGCACTGGTGTGCAGTCATGTTGGAACAGGAAGGGGCCATCCCCAAACTGTTCCCACAAAGTTGGGAGCAAAAAAATTGTCCAAAATGTCTTGTCTATGCTGACGCCTTAATAGTTCTCTTCACTGGAATTAAGGGGTCAAGCCCAACTCTTGAAAAACAACCCCACACCATAATCACCCCTCCACCAAATGTTTTTGAAGGGTTGCCCAACACTTTTGGTGATATAGTGTGGATGAGAGAGTTTGGGGTGGAGGAACTAGACTGGCCTGCACAGAGTCCTGACCTCAACACGATAGAACTTCTTTGGGGTTAATTAGAGCTGAGACTGCGTGCCAGGCCTTCTCGTCTAACATCAGTGCCTGACCTCACAATGCACTTGTGGAAGAACATTCCCATAGACACACTCCTAAATCTTGTGGACAACCTTCCTAGAAAAGTTGAAGCTGTTATAGTTGCAGAGGGTGGGCCAACGCAACATTGAATCCTACAGACTAAAGCCTCATACACGCGATCAGATTTTCTGCAGACAAAACCTCTGACTTTTGTCCGAAGGGCTTCGGCCCCAAACTTGTCTTGAATACAAACGGCACACAATTGTCGGCCAACAAACACAAACGTAGTGACGTACTACATGGCTTTTCAGCTCTTTAGAGCCACCCTTTGGGCTCCTACTGCTAATTTCATGTTGGTAGAAGTTTGGTGAGTGTTGATTGCGCTTTTAATTTCGTACTTTTCATTTCACGATTTTCAGTTAGTTTCTGAATGGCCATTTGTCAACCAGCCATGTTTCAGAATTGGAGGAGATAACATGTTATTTATTATTGGCCTTGGAGATATTGCTTTGACCCAAGTCCAGTCCAGGAACAGGAGGAGGAGGATTTCTTGGACCAAAAATTGGTTACTTTATTAATCGTGATCAATTATGTCATATGCCTTTGCTGCAGGAGCTCCAGGAAAATAATTCAGATGATTTTCGGAATTATCTCCGGATGACGGACCCCTGCTTTCACCAACTCTTGGCATTGTTGACCCCCTATATTAAGAAGCAGTACACATGTATGAGGCTTTTATTTTATTTTTTGCTTGAATAATGATTTGATCTGGTATATTTTCTATATTTTTGGATGTGTATCAGCGGCTCCTGAAGAGCACGCGCTATGTGGTTTTTCAAAGTTGAAGTTATGCCTGAACTGCAGTTTTGTTTGGGTACAATTGTCTAAATTAGACTTCGGCATCAGTCTGACTGGACTGTGACATGTTCAGCCTGGCCATAGGGGGCGCTGTCTCTTCTGGCAGGCATGGAACTATGGTCTGGTTAGGTGCTTAAATTAATCTCTCTCGGAGCCCGCCCAGTGGGAGTGGCGTTCTCACTGTGCTTTCCGGGAAAGGGTATTTAAGATGCGGACGTCACGTGGTTCGGGGTTCCGGTCCAGAATGATGTACTGACTTCATGGTCCTGGTCCTCCTGACCAGACCCCAGGAAGGCTATGGCCTGGGGTGCGGATCCACCCCATTTTGATGTCTTGGGGCTGGCTAGCCCGATGCAAGGAAACTAAAGGGGGATTCTGAGGTGGTTGGGTGCTGTCTCCGGTTTGGGAGAGACCCAGTGACTTCAAGCATTCAAGGGGTGGACTCTTTAGAAAAAGACCACGTACGGGTTGGTTTCCTAGTGAGAGCCTGGAAGGGCTGAAGTACCCAAGAGAATCCGGTCTCGTAGATACCGCCAAGCTGGCTGAAAGATCTAGGTATCTTACGAGTGTTCTTCGAGTTTAGCTTCCCTGCATGTTCTACAACAACGTCTATGGCAGAGACATTATCTTGTACGTTCTACAACAACATCTGTGGCAGAGACTTGTTCCCGAGTAAGCACCTTGTTGGCTGCTAGGCCTTGTGAGAGAAGGACTGTCCAACTTGAGTGAACATCCGGTTGCGAATGGCTATTCTCTGGATGCAGTCAAAGTAAGCAAGTTCTTCAACATTTTGACTTTGACACTAATGCCCCGTACACACGAGCGGACTTTTCAACATCCAAAGTCCGAAGGACCGAGTCCGTCAGACTATCCGATCGTGTGTGGGCTGCAACGGACTTTTGATTCGCCAAAGTCTGACGGACTTTAGAAATGAAGCATGCTTCAAATTTTCCCGAAGGAACTCCGCCGGACCCGGTCCCCTTCGAAAACTCCACTCGTGTGTATGCTACTCCGACGGACTAAAACCGACGCTAGGGCAGCTATTGGCTACTGGCTATGAACTTCCTTATTCGAGTCGGGTCGTACATCATCACGTTCGAATCCGTCGGAGTTTAGTGTGATCGTGTGTGGCCAAGTCCGTTCGGCCGAAAAGTCTGTCAGAACTCCATCGGAACTCCGGCGGAACTCCGGCGGAACTCCTTTGGAAGTCTGTCGGACATAAGTCCTCTCGTGTGTACGGGGCATAAGAGTACCTGAACTTCCTTTCCAACCCTCTGATCCCAATTTAAGAGACTGTTCATTGTCTACATTTTGCAAACAAAATCCATTCAAGTGCATCTGTTGTCAGTCTGATGGACTTGTGTACACACGCTTGGAAAATCAGACAACACACATTTGTCCACGGAAAATTTTAAAGCCTGCCATCCAACATTTGTCCATGGAAAATCCGACAATTGTCCAATGGAGCAAACACACTGTCAGATTTTCCAGCAACAGCCTGTCATCACATAATTCCCATTGGAAAATCCGATCGTGTGTATGAGGCTTAAGAGTGGGATGCCATTAAAGTTCATGTACGTGTAAAGGCAGGTGTCCCAATACTTTTGACAATATAGTGTATTTTCAAAACTATGAATGCAGGTCACAACAATGTGCTGAATGAAAGGTCATAGCAATATGCTGGGCCCTCATGGCACAGCTCAAAGGGGTCTGCAGATCTCTTTCCCTGTTTTCTATTTTATGCAGGTTGCCATTGGTTGCCACAGTTTCCCTGGGAGCAACAGCCATGGGATTGGTAGGCAAGGGCTAGCAGCGGATTGGACAGAATCGGCGGGTGCAAAAACCCACGCAGAGGGAGCCAATAAAAGGAGCTGAGAGCGGCGGTGTCACTGAACGTTTTGGACCAGACAGCAAAGCCCACTTACCCTCCCTATTTTCGTCAAGTCATGATGTTGTCCAAGTGGGAGAGTAGTCGTCCAGCATTGTCTGCATGAACACCGTTTAATTTGTTTACTGCATTTTAGCCAGGATGGCTTTATATTAATTTAAAATTTGAGTACTGTCAGATTACCCCGTTGATAACACCGTGGCCATATAATTTGCCAAAATAAATAAAATATGTTTGAAATGTATTAATAGTTTATGTCTCTTTATTAATTAAACCCATTTATGTTAGCCCATGGCTATCTGCCATAAAAATTTGACATGTTGCATATTTGCATGGGTGCAGCACATAGTAAAAAAACAGAAGTAAAAAAAAAAAAGAAGGCAGCACAACATGTGTTAAAAAAAAAGCATAGCAGCACAATGCATTTTTTAAAAAACATGCCAGCGTATGCATTATGCGCATTATGCTTGAGGTATGGTGGGACAATTTCTCACGTTTATGTGCGTTGCCTTGGGCAGCCCATTCAAAATTTAAAGACTGACATGCACCTCTCAGAAATTGGACCTGCACCCCTTTTTGACAACGTATGTTTTGCCGCGTACACACGGTTGGACTTTCCTTTAGGGAAATGTACGATGTGAGCTTGTTATCGGAAAATCTGACCAAGTGTATGCTCCATCGAACATTTGCTGTCGGAATTTCCGCCCACAAATGTTTGAGAACAGGTTCTCAAATTTTCTGCCAACTTCACTTTGTTGTCGGAAAGTCCGATCGTGTGTACACAAGTCCGTCGCACAAAAGTTCACTCATACTCGGAATCAAGCAGAAGGAGCCACACTGGCTATTGAACTTCCTTTTTCTCAGCTCGTCGTACGTCTTGTATGTCACCGCGTTCTCAGGTTCGGAATTTTGGGCCAACATTTGTGTGATCGTGTGTATGCAAGACAAGTTGGAGCCAACATCCTTCAGAAAAAAATCCACGGTTTTGTTGTCGGAAAATCCGCTCGTGTGTACGGGGCAGTAGTGTTCTGCCTTGCATAGCACGGTGTGCTATGGTGTGTTGGGGTGGCATTCGGAACCACATTGCAAGTAACATATGATGCTTCATGTCTAACGTTTATGTTTCTACAATGCAATATTGTAAACGAGGCCGAGGGAAGTTGCACTTTGCAAGGGAATTTGTTCCAGAGCATAGTGAATGCAGTGAAGTTTAACTTTGTAAAGAATACCCAATCTTGTGCAAAGAAAAAAAAAAAAAACTGCATTTTTGTTTACACATGATTGGATGGTGGAAGAACTTTGCTTCATTCATGAAATTCTGGGGCACATTCCCATGCAAAGTGAACTGCCTATTTGCCTTTAGTAAACCAACCCCTTTGCAAATAGTAGAACAAATAAATAATAATAATAGTTACGGTCTGGATTTGTGAAGCCTCCATAGAAAGTCTGGTTGTAAGAGCTCCAGTGCTATTTTTCTTATCATCAAACCATGCAATATCCTGTTTTACAAATAAAATGTCATTGATTGAAGAACTGTTTTTTACAATGATATACACACATACAGACGAATACAAGCTTACTAACCTGCCTTAACATTGCTTTAAATGCCATGCGTCTCAGCCGCATAGTTAAAACTTCACCTGATCTTCCAAACATGAAGCCCTAATGTGTAATAAAACATTTGTTTCGTTATTTGAAACGTTTCAATATCAATAGCGATCAACATAAAACAAGGAAAGTACTTTCAATTGTTGACCATCATATAGAAGCTGTTTCCATACACCACACTGATGATGGCAACAAGTTTAAAACAGCTGCATGTGGTTTGGAATAAACAGCTTTATGACATTAGGCTTTATCTGTGCTATACACTAGTTGGTCTATAGATGTATAATAAAGCATTCGGGTTTGACTTGAAGAAAAGGTGGTAACCCTACTTAAGAGGCTCTACTGTGCTACATTCGCTGAAAGTGATTCTTGTGTGACATGAAAAGAATGGCCTAGTAGAGCAAAAGATTATAACAACTAATGACACAGTAACAGCTACAAATACAAAACAATTACGTTATACATACCTCCCAACTTTTAAACTTCAGAATGAGGGACACTTGAGGGAGGAACCTGCAGCATGCGTAGCGTTGCAAATTGGGTGTGGCCAAATGCTTAAGAGTGGGAAGCGCTGAAGGGGAGTGCTTCATCTTTCCATCTATTAAATCTTCTGCCCTTGTTGTTTTAACTTTGGACAGTAAATAACTTATACATCCCACTTCCTGTTTCTTGCCTGGTTAAAAAGCCTAGGCTTATGACATCATGCATAGCTCTCTCTCTAGTTTTCCAGGAAGGGAGGGGGGATGAGTCATAAGAGGGGCAATGAGAGCTGTGGTGCTGCAGAGCTGGAGGTGTGCCTCTGTGTGTCTGTGTAAGTCCAGGAAGTGAACAGGCAGCAGCTTCAGCTGCCTGCAGTTAAAATGGATGCAGCCAGACTCAATAGAGGGAGATTTCTGCAGCATATTTGGCAAGTACAGAATTACAGTATATATAAAATAATATGCAAAGTGGTTGGAGAGAATCTTCAGAATGCAGTTCCTCTTTAAAAAAAAAGGTGCTTCCTCGAACATATAAAAAAATCTTTAAATGCCCCAAGCTGGACTCTCAAAGACACAAACCCCAGTACGATCATTAACCACTTCCCGCCCACGCTATAGCCGAATGACCGCCACAGATTAATTGCTGGCTGGGAGGGCATCAGCAGACGTCCTCCCGTGCATGAGCTGCCTGCGCACCCCCCTGCGAGGCGCGCATGGTGCGCTCTGTGATCACTGAGTCAATGAGACTTGGCTTATCCTGGCCTCTCATGTTGAAAGCGCGAGGGAAAAAAAAGCCGATCACTGGCTTCTGACAGAGGGATATTGTCCCGAACAGGGAGAGGCACTTCAGCTATGCAGTGCCTACCAGTGCCACCTGCCAGTGCCCAGCAGTGCCACCTACAGGTGCATAACAGTGCCACCTATCAGTGCTGCCAACCAGTGCCCATCAGTGCCTCATCATCAGTGCCACCTATCAGTGCTGCCTATTAGTGTCACCTACCAGTACCCATCAGTGCCGTCTATCAGTGCCACCTACCAGTTCCATTCAGTGCCATCCCTCAGTGCCTTTCAGTGGCACCTCTCAGTTCCCACCAGTGCTACCTATCAGCGCCCATCAGTACCACCTTATCGGTGCCCATCAGTGCAGTCTATCAGCGCATATCAATGAAAGTGGAAAATTACCTGATTTCAAAATTTTATAACAAACTATGAAACTTTTTATTTTATTTAATTTTTTTTACATTTTCTGTCATCTTCCTTTTTTTAAGCAAAAATAAAAAAAAACATCAGTGATTAAAAACCACCAAAAGAAAAAGCTCTATTGGTGTAAAAAAAAAGATAAAAATGTAATTTGGGTACAGCATTGCATGTCCACGCAATTGTCATTCAAAGAGTGACAGCACTGAAAATTGGCCTGGGCAGTAAGGGGTTTAACTGCCCAGTAAGCAAGTGAGTAAAAAAAAAATAAGAAAAACAAAAAGATTCTGTTACAAATGGTTTTGCACAAACCATGGAAGAGTGCATTACGCTAAGTTTGGAAGGATTCAGGAGTGCGTTTCGTACAAGGTGTAAGGGTCAGGAGTGTGTTTTGTACAAAGTGCATAGTTCAGGATGCATTGTACAGGGTGCAAGGTTTAGGAGTTAGTTAACCACTTCTGCCCTGGACCATTTTGCTGGCCAAAGACCAGATAACTTTTTGCGATTCGGCACTGCGTCGCTTTAACTGACAATTGCGCGGTCGTGCGACATGGCTCCCAAACAAAATTGACGTCCTTTTTTTTCCACAAATAGAGCTTTCTTTGGTGGTATTTGATCACCCCTGCGGTTTTTATTTTTTGCGCTATAAACAAAAATAGAGCGACAATTTTGAAAAAAAAACATAATTTTTTTACTTTTTGTTATAATAAATATCCCCCAAAAATATATAAAAAACCTTTTTTTTCCCTCAGTTAAGGCCAATATGTATTCTTTTACATATTTTTGGTAAAAAAAAAAACAACAATAAGCGATTATTGATTGGTTTGCACAAAAGTTATAGCGTTTACAAAATAGGGGATAGTTTTATGGCATTTTTATTAATATTTTTTTTTTACTAGTAATGGCGGCGATCAGTGATTTTTATTGTGATTGCGACATTATGGCGGACACATCGGACATTTTTGACACATTTTTGGGAATATTGTCATTTATACAGCAATCAGTGCTATACAAATGCACTGATTTCTGTGTAAATGACACTGGCAGTGAAGGGGTTAACCACTGGGTGGCAGTGTAAGTGTTCCTAGGGGGTGGCGTGTTACTAACTGTGGGGGGCTGGGCTTTGTGTTAGTGAACACTGATCTCTGCTCCAATCACATTTTTTTTTTTTGCGCTATAAACAAAAATAGAGCGACAATTTTGAAAAAAACGCATTATTTTTTACTTTTTGTTATAATAAATATCCCCCAAAAATATATATAAAAAAAAATTTCCCTCAGTTTAGGCCGATACGTATTCTTCTACATATTTTTGGTAAAAAAATGTCAATAAGCAATTATTGATTGGTTTGTGCAAAAGTTATAGCGTTTACAAAATAGGGGATAGTTTTATGCCATTTTTATTAATATTTTTTTTTTTTACTAGTAATGGCGGCGATCAGAGATTTTTATTGTGACTGCGACATTATGGCGGACACATCGGACATTTTTGACACATTTTTGGGAATATTGTCATTTATACAGCAATCAGTGCTATACAAATGCACTGATTTCTGTGTAAATGACACTGGCAGTGAAGGGGTTAACCACTGGGTGGCAGTGTAAGTGTTCCTAGGGGGTGGCGTGTTACTAACTGTGGGGGGCTGGGCTTTGTGTTAGTGAACACTGATCTCTGCTCCAATCACATTTTTTTTTTTTGCGCTATAAACAAAAATAGAGCGACAATTTTGAAAAAAACGCATTATTTTTTACTTTTTGTTATAATAAATATCCCCCAAAAATATATATAAAAAAAATTTTCCCTCAGTTTAGGCCGATACGTATTCTTCTACATATTTTTGGTAAAAAAATGTCAATAAGCAATTATTGATTGGTTTGTGCAAAAGTTATAGCGTTTACAAAATAGGGGATAGTTTTATGCCATTTTTATTAATATTTTTTTTTTTTACTAGTAATGGCGGCGATCAGAGATTTTTATTGTGACTGCGACATTATGGCGGACACATCGGACATTTTTGACACATTTTTGGAACCATTGTCATTTATACGTGCAAAACAAAAAAAGGGGGAAAACACTGAACACTGCGCTCCCTATGCAAATGACAAAAATTGTGATGTGACACAAAACAGCAGCTAACATACAAACAAACTAAGTCTAAGTAACAAATAGTGACAAACAATTTAGCGCTAAAATGTCAAAAAAGTGACCACAAGCATCAAAACGCTAGCGTTTCCTGCTCCCCATATTGCTCTTTTTATACAACACATTGGATCACGTGATTTTTTTGGATATCATTTTTATGTAATTCGTATTTTTATAAATAAATCTTTCAATGGTAGAATTTCACTATGCGAGGCATTGTGTCCATACTTTTCGTTTATGGTGAACCCGCTCCGAGCTCCTAGCTGACTGGAACCTTCGAGAGACAGCGGAGAACTCCTTGAGACCTGTGTTGCACCAATCTTGAAGCTGGTGAACGGAGAAGGTATCGACTACTCTGATGGTGATCCATGATCTAACGTACACGAATCGTGTGTGACGTATACAAGCCTGCATGACACATTTGCTATATAGTAGTTTGTGTCCATCACTTCCGGTAAGGGTATCCACCTTTTTCTGCAAGATTTCTGGCTGTGAACTGAAGGCTATATACAGTTTATGTCAACGGAATATCTGGACTCATGCTCTACACTATTCTGCATACATGCAGGCATCAGATGGATAATAAATGAGTGGAGCCTAGCAGGACATGCAGCAGTGTGAATATTCATCCAGCACAGCCAGGGATTGGTGGGCTAGCCAGCAGGAGTAATGCGGCAATGAGAGAGAGTGCAGTACCAGTACCTGGTAGCAGAGCCTGATACGATGAGGAAGGCCTCTCTTACACCTCTGACTCAGGGCCCCTGATAGTGTAGACAGAAGGCGCAGCAATGCAGAGTGGCAGGAGTGCCTGTAAGTCTTGCTAGCAGCAGAGTGGGTGAAGTCGTCAGATGGCTCCAACAAGCTGGTGAGCAGGCGGGCAACTGGTGGGTGGCAGACTGAAGCAGGTGGTACTGGCGACAGCAGGCAGGTGAGGCACACACTGGTAGCAGACTGAAGAACAGCAAGCACAGGAGAATGAGTCCGGAAGCAGAGTCACGCAAGCCGGGTCATACACTGGCAGGACAGATCAGGTACAGAGGAGCAGGAAATAGTGTGGTCTGGGTGCAAGCAGAGTCAGTAGCCAATCAGTGCAGTAGGAGCCAATGGAGCAGGCAGGAGCGGAGGTCAAAGGCAAGCCAAAACTGGAGGATCCAGGAGAGGACTTTTCTATGAGAGCACAAGGCTGGTATCTCTGGAGGAGCCTAGAAACCCAGTTAAAGGATGCAACCTGGATCAACACCCATACAGTATCGCCGGGTCGGCTGAAAGAAAACTGGTACTGTATGGCAGTTCTTTAAATCTCTCAAAATCTCTTAATGCTTTACTTCAGTTGACAAGTCTGTGGCAGAGATTTTGTTTGAGCATCTCTCTCACCAGCTGCTAGGTCAAGTGAGAGGGGCCTATCCGATGGTTGCTGGATCTGACCAATACCTCTAACCCACAATTACCAGGTGCCTGAACTCCCCTTAACCCTTTGACCCTCTATTGAAGGACTTTGTGCTTATCTCAAATAAATCTGTGAAAAAGGACTAAGTGTCGGATTTAACATTCTTTGGGCTTCATTCCAATGGGACCCCTGAGACGGAGAGGCGAGCAGGTGAGGTAACGGTAAGCCCAAATAAAACCAGCACATCCTTCGGGGGTCAGTGCTACACTTACAATTGGTTCTGTCTCTGCCACCTTCTTCCCCGGCCAGCAATGTTTAAACGCCTACTGTTTTGTCTATACACGGGATAAAGGGGCGGAGCCCTGCCCATCCCCAACATCAAAGCTTCGATTGGACAGCTGCACTTACCCTCACTCTCTTTGCGGCTGTATGGCCATCAACTTGCCCACCAATCCCTGGATGTGCTGGATGGATGGTCACACTGCTGCATGTCCTGCTAAGCTGTGAGCAATGGAGTGATGTGGAACCGCAGGAAAAAGAATAAAATGTGGGGAAGTCACTCCAAAGATTGAAATGCGGGAAAGTCCTGCCCAATCCGGGACTGTTAGAAGGTATGAAGTTATATGGTCTTTACAGCAAATGCAAACATCAGACAAACAGGACTGCTGTTTGCTCAGCTAATATTTATTATGTTTGTGTCTACCAAGCAAATAATAGTCATAGGAAATGCTTCCAAAATATATTAACCCTACGTGCAGCTACATGTAGTTACTGAATTGTGAAAGTTAATATCTTTTCTTCAAAATACGACAGATTTTATGGATTCCTATGGAAACCAAAAATTATACTTTTAAATTAACAGAACCTGCTGTTCTAGTGGCATATAGCTCTAAACCTCAAGGCCAACCTGCAGTAAATACATTTCTCATTACCATGTACAGGCGCAGGATCATTAAAGGCTACGTTCAGCTTTTACAATAAATAAGTAAATGCAATTTTTTTTTAGCAGGTTAAAAAATATGTATTTTTTTTTTTTTTAAACAGAGGCCTGCAAAGTATTGCGCCTGAGATCAACAGATCATTCCATCCAGCTTTCAGCCCATATTTCTGTACAGGCTGTCTGTTTGCAAGCTGGAGGGAGTGTGAATGTACTACCAGCATGCTTATAAGGGGTGGCCCGTCCATTAGGGACACCGCCCTCTCTCTCTCCAGGCCACCCCCTATATGTAATGGATAGATTCATGCATAGCTGCCTATTCATGCCTTTCAGGGCACCGGGCGCATGAATTACAGTGGCCAGGTTTTTTTTTTTATGCACCTGATTAGAGCCGGAGGCTCTAATAGGCTTTAAAACAGGGTGGACTCAGGATGCAGAGAGTGCGACCAGAGCCCATCCAGGTGTGTTGCAACAGCGAATATTCACTGATCAACACTGATCCTCCTCCTAGCCAATCGAAAATCGTGTCTAATACCCTTCACCCGATTGGTTGAAAGGACAGGCGATCCTATTGGATGCCTAGGAGGAGGGGAGGAGACCCACGGCAGAAGCGAGAAGGAGAAGAGCCGATGCCTGGGTGACTGGTCCCTGCTGATGCCTGGATGCCCGGTGCCCTGTGCTCCTCCGATGCCCTATCCCCGTCACTGCTCCTCGGATGACTGCCTATGCCCGTCGCCTAGATGGGGCAAGTGCCGGTGGACCGACTGGCAGACAGCGGGGAGGTTTGAGTTGCTGCTGGGGGGTGGGAGTTTGGTTGATCGCTGCCCCCCCCCAACAAAAAAACACCAGCCGCCACTGGTGCTGATCAGCATAAAGCCTGGTATACACGATCAGATTATCGGAGGAAGAATCATCAATTTTTTGTTGCATGCTAGTCATATCGAAAGTGAAGAGGTTACTGAACTTACAAAAATTCTCATACAACATTATTCAACTCCGGAAAGTGTTGAATTGTTTTTTAATGTATTCTTTTGTCTTTGAGCATGTGCAGTCTAGCGCTTACGTTTTCTTTTCTGATGAAAACTGTACTAAATAAACTAAAATCAGATGTTGTGTTCATGTACAATAAAAATTTTATAGCCTGCACCTTCAGGCTTTGTTGTTCAAAAAGTCAGAACCGGTTGTTTAAAGCACTATACTAACGATCAGATAATCAAGCGATTGTTTGTCGTAAAAAAAAATTTTTTATGCGTGTACGGGCCTTTAGATTCATGAAACTCTTATGCCCTGTACGCACGGTCGGACTTTCTGACGGAAATTGTGTGAGTGGATTGTGTTGTCGGAAAATCCGATCGTGTGTGAGCTCCATCAGACTTTTTCCGTAGGAATTTCCGAAACACAAAGTTTGAGAGCAGGATCTAAAATTTTCCGACAACAAAATCCGATTGTTTAAATTCCGATCGTGTATAGACAATTCCGATGGACGAGGTACCACGCATGCTCAGAATAAATTACGAGACAAAGGCTATTGGCTACTGGCCCGTTTATAGTCCTGTTGTACGTGTGTTACGTCACCTAGCTCTGAACAATCGGATTTTCGGACAACTTTGTGCGACCGCGTGTATGCAAGACAAGTTTGGGCTAAAATCCGTCAGAAAAAATCTGACGGATTTTGTCGTCGGAAAGTCCGACCGTGTGTACAGGGCATTACAGACTAAATGAGAGATCAGAAGCCAGGCAGTGTGGTTCCTGATTTTGTGATCACCATAAAAATGAATCATTGTGATTACATAAAGGCTAGAAAACTTTGTTTACAATTACATTTCTCCATCCTGCAGATGGCACTGTTCCTCTATTTTTCCTCTGCACTCACTGCGCACACAAAAAGAAGTACAGTGTTAGAATTCGCACAGGGGGTTATTTACGAAAGAAAAATCCACTTTGCACTGCAAGTGCAAACTACAAGTGCAAAGTGCACTTGACAATGCACTGAAAGTGCGCTTGGAAGTGCAGTCATTGTAGATCCGTGGGGGACATGCAAGTAAAATAAAAAACAGCATTTTAGCTTGCACATGATTGGATTATACAATCAGCAGAGCTTCCCCTCATTTCAGATGGATTTTCCTTTAGTACATAACCCCATGGTCATGAAGGGGTTAAAGTAAACCTTTTATACATCAAATATGTGATTTCTAGTTGAAGACTGACTGGCTATCATGCTAACCTCTTGCTTTAACAGGCTTTCAGAAGCATACTTGCTCCAGATCAGTGGCTCAGAAAGAAATGAAGCCCGAGGATCACTATACAGTGACAGAAGAAGTGATAACTAGCCTATGCAGAAAAAGCATAACAATTGCAGCCCCATATTAATTCAATATAACAGTGCTACATAAAAACTGAGCATCTTACCTGCAGGAAATTGGTGACAAAGGCTATAAGGCCAATGATTACAAAGACAATGCAGTACAAATCAGACTCTCGTTTTATCGTAACAGGATCATCAATCCCAAAGAGCTATTAAAACAGGAAATTACATTTATTTATAATGTCATTTTAGGCAGAGCCATATACACTTGTGTTCATTCAGAGGAGAATGATGACAAAATGACTTAGTGCTGTTGCAATGGAACCTCCTTAAATACTTACAGCTATAATTTTGGCAAAAAAAATACAAAACATGGGATGACCGCTTCCATTGATCAATGATGCCAATGTCCCAACCAAAATGTAAGGCCACTCTGATTGGTTTAATTTCAAAAGCTTAAAAAACGAAACATTTGGAGGATCTTTCTAAAAATAAACACATGGATGTTAATATATTTCGCATTTTTGTTCATTTAAGACATGATGCAGAAAATATAGGGGGAAAAGCCATGGTATTTAGTGTTAATCGGCATTTCTAGGCAACAACTGAAAGCTTATCAACATTCAGGTTTCCTTAAAGCATAACTAAAGGCAAAAACTAGGATTCTTCAACGCCTCTTGTGCATTGACAACTCAGGTTTTTGGATTACTCCTCATCTTCAATGGTGTCAATGGTTTCCATCAAAGACCATATACAGATGGAGTGGAAACTTGACGAAGGGCCTAATCCCTCCCACTTTATCCAAAGTAAAAAAAAAAAAAAAAAGCCTTTACATATACTTTTATCTGAGATCTGTATAATACCCAGCAGATGAAACGTTTATACAGTCAGTGAGGAGGGGTGTACATCTTGAAGCAGTGCTGTTGCCTTTCTTTTTTTTGTTTTTGTTTTACTGTAGGCTTTCTGTGTTTAAGAGATAGCAAACAAGTGCATTACAGCTACAGTGCCTTGCAAAAGTATTCACCCCCCTTGACTTTTTACCTATTTTTTTACATTACAGCCTTTAGTTCAATGCTTTTTTTAATTTGAATTATATGTGATGGATCAGAACACAATAGTCTAAGCTGGTGAAGTAAAATTAGAAAAAATACATACATAAAACTATTTTTCAGAAATAAAAAAACTGATAATTGGCACGTGCGTATGTATTCACCCCCTTTTGCTATAAAGCCCATAAAAAGCTTTTAACCCCCGCTAGCGGCCGAGAAAGGGTTAAAACTGTCCGCAATGTGCCGCAATAGTGGCGTTTTGCCGGCGGTATAGCCGCGCTGCCCCATTGATTTCAAGGAGCAGCGGTGAAGGAGCAGTAAACACACCGGTCCTTCACCGCTCCAAAGAAGCTGCTGGCAGGACTTTTCCTGACGTCCTGCCAGCGCACCGCTCCAGTGTGAAAGCCCTGGAGACAATGGTGCAGCTGTTTGAGGGGGGATTGCAGGTGCTATTTTTAACGCTATAGCACCAGCAAAACGCCCTCGGTGTGAAAGGGGTCTAAAGATTAACTAATACTGTGTAGGGGTCTGGGCTTCAGCAAAATTGAAGCCTCCAGTAAGAAGAAACAAGAGCAATGCTGGAGGCAATTTAGAGCACACACTAATTTGATAGAATAATTAGTATAGTAATATAATTATTAATGTGGAATGTATGTTTCTTGCTGAAGTTATGGGTAAAATTCTACTTTAAAGTAGAACTAAACCTAACTTGTCATCTCCTACTACATGAACATTGGAGCACACTGCAAATCCCATAGTTTAGCTCTGAATTAAACAAGAGTGGGTGGCTCTGTTCCTGTATACATTGGGACCATGGAGAACGAATGTAGCAACCCTGTAACAGAAGTCAGATTACAGCAGCTAAAAAAAAAAAGAGGAATTTGAAGATTTGGAGGTATCTGAGAGCAACAGAAGGTACTTTTTGAGTTAATAATATATACTTGAGTAGAGTTTTACTTTTTAAACCTGAATTTAGTATCACTTTAAAGGAAACTTGTAGCAAAGGGTTTCCACTGCTGACTTCCTTATGACAATGTTGCCTGGCTGCCTTTCTGCCATGGTGATCCTGCTGTTTTGCCAGTTTCTAAGCAACTGAATTGAAACAGTACAGTTTGCATATGGAGAATCCTGACTGCGTCCACTGCGTACTTCATACTCAGAAGGTGCTAAAGATGGACCTATGCATTTCTGTCAGTACTGGTTTCCTTATGTAGCGCTGGCTCCTGAAGAGCATGCGCTATGTGTTTTTTCCATTTAACATCCCTGGAACCGCAGTTTGGTTTTGGGTTCAATTACACCAAATTATGGTCTCAGTACCAGTCTAGCTGAATTGCACTGTGTTCTGCTTGGCTATAGGTGGCGCTGTCATCTCTGGCAGGTGTGAGAACGCAGTTCAGCTGGGTGCATTGAGTGCCATTTTTCTAGGAACCAACTCAGTGGGCGTGTCGTCCTGCTGTGCATTCTGGGAGAGTGTACTTAAGGTACTGACATCATGTGCTTCGGGGTTCCAGTCCAGAAGTGCTTTCTGTCTGTTTGGTCCTGATCCTCCTGACCAGCTCCCAGGGCTCTCATGGCC
Source organism: Lithobates pipiens (assembly GCF_037356315.1). Classification (NCBI taxonomy): domain Eukaryota; kingdom Metazoa; phylum Chordata; class Amphibia; order Anura; family Ranidae; genus Lithobates; species Lithobates pipiens. The sequence goes on from NW_027507764.1 coordinate 126,876,013, forward strand.
TGGGGTGCGGATCCATCCAATCTCAAGTCTCGGGGCTGGCTAGCCCGAGGCCAAGTAACTGGAGGGAGGATTCGGAGGTGGTGCCATCTCATCTGTGGAGAGGCCCAGCAACTGGAGGAGCAACCAGGGGAGGACTCTTCGGGAGAATGCTACGCTGAAGGCTGGCTTCTCATAAAGAGCCTGGAGGCTTAGTTGAAAGACCCCAAGTGAATCTACACTCGTACGGTATCGCCGGGCCAGCTGCATGATACTGGTACCGTATGAGAGCTCTCTAAATTGGTCTGCATCCTCCGATTACCACAAGTGTTCTACAACAAGTCTGTGGCAGAGACTTTGCTTTATCTGAGCACTCTATCGGCTGCTAGGCCTAGTGAGAAGAGGTATATCCGATAAGAGTGAGGATCCAGTTGTGAATGGCTATTCTCTGGATTGTTAATAGTGGGAGATTACCTATTTGACCAAGTTCCAAGAGTACCTGAACTTTCTACCTGAAACCCTCTAACCCCCATCGAGAGATTGTGTTGTTTATTTAGTTTTTGCAAATAAAAATCCCTCAAGCGGATCTGGTGTCAGTCTCTGCAGTTTTTGGGCCATCTACCTCGGGAAATCCCTAGACATACACTAGGTGCAAGAAGGTAACGGTAAGCCCAATAAAATCAGCAGCTCCTTCTGGGGTCAGAGCTACACTTAAAAGCATAAGTGTAAAACCAAACCTCATCAGCTTCATTTTCATACTCTTTTTTTTCCTCTGTGATGTTATTCGGAGCTGTGGATTTGTGCTTTGGAGACCTTGTGACAGAGGGTGTTCCAGGTGTTTCATCATTAATTGTTTCTTCTTCATCGTTATCCTCCTCCACTTGTATAAACTGGAAAATAAAATAAAAGCAGTCATTTATGTTAAATCACGAGGTGAGTGTAGATTAAGTAGATATATAATAAGGCTATAAGGCTATACCTTTTTTCAAAATTAGCTTAAAGTGGATGTAAACCCTCACATATACCCAGTGAAGTGAACAGCCTCAGATGATACACAGAGATGAAACAAATCCTCCTACATATGTTTTACATGTATATCTGCAGTCTTTAAATACTGTTCTCTTCCTAATTCACCTGTGGGTTTGGATTCTTGCCATACACTGGGAGACAGCTGATTGGAGGAAAGGCCACATCCCCTCCCCACATAGGTAGAGGCTTGCAGAGCTGTGCTGGGAATAGACCAGCTCCCTCCTAATCTAAAATTGATATCTCCCACCCTGACACAAAATTCAGGCTGGTTTTATCACAGTTGTCGGTGAACTTGTCCAAAGTTATTATGCTGATAACAGAAGAACGGAGTAGGAGAAAGCCATGGGACTTAGGGCTTTGGAGAGAGATACGAAAACACTGCAGGTATATGTGCTCAGCTTAAATGACATGAATCAGGTTTACATCCACTTTAAGACTTTTTTCTTTTAAAGGCTACCTGTCACCCATAGGAAAAGAGGCTAATACGTTGTATTTTGTTGGCTAAAATCATGAGAATTACAAATGATGAAGCAAACCAACCACAGGAACTGTTTAAACTGGTTAATCAATCAATGAATCCGGGGTGCCTAGAACCCCCAGAAAGCGAATCCCAGGATTACTGTGACAAACTGTCGGATTTTTTCATCGATAAAGTCAAAACCATCAGGGAAACAATTTGTCAGAAGAAAACATCCAACCTCAGCCAGCAAATACATAAAGAGGATGTCCGCACCAACATACCACAACCGCCAAAATTTTCACTATCCCCAATTACCGTAGACACCGCAAAAAACATCATTAATAAACTGCGTGACAGTACCTCACCTATTGACATCATCCCCACAAAACTACTGAAAGAATGCTCCGACATCGTGGCTCCAACCATAACCCACCTCATAAACCGATCATTCCACAAAGGGATTGTTCCCAGCATCCTCAAACAAGGCATCGTCAAACCTCTACTCAAGAAACCAAACCTGGACCCTCAGGATCCAAACAACCGTAGGCCGATTACAAGCCTCAACACCATTTCTAAGATCATGGAGAAAGCTGTAGTACATCAGCTACAACTTCACCTGGATACTCACAAACTCCTGGACCCGCTGCAATCAGGCTTCCGCCCGGGTCATGGAACAGAAACAGCTCTCCTCAAGATTTGGGATGACGCTAGACCTAAGTGCAGCGTTTGATACAGTAGATCACAATACTCTACTCGTCCGCCTCACAGAAGTAGCCGGAGTCCAAGACATAGATCTCCATTGGTTCGCGTCCTTCCTAGGAAATCGGTCACAGACAGTGAAACTAGGAAAATTCCTCTCCGAAACTCGGGCAGTCACCTGCGGAGTCCCTCAAGGCTCTCCGTTGTCACCCGTTCTCTTCAACATTTACATTCGCCCACTCCTTCAAATCATCAGATGCTCAGATCTCTGCTTCCACTCTTACGCTGACGACACGCAACTTTATTTCCGGATCAATGGAAAAAAAGATCACCAACAACAACTTGAAAACTGCCTCAAATCAATAGAGGACTGGATGACCACCAACTCCCTCCAGCTGAACCAATCAAAGACAGAGCTTCTTATCTTACACCCAAATCATAAGCCCGCAACCAAAACCTCCTGGTCTCCACCAACCGTCTTTGGGCAGACTATCTCCCCAAAGACCAAAGCGAAGAGTCTCGGGGTTATTTTAGACGCACAAATGTCAATGGATGCGCAAATAGGATCTGTAGTCAGTCGATCTCACCATCTGCTGCGCATGCTTCGCAGACTCATCCCTTTTATCCCAAAGAATGACAAAGCAGTGGTAGTTGGAACAATCATTAATTCACGACTGGACTACGCAAACTTGCTTTACATAGGATTACCACAATATCAACTTGCGCGATTACAACTGATCCAAAACACGGCGGCAAGGCTGATAACAGGAAAAAAACCCTGGGAATCCATTTCTCCTTCACTGAGGAGCTTACATTGGCTAACCGTAAAAAATCGGATCATGTTCAAGACCCTTTGCCTCACCCACAAATGCGTGCATAGAGAAGCTCCGCAATACCTAATGGAGAAAATAAATCATTACACACCAAACCGCAGTCTTCGATCAGCCAACAAAAACCTCCTCCTCGTGCCCAAAGCCCGGTATAAATCCAAGGGTGATCGGAGATTCCTGTCCAAGGGCCTCGGCTATGGAATGCTCTACCAATCAACATCCGCCTGGAAGAAAATCACCTGGCTTTTAGGAAAAAACTCAAGACCTTCCTCTTTTAGCAGATGATCAAAGCTCGCCACAGCGCCTAGAGGCGATTCAGTTCGCATTGTGCGCTATACAAGTATTTCATTCATTCATTCATGTCATGAAACAGGTGTACTTGCATTAGGTTAGTGACTCAGAAAGTATTGAGGTCAAAGCAACAGCATGACAAACAGGCATGTACCAGCATCAAAGGGTGTGGTTTACAATTGCTTTAAAGCCTAACAGAACTTCCATTTTAAATCAGGTAAATACATTTCAAGTGCATCTAAACAAAAAGGGTTCATTTACTGAAACCAGAGCAGACAGAATCTGCAGCAGCTGTGCAGAGCCAATCTACTCCTATCTTGGTAACATTCCCTCATTGTGTTTAACCACTTCAATACAGGGCACTTAAACACCTTCCTGCCCAGACCAATTTTGAGCTTTCAGCGCTGTCGCACTTTGAATGACAATTGCCCGGTCATGCTATGCTGCACCCAAATGAAATTTTTATCATTTTTTTCCCACAAATAGAGCTTTCTTTTGGTGGTATTTGATCACCTCTACGGTTTTTATTTTTTGCGTTACAAATAAAAAAATACCGAAAATTTTGAAAAAAAAATGTTTTTTTTTGTTTCAGTTTCAAAACTTTGTAAATAAGTACGTTTTCTCCTTCACTGATGGGCACTGATGGGGCTACACTGATGGGCACTGATAAGGTGGCACTGATGGGCACCAATGTGGCACCAATGAAGTGGCACTGATAGGCGGCACTGATGGGCGACACGGATGGGCGACACGGATGGGCAACACGGACGGACACTGATAGGTGGCACAAATTGGCACTGATAGCTGGCATGGATGGGCGGCATGGATGGGCATGGATAGGCGGCACAGGTGGGCATGGATAGGCGGCACAGGTGGGCATGGATAGGCGGCACAGGTGGGCATAGATAGGCGGCACAGGTGGGCATGGATAGGCGGCACAGGTGGGCGCTCATAGGCGGCACAGGTGGGCACTCATAGGCGGCACAGGTGGGCACTCATAGGCAGCATCGGTGTTATAGTAATGGATGCCAATCAGTGCCAAACAATAATGCATGCCAATCAGTGATGCCCATTGTGGGCACTGATTGGCATCCATTATGGGCACTGATTGGCACCCATTGTGCTGACTGGCATCCCTGGTGGTCTAGGGAGGATTATGGATTTTATTACCTTTTCCCTGGTGGTCTGGTGGTGTCCCTGGTGGTCCAGTGTGGGCATCCTCGGGGGGGGCTGTGCTGATAATCGATCAGCACAGACCCCCCCTGTCAGAGGAGCAGCCGATCGGCTCTCCTCTACTCGCGTTTGACAGACGCGAGTGAGGGAAAGCCGATCACCGGCTCTTCCCATTTACACTGTGATCAGCCGTGATTGGACACGGCTGATCACATGGTAAAGAGTCTCCGTCGGAGACTCTTTACCGAGATCGTAGTTGCCGGGTGTCAGACTGACTCCCCGCAACAACGATCGCCACGATGCGCGCCCCCGGGGGCGCGCAGCGGCTCATAATCCTAATCACGTCATATGACGTCCGGTTAGGATTATGAAACCACTTTGCCGCCGTCAATTCCCTATAGGGCGGGCGGCAAGTGGTTAAATTATTATAAGCTTAGTTTATTTACAAAGAAGCCACAGTTTGCAAACTGCAATAGGGGACTCTTGCTCTCTGTGTGGAAGCAGGGGTCTCTCTACAGAGGTCAGATATGCCCCCTGCAGAGTCAGAGTTGCATAGTTATAGATGTGATTCAACAGGGGATGTTTGTGACTTCTGCAGAAATACCACTGCTTCCATATTGAGATCTGGCGACTTTCACTGCAGCATGCTGGCAGTGGATGTGCTTTTCTGCTTATGCTGTAGCTGTTCTGTAAAAATAAAAGAAAATGAACCGTAGGCCTTTGCACACCTTCTGTTTTGTTACACCCATAATGTATTTAGCTGATTTAAACTGAATGTTCAATCACAGAAACTTTACAACATGCATTAACCAAATGTACAATAAGCTGCAACAAGGATCACTGGTAGGACTGGCCTGTCACAGATGACCAAGCAGATACCATCAAAATATTACTTGACATACCTTTTGACCTTTTAACTTTCCTAAAACACATGTAGTAAGTGTAGCGGTGGCTCCTGAAGAGCACGTGCTATGCGTTTTTTCAAAAGTTAAAATTGCCTAAACTGCAGTTTGGTTTGGGTACAATTGTCTAAATTAGACTTCAGCATCAGTCTGACTGGACTGTGAAATGTTCAGCCTGGCCACAAGGGGCACTGTCTCTTCTGACAGGCATGGAACCATGGTCTGGTTAGGTGCTTAAGTTACTCTCTCTCGGAGCCCGCCCAGTGGGAGGGGCGTTCTCACTGTGCTTTCTGGGAGAGGGTATTTAAGATGTGAATGTCACGTGGTTTGGAGTTCCGGTCCAGAATGATGTGCTGACTTCATGGTCCTGGTCTTCCTGACCAGCCCCCAGGAAGGCTATGGCCTGGGGTGTGGATCCACCCGCCTTTGATGTCTCGTGGCTGGCTAGCCCAAGACAAGGAAACGAAAAGAAGGATTCTGAGGTGGTTGGGTGCCGTCTCCAGTTCGGGATAGACCCAGTGACATCAAGCATTTTAGGGGAGGACTCTTCAGAAGACCAAGTACGGATTGGTTTCTTAGTAAGAGCCTGGAAGGGCTGAAGTGACCGAGAGAATCCGGTCTTGTGGATATGGCTAAGCTGGCTGAAAGATCCAGGTATCCTACAAGTGTTTTCAAGCTTAGTTTCCCTACGTGTTCTACAACAATGTCTGTGGCAGAGACATTGTCTTGTACGTTCTACAACAACGTCTGTGGCAGAGACTTGTTCTTGGGTAAGCACCCGGTTGGCTGCTAGGCCTTGTGAAAGAGGGGCTGTCCAACCTGAGTGATCATCCAGTTGTAAATGGCTATTCTCTGGATGCAGTCAAAGTAAGCAAGTTCTTCAACAATTTGACTTTGACACTAAGAGTACCTGAATTCCTTTTCCAACCCTCTGATCCCAATTTAAAAGACTGTTCATTGTCTATGTTTTGCAAATAAAATCCATTCACGTGGATCTGTTGTCGGTCTCTCAAGTTACTGGGCCATCTACCATGGGAACCCCTAGACGTACAGCGAGGAGAACAGAAGGTAACGGTAATCCAAAATCTAACCAGCAGCTCCTTCGAGGGTTAGTGCTACATACGTTTATTTCTTAGTAGTTGAACTAGCCATATACGCTTTATCTCAGTACAACAAAATATTTTTTGGTCTCACATAATTGTACCTGAGCTGTTGCTAGTGAATGATATATTCCTTTATTCTCCATTAATTCCACGTGAGTTCCCTGTTCAGCAATAGTCCCATTCTCCAACACTACAATACGATCTGCTGTCCATACTGTGCTCAGGCGATGAGCAATGACAATTGTTGTGCGACCCTTGCTGGCCTAAAAAAAAAAACACGTTGGCGTATTCATATCTTTTACAATAACAACATGTTAGACTTGGGATCCCTGAAACATGTTTTCCAGTTCACACCATAAAAACGCAGTCCGAATGTGTTCCATATGCTTTTCTGCATGCGCGGTTTTGATGCAGTCCTTTGCATTTTTCCCCCTCTTTTTTTCTTATTCCTAAATAAGGACATGTGTGTTCCAGTATGTTTTTGGTGCATTTAGGTGCGTTCTGGTGCCTTCCAGTACATTCCAGTGCAAGAAAAATGCACCATGTTCTACTTTTTTTCCTGCAACTGGAATGCCCTGGAACTGCAAGCACTGGTGTGAACTATGCCATTGAAAACCATATAACTTACTTTCCATGTGCACTGGACTGCATGCGGTGTGAACTGGCCCTTAAAGAGTATTTGACAGAAAGCAGAATACCAGAGTGAGATGTCTCTGATGGAATTTAACATTCTCTGACCCTTAACCACTTGACCACTGGGCACTTAAACCCCCTTAATAACCAGACCAATTTTCAGCTTTCGGTGCTCTCACATTTTGAATGACAATTACTCATGCAACACTGTATCTATTTGAAATTTTTGTCCTTTTTTCACACAAATAGAGCTTTCTTTTGGTGGTATTTATTCACCGCAGTTTTTTGGAGTTTTTTTGCGCTATAAAAGAAAAAAGACCGAAAATTCTGTAAAAAAATGCATTTTTCTTCGTTTCTGTTATAAAATTTTGCAAATTAGTAATTTTTCTTCATATATTTTGGCCAAAATTTATACCACTTCATATTTTTGGTAAAAATAGTCCAAATTGGTGTATATTATTTGGTCTTTGTGAAAGTTATAGAGTCCACAAGCTATTGTGCCAATCTCTGAAAATTGATCACACCTGAAGTACTGACAGCCTATCTCATTTCTTGAGACCCTAAGGGCCGGTTCACACAGGGGGCGATGCGAGGCGACACGACTTGCCTCGCCGCGACCTGACAAGTCGCCCCCGTTCTGTACAATGGAACCGTTCTGAGAGGAGCGACTCCAGTCGCTCCGACTCAGAAAAAAGGTTCCTGTACTACTTTTGGGCGACCTCGGGGCGACTTGCATTGACTTCTATACAGAAGTCATTTGCAAGTCGCCGCTGAGGTCGCGGCAGGTCGTGGCGAGGCAAGTCGGTGTCGCCTCGCATCGCCCCCTGTGTGAACCGGCCCTACCAAGCCAGGAAAGTACAAATACCTCCCAAATGAACCCTTTTTGGAAAGTAGACATTCCAAGGTATTTAGTAAGATGCATGGTGAGTTTTTTGAAGTTGTATTTTTTTGCCACAATTCTTTGCAAAATTAAGATTTTCTTTTCTTCTTTTTTTTTTTCCACAAAATTGTTATATTAGCAGGTTATTTCTCACACACAGCATACACATAGCACAAATTACACCCCAAAACACATTCTACTACTCCTTCTGAGTATGGCAATACCACATATGTGAGACTTTTACACAGCGTGGCCACACACAGAGGCCCAACATGCAGGGAGCGCAATCAGGAATTTTTGGAGCATAAATTACACATATAATTTCTTGACTACCTCTTAGCCCTTGTACACACGGTCGGACATTCCGACCACAAAATCCGTCAGATTTTTTTCCGACAGATTTTGTCTGAAACTGGTGATGCATACACATGGTCAGACAAAGTTGTCGGAAAATCTGATCGTTCAGAACGCGATGACGTTCGTTCGTTACGAAGGGACTACGTTCAGGCTAGTAGCCAATAGCACGTGTGGCACTTTTTCCGATCGGAATTCTCTACAAACGATCGGACAAAGTCCGATTGGATCATGTTGTCGGAAAATTTTATATACAGCTCTCAAACTTTTTTGGTTGGACATTCCGACGGAAAAAGTCAGATGGCGCCCACACACGTTCAGATCAGGGGCGTAACTATAGGGGGTGCAGCAGTTGCGACGGCAACCGGGCCCTGTGATGCAGAGGGCCCATGCAGCCCCCTCTACATATGGCCGGCAGCAGCATAGGCAGCTAGGGGTACCAGTGCACCATGCACACGGGTGGCTAGAGGTGGAGGGTAACTAGCAGAGCTCCATGCTCGACTATCGCACTGGCTGCTCTTTAGTTGTGCATTCCCTGCATGACCTGTGTCCTCAGCCGGCTCCTCAGAGTACCCCTCTCCTGCTCCATGCATTGCCACTCAGTCTGATGTCTGTTCTCCCCAGCCAGACAGGGACAGTCCCCCAATTAAAAAGAAAATAATAAAAAAAAACTACTGATACCAGTGGTGGAACTACGGGCCTCACAAAGGTCATAGCTGTGACCACGCACTGGAGTTCCACCGCCGGACTCGGAGGGAAGGGCCCTGCCTGGGGTTCAGGGGGGCCCTTCATGGTTTCTTGCATCGGGGCCCTGAAGGTTCTAGTTACGCCACTGGGTCAGATTATCCAACAACACGGTCTGATCGGACATTTTCCGTCGGAATGTCCGACCATGTGTATGGGGGCTTACAATTTTGAAGGCCCTGGAGTACCAGGACAATGGAAACGCCCCAAAAATGACCCCATTTTGGAAATAAAACAACCCAATGTATAATCTATGAGGCATATCGAGTCTTTTGAACATGTCATTTTTTTCAACAAGTTTTTGGAAAATGTGTAAAGAAAATGAAAACACATTTTATTTTTACACAATGTTGTCCATTTACACAATATTTCTAACACATAACATGTACATGGCAAAAATGACACCCCAAAATAGATTCTCCTACTCCTGCTGAGTACGGCGATACCACATGTGTGAGACTTTTCCACAGCGTGGCCACATACAGAGGACCAACATGCAGGGGGCACCATCAGGTGTTCTAGGGACATAAGTTTCAAATCTAATTTGACTATCTATTACACTTTTGTGAGGCACTGTAGTGGCATGGATGTGAATGAATGAATGAATGAATGAAATACTTATATAGCGCACAATGCGAACTGAATCGCCTGTGGCATGGATGAGCATGAATGGGGATAGATGAGCATTAATGGGGATGGCTGAGCATGAATGAGTATGACCGGGTACGGCTGAGTATGGATGGGTATAGATGGGATGGCTGGGTACGGCTGAGTATGGCTGGGTATGACTGAGTACAATTGAGTATGGCTGGGTATGGCTGGGTATGGCTGAGTATGGCTGGGTACGGCTGAGTATGGATGGGTATGGCTGGGATGGCTGAGCATGGATGGATGGATGAGTACTGCTGAGGATGGATGGATGGATGGGTATTCAGAGTATGTATGGATAGGTATGCAGAGTATGGATGGATGGGTATGCAGAGTATGGATGGATGGGTATGCAGAGTATGGATGGGTATGCAGAGTATGGCTGGGTATGCAGAGTATGGCTGGGTATGCAGAGTATGGCTGGGTATGCAGAGTATGGCTGGTTATGCAGAGTATGGCTGGTTATGCAGAGTATGGCTGGGCATGCAGGGTATGGCTGGGTATGCAGAGTATGGCTGGGTATGCAGAGTATGGCTGGGTATGCAGGGTATGGCTGGGTATGGCTGGGTATGCAGGGTATGGCTGGGTATGCAGAGTATGGATGGGTATGCAGAGTATGGATGGGTATGCAGAGTATGGATGGGTATGCAGAGTATGGCTGGGCATGCAGAGTATGGATGGGTATGCAGAGTATGGCTGGGTATGCAGACTATGCAGAGTATGGCTGGGTATGCAGAGTATGGCTGGGTGTGCAGAGTATGGCTGGGTGTGCAGAGTATGGCTGGGTGTGCAGAGTATGGCTGGGTGTGCAGAGTATGGCTGGGTATGCAGAGTATGGATGTGTATGCAGAGTATGGCTGGGAATGCAGAGTATGGCTGGGTATGCAGAGTATGGATGTGTATGCAGAGTATGCCTGGGTATGCAGAGTATGGCTGGGTGTGCAGAGTATGGCTGAGTATGCAGAGTATGGATGGGTATAGATGAGTATGCAGAGCATGGCTGGGTATGCAGAGTATGGATGGGTATGCAGAGTATGGCTGGGTGTGCAGAGTATGGCTGGGTGTGCAGAGTATGGCTGAGTATGCAGAGTATGGATGGGTATAGATGAGTATGCAGAGCATGGCTGGGTATGCAGAGTATGGATGGGTATGCAGAGTATGGCTGGGTGTGCAGAGTATGGCTGAGTATGCAGAGTATGGATGGGTATAGATGAGTATGCAGAGCATGGCTGGGTATGCAGAGTATGGATGGGTATGCAGAGTATGGATGGGTATGCAGAGTATGGATGGGTGAGCATGGATGGATGGATGGATGGATCTGTCACTAAGCAGCGCTGTGGGCACTACACATGCAGCCCACAGCACTGCTGCCACCGATCTCTCCCCTCTTCGTTCACACTGGACGGAGAGGAGAGGGAGGAACCGGAAATCATGCCGGTTTGTTTACATGTGATCGCTCCTTCATTTGACTGCCGTTCACTGTGATCCGTGATGCGCCAGGTCCTCTGGACCCGGTGGTCACGGAAGTTCTTGGGTGTGCGCCACAGGGGGTGTGCGAGAGCGGAATTCTGGGAGGACGTCACTGTACACCCTCCCAGAGTTAACAAACCACCCTGTAGCCGTCATTTGGCTATGGGCCGGTTATTAGGTGGTTAAGCTGCATACTAGACCCAAGGTATATGGAAATTAAGAAAAAGCTGGACAGCTACACACCATTGTAACAACTTTATTGAAGACAATAGAATCTATATGGCTACAGAGACATCAGAGGCATAGCGACAAAAGTACTGATGCATTTCACACCACAGTAGGGTGCTTAGACATCTTAGACAGCTGCCAGAAGATGGGCCGACTGTCCATATATATGGGGTTAGAGAAAATCAATCAATCAATTAAAGAATCACATATAAGGTGCCACCCACATAGGCATGTCAGTCCAAATTCCGAACCGTATGGGAAACACCTGAGGTAATGCAGGTGCATGGGATTGTCGATCTAAATTAGACACATTAGATAACCATATACCTACAACTGCATAACTCTGATACTACTGTGAACACAGGACCATGAATAAGGCATTTCAATCTGTATGAAAGAAAATATTGAACTCAAATCTGCACAGGGATAGGTGTGTGTGTAAAGACTTCCTAAATAAGGTAGATGGGGACACACAAATATAAAAAGCAGTAGGGGACACACACATATAAAAGATGCTGGGGTCACTACAAAGAACCAGCAGAGAGAGCATAATAATTCAAATGGAATAATTCTGAAATATTTCAACTCAAACTCAGATTTTTAACCAGAGATAAGTGTGCATGATTTGGAGGATCCCTGAAAAACCCTGAAAAGGACCGCACTGGGATATACCACAGCAGGAAGCACGTCAAACAGGCAAAAATAATGCAAAGATCGAACAAAACTAAAAATAAAATAAAAATAGAGTAAAGCAAAATTTTCCGTACTGAGGTGTCAATGTAATTTATTATTTTATTTAAAATTTTAATTGTGACTCTGGTTCTCATATACCATCTTTTAACCCACCTGATTAAATGTGGTACAATAATGAATTAAATAAATTTTTCCGTTTCATTTTAATTAATTAAAATTTGTTAAATTCATTATCTAAGTAGATTAATTTGTTTAGAAAAATACAATTATATATTGGATGGTAATTGATATTAATTTAGACTTTAATCATATCAAAATTATAACTATAATTACAGGACAAAAATTGTATGTAATTAAACCCACTAAAAGGTTCCCATATATAATAACTTTCATGTCCAAAAAGGACAAAAACCCAAGACCCAAGGAAGCTGAGTAGGCTCAACTTGACAATTCAACCAGCAAGTGGAGCTCTTGGTATTTTAGTTGTGTTCCCACTATGTGGCCCAGGAGTCAGATATAATCACAATAATTGCAATTAAAATATGCAGTCATTTCATATTGTTGTTAAACAAGTTCTAAGCTTCTGGAATTAAAAAAAAAAAAACATTCACCACCCTATTTGACTCTTGACCCACAAAGCAGCATTACCTTATCTAAAGCAGATTGTACGATGGATTCACTCTCGGTATCAAGGGCGGAGGTGGCTTCATCCAGTAATAGTATCCTAGGATTTCGGACCAAGGCTCTAGCTATGGCTACTCTTTGCTTCTGGCCACCACTTAGCTGAGCTCCTCTTTCTCCAACTAGGGTTTCAAATTTCTACAGTGTGGAAAAAAAATAAAGTAGTATGCCAGGAAAGGCAATTGTATCACCAGTTTTACTATAGATGGACATATATGGTAAGGAAGATATCTACCCATACCCAAATGACTTGCATGAATTCTGGGACTGGCGTGATCATCACCAGATTCTGACAATGCATGAGTGGTACTAGCAATGTGAAGAGATAGATTTTCAAACAGGTCCAACAGATTTAGCCCTAAGCAGTGGCTGCAAGCAGTATTTGGCATGGGAAATGATGGCCACTGTACACAGAAGAACCTGATCCTAGTTATAGGTAAGTATTTCAACACTATTAATATGCTCCTTACCTTACCTAGCCAGCAGCAAGGGGGAGGACAAGGCCTGCTGCAAAGAGGATTTAAAGTCTGCTTTAAGCATAGCTGGAATGGTCCAAAAAATGTTTGATTTTAATTAATTGAGAGATACTTACATCAGGAAGACTCGTGATAAAGTCATAGGCATTGGCTTCTTTAGCTGCCTTCTCAATTTCTTCATCAGTCACATTTTCTCTCCCATATCTTATGTTGTTTTTGATGCTTGTACCAAACAGTACAGGCTCTTGGCTGACCACACCAATTAACTCTCTGTAGTGCCTGACATTTAGCGACTGTATATTATGGCCATCAACCAAAATCTGAAAAAAAAAGATAACAAGATATGCAGGGAATAAATAGTACCAAATGAGATTTCTTCAGCCAATAGAAAGTTTTTTTCACGAATCCTATGGAAATAAACAAATATATTTACCTCTCCCTCCTGTGGATCATACAGTCTCTGCAGTAGCTGTACTATGGTACTTTTGCCACATCCACTTTGGCCGACCAGTGCCACTGTTTGACCAGATTTCACCATCAAATTAAGTCCTTTTAAAACCTGAAGAATAAAAAAAATGTAAGTGCTTTGAATTAAAACAAAATCTAAGTGTTGCAAAATTAATAATACCCCAAATTAGTCACATAAAAAAAGACTAGAAAAAACTTATATAATTTTAGGAATCACATAAACTAAACTAATAAAATATTAAATTAATATTAAATTCTCTGTTTTAAAGATTTCCAGGCATGATATACTGTATTTTACACAGTTACACTGGTCCAGCTTGAATTAAGGTAACTACAGTATGTACAGCGGGTAAAATAGGTATTGAACACGTCACAATTTTTCTATGTAAATATATTTCTAAAGGTGCTATTGATATAAAATTTTCGCCACGTCAGTAACAGCCCATGCAATCCATACATACAAAGAAACCAAAACAAATAAGTTCAGAAATTAAGTTATGTGTACAAAATCCCTTGTTGGTAATGACAGCTTCAAGACGCCTCCTGTATGGAGAAACTAGTCGCATGCATTGCTTGGGTGTGACAAACAGTCTTCAAATCTTGAAGGTTTCCTTGGCTTTGTGTTTGGGATCATTGTCTTGCTGAAATGTCCACCCTCGTTTCATCTTCATTGTCCTAGTAGATGGCAGCAGATTTTTATCAAGAATGTCTTGGTACATTTTTTGATTCATCCTTCCTTCAAGGATATAAAGTTTGCCAGTACCGTATGCTGAAAAACAGCCCCACACTATGAAGTTTCCACCTCCAAACTTCACTATTGATATGGGGGTGTTTTTGGGGTGATGTGTAGTACCATTAGACCTCCAAACATGGTGTGTATTATAGCATCCAAAGAGTTCAATTTTGGTCTCATCTACCCAGATTACATTCTCCCAGTATTTCACAGGCGTGTCTAAATGTTGTGCAGCAAACTTTAAAGGAGCTTCAACATGCTTCTTCTTTAGCAATGGAGTCTTGCACAGTGAGCGTGCATACAGGCCACGGAGGTTGAGTGCGTTACTTACTGTTTTCTTTGAAAGAATTTTATCTGCTAATTCCAGGTCTTTCTGAAGCTCTCCGCAAGTTGACTCTTGGACAACTCTTCTGATAATTCTTTTCACTCCTCTGTCAAAAATCTTGCAAGGAGCACCTGGTAGTGGCTGGTTTATGGTGAAATGATGTTCCTTCCACTTCCAGATTATGGCCCCAACAGAACTCACTGGAACATTCAGAAGTTTAGAAATTCTTTTGTAACCAATTCCATCAGTATGTTTTGCAACAATACTGTTGTTAAGGTCTTGAGAGAGCTCTTTACTTTACCCATCATGAGAGGTTTCTTGTGTGACACCTTGGTAATGAGAAACCTTTTTATAGGCCATAAGTTGAGACTGAACCAGTTAATATTAATTTGCACTGACAAGGGGCAGGACTGCTTTCTAATTACTGATAGATTTTATCTGGTGTTTTGGCTTTCCACGCCCTTTTGCACCTCCCTTTCTTCATGTGTTCAATACCTTTTCCATGTGTCATTCCATTTTATTACACATAACTTAATTTCTGAACGTATTTGTTTTGGTTTCTTTGTATGTATGGAATGCATGGGTTGTTACTGGCATGTGGTTACATTTTTATAATAGCACCTTTAGAAATATATTTACCTAGAAAAATGGTGACATACTTATTTTACCCACTGCATATACCATATCTGGCTGATCTCCCTGGCAACTTTTTCTGAATGAATTCAAAGTGTTCTCTGATTGGACAAGGTGGAGACTGTAATGTCACCGCTCCACCTATCCACCTCATCTAATCATAGAGCACTTTTGCAGACTTTTAGAAAATGCAAAGCATTCTCTGAATGGCTACTGTGCCGAGTATCTGATCTCCTGTGTTTATAATGCATCTGGCCTGGCCACTCAGCAGAGGCCCTGGAAGCAAGTGGAAATCAACAGAGCAGTGGTGCCTACAGCCATGATTTCTAGCTTTCAGGGGCATTGCCAGGTATGCATAATTGGGACTATGCAAAAATATTCCATGCCTCAAAATCTTTCACTGAGTTAAATTTTTTTTTTTAAAAGGCTTGATTACTTTACCTGAACATTTGGACGTGATGGATAACAAAAATGGATATTTCTTAATTCCACATTCCCCTTCATAATATCTGGTCTGTATCCTTCCATTGAAAAGCTGTCAATTGCAGATGTCTGGAACCATCAGGCAGGGGCAAATTGTTAACCATCTGCTATAAAGGATAACTGTACTTTCAAATTTTTACATTAACTGCTACTATTGGTGGACAGTCTTCAAATGGAAATGCATTGGGATTCCACAGAATATGCATGGTAAAGATTGAGACTTTACGCGAGATGGCAGTGCAGCTCCAATTAGGCAGCACAGTAAAGGTTTTTAAGGAGTGTGGATGGGTAAGTGTAGGACTTAGAGGTTAGGGAATATTGTGGGTGTGAGATTATTTAAAGCTTAAAGGGGAAGTATGGTCAAAGCTCTTTTGGCCATATTTTTCCTATGGGTTATAGAAGTGCACTTAGCTCTACACTCCTGTAACCCAGATCCAGGCAACAGCGGGCTAAGACACTGCTGTAATGGGAAATGGGGGTTGATGTGAAGGGGCTTGGATACTGCTGTGAAGGGGGTGACTGATGTGAGGGGGGCACTGTGATGTAAAATAGGGGGGGGGGGTGTGATCAAAAGATAAGGATCTGTAATGTGGATGGTGGACTGTGATATAAATGTGTGTGTGTGCTGGGAGGGGGAGGCCGACTGAGGATACTAATGTAAAGGGGAGACTACAATGCAAATGAGGGGCAATTATGTGCAGGGGTACTGAGGACACTGATCTAAGAAGGGAACTGTGATGTGAATAATCTTAGTTATTGCACAGACATTCAATTCGGACCTCGTCTGAAAGAAAATTTGACCGAACCGCTTTGAATTTTAATTAATTTAAAGTTATACTAATGTATGTGCTTTAATTAAATTCTGTCTTCTTAAGATTTGGCAGACATTTGATGTTTAAAGTAATTTCAATGATCAACATGCTTATAAACTTTTGAATGAAGTAAAAATGAAAGGCCAGAATAATTTTAATTCAGTAGAGAACAGATATCAGGACAACTCAGAAATGTTGACCTTTTTTGGCTGAATACCAAAATCTGCTCAGTCATGTTTTTTGCTTAGAAAACTTTGATGAAAACAGATTCAGATTACATCAGTTAGGCTGCTTCACACAAGTGGTCTGATTGAGTCCATCTGTTTGTTTTTCAGGATGACCTGATCGGGCCCTCCATTCTTCTCTATGGAACAGCGGACCCACTTACATCCAATCCAAACTAAAAACAGATGGATTGGATCCATTCCCCTCCTCTTGAGTGCACTGGCATCCAAACTGCAGCCCGAGTGGCCCTTTGCTTACTTTTATCCAGCCCTTGGGGCATTATTCCCCCCACTGTCAACAACATTGGGGCACAACTGCTGCCACTGACAACAATGGGGCACTATTCATCCCACTGACACCAACAATGCAGTGCTATTCCTCCCACAAACTCCAAAAATAAGGCACTATTCCTCCCACTGACACCAATGATGGAGAACTATTTCTTCCACTGACACCAATGATGAGGCACTATTCCTCCCACTGACACCAATGATGGGGCACTATTCCTTGCAATGACACCAATAATGGAGCACTATTCCCCCCCCCCCCAATACCAAAGGTGGGGCATTGTTTACTCCCACTGACACCAGGACATTTTCTACTGCCATTGGTCACAGTCTATGCCGCTATAAAGCTTGAAGGACAGTAAACTGGCCCTTGTTTCGAAAGTTTGCAGACCCCTGGTCTAACGGATCGGATGGCAGCTGGGGGTAAACTGACTGGCAGTCTGTTTACATCTGAACACCCACAGGGGAGAACGGGCTGTGTCTGTGTTCACTCTGCACTAGCAGTGCAGACATGGACCAGTTATCTACTTGCTCAGTGAGGATCAGAGAGCAGACCAGAGCGGAGTCCGCCTTGTGTGAAAGGGGCCTTAACATCAGTTTGCACATCCATCTTCAGTTTAGTTCAGTTTACATCAGTCTATATCTGTTTTGCCACCTTTTTTTTTAAACTGTTGCAGAAACCAATCAGAGGTGATAAATGCACAAAAAAATGTTTCTTGCCTAAAAACAGACATAAACAGAATGGACAGCATCCATTTACATCTGTTCTGTTTTAACAGATCAGAACACTGGCTGTTCTATTTAAAAAACGGAAATGAATGGATGCGGATGTACACAGAATTTCATCCATTTGTCCATAGAAACAAATACCTGTTCATTTTTTATCCATCAATAGATGGATGAAAAATGGAAGGAAAGGAACACCTATGTGAAAGAGGCATGATACTGGGAAATTGTCTTACAGTGGTGCACCATACTAAAATTTGCAAATTTCTAGATCCTGTAGGGTTATTTCCTCTGTTGTTGCTCCATTCTCTTTGAAGTATATTTATAACGTGAGCCATAATTGATTAACTGACCACTTTTGTACTGATGAATAGTTAATTTTGATCCATAATTGAATTATATGGAAAGCAACAAGATGTATTGAGTAAATCGTGGGGTGCATTAGCACACACTATGAGTCATGAATATAATATTCCAGGAGGTCACTAACCCAACTAAATAGTGAAAAGTAATATAAAGAGAAACAAAGTGAGTGTTCTAAGGGTGGCCTGCTGGTATTTACATGATTGTCCAGTTACACACACACACAAATCTTATATATAAATATAAAAAATACATAACTTTTATTGTACAGCAATTAAAAAATCTTAAAAACATAATTGGATCCACTTATGAAAGCATACAGAAAAAAACAGAATTACTGTCCAGTGCAATGGTTCAATTACGCGCTTTGCGGTAGCATGTCGCTTCTTCAGTTTACCAAATATGCTTGTGACAGTTAATTCATTATACATTTCATATATAAAAACAGTCAGAGAAACAAAAAAGGAGAAATTTCCGTTTGTTCTGGGGAGGCAAAAACAAATACCAAAAAATGGAGGGAGCCATCTTAACAATTTATTTCTGAACAGTAGTAGGCGCTTAAATGTGGGGCAGATATAAATGAATATATTCAAAGTTCTATGTATTCATTAAATGCTCTGGGGTCTCCAAATGAGTATTGTGTGTGAAAAAGGCTCATGGATATTAGCCACAGTATAAACTGGTACACGCTCACTTCCCTCCAAGTCAGAATGTCAGATAAGCCAAACTCTCACCATTTTCAGATACAGAGACTATGGGGTTTATTTACGAAAGGCAAATCCACTTTGCACTGCAAGTGCACTTGGAAGTCCAGTCGCTCTAAATCTAAGGGGTAGATCTGAAATGAGTGGAAGCTCTGCTGATTTTATCATCCAATCATGTGCAAGCTAAAATGCTGCTTTTTATTTTCCTTGCATGTCCCCCTCAGATCTACAGCGACTTTACTTCCAAGTGCACTTGCGGTGCAAAGTGGATTTTCCTTTCCTTCCTCACAAGCCAAAGATTCATCTTTTATCATGTAAAAACCAGTAGGCCACCCTTAGAACACCCGCTTTGTTTCGCTTTATATTATTTTTCATATGGAAATCAACCACATCTGATTCTGCTTGCTTCATATATACAGTATGTGCAAACATTCACCTTTTGCAAAATAGTATAACTCGAGCAAATAGAGGAAAAATGCTTGCAAATGAATTTGAATCTGGGCATGGGAATTCTGAGATTTTAGTGCAACCAGTGGAAAGAAGGTTCCTTTTTTGCTAGAGAATAGGGAAAGATCCCAAGTCACTGGATTATTTAGCATGATGAAAGAACTTTCAGCTCTCCACCACATCTAATAACATGCTGTATCCCATACAAAGCCCAGTTATTACCACTACATAAATACTTGCTCAAATTGCTAGCAAAATTATCAAATTAATATGAATTATCCCATTTGTTATGCATTACCTGATCAACTACTTTATATATACCAAATGCTGCCCCTCTAGCTATAGAAAAGGCTTCAAGGTGGGAAAATGCCTGGCCAATACAATAGCTGCTCATCACAACACTGAAGAAAACCTGTTGAGGAAAGAAATATAATAATAATAATAATTATAATAACAATATAATAATAGTTCTCTATAACCATGCCAAGACTTGAAATACAACCTTTGTGTGGCACTAAATATACTGAACTAACAAAACTGAGATTAAATTATGGCCTTCGTGGTTGACTGGTCAGACTGCAGTGCTGAAAGCTGCTTGCCAGGAACTGTTTTGTGACGCTTTTTGTACTATAGATATGAAAAGCAAGAAGATAAATACAATTCCTCACAACTAAAAGTAGACCACACATGTTAGAAAGTACCAAACAGGATCCAGAATAAAATAATATCTTTATTTTTTTTTTTTTTAATGAATGATGGCCTAAGTAAAATAAATTAAAGTGGTTGTAAACCTTCACACATACCCAGTGAAGTAACTGGCCTCTGATGATACACATAAATGAAACACAGAGTTAAACCTGTTTAACTACAGCCATCTTTCCCTTACATTCATTCAAAGGGCAGAATTTACACAGGATCTCCAGGCTCTGAAAAGCAGGGGGAGGAGAGCAGAATTTACATCAGTGGGGAGAGCTCTAAGCCCTTGTACACATTCGGAAAACAAAATCCGTCTTTTTTTTCCGACCGATTTTTTCCGACAGATTTTGTCCGAAACTGGCGTTGCATACACACGGTTGGACAAAGTTGTTGGAAAATCCGATCGTTCAGAACGTGATGACGTTCGTTCATTATGATGGGACTACGTTCAGGCTAGTAGCCGATAGCTTTGGTCTTGTAATTTGATCTGAGCATACGTGGCACTTTTTCTGATCGGAATTCTCTACAAGCGATCAGACAAAGTCCGATCGGATCATGTTGTCGGAAAATTTTATATCCAGCTCTCAAACTTTGTTGGTCGAACATTCCAGCGGAAAAAGTCAGATGGAGCTCACACACGATTGGATTATCCGACAACACGGTCTGATCGGACATTTTCCGTCGGAATGTCCGACTGTGTGTACAAGGGCTAAGAGCCGATTGGAGCAAAGGGACACACCCTTCTATACAGGACACAGGAACCGAGTTGATGCTGCCAATCACCTGGAGCTCTCTCCCTGTCACCATTTTTCTCTTGGTGTCAGGAAAACTTGTCAGTAGTATGATGAGCCAAGAAAATTGAAGTTCAATAGCCAGTGTGGCTCTTCTGCTTGATTCCTAGCATGTGTGGAATTTTGTACATCGGAATTGTGTACACACGATCAGAATTTCCGACAACGGATTTTGTTGTCGGAAAATTTGACAGAAAATGCCGGATGGAGTCTACACACAGTCGGAATTTCCGTCAACAAGCTCCCATAGAACATTTGTTGTCGGAAATTCCAAGAGGCATAAGTTCTCTGGTTTGAGAAAAGTACACACTATAGAGGGATGTGCTTTGTTCATATTTCATGTCTGAGGTTTGCAACCACTCGAAACCTAATTCTGATATGGCAACATTTGGTCCCAGGAAAACAAGGGGTCTGAAAAGTGGTTTATATTTGCAGTGGTCTAAATATCCCCTCATTAATGCATCAATATCGCAAACAGATTTAAGATTAAAGTGGAGCTCCACCCATTGGACTATTTCCCCTAACCTTTTTTTCTGAGGACAACTCTAATGCCGCGTACACACGAGCGGACTTTTGAACATCCAAAGTCCGACGGAATGATTCCGTCAGACTATTCGATCGTGTGTGGGCTGCAACGGACTTTTGATTCGCCAAAGTCTGACGGACTTTAGAATATGGAACATGCTTCAAATTTTTCCGACGGAACTCCGCCGGACCCGGTCCCTCCGAAAAAATCGCTCGTGTGTATGCTATTCCGACGGACTAAAACCGACGCTAGGGCAGCTATTGGCTACTGGCTATGAACTTCCTTATTCGAGTCCAGTCGTACGTCATCACTTTCGAATCCGTCGGAGTTTAGTGTGATTGTGTGTGGCCAAGTCCGCTCAGTCGAAAAGTCCGTCAGAACTCTGTCGGAACTCCGGCAGAACTCCTTCGGAAGTCTGTCGGACATAAGTTCTCTCGTGTGTACGGGGCTTAAGCTCTTGTACACACGGTCTGAGATTCCGACAACCAAATCCGTTGGAGTAATTCCGACGGATTAATTCCGGAAGAGGTCCGGAAGTGATGTTGCATACACACGGTCAGACTAAGTTGTCGGAAAATCCGATTGTACATAACGTGATGACGTTATTTCGTTAGGACGGGACTACGTTCAGGCTAGTAGCCAATAGCTTTGGTCTAGGAATTTGATCTGAGCATGCGTGGCACTTTGTCTGTCGGAGTAGGGTACACATGATCTGAGTATGTCCGATCGGAGCATTTTGTCGGAAAATTTTACCGGCAAGTTGGAAAAGTTGGTTCATCGGATATTCCGACGGAAACAGTCCGATGCAGACCACACACAGTTGGAATATCCGACAAGACGGTCGGATAGGAAACATTCCGGCGGAATCTCCGGCCGTGTGTATAAGGGCTTAAAATTAGCTTTTCCCTCTTTTTGTTTTGGTGACATTGGTCATTAGTGCCAAAAAAAAGAGGTGACTCTTCTTAAGAATCCTCTAAAGATTCCCAATTAACAACAACAAAATGGATGTTCCTGAAGCCCATTTCTGCAGCAGAGGCCACAATATAAATTATCTCAAAATTATGCCACTGAAGGGGAATGTTGCATCACGGAAAAAGAGAGTCTGGAATGGGAACACAAATTCAACCACAAAATCAGATCCCTGGACAATGGTCTAAATAGGGCCTAAAATGTGCCACCATGATTTTATTTCATCTTCTGACAAAAACAAAAGCTTGTATTCCCCAAGCCTTTGACCAAAATGAAGGACAGTCATTGAGAATATATAGTTGTATTTCATTGAATCTATGGACATCTCAAAGCACCTATCACCTATCATTTGAGGTGCTAACTGTGCTTTATCTTTGAGTCAATTACCCCAGTAAACATTTCTAATCTCTGTGATCCCTTATCCAAATATTTGTATTTTTGAATGCACACATTTCATTGCCCTTCTATGCAACTCTGTTTAAATATCTAATTTCCAGGACCATTGTGTATATGTGTTAAGCGTGAAGGGGTCTGAGTTATCCCAATATAAAAAAAAAAATTTGATTTTTGTTTGCATACGATCAGAAATCAGCACAACTTCACTTTATTTGATAAGCAAATAAAATTAGCCGGCGCAGAGAGCAGAGCTGTGGGATGAACTCAAAAGGTTCACCTACGACAGGCTGCCTGCACAATATTACAGGAGAGGGTAGATACAAGACCAGAGAGAGCAGCAGTGACCAGTCTATTACAGGTAGCTCCTGCGCAGAGTTTTTGATTACTGCACAGATCTGGAAGAAATACACAAAGGACCATGATTCAAGTAAGAATATACACACCTCTTGTATTTAGGCAGTATATATTTATCCTGGAGTTCAAGCTTCAAATATAGAATACAAGATAAAAAGAAGGAATGACAAAATACAGCAGATATGTAGAGTTCAATTCAGCCCTCCTGATGAGTTGGGCTTGTAATCATAACCATGAATTATTTATTCAACTTGGCTGCAACGTAATTTAAAAGGCTTTTATTTTCTAGTGATATCAAGAATAATATCATTATGCTTGTTTTTTTTTTTTTTTTTTTTTGGGCAAGTTACCAGAACACCATTATTCATGGTGTAGATTTAAAAAGATCAAACGTGCAACTACTGTATGTTGATGTTTCTTGTTAATTTTAGCTTGTATTTGTTTAAATGTAACTATCAACTCCCATGACTGTCATTTGAAGTAAAACATATAGCCAAGTATTATTCTACACAATTTTTTTTATTGTGCATTAAAATAAAAATGTATTAAACATCAACCATATCCTTTTCAGTCGGCTTTCGCCCACAGCACTCCACAGAAACTGCCCTTCTAAAACTCACTTACTAACAGCCAAAACCAACAGTCATTATTTCATACTCTTACTCTTGGACCTTTCTGCTGCCTTTGATACAGTTGACCACCACCTCCTCCTCAAAAAACTCAATTTGCTTGGTCTCCATGACTGCACTCTCCGTTGGTTTGAATCTTACCTATCTCATCGCACCTTCAGTGTCACTTACAACTCCACTTCCTCTTCTCCATCTCCTCTTACCGTTGGGGTCCCCCAAGGTTCTGTCCTTGGACCTCTACTATTCTCGATCTACACGTCCTCCTTGGGTCAGCTGATAGCCTCCCACGGCTTTCACTACCATTTATATGCTGATGACACCCAAATCTATCTCTCTACCCCTCAGCTCACCCCATCAATCTCCTCACGCATCGCTGATCTACTAACAGACATATCAGCCTGGATGTCACACCACTTCCTCAAACTTAATCTATCTAAAACTGAGCTCTTAATATTTCCTCCCCCACGTACCCCTTCGCCTGACTTCTCTGTCAAGATCAATGGCACATCTATCAGTCCATCCCCACATGCCAGGGTGCTAGGGGTAACCCTAGACTCCGAACTGTCCTTTCAGGCCCACATACAAGCCCTGTCCAAATCATGCCGCCTTAGCCTCCGCAACATTTCCAGAATACGCCCCTTTTTAACTAATGACACCACCAAGCTTCTAATTCACTCCCTGGTCATCTCTCGCCTTGACTACTGCAACTCCCTCCTCGTTGGATTACCTTTACACAGACTATCCCCCCTCCATTCCATAATGAATGCCGCTGCCAGACTCATCCACCTTGCCAGCCATTCAGTGTCCTCCACCCCTCTCTGCCAATCCCTGCACTGGCTTCCACTCACCCAACGAATAAAATTCAAAGTACTAACAATAATTTACAAAGCCATCCATAACTCTGTCCCCAGCTACATCACTGACCTAGTCCCAAAATACCAACCAAACCGCCCTCTACGGTCATCCCAAGACCTCCTGCTCTCTAGTTTCCTTGTCACCTCCTCCCATGCTCGCCTCCAGGATTTCTCCAGAGCTTCTCCCATCCTTTGGAACTCCCTACCCCAATCTGTCCGACTGTCCCCTAATCTATCCATCTTTAGACGATCCCTGAAAACCCTTCTCTTCAAAGAAGCCTATCCTGCTTCTAACTAACACTGTTTTACTTCCTCCATCAGCTCATCCCCCACAGCTATTACCTTTTGTATCAATTGCCCCTTCCTTTTTAGATTGTAAGCTCTAACGAGCAGGGCCCTCTTATTCCTCTTGTGCCAAATTTTAATGTAAATGTAATGTCTGCCCTCATGTTGTAAAGCGCTGAGCAAACTGTTGGCGCTATATAAAACCTGTATAATAATAATAATAATAATGTAATGTATCATCTTAAACTAACGGGCTCTTAACCACTTTCAGACCGGACCATTTTGCTGGTAAATGACCAGAGGTCTTTTTACACTTTGGCACTGCGCTGCTTTAACTGGTAATTGCGCGGTCATGCAATGTTGTACCCAAACGAAATTTGCGTCCTTTTCTTCCCACAAATAGAGCTTTCTTTTAAAGGTATTTGACTGACTCTGCGATTTTTATTTTTTGCGATATAAACGTAAAAAGACCGCAAATTTTGAAAAAAAATGATATTTTCTACTTTTTGTTATTAGAAAAATCCAATAAACTCAATTTTAGTCATACATTTAGGCCAAAATGTATTCAGCCACATGTCTTTGGTAAAAAAAAAGTCAATAACTGTATATTTATTGGTTTGCGCAAAAGTTGTCACATCTACAAACTAAGGTACATTTTCTGGAATTTACGCAGCTTTTAGTTTATGACTGCCTATCTCATTTCTTGAGGTGCTAAAATGGCAGGGCAGTACAAAACCCCCCCAAATGACCCCATTTTGGAAAGTAGACACCCTAAGGAAATTGATAAGAGGCATGTTGAGCCCATTGAATATTTTATTTTTTTGCCGCAAGCGATTGAATAATGACAAAAAAAAAAAATTTTTTTTTTTACACAAAGTTGTCACTAAATGATATATTGCTCACACATGCCATGGTTATATGTGGAATTTTACCCCAAAATACATTCTGCTGCTTCTCCTGAGTACGGGGATACCACATGTGGTCGACTTTTTGGAAGCCTAGCCGCGTACGGGGCCCCAAAAGCCAAGCACCGCCTTCAGGATTTCTAAGGGCATACATATGTCATTTTACTCCTCACTACCTATCACAGTTTTGAAGTCCATAAAATGCCAAGATGGCACAAAACCCCCACAAATGACCCCATTTTAGAAAGTAGACACCCCAAGCTATTTGCTGAGAGGCATGTTGAGTCCATGGAATATTTTATATTTTGCCACAAGTTGCGGGAAAATTACAAACTTTATAAATTTTTCACAAAGTTGTCACTAAATGATATATTGCTCACACATGCTATGGGCATATGTGAAATTACACCCCAAAATAAATTCTGCTGCTTCTCCTGAGTACGGGGATACCACATGTGTGGGATTTTTTGGGAGCCTAGCCGCGTACGGGGCCCCGAAAACCAAGCACCGCCTTCAGGCTTTCTAAGGGCGTAAATTTTTAATTTCACGCCTCACTACCTATTACAGTTTTGAAGGCCATAAAATGCCAAGATGGCACAAAACCCCCACAAATGACCCCATTTTAGAAAGTAGACACCCCAAGCTATTTGCTGAGAGGCATGTTGAGTCCATGGAATATTTTATATTTTGCCGCAAGTTGCGGGAAAATTACAAACTTTTTTTATTTTATTTTATTTTTTCACAAAGTTGTCACTAAATGATATATTGCTCACGCATGCCATGGGCATATGTGAAATGACACCCCAAAATAAATTCTGCTGCTTCTCCTGAGTACGGGGATACCACATATGTGGGACTTTTTGGGAGCCTAGCTGCGTACGGGGCCCCAAAAGCCAAGAACCGCCTTCAGGCTTTCTAAGGGCGTAAATCTTTGATTTCACGCCTCACTACCTATTACAGTTTTGAAGGCCATAAAATGCCAAGATGGCACAAAACCCCCACAAATGACCCCATTTTAGAAAGTAGACACCCCAAGCTATTTGCTGAGAGGCATGTTGAGTCCATGGAATATTTTATATTTTGCCGCAAGTTGCGGGAAAATTACAAACTTTTTTATTTTATTTATTTTTTCACAAAGTTGTCACTAAATGATATATTGCTCACGCATGCCATGGGCATATGTAAAATGACACCCCAAAATAAATTCTGCTGCTTCTCCTGAGTACGGGGATACCACATGTGTGGGATTTTTTGGGAGCCTAGCTGCGTACGGGGCCCCGAAAGCCAAGAACCGCCTTCAGGCTTTCTAAGGGCGTACATTTTTGATTTCACGCCTCACTACCTATTACAGTTTTGAAGGCCATAAAATGCCAAGATGGCACAAAACCCCCACAAATGACCCCATTTTAGAAAGTAGACACCCCAAGCTATTTGCTGAGAGGCATGTTGAGTCCATGGAATATTTTATATTTTGCCACAAGTTGCGGGAAAATTACAAACTTTTATTTTTTTTTATTTTTTTTTCACAAAGTTGTCACTAAATGATATATTGCTCACACATGCCAGGGACATATGTGAAATGACACCCCAAAATAAATTCTGCTGCTTCTCCTGAGTACGGGGATACCACATGTGTGGGACTTTTTGGGAGCCTAGTCGCGTACGGGGCCCCGAAAACCAAGAACCGCCTTCAGGATTTCTAAGGGTGTAAATTTTTGATTTTACACCTCACTACCTATCACAGTTTTGAAGGCCATAAAATGCCAAAATAGCACAAAACCCCCCAAAATGACCCCATTTTGGAAAGTAGACACCCCAAGCTATTTGCCGAGAGGCATGGTGAGTATTTTGCAGCTCTCATTTGTTTTTGAAAATGAAGAAAAAAAAATAATGTATATTTTTTTTCTTTTTTTTAATTTTCAAAACTTTGTGACAAAAATGAAGGTCTGCAAAATACTAACCATACCTCTCGGCAAATAGCTTGGGGTGTCTCCTTTCCAAAATGGGGTCACTTGGGGGGATTTTGTGCTATCTGGGCATTCCATGGCCTCCGAAACTGTGATAGGCAGTGAGGAATGAAATCTAAAATTTACACCCTTAGAAATCCTGAAGGTGGTGCTTGGATTTTGGGGTACCGTACGCGGTTAGGCTCCCAAAAGGTCTCACACTTGTGGTATCCCCGTACTCAGGAGAAGCAACAGAATGTATTTTGGGGTGTAATTTTACATATAACCATGGCATGTTTGAGCAATATATCATTTAATGACAACTTTGTGCAAAAAAAATAAAAAATAAAATAATAATGTATTTTTTCCACAACTTTTGTCAAAATATAAAATATTCCATGGACTCGACCTGCCTCTCAGCAAATAGCTTGGGGTGTCTACTTTCTAAAATGGGGTCATTTGGGGAGGTTTTGAACTGTCCTGAGATTTTATGCACAACATTTAGAAGCTTATGTCACACATCACCCACTCTTCTAACCACTTGAAGAAAAAGCCCTTTCTGACACTTTTTGTTTACATGAAAAAATATTTTTTTTTGCAAGAAAATTACTTTGAACCCCCAAACATGAAGTGTTTTTTTAAAGCAAAAGCCCTACCGATTAAAATGGTGGGTGTTTCATTTTTTTTTCACACGGTATTTGCGCAGCGATTTTTCAAACGCATTTTTTTGGGAAAAAACACACTTTTTTTTATTTTAATGCACTAAAAATCACTATATTGCCCAAATGTTTGATGAAATAAAAAATATGATCTTAGGCCGAGTACATGGATACCAAACATGACATGCTTTAAAATTGCGCAGAAACGTGCAGCAGCGACAAACTACGTACATTTTTAAAAGCCTTTAAATGCCTTTACAGGTGACCACTTTAGATTTACGGAGGAGGTCTACTGCTAAAATTAATACCCTCAATCTGACCTTCGTGGTGATACCTCACATGCATGGTGCAATTGCTGTTTACATATGCCACCAGACCAACGCTTGCGTTCCGCGTTGCGCCTTAGCAGGGGGGGACAGGGGTGTTTTTTTTTATTTTTTATTTTTTTATTATTTAGTTTGCTTTTTTTATTTTTATTTTAAACTGTTCCTTTCATTTATATATATTTTTTTATGATTTTTATTGTTATCTCAGGGAATGTAAATATCCCCTATGATTGCAATAGGTAGTGACAGGTACTCTTTTTAAAAAAAAATTAGGGTCTATCAGACCCTAGATCTCTCCTCTGTCCTCAAAGCATCTGACCACACCAAGATCGGTGTGATAAAATGCTTTCCCAATTTCCCAATGGCGCTGTTTACATCCCGCAAAATCTAAGTCATGAAATGCTCGTAGCTTCCGGTGTCTTAGGCCATAGAGATGATTGGAGCCATTCTGATCTCTGATCAGCTCTATGGTCAGCTGGCGGAACCACCGGCTGCATTCTCAGGTTCCCTGTTGGGACAGGAGAGCCTGAGAAAACCATGGAAGATGGTGCGGGGGGGGGAACATTCCCTCCCACTGCTTGTAAAAGTAGTCTAGAGGCTAATTAGCCGCTAGGATTGCTTTTACATAAAAGCCGACCGCTGGCTGAAAAGAATGATACCAAGATGATACCTAAACCTGCAGGCATCATTCTGGTATAAGCACTCAAAGTCCCGCAACATACCAGTATGTTGCTGGAACTGGTTGGGCATATATTGTAATTTTTTTTTCATGCAGCCTGTGGGCTGAACGAAAAAAAAATATTGATCGGTGGGTATGCCCACCATTAGATACCACCCTTCATCCACCCACTTTCTAATGGTGGGCATACATGCACCATTTATATATGCCGAAGCATGGGGGCATCCTCCCGCAAAAGGTAGGAGCAGATCGCTCCTCCACCCCGTATGCCCCCATGCTTCGGCATATATGCTCTTTTTTAACTGTGGTGGTGAAATCACCCCCGACAGTGCTGGAGTCGCGGCTTTATGTATCATGGGAGCAAACGCTGTTGCTGTCAAGATAAATAAATCCGCTCTGCAGCAGAATGACGTACCTGCTAAGCAAATGATGGTTAACAATAAAACAAAGTAACATTACAGTATAACAGTAGGACTTACCATACCTGCAAAGCAAATACAAAAAAAATCGCAAAAAATAACACATTTAACACAATCTGTGCCTAAAATATATATATGCCGAAGCATGGGGGCATCCTCCCGCAAAAAAGTTATGCCGCGTACATACATTCAAACTTTTCCACGGGCAAGCCCTCCGTCGGAATTTTGACTGTATGTACGCGGCATTAGGAGCAAAATCGCTCCTCCACCCCTTATGCCCCCATGCTTCGGCATATATGCTCTTTTTTAACTGTGGTGGTGAAATCACCTCCGACAGCGCTGGAGTCGTGGCTTTACATATCGTGGGAGCAAACGCTGTTGCTGTCAAGATAAATAAATCCACGCTACAGCTGAATGGCGTACCTGAAAACAAAAAATGGTTAACAATAAAACATTGCAGAATAGAATACAGTACAAAGGAGCAGAACAATAGAGAGAGAATAGAGAGAGAGAGAACAATAAAACGACAACTATTTTTGTTTTTTTTATTTTATATTTTTTTTGGTTTTTTTTTTTTTTTTTACTTTTTTTTTTTTTTTTAACACTTTTTCTGTTGTAACGGTTCCAGCGGTTTGGGTCTCTCAAAATGCGATGGCATCTTGGGAGACCCTGTGAACGTGTGCCTAGCCTGTGCAATGCTGTACCCTACGCTAATACTCAACTAGTGAATGGTAGCGTTCAAAACACTCACCCTGACAAAGACCAGGCTGGTCAGGACAGCGGGGACAATAAGAACGGGTGTCACGCCTAAATCCGCGCTTTCTGCAGACACGACATTTTCTTTGGGGGGCTCGTTGGGTAGGGGTACTCGGGATGACATAAGAATAATGCCTCTCATGCAGCCGGCTTACTGCATCTGGTAGGGGAAGGTGAGGTGGAGCACCGCCTGGATACAGAAGGGCTCTGACGATATCCTCCTGGAATTTGAGGAAGGATCCAGTCCGTCCTGAAGCTTTGTGTAGTACATAAGCATTCAGTATAGCCAATTGGAATAAATAAACAGACACTTTTTTGTACCAGCGTCTGGACTTACGGGCAACTAGATACGGCGCCAACAACTGGTCATTGAGGTCCACCCCTCCCATGTTAAGGTTATATTTGTGGACACAGAGGGGTTTCTCCACAATACCAGTCGCCGTAGGAATTTGGACCGTCGTGTCTGCATGAAGGGAGGTAAGAACGAAAACATTCTTATTATCCCTCCACTTCATAGCGAGCAAATTATTACTGCGCAAGCAGGCTCTCTCCCCCAGCCTAAGACGGGACTCTACAAGCCGCTGGGGAAAGCCCCGGCGATTAGGTCGCACGGTGCCACATGCTCCAATCTGCTGATCAAACAAGTGACTAAACAGTGGCACGCTTGTGTAATAATTGTCCACGTACAAGTGGTACCCCTTTCCGAATAAGGGTGACACCATGTCCCACACTATCTTGCCAGCGCTTCCTATGTAGTCAGGGCAGTTCTCCGGCTCTACGTGACTATCTCTTCCCTCATAAACCATGAAACTACGTGTATAGCCTGTGGCCCTGTCACAGAGCTTATACATCTTGACCCCGTATCTGGAACGCTTGTTGGGGACGTATTGTTTGAATGACAAGCGACCAGAAAACTTAATCAGGGACTCATCAACGCAGACAACTTGATCGGGAGTAAACAAGGCTGCAAAACGTTGGTTGAAGTGGTTTATGAGGGGCCGAATTTTGTAGAGCCGATCGTACTCAGGGTCTCCACGAGGACGACAGAGTTCATTGTCGCTGAAGTGCATGAACCGCAAAATCATCTCGTATCGTGCCCTGGACATGGAAGCAGAGAACACGCGCATATGGTGAATTGGGTCAATGGACCAATATGACCGCAACTCACTCTTTTTGGTTATGCCCATGTTGAGGGAGAGGCCCAGAAAGATTTTAAATTCGGAAACCGTAACTGGTTTCCATTGTCTGGCAAGGGCGGACTGGGGAATAGTGGCGATGTGTTGAGCAGCGTACAAATTGGTTTGGTCCACAATAGATCTAAAGAGATCTTCGGTGAAAAACAGTG
Organism: Lithobates pipiens; assembly: GCF_037356315.1. Lineage (NCBI taxonomy): Eukaryota > Metazoa > Chordata > Amphibia > Anura > Ranidae > Lithobates > Lithobates pipiens. The sequence continues at coordinate 126,908,024 of NW_027507764.1, forward strand.
AGTAAAAGTCAAGTGTCGTAAAATCAACTGTTTCCACGTTAATGCCAGGTTGGCCAGTGAATGGGGGAAGTACGGGTTCTGCAGAAGTGGTGGGCACCCAAATAGGATTGGCGAATTCTGCAGGAAGGGCACTATGGGTACGACGGGCCTGTCTTTGTCTTCTTGGTGGCAGCGGGACACTACTTGTGCTTGCCACCTCGCCAGCTTGAACTGCACTTATGGGACTCGCCACGTCACCACGTGTTACTGCAGTGCTGGATGTAGGTCCAGGGTGTACTAGGCCGCTGGTGCTTGCCAGTTCACCAGAAGGATGAGCGGCTCTAGTACGTCTCTGCTCCATACGAGTGACCTGCGGTTCCTGCACCTCAACAACAGAATACATACGGGATTGGGCACACCTGTTCTTAGCAGCGGCCTCATCTCCGTCGTCAGAGCTATCTGTCATGGAGCCGCTGTCCTCTACAGGATCGTATTCTGAGCCTGAATCTGACAGATGAGTGACGTCCTCTTCACTATCTGTCATGCTCACAAACGTGTAGGCCTCTTCACTAGTGTACCTTCGCTTTGCCATTTTGGGCTCTATATTTAGGGGTACACTAGTGAGACTCACAGGTAAAAAAGCACCTAGCCTGTCAGCGACTGTTTCAAAACGCTACAAAAAAAACTGTTAGCGATCGCAGGGATCAAGCCTGACTCTGCGAACGCTGCAGTTATGTGTGTTGTGTTTTGTAAGTGACAGTGATCGATCGATACTGCACTTGGGTGGGCTGGGCTGGGCTTGGCGGAGGGGCTAAACGCAGGTGCTAGCGGGTATCTGGGCTGATCCCGCTAACAATGCGTTTTGGGAAACCTAAAATGCAGGCAATGCTAATATAGATCTGATCAGATACTATATTACTAAGGGAGGTGTATGCTTTGCGCGTGGGTGTTAGCGGTACTGGCACTAACCTGACGCTGGGGCGACGCAGGCCTTATCTGACCCTCAAACTTATATCACCCGCCGGGTGATCAGGGGGTTAAACCTTTATTAGGTAATAAATGGCGGGTGCCCTGAAACAAAAAAAAAATAACTAACCAACCAGCGTCACCTGTAACAGTTATATGGTGATCACTGGTGAAAGGGTTAACTGGGGGGCAATCAGGGGGCTATGCGGTAGTATATGGGGGTCCCTGACGCTATAAAAAGCTGCAGCGAACCCAAATACTTACCTGCCTAACTAGCGTCACCTGTGACACTAATACAGCGATCAGAAAAAAATCGCTTATTAGTGACACTGGCGATGGGGGGGTGATCACGGGGTTAAACCTTTATTGGGGGGGTTAGGGGGGCACCCTAGAGCTAAAGGGGGCTAACCCTAACTGCCCTAACAGTTATTACAGTCACAAATGACACCAATGCAAAAAAAAAAAATGCACTTGGTGTCACTGTGACTGGGGGGGGGCAGGGGTGATTGGGGGGTGATTGGGGGGTGATCGGGGGGGTGAAAAGTGTGCCTGGCGTGTTCTACTGTTAGTGTAGTGTGTTGGTGCAACTCACCGATCCTCTCTCCTCCGTGCCGGAACGAAAAATACCGACACGAGGAGAGATTACATCATTTCCTCTCCTGTGTTTACATTACAGGAGAGGAAGTGATGTCACGAAGACTTTCTATTCGTCGGGAGCGATCGCGAGGGGGTGGCCATGAATGAATGGCCGCCCCCTCATCCTCGATCGGTCCCGAACGAATACCGACCGCCGCAGGCACCGGGCGGGGGCCCGATCGGGCCCCCGACCCGGGGGAAGGCAGGGACGTACATGTACGCCAATATGCCTGCCCGTGCCATGCTGTCGACGTACATCGTCGTGCGGCGGTCGGGAACTGGTTAAAGTAGGTATTTTGGAGGCGAGCATGGTCCACAACATCTGCTGTATCAGGCTACCTTTTCCATACCACGGCCCACAGCCGCAAATACCCCAGCTCAAGGACAATTTTGTAACACCTTACCAACCTGATACAGCCCCAATACCAATCTCATCTTAATGACGTTACTTAATTCGGGAAGGTACCCATACCAAAGATGAGCCCCTCCCACCATACTCCACATAACATTTTGACCATGCCCACCTTCAAAAACCCTGAGACCCCTGCCGCTGCTATGACTCCAACCAAGCACCCACCTGTACACATGACCACACAACTGGACAACGCACAATCCCCTACCAATTAAACAGACCAACCACAAATCTAAGGGAGGGAGGGAGGGAAAATTCTCCTTCACTGTCTGTCTCCAACTGACCCTATCCTGCTCCCCCACTGCCTACACCCTCCTTGACTCCACCCTAGTTTGACCTACTCCGCCCTACCATGCCTTACTCCAAACCAATGCCTTCAAACCTCCGTATTTCATAACTTATTTTAAATCTGCCCAACTAAAGAATACCCTGCCCCCCCCCCCCCCAGTCATGCAGGCCTTCCACTATTATGCTGCGCATCCCATTACAGGCCTGATTTTTGGCCTTTTTATTAAACAAATTGAAAAACATCAACCATAATGTATCATCTTAAACTAACGGGCTCTTAAAGTAGGTATTTTGGAGGTGAGCATGGTCCACAACATCTGCTGTATCAGGCTACCTTTTCCATACCACAGCCTACAGCCATGAATTCCCTGGCTCGAGGACAATTTTGTAACACCTTACCAACCTGATACAGCCCCAATACCAATTTCGTCTTAATGATGTCACTTAATTCGTGAAGGTACCCATACCAAAGATGAGCCCTTCCCACCATACTCCACATAACATTTTGACCATGCCCACCTTCAAAAAACCCTGAGACCCCTGCTACCGATGCCCAAGTGGGAAACCTCACACTTGCGCGGCCCGCCACACACTCAATACCCTCTGAATCCCATCCTGCAGGCCCAAGCACCACATATCTATCCCAACAGCGTTCAAATGAACGCCGTCCCCTCGCAGATAGAGCCAGTTGTCACCCTCCAATTCCGTATGGCGCACCGCAATGCCACCATTCCGGACAAAAAAAGTGCCACCTGTATGTTCAACTTGATCCTTGCTTTATTAAGCTTCTCCACCGATTGAGCAAGACGCCAGGAGGCTCTGCCCACAATATCAGACCAGACAAGGATAACATCTGGGAAAAAGGAGCGTAAACGTAAAAAATCAAACTTAATATCCCGAATCAACTCCCTAGCAGAACGGAGCCCCAGATCATTACCCCCTGCGTGTACAACTAAAATGTCCGGGGGGTCTATCAATTTAGAATATCGGTGTATTTCAGGCAATACCCTTGACCACATAATGCCTGGGACTCTGATCCACCATACTTTTGCCAATTTCCTTGGGAAGCCTAATTGTCGGCCGTCCGGATGGACCGCAGCCCTTTTTGCACCCCAAAAAACATAGGAGTGGCCGATAATCCACACCAAACATTCTCTATCTGAAAAACATACAATACAAGAACAAAATAACAGAATAACAAAACATCCCCAAAACACATAAAGACAAACAAAACGCCAGAAAAACTGCCACTACCATCACATATAAAGGGTATGACAATGACAAAAACACATCAAAGGAGATGCGGACGAACATATAATTTAAAATGCCTGGATTCCCAAAGACCTATCCGCTGTAAGATTCGGTCGTCTAAACCCCACCTGGCTGCCTCAGTGGCAGCCCCAATGCAAAACGAATGGGAAGCATAAGCCCCCGGATCAAAACCAGCCGCCCGCAAACATTTCCTAAAAACTGACACAAACTGGAAATGGGACAATGCCGAACCATCAGCGTGTGTCAACAAAGGTCCCGGCCCCACAGTCCGAACTCCCAACCAATGAACCACGGCTGCAACCAGGCAGGCTGGAGAATTAAGAACTCGGCCGAGCACCACTGTAACCCCACGGCCCAACTGGTCCGTTTTTGATTTCCTAACGTATAAGTACAACTTGTCCCCTTGCACTGTGACCTCGGAAAACCCCCAGTCCACCCCCCAACTTTAGTCGAAGGGCTAACCAATTCCCCAATCCGCAGAGCCCCAAAGAAAGCCAGAACAAAGGCCATCTTAAAAAGAACCGCTTTTAAAAGGAGTCGAACAAACTGTTGGCAACTGATCCAACAGTAGCACCAGTTTTCCGAAAGACTTCGGACGTCGGGAATCAGGCACCCGCTGCCCCTTCCTAACTGCGCATAGCGTCGCTTCTCTTCTTCCTCCTTTTTGCTTTTTTCTGGTTTAACCTTGTCCAGGTTAAACTTCTCCAGCGGTAACAGGGCAAATATCTCAATGTACTCCCCTTTCCATACTCTTTCTTTCATCTCGGGTTTCAGATGTGCACCTAGCAGGCCCTTGAAGCATGTGTAGACTTCCCCTTATGCAGAGTCAGCCAACCTCACCCCAGCTGCAGTCCCATCCGATGGTTTGGGATCCAACGCAGTCCCCCTCTCCAGGAACTACTTCCCGGGGCCGGCACCCCCGACGTCACCTGGGTGCTCGCTGCCTCTTGCGTGCCTCCCGCGATGGGCGTTCCCTTGTCCCCCGCCGTCTTCCATGCAGCTACACCCCTGACACAGATGAAATCCCTGCAAAACCACTGGCCAGCAATTCCCTGCAACCCGTCAACCAATTTTGCAGGATCCGTTCCACCACCCCCTCTTGCCCTGCCCCAGCCAACATTGCAGAAGTAACAGCACCACTTTCACCCCACCTTTGCTCCCCCCCACAGCATTTGTAGATGCCACCTGAACCAACAACTGCACAGGAGGGGGGGAGCATTAGAGGTGAAGACAGGAGGGAGGGGGATAGCAGGGGGGACACGGCAGACAAACTCACGGAAGGGAGCAGATTAGGCACAGACATAAGACAATCGGTGGAAACATGGACACCATTGACATTATCTGCTGACTTACCAGGCTGCCCCGGATCTTGCCGCCGCACAGCCACATCTCCAGCCGCCGCCTTCTCTCTTCCCCAGCCACCACATCTGCCTGGATCCTCTCTTCTTTGTTGGATGTGCTGATCTCCCCTTCCGATTGGTCTTCTCCTCAGAACTGCGCTGTGCCCAGGGAAGGGTTAACATGGCCACCCCCGCCAGGGCACCCGAAGATGACGTCATCAGCCTCAACACAGGCCGAACGTCTTCCCACTCTGCTCCTCCTCCGCTGTGCGCTCTGCCTCGCGGCCCTGGATGTAGAAGCCGCTCTCCTCTCCGGCAGTGGGGGCGGTAACTCGGACGCCTGTCTCCTTGTACTTCACCTTCTGTCCGGCAGGGTTCCAGCCGCACCTGTGGACAGGCCACCACCCGCAACTGCCACTCTCCCCCGCCGAGCTTCACGAGCGGGAGGGGGCCCCCTGTGCTGTGGCCGTCTCATCCCACATCTCTGCCGTTGGTGGGTGGGAGCCAGCAGCCTCTCTAGAGCTCCCACCGGGGTCACACCTGAGAAGAGGATTCCTTCCAGCCCCACAGGCATTGGAGGGGGTTGCCTCTTAACCCTGGGTGCTGAAAGGTCCTGTCTGCCGGAGGGCTCCTAGCAGACCCTAGGGGTCACCTCTGGACTCAAGCGCTCAGGAAGATGAGACCTCCTAGCGCGCGGTGGACGAGAGGCAGGAGAAGCTTGTTCCTGCCCCGACCTTGTAGCATACCTGCCAGCTGCCTCTCCAGCCACTGGGGCCAATTAGCTATAGCAGCTGCACGTAGCTGTGCTAGCAACAGGGCAGACTGACCATTGGGCCACTCGGGCACTGCCCGAGAGCCCCATGCCACTAGGGGGCCCCATCAGGGTTGCCAGCCTCAGTAAAACCAGGGACAGTATGTAAAAATTTGTGTTTTTTTTTTACATCTGTCTCTGAAATGTCCCTTACCGACATCCTTTTGGTCTAAAAATCCTGAGATTATAGCTGCCGCACCTTTCCAGTACCTTCTCAGCCAATAGAAACATGTCTGTGTATACTGTGTGATTGTATACTGTGTGTGTGTGTTTGTGTTTACTGTGTGGCCCCATAATCTCTGATTACCTGGGGGCCCCATAATCTCCTATTGCCCGGGGGCCCCATGAGTTGTCAATCCGCCCCTGGCTAGCAATCCCTCCACATCTGCCTTGACAAAAAAAAAAGGCCTGACTCACACCCTGCCACTAACCTGGACCGAAAACTGCTCCTAAAATCTCCTGCACTGAAAATTCTTCTTCACTGTCTGTCTCCAACTGGCCCTATCCTGCTCCCCCACTGCCTACACCCTCCATGACTCCACCCTAGCTTGACCTACTTCACCCTACCATGCCTTACTCTAAACCAATGCCTGCGAACCTCCGTGTTTCATAACTTATTTTAAATCTGCCCAACTACAGCCTACTCTGCCCCCCCCCCCCAGTCATGCAGGACTTCCACTATTATGTTGCACATCCCATTACAGGCCTGATTCTTTCTATGCATACAAAACTAAATAAAATATAACAAAGAAAATCATTATTCAACAAAACCATAAAAAAATACTTAGTAAAGAGGGTAGGGGTGCAAATCTCCAGACCAGCGGCCTTGTTGGGGGTCTTGTGGCTGTTATTGCCTCTGACCACCATGCTGCTGTGGCGGGTGGGATGTCTGTGGTATTGGGGGGTGGCTGTGGAGGTGGCGGATGTGGGGCCACAAAATCACACAGGTGTGTGTTTTCTTTAATTTGGCCCCTTACCCCCGTGTTGAGGAGCTGCAGCATTAGTTACTCACACCTGCTCCTTTGCTCACCAGGCCCAGGACAGCATGCTGAGGAGGTTAGTGAAGGAAAATATGCATGTAGGCCAAAAAAGGAGCAGGAAAAGCTTATAGCATGCATGAGGACAAAGAGGACATTCACAGCATATTACAATATCTTAATCATGAAATCAAGAAATTCATACAATACACTAACATTAAATATCTAGAATGTGATCACACACTAGCAAACATTAAATATATATAATGTGATGTTAACGGCAAAAACTTTCCTGAATATAGTCCTTCTGCAGAACTTGAATAATGGCTGAGCAGGTGTCTGGAATAATGAGCCCCAGAGCCTGGGGGGAGATCCCAGTGGTAAACTTGAGGTCCTGGAGACTTCTCCCCGTCACCAAATAACGCAAGGTGGTTATGAGCCTTTGCTCAGAAGTGATGGAAAGCTACATGCATGTGTCCTGCTTCTTAATATAGGGGGTCACCAATGCCAAGAGTTGGTGAAAGTAAGGGTCAGTCATCCGGAGATAATTCCGAAAATCATCCGGATTATTCTCCTGAAGCTCCGGCAGCAAAGGCATATAACATAATTGGTTACGATTAAGCAACCAATTTTTGGTACAAGAAATCTTCCTCCTTCTGTTCTTGGAGTGGACTTGGGTCAAAGCAATAACTCCAAGCCCAATAATAGCCCATTCTCTCCTCTGATTCCACAACATTGCTGGTTGACGAATGGCCTTTCATAAACAAACTGACAAGCACGAACTGAAAAGCGCGAGTCAACACTCACCAAACTTCTACTAACACAAAATTAGCAGAAGGAGCTCAAAGGGTGGCGCATAACAATTGAACTTAGGCCGCGTACACACGGGCGGACTGTCTGCCGAAACTAAGTTCGTCAAACAGTCCGCTCAAACTTTTGAATGAACGAACTTGCCCACACACGGCACTTTTTGAGCGGACTAAGTTCGTCGTACTAAGTCCGCGCAACTTTTGAAATGAACGGACTCGCCCACACACGAGGACAGTCCGCTCATTTCGAGCGCGTGTCAAGGTAGGCGGGGCCGCGACGGAGACGTCGCGGGCTCCGCAGCCTGGAATGGACTTAAAGGGGAACTCCAACGCCGAAAAAAATCGGCGTGGGGGTTCCCCCAAAGTCCACAACAGACCCTTGTCCGAGCACGCTACCCGGCCGGCCAGGAAAGGGGGGCGAGCGAGCGCGCCCTCCCCTCCTGAGCCGTACCAGGCCGCGTGCCCTCAACATAGGGGGTGCCTTGGGGAAGGGGGGGCCGCGCGACCCCCCCACCCCAAAGCACCTTGTCCCCATGTTGATGAGGACAAGGGCCTCTTCCCGACAACCCTGGCCGTTGGTTGTCGGGGTCTGCGGGCGGGGGGCTTATCGGAATCCGGGAGCCCCCTTTAATAAGGGGGCCCCCGGATACCGGCCCCCCACCCTATGTGAATGAGTATGGGGTACAATGTACCCCTACCCATTCACCTGTAAAATAAAAGTACCCAAAAAAAAACACAACACACGAGATAAAATATTTTATTGCACAGCTCCGGGGGTCTTCCGTCTTCGGGGGTCTTCTCGCCGGACTCCTCCGCTATCTTCTTGTAGCTCTTTTGCTAGCGGAGGAGTCCGGCTTTCTTCCTCCCCGCCGCCGGCCTCTTCTCCCGACTTCGGGGGTCTTGTCCCCCTCTTCGGTTCTTCTGCCGGGCCACCGCGCCTTCTTATAGCTCTTTTGCAGGCGGTGGCCCGGTCTTTTGTCGCCGCTGTCGCCGTCGCCTTCCGTTCTTCTTCTTCTTCTTCTTCTTCTTCTCCAGGAGATGTTGACACGTCGCTCTCTCCGGCCGGAATGCCAGAGCCGCGCTGCGCGGCCACTTATATAGTGACAATGGGGCGGTGTCACATGGTATATGTCACATGGGTTGGTCACATGGTGACCCCGTCCCTTACGATGTCATAGTCCCCATGTGACATCAACCCATGTGACCAACCCATGTGAAATATACCATGTGACACCGCCCCATTGTCACTATATAAGTGGCCGTGCAGCGCGGCTCTGGCATTCCGGCTGGAGAGAGCGACGTGTCAACATCTCCTGGAGAAGAAGAAGAAGAAGAAGAAGAAGAACGGAAGGCGACGGCGACGGCGACAGCGGCGACAGAAGACCGGGCCACCGCCTGCAAAAGAGCTATAAGAAGGCGCGGTGGCCCGGCAGAAGAACCGAAGAGGGGGACAAGACCCCCGAAGTCGGGAGAAGAGGCCAGCGGCGGGGAGGAAGAAAGCCGGACTCCTAGCAAAAGAGCTACAAGAAGATAGCGGAGGAGTCCGGCGAGAAGACCCCCGAAGACGGAAGACCCCCGGAGCTGTGCAATAAAATATTTTATCTCGTGTGTTGTGTTTTTTTTTGGGTACTTTTATTTTACAGGTGAATGGGTAGGGGTACATTGTACCCCATACTCATTCACATAGGGTGGGGGGCCGGTATCCGGGGGCCCCCTTATTAAAGGGGGCTCCCGGATTCTGATAAGCCCCCCGCCCGCAGACCCCGACAACCAACGGCCAGGGTTGTCGGGAAGAGGCCCTTGTCCTCATCAACATGGGGACAAGGTGCTTTGGGGTGGGGGGGCCGCGCGGCCCCCCTTCCCCAAGGCACCCCCCATGTTGAGAGAACGCGGCCTGGTACGGCTCAGGAGGGGGGGCGCGCTCGCTCGCCCCCCTTTCCTGGCCGGCCGGGTAGCATGCTCGGACAAGGGTCTGTTGTGGACTTTGGGGGGACCCCCACGCCGATTTTTTTCGGCGTTGGAGTTCCCCTTTAAGTCCATACCAGGCGGCGGAGCCCGCGACATCTCCTTCGCGGGCCCCGCCTACCTGGAGACGCGCTCGAAATGAGCAGACTTTTCTCCGGGCGGGAACAGTCCGCTCATTTCGAAAGTACAGCGGACTGGCCCACACACGGGCGGACTGTCCGCTGAAATCAAGTTTCAGCGAACAGTTTTACGGAAATTCCGTAAGACTTTGTTCGTCAAACAGTCCGCTGAAACTGTCCGCTGAAGCCCACACACGAGCGGACTGTCCGCTGAAACACTGTTCAGCAGACAAAGTTGGGCGAACAGTCCGCCCGTGTGTACGCGGCCTTACTCTTTATCGGCTCATAGTATGTCTAGTACTTCACTATGTTTGTGTTTGTTGGCAATTGTGTACCGTTTGTATGCAAGACAAGTTCACGGCACATGCCCTTCGGACAAAAGTCTGGAGCTTTGTCTGCAGAAAATCTGATCGTGTGTACGAGGCTTCAGGCAAGTATTGATGCTAGAGACAAATCTCTCTTTGTCCCATCACAAGTTTCTTTTAATGTTTAAGTCCAGCCAAAGGTGAAATTTCAGTTGGGTTATCTGCTGGGACGAGTTACATACTGACTTCTTACTGTATGTGTTGCATGGACTCAAGAGACAAAAAGAGTTGCTTTACTAAAGGCAAGGAGGGTGTTCATTTGGCAAAGCAATTTGCCCCACAGTTTAATGAATGTGATGAAATTTCACTTCAGAAAGAATACCCGATCATGGGCAAGGTAAAGAAATAAAAAACAGCATTTTTTCTTGCACATGATTGTATGGAAGTCAGCAGAGCCTCACCTCATTCACTAAGCTCTGGGAAAAAGCACCTAGCAAAATGAATAGCCTATTTACCTTTAGTAATTCAAACTCAAAATCTCTTTACAATGGCCCCCGGCTCTGTCCTCTGTCCAGGCCCACCTTGGAAACTTACTCCTGCTAGAGCAGAGAAATTCCTGGTTCTCGCCACAGATGTTGCATCCTTCATTATATAAAATAAATAAACACACAGCAGCTATAATGGGACCTCTATTGTCATGAAGCTTGTTCAGGCCTAAGGCCGCGTACACACGGGCGGACTGTTCGTCCAACTTTGTCCGCTGAACAGTGTTTGGGCGGACAGTCCGCTCGTGTGTGGGCTTTCAGCGGACAGTTTCAGCGGACAGTTTGACGGACAAGGTTTTTCGGAAATTCCGTAAAACTGTCCGCTGAAACCTTGTTTCAGCGAACAGTCCGCTCGTGTGTAGGCTTGTTCGTCAAACAAAGTTGCGCGCATGCTCAGAAAGGATTTTCACGCCGAAAGCTATAATGCAGTGTATAGGACGTCGTATTTTTCGTCCCGTCGTACGTGCCGTTCACGTCATCGCGCACGGTTTCAGCAAACTGTTCGTCCGTCGTGTGTGGCTATGTCCGTCCATGCTAAGTTTGAGCGGACTGTTTGCCGAAACTGTTGGACGGACAAAGTTGGGCGAACAGTCCGCGCGTGTGTACGCGGCCTAAGAACTAAGACACAAAGATCTCCTTAGCTATTAGAATAAAATTTACAAAAATAAAGTAACAGCTTTAGGTGAACTAACCCTAAAATTAAAATATATTAAAATGGAAAACTTACCACCAATGCATCTCCAATGGTATATCCGTTGTCTCCTAATATCAGGATGGTACCATACCAAAAGCCTAGCCCATAGGAAGCATAAGCAATGAGGTACACAAATCCAAGGGCCAACTGAGATGCAATGGATTTCTTGATTCCAAGTTCTTTGGCCTCCCCTAAATTATTTGTGTATCTAAGCATGAAAAAAATTAATAAAATAAACAGTACGTCATATATAAACTTTAAATGCAAATCACAGTGAGATAAAGCTTTGAAGGCACCTTTTGATTTCTTTCTCTTGCCCACCAAATGCCACCACTGTTCGTATAGAAGAGAGGACCTCTTCAGCCACAGATCCAGCTTTTGCATATGCAGTAAGCTCTTTGCTTGTCAGTGATACCATCATCTAATTACAAAGTATAGTCAAATATTTATTGTCAAAGGATACATTTTATGAATTTTCACATTTACCTCCAAGGTTGCAATAGAAAATGATTTACTTGTAGCTTGGTCATACAAGACTGAAATTTGAATAAGTACTCCTCTAAATATAATTTCAGGCCACAAAGCCCATTTCCTGTCTTACAGTGTGACACCAGTGCTTAGCTTTGTCTAGAGCAGTGGTGGTCAACTTGCTTGATATAAGTAGCTTCAAGTGCAGCCCCTGACCTCACCAAGAGGCCACACATAATGGTCAGTGAATATAAAGCTACAGAGACTGTACGCTTGCAACAGGAAATGGCCAAAGACTGTGAACATACCACAATAAATAATCAGAGACTGCAGACATAGACTAGACAACAAACAGGCTTCAGGAGACAATTATAGACTAGATGCACATAGCATGGGGCTGCTAGAGTTACAGCCCTTTAAAACAAATGCTTTTAGACTTCTGCTTTCTAAAGCCTTCTTAAAAAGTATTTGTGCCATGTTTGATATTTCTCTCAACAAGACCCATTATAAAAGACGAGAGGGGAAAAAAAAAAAAACATAAAAAAAAAGAAAAGGGATTCACGGCACAGAAAGAAGTAAGGTAGGGCTTTTTCACACTGGTGGTTTGGGTGTGGTAAAGACAGGCCGTTGACCTACAACCCCCCTCCTTCCCTCTAAAATTCTAACATTACAGTCTATCAGGGCTGTACATGTGCCGTGGTCATGGCAATTTTAACTTGGGCTGCAATGTTTACAGGCAAAGCACCACTTGATATCAAATCGGGCCGCTTGCAGTTGTGAGCTGAACGCTTTGTTCACAGTTACGGCATGGTCCCACAATGTAAAACTGCCATTAAGAAATTTAAAAAGAAGTTTAAAAAAACAGACATCATGAGGAGGCAGTAGCGCCTCCTGAACACCTGCCAGTTGCTGCTATACCACCCTCTGAGAAATGATCCTCTGCAGAGAGGATCTATCTGCAGAGAGGCTGGATGGCAAGATGCCACAGTCTGCTGCTTAGCTAGAGGTGTTACAAGTTTGTTACAATTTTTTTACTTCTCCACTTAGCATTAATCCAACTTAGCCAGGGATTAAAATTGGCTTTCTTCTAGTTTTTCTATCATTATGACTACTTTCCTTTTGTAAGTCAAAAAAACTGAAGGAAGAGTCTCGATGTACTACAGGGAAAGACACCTTGCATATTGCAGTCATTTATTACAGATTGCTGTCTAGTTTTGGGAATTACCCACTGAAATATTTGAATTACAGTCCCTGTCAAACTGAAAGGAAATGGGGTTGTATCCACTTGCTAACCCTAGTTTACAAAATAAGGTACGGCTATGTTCACACTTAAATGGGTATAGAAGAGTGCCAGTGTTGGTGTACCATACACTCCAACAGGGGAAGCAATACAAGTAATAGGCAGCCAATGCCTTTATGTCACATGCAATGTTTAGACCTCTGAGCACCGGATCACGGCACACAAGCTGGATCATTGCACACATTTAAAGTAGTATTAAACCAAAAACGTAATATATTGCAGCTTACCAATCATTAGATGTGGTGACTGCATTTGTTTTCTTTTTTTAGGCCTTTTCCCTCTGTTTTCACCTAGTGATCTGGCCAGTAACACACCTCCACCACCTCCTCAGTTACAGCAAACATTTTTTTTTCTTTTGGGATAAAGGTTTTACATGAATAAAAAAAAGCTGAGCACCCCTGCCAGTGGTAAATGGTTGGTCTAATCCGTGTAAACTGATACATCTGGAAGAGAGCTTGTTCCTTTAAAAACCAGACTTACTGGCTGGACCACCAGAAGAAAATAGAAGAAAGAAAGCCTAAAAAAGAAAACGAATGCAGCTGTTAAATCTAAGAAATGGTAAGCTGCAATAATAGTAAATGTTTGCTTTTGGGTTTAATATTGCTGTAAGCCTGCTAATTTGTAGGTGCACTGCTGGGGTTAGAACAGCTCTAATGTGAACAAAGTCTACAAATTAAGTGAATATCAATTCAAACATTGCTTGGACTAACATTTCATCCAGTGACTAGCTAATGACATCCCTAATCCTCTTTATAGGTATTGAGTTTTAAGAATGGTGATACTGCTACAACATTACTCATCTAGATAAAGAAGATATTCATAAGCAAACAATACCATCTGCCGTGCACCTGTTCGCTTCCATTTAAATCATCACACCCAGTTACTACACATACAGATTTACCCCTTTCACTGCCAGTGTCATTTTTTTTATTAATTTTTTTTGCTTTCTTCCACATATGTTTTAAAAATCCTTTTAGGCCTGAAGATTAGTTTAAACCCCCAAGCTTTATATATGTTTTGAAAGCAGACACCCTGTATAATAAAATGGGGGTAGCTCCAACTTTTTATGTCACACAGTATTTGTAAAATGGTTTATATTATATTAATTAGCTTTAGGGCACACAATGGAATATGTTATCCAATTTAAATGTGCACTAGCCCACAAAATAATGATGAACTTCTGTACCCTATATTTTCCAAAGGCCATGCTTTAAAAGCTTCTTCAGGTCATCAATTTAGAGTTAACCATAAATATTGGCTGCAGAATTACTGATGCCATTCCAGTGTGCATGCAGATATGTAATCACAAGCAACATTTTTGAATGCAGGTACCCCTTGACGCATTTGTATGTGCCTGTATTTGGGGGCAGGCTAAACTGATTTTTTCTTTGGGGGGGGGGGGGGGTTAGATGCTTGCGTGAAGCTTTCGTTTTTGACTTTTACTAAATCTTTATTTATATCACATAGGATACAAAAAGTCTCCTTTGTGATTTACCATTTTTAAAACAGGTCAACTTTAATGAGACATCAGGGGTCTTTTAGGGCAAAAATGACCGGGCGACTGTACAGTTGTCAGATCACTTTCATTGGAAAGCTGACAGTCTCTGGGAGTGTCTGTATAACCCACCACTGCCACCACCATACTTCTTACGGTGATGGCTGTAAAAGAATTAACACTACTGAAAAATGTATATATGATTTCTATATCTAAGCCCAAAATTTGAAAGAAAATATTGTGAGATAAAAAAATTCAACAAGCATGAAAACAGTAGCCTAATATTAGAATTTGCATGGTTATTGAATACAATTATTCTCTAAACAACTATGGGACAACAAGTAAAATATCAGTGAAACGGCTAAAATATAGGCAAAGAGGCATACAGTACATATGCACCTGGGCTAGTTATATTTTAGTGTAGCCAATCCTAGAAATCAATGTGTTTTACCTGTAAAGTTATTATTCGCAGTTCAATGATACAAAACAACTTTTAAAAGGACTACATTCACTGCATAGGTAGACTATGGAGCATTTACCTTAGAACAAAATGCTGATGATAACGCCATGAGTGGACTGGTTGACATGTACACTAAGGCAAGCTGCCACCCTTTCGCCAAGCCAATGACT
The DNA here is from genome assembly GCF_037356315.1 of Lithobates pipiens. Lineage (NCBI taxonomy): Eukaryota > Metazoa > Chordata > Amphibia > Anura > Ranidae > Lithobates > Lithobates pipiens. Next base: position 126,923,035 of record NW_027507764.1, read on the forward strand.
AGTCCTGCTACGAAAGTTGAAAAATTTTGCAAAAAATGACCAACTTTGTCTCCAATGCCATCATTAATTTTATTGATGTCTCTGGGGAATAAGGTTCAACAAATGATGTTTAGCAAATGAATCAGGACTATAGACGTGTAATAATGTTAGATTAAGTTTATAGTGTTTTCCTACTCTGTAAGACGACTGTTAAGTTCTCCTGATTTGGTGACATCAAACCAACTAATTTCTTTGGACAATACTGAGTGGAAGAAGGTTTTCCTCATTCTTCGGGTCTGTCTTGCAGCAGCAAGAACCCAAAATGAGACCTGAACATATCCACATACCAAAACAGCAGCACCTATAGCAACATAGTACAAGGAGAACCTGGGGAAACAAGAGAATATACCTAATCATTCACAATGTCATGGCAAGTCAGCATTTTTAACTCTAAACATAGATTAATTATAAACCAAATACTTGGCTAATACTGATAACCTACACATAAACTTTATGGAAAGATTAAATCATAGTATGTCAACCAATTTTTGTAATATAGTAAAATTTATAAAACGACATCAGAGACTGTATCAGCAGGCACTTTACTTAAAAATGACAACTACCCATTTTAACCCCATGAAAATTCAGCATGCATATAGAGGGCTATCTGTCATATAAAACAAACAGAGACTTAACTTTTTTCCCCAAACCCCCTTTAATGTAACTCAAAGATATAAACCGATATATAGCACATATTGTAGAACATTCATCATTGTACCCAGACCACAAACTGACCATAATAGGGGCCGGAGATTATATCAGTGATAACAAGGAAAGGAACCCTGTGCTGTTGCAGACTCTTGTTATGTAATATTCAAAAGGGTGCTTGCTGGCAAATAGCATACATGGATTAGTATAAGCAGCTAAATGAGCAGAGGAAACTGGAAAGTGCCAAGATACAACAGTATAGCATACGTGCACACATATTTTTTTTATAGTAGGAATTACAAACTGTAACTTACACTGTCATCTGTTCTTCTATTGGTTTAAATTTTTCACATTCAGCTGTAAGTAGAAAATGTAACATTTAATAAGAGAAAATCAAAACATTGCTGAACATTTCCAACTCACATAATTAAAGCTGTAATCTTCTTATACTTACATTTTTTTAGCATGTTAATATGGTTGGAAAAGCAAATACAACAACATAATGCCTGGGTCTCTGTACTTGTCTATGTAGCACCCCCCTGTAGGGACTGCTGATGAACTGGGATCCCCCACCCTGCACATCCAGGCACACCAAATTCTCACAGGCACTCCAGAGACAGAGAACAGTCTGTGACTTTGTTTTTGTTATTTATTAGAGGTTAATAACTTGGAGATGGAAGATTATGGGATGCCCATTTGACTTCAGCAACAAAACCTTGGCAGTAACTTCAGAGACATCTTCCTTTATGCAGTCTCTATACAGTCTCCTTGACAATCATCCTGCACTTAATGTGCTTGAAGTCTCCAGCTGTTAGCGGATCTGACAGGCACAGTCAAATTTAGAAATGGCTCTTTGCAGGCAGGAACTTAAAGCCCCTTTTTGTGTAGCAGAATACAGCGATCAGTTTGTACTTTCACTCCTTTGGCTACTGGTCCCAGTACCACCTCTTCAGGCACTGCCAACCCACCTGGCTGCAGCTGCCCCTTTTACTTGCCCTCCAGGCTTACTTTCCTCCACAGTCCCCCAGACTGACTCTCACCAGCCCAACTGGCTGACTCTGCAGGAGATCTCCCAGGGAAGGGATGAAGACTTGGCACACCGGTGTCTTCAGGGAGAACTGGCTACATGTTGAAGTCTCCCCCTTGTAAGTCCCGAGTACTGTTGCTCTCAAACTGTCCCTTCTCTTACTAACCTTCCTCTAGGATGAACTGCCTCCATGCATTGTGGCAGGATCCTTCGAGCACCCGAGCCCCGCCCAAGGTCACCCCCCAAACTAGGGGGTGCTTCATAGGACCACCGACAGCCTCCTCAATCTTCCATCTGACAGCCCCTGCTGGCATGGCTCATGCCTATTTATGAGGTAAGCCTTGCCCCCTGCCAGCCCTTTACTGGGGATTGGCCGAGGCCCTCATAAATATTCAAGGTAGCCCCTCCTAACCTCCATCCACAAGCTCTAGAAGTTTCTACAACCTTCTAGACCAACGGGAGGCACCAGAGGAGCTGTCAGGATGCGTCATCCAGCCCTAATTTACTGAAACCTGACCCAGATTCACGGCTCAGGCTTAGCCCTTAGCTAACTAAATTTGCCTATACTAGCAAACCTTAAATAACAAAAACCTATCCTACATCTAGCACACACTAGAGAGTGCTATCGATCATGGCTGGTATGAGGGGCCAGCAGGGTGTTGTAAATAGCTTCCTGAACACATCATAGGCCCATGCATTAGTACTCCTCTCAAGACCTCTCAGATCTCTTTCCGTGCAACTTATGCAGGAATTATCAAGCTAGAGACTGTGCAAACCATTACTATACAAGAAGGGGAACATACCAAGGGCACAAAAATAAACAGGCTGCACATTTAGGTCCACTAATTCATGGGATGTTAGAAAGCACTTCAATCATAAGGACACTAAAACTTCTAAATAAATTGGGTCCTTGATGAACTAGACCTGTACTTTACAAACAATTCAATGGATGCATTGGAATATGCAGTTTGGCAACTTCTGATTGGTCCAACTGCCTGTCACTCATTGAAGCAGTATCTCTCGCTTTTTGGAAGCTATATATGTAGCCCCAGTCTGCAGCAAGAGCACACCAGTGTCTGATGTACATACTTTTTTTACTGTTGCAGTTTCTGTAGAAGCATAATGTTCAGGCTAAAATAAGTCAGATATACTACACAATACTTAAACTGATTTTACGTAAACTTACATGAATTCTGTAGGGATGAGTTATGGCATAGAATACTGTCAGTCATTTCACCAAACACAATGTGCATTAAGGGAAGACAAAGCCCATTCCCAAGTGCTCCAAGGGAACCTATAATCATGAAGAAAATATCGAGTCCATCTGCATAGCGGAACTAAATAAAGATAGAAATAAAAAAAAAACATAAACAAAAAATGCACTATAGGCCTGCCAAGTTGAATAATATAATTCTGCATTTCAATTAGTTACCATTTCTTCTGTATTTTTAAAGTGGCACCCCAAACAAAACATTTTTTGGATTGGAATTAGGAAGAGTTAGAACCTGTCAGGTTTTTATTGTTGAGACTTTTCCTTAAGCCTTTCCATCACTTTCTTTCCTTGTGATGGTGGTCACTGAGGCGGGAAATAAGGTAACATTTCCCAATGGGTATCAAGACAGCAATGCAAACTGACAGAGGTTCCTATCCACTCCAAATCTTTCCAAACCTAAAACATTTTTTTTTGCTAGAGTTATACTTTATCCTTGATTGATTTCTCTTACAAAATTATTTTGAATTAATATAATTTATGTGTTTGATACAACATTGTGGATTTTTTGCAAAATTATGACAATAATAAATATGACCAATACAATAAGGATACATGATAACAGAACAGTATTGGAACAGGAAACAGAATGGATTTGTTTGTCAAATAACATTTGAATGTTCCGTTTTTTAATTTTAACTCAAAAAGTGTCTCCAAATAAACTGAGCATATGAATACATAAAGAATAGCTCCACTAAGTAAATATCAGAGCATGGTCAGAGTGGCAACTACAAATGGGGATAGGATGGAGTACGATTCATATTAGCAGCTGATCTCTTGATCTCTTAATAAAAAATGCCAAGTTGTGTCCCAGCACCTAGATTTAAAGCCGTGTTAAATGAAATACTTCTTCTATCTATGGAAAACTCCATAAGCAGTTGAAATATATTCCATGTAAAAAATGCATTTTTATGCAAAAAAAAACATTACCATCAGATGACTAGACACTGTTGATATTTGTCATGAGCCTTATCATTGTACTATTAGTGTATAATTATTATGTTATTGCACTTCTTCTTATCATCCCCTTTTGGGCCGTACGGTGTTATTTCCATTCTCTGTACTTTTGGAAAATCTAATAAACGGATAATAATATAAAAAATATATATATTACTTACGATGCTAATTGGACCAACCATTTTTGTTTTCTCCTTCTTCTCTTTTTCATTTTCCTTTCTTTAAGAAAAAATTAAAACACTCAATATTATATAGAATTTTTATAGCAAGAAATCCAGAAAAGCAAAAATAATTACGATAATATATGTGTACTGGGCTTCTGAAATAATGATAGATAATCTCTCTGTGCTGCTACTTGACATAAAAGAAATCAAACAATAAAGATGAAATTAAACAAACATTTCACAGCAGCGCACTAACTGCAAACAAATCATGCCCAAACCATGTGAAAACCAAAAAAGTCCATACGATATAAAAGTCCAATAAAGTGTAAAAAAAAGTGGTGTATTATGAAAAAAATTGAAGCTATACACCATATCCTCCACCACAGTGTTCAGTGCAGGTTTCACTCCCTTAGGAATTATGCTCATCAAATAGTTTTGCCATTCACTCTCATGTCTGGACAATATCGCTTATGATGATCTAAAGCCACTCAGAATCACCAAACTCCCTCCATATTTTTTTTTTTTTTTTTAGATCTGCGGTGGTGAAAAATCCTGTAATGAAAAAACCCGTAAGTGTACAAAAAATGTGCATGTAAACACACACAAAAAACTGCACTTAAGGGCATGCTTTTGTCCACCCCCAGAAGTTGTAGCACTCGAACCCTGACCCCCGGGGCGCAAGGCTCCTGACGGGGACATAGGTTAAACATGGTCTGCCAAGCGAAGAAGGTCTGGCAGACCCCGTTCTTCTAGGACAGCCAAAGCAATCCCCGAATACTAAGTCAGGGGAGCTCTTCCGAAGAGAGACCCCCTAGAGGCAGGGGAGGAAGGAACCAGAAGGCCACACATCCTCCCCCTAGACATCAGGGTAAGCCCAAGGACTCACACCTTTCATCCAGTGAAAAACACACACAAAAGTGAAAAGTGACAAACAGTGGGATAAAAAATAAATAGTAAAATAAAAAGGGGCAGTGCCCAAATTGTGCATTGGCCTAGGTCCTGAGGCCTGTTAAGCAAAAATTGCCCCGGACTTAGCCAAAAGGCCAGGCCCTAAAAGGCCCAGTGCATAAAGAAAAGCTTTGGTGACTCTGACCATGGGTCTTTTTCACACAGTGGGGTCCCACACCCAAGTGTTACTCAGAGGACCCCTATTGCGGGTCCTCTGCCTACCCAGCCCATGGCCAGACAAGATAGACCGCTCAAACCAGGAGGTAATGGACTCTTCCAGCTTTTTCAGGGAGAACTTTCTCCAGGCCCCCAATTACGTTCAGGTGCTCTGGTTTCAGTTCACTCCAGCAAATTTGCATAGCCACCACCCCAACCTTGGTCAGGTCAGGATAGTAGCACAGTGCCTCCACTGGATCACTGATAAGTACAGATACTACACTTGATCTTAGCCAAAAGGCGGGGGAAAGCGATACTCTGTCCAGATATTGCGATCTCCACATGTGGGAAAAGAAGACAGATTTTACACTATTGGAGGTTCTGTCTTGATTCTTTCCCCACATGTGGAGATTGATATCTGGACGGAGTTTGGGGATTCTCAGTGGCTTTAGATCTGCATAAGCAATATTGGCCAGAAAGGAGAGTGAATGGCAATACTATTTGGGGAGCATAAGGGAGTGGAACCCACACTGAACACTGTGGTGGAGGATATATGGTGTATAGCTTTGAGTTTTTTCATAATACGCCACTTTTATTACACTTTATTGGACTATATCTTATGGACTTTTTTTATTTGCAAATTGGTTAAATATTTCATATGGTTTGGATATGATTTGTTTGCAGTTGGTGCAATGCTGTGAAATGTTTGTTGTATTTAATTTTCCCTTTAGGCCTCATACACACGGACATTATAAAAAACAACCTTTAAAGTTTATACAGACGCCAGGAAAAAAGCAGCGTTAAAAAACACGATTTATGCGCGTTTTGCATTGGTGTCAATGTGCGTTTGTCCTTGCTAGCTTTCAGCCACGTCTCTTAGCCTCTATTCAAAATTGGTAGTTCCCTATGATTCCCCATTAATTTGAATAGAAGTTGCACCAGAAGTCGGATCAAGATGATGTGACTTGCGGTGCGACTTGTGTGCTGAGAATCTTGAAGGGGAACCCCCCCAAAATGTGAACAAAAAACTTTTGTGTGAGGTCCCCCCCAAAACGATACCAGACCCTTCAGTCTGGTATGGATTTTAAAGGGAACCCCCATGCCCTAAAAAATGGCGTGGGGTTCCCCTCAAGATCCATACCAGACCCTTATCTGAGCATGCAGCGTGGCAGGTCAGGAAACTGGGGGGCGAGTGCCCCCTCTCCTTGACCTCGCCAGGCCACATGCCCTCAACATGGTGGGTGGGTGCTTTGGGGCTGGGGGTCTCTGTGCCCACCCCAAAGCACTTTGTCCCCATGTTGATGAGGACAAGTGCCTCATCAATGTCAACAAGGGCCTCATCAGAGATGACATCACATGGGGCATGGCCTCCAAATTATGTCATCGCATGGCCCTGCCCCATGCCAATATAAGTTATTGCATATGGCGGACCCAGCATTACACCGGGAGATTGCGTCAAGTCAACTTCAGAAGAAGAGTAGTGGGGAAAGACCCAGAAAAAGAGTGAGAAGACAGCAGAAAGAGGAGAAGAACCAGAGAGGGGAGAAGAACTGGAGAGGGGAGAAGAACCGGAGAGGGGAGAAGAACCGGAGAGGGAAGAAGGACCGACAGAAGGAGAAGACGTCGCCAGAAGAGGCAGAAGAGCCGGAGCTGCTTTAATAAAATACTTTAAAAACCTGAGTAGTGTGTTTATTTTTGACCTGTTTTGGTCATGACTTTGGCCCTTCTGGAAACCTGGATAGCTAGTCTGATTCTCCTAAGGGTTTAAACTTTAGGAGCACTGGCTACGACACTTCTTTGTCATAAATTCAGTGACAGCAGATTCGCTGCAGCACTTTTTGTTTTGTGCTGTGACACATTTAATTTTGGTGCCATTTCCTGGGCTCGCTCCCGAGATTCCCCTACTAATCCTGTGTGGCCTCCTTTCTGAGGGCTGGTACTGATCATGCGTGTGCCATTTTAGCTACACATGTGGACCAGCTTACTCTCACATGTAATCTGCTTAACAGCTTCAGCACTCTGTTTTTTTGGCACATGATTAGCTTTCTTGCTGACTCCAAGTGACTAATCACAGACAGTGTTAACCCTTCCTGCTCTGTCAGTGTATCATGAGTACCTCTTGTGGGAGCCCTTCACTTGCAGCAATATTATGGTGGATCATAAGTGTAATGGTGGTGGCCCTGCTCATAGTTCAGAAGGTTTTTTAGTGTACCCCCTAGTGGTTCTGACATCTATAGCCTATAGGATCTCTGCCCTCTAAGTGCCTACCCTCTTAAGAGGCCTCTTTAACTTCTTCAGGGGTGTTTCTCTCCTCCTGATTATCTAGAGAGGAGTTCTGTGCTACTGTGTTTGAGGGGGAATATTTCAACTATGTAGGTGGTGGAGAAGGCAGGGGCCACAAGTGAGCAACCACACCCCCTTCTCTGCAGTCCACCTCTGATATTCATCTAACTGCTGCTGCTCCTGCAAAATCATTGTAGGATTGTACTTTGCCTGTTTTAGATGACCTGCTTCCCAAAGACTCTCATTCTACTGATATTTATCCTAAACCTAAAGGCAAACTCCACCTAATTACAGCACCAACCAACAATTCAAATAACAGTCTCATAAGGTGGGCTAGGAGGGTCTGAGCCAATCATGAAAGGAATGACCATAATGGATGTGCAAAGTATGTAGTGACAGTGTGTGGATGGTGTGTTCTTGGGGGATCAGACATGCTGGGGAGAGTAATATGACAGGTCGTATGGGGGAAGGGGAGGGGGGGGGGGGGGGCTTGATGAAAGTAGAAAGTTATCCCCATCTAGACAAAGTGTGCTGAGAGAGAACAGATTTTTTTTCAACCAGCGTGTTAAACAAAAAAAATGTACTCAATTCCCCTATCCACAAATTCAGTGTGGATAAGAGAATCCTCCCTGCTGTGCCTTTGTATTCTGGCAGTTGGGAGACTTCCCCGCCATCAGAATACAATGATCGGTTCTGCCGGCGACAGGAGATGGCGCTGATCAAGCAGTAAAAATCAGACAGGGCGGTTATGCAGAAGTTGAGAGGTAGATTGACCTCTGTACAACCACCCTGTCCATACATGAATCAAAATTCGTCTGGTCCCTGCTGAACCAGCTGAATTTTGATCCATGTATGGCCGGTCATCTTAACCTTTACCCTGCTTTCATTCTCTCTTTTCTACAGATAACACTAAATTTCCAGTTCACTTTCACTTTATTCACATTGATGTTATTCAATCTCACCATCTGCTGCGCATGCTTCGCAGACTCATCCCTTTTATCCCAAAGAATGACAAAGCAGTGGTAGTTGGAACAATCATTAATTCACGACTGGACTACGCAAACTCGCTTTACATAGGATTACCACAATATCAACTTGCGCGATTACAACTGATCCAAAACACAGCGGCAAGGCTGATAACAGGAAAAAAACCCTGGGAATCCATTTCTCCTTCACTGAGGAGCTTACATTGGCTAACCGTAAAAAATCGGATCACGTTCAAGACCCTTTGCCTCACCCACAAATGCGTGCATAGAGAAGCTCCGCAATACCTAATGGAGAAAATAAATCATTACACACCAAACCGCAGTCTTCGATCAGCCAACAAAAACCTCCTCCTCGTGCCCAAAGCCCGGTATAAATCCAAGGGGGATCGGAGATTCGCTGTCCAAGGGCCTCGGCTATGGAATGCTCTACCAATCAACATCCGCCTGGAAGAAAATCACCTGGCTTTTAGGAAAAAACTCAAGACCTTCCTCTTTTAGCAGATGATCAAAGCTCGCCACAGCGCCTAGAGGCGATTCAGTTCGCATTGTGCGCTATATAAGTATTTCATTCATTCATTCATTCAAGGTAATCCACAGTTTTATTACATTCAAATCCATCTTTGCAATGTATACCACCACCCACATTAGACAACACTTGTGTATTTTCACCTCATGAGACTGCCATTTGAGATTTTTTTAAATCATAAACACATTCCCTTGAACTCATAGAGACCGGCGTGACAGATTTTGTGAAAGTGTCTCACATGCATTCTAAAAGTGGTGCAGCACACCCCATTCATGTACAGGCCCTGCTGTGAAATATTAGATCAAAAATTGTAATTACATGCCCCTGCTGAACAAGGACACAAAAATTGGGCCTTGGGTGGTGGTGCTACCCAAGGCCTAGATACTCTTATTGGGTGCAGGAACGCACCCTGCAGTGGAATATTAGGTCAAAAATTGTAATTACATGCCCCTGAGCCTTGGGTGATGGTGCCATAACCAAAAATATTGTTGGAAACTAGCATCATCAAGATTGAGGAGGAATAAGATAGTCAGCATAGGCAGTCTTCAAGGGATCCCACATCCATAGCAAATTCAATCAGTTACATCAGCATCAGGTGCTTGATAGCTGCTGATCCAAGACTGATTTTTTTTTTAATGTGAGCCTATCAACAGTCTGTAGACAGGTGCACTCTTTGATCCAATAAAACCCTCCAGCAGCATTGAATTCGCGTTCAGAAAGCACACCGGATGCAGGACAGGCCAGTAGCTCAATTGAATATTGAGAAAGTTCTAGCCAGTGGTCCATCCTCAAGATCCAGTAAGCCAGTGGATGCTCTGTTGGAAAGGTCTCCAAGTCTGCTCTTGCCCCTAGATATAATGCAGATGCTGGTGATGGTTACTTGAACCGATCTAATCTTGGCGCGGAGGACTGAAAAATAGTTTAAAGGCATCGGTCAGATGGCCACCTTCTCCACCGCTCTTCCTCTGACTGAACGAAGCTTCAGCAACACGTTGTCCAGCACCAGGAAATGGTAAGCTCCAGTTTGGAAATGCATTGCACAAAGCTTTCTTCAAGGCCTCCTTAACATGTTTCATCCTCTGCTACCTTACCCTTGTAATGTGGATCCAGAAGGGTTGCCAGCCAGTAATGACCCCTCTCCTTGATATCACAAATGCTACAGGCCTTTCGAAGGCTTTGCAGAATCCAGGATGCCATGAAGCATAAGTTTGCAGAGGCATTCGATTCTGAGTCCTCTGGGTCACTAAGAATCACATGCTCCAGCAGGAAGACTAGAGGGACAGTGTCACTGATGCATGCATTGTTGCTGCTCACCATCCGTGTGGCCTCCTCAAATGGTGACAGGACAGTGCATGCATCCTTGATCAGTAGCCACTGGCATGGCGAAAAGAAGCCAAGCTCCCCTGATCCTGTCCTGATGCCATACTCGCACAGGTACTCATTAATGGACTTCTGCTGTGTGTGCAGCCACTGCAGCATTGCAAACGTTGAGTTCCACCTGGTGGGCATGTCACAAATGAGGCGGTTGGTGGGCAGGTTGCATTCCCTTTGAATGTCAGCCAGCTGAGCACTGGAATTGTATGACTGGCGGAAATTACCACAGACTTTTCTGGCCTGCCTCAGGAGATCCTTTAAGTCTGGGTACCTGCTCAAGAACTGCTGTACCACCAAATTCAGGACGTGTGGCATACATGGAACATTGTCGCATCCAACCATTCCTGGCTGAAGCTGGCATGGCATCAACCACCTCAATCCACCTCTAAAAGTCAGCTGGGAGTGAGCAGCGCCCTGCACCTGTGGAGCTCTGTGGTGTGATGCAATAGGGTGGCTGCCCTTAAGCTGCCCCCTAGAGGATATCCTGTCTCATTGGAGTTGTGCCTCCTCCTCCTCTCTTCTCTCAGGCACCCAAGTACAGTCAGTGACCTCATCATACCTTCCCTCCTCTTCACTGGAGCAAATGTGGCAGTATACTGCAGCTGGGGGAACATGACTGCCAGTTTCTTGTGCTTCTGTGGCACCTCCTCTCTCTAGGCTCATGTTATTCCCTTCCTGAACCTGGGAACCAACGTCAAAGCCTTCAAATTGCTGCCCATCCTCCAGCAGCATGTACCCGACACTGTGATTGAATAATTCTGGGGACTCCTCCGTGCATGATGATGGGGCTGCAGAAGGAGTGACTGTGGACAAGGAGCTGGTGGAATAGGCCACTTTGGCAGCTGTGTTGGAAGGCAAACTACTCTGAGCCTGAGTGACAGAGGATGAGGATGGCTTTGATATCCACTCCACCAACTCTTCTGCATGTTGTGGCTCAATAACACGGCCAGCAGCAGAAAAAAGGACAAGCGTGCCCCACGGCCACCTGCAAAGGATGCACCATGTCCATGACCACCACTGTTTACTGTAGACACAGAGGCCGCTTGCCCTCTTTTAGTGGCCTGTGAGCATCTGCCTCTCCTTGGTGGCCTACCAGACATGATGTATTTTTTGTTTTGCAACATCATAGTACACTGTATTAGATTCTGTGTACACCACCTGAAGTGTATTAGAAACTGTACACACTGTATTAGATGCTGTGTACACCAGCAGAAATGTAGTAGAAACTGTACACACTGAATTAGATACTGTGTACACCGCCTTCACTATATTAACAACTGTATAACAGCTTCACTGTATTGTATACTGTGTACATCACCAGAAGTGTAATAGAAACTGTACACACTGTATTAGATACTGTGTATACCATCAGAAAAGTAGTAGAAACTGTACACACTGTATTAGATACTGTGTACACCACCTGCACTGTATTAGAAACTGTACTACGGCTGCACTGCATTGTGTACTGTGTACACCACCAGAAGTGTAGTAGAAACTGTACACACTGTATTAGAAACTGTGTATACCGCCTGCACCGTATTAGAAACTGTACTACGTCTGCACTGTATTGTATACTGTGTACACCACCAAAAGTGTAGTAGAAACTGTACACACTATATTAGATACTATGTACACCACCAGAAAAGTAGTAGAAACTGTACACACTGTTTTAGATAAGGTGTACACCGCCTGCACTGTATTAGAAACTGTACTACGTCTGCACTATATTGTGTAAGAAACTGTACATACTGTATTAGAAGTGTATTAGAAACAGTACACCACAAATGCACTGTAGATATAGACTATACTGGATGCAGAGTATATATATATATATATATATATATATATATATATATATATATATATATACACATACACAAACACAAGGCTGTATATATATATATATATATATATATATATATATATATATATATACACTGCCACTAACTGAATAACCTGCCTGCTTAATCTAACCACCGTGTAAGCAGCCTATAATAGTGTGGGGCGTGGACTTAGTCCCACTGAGCCATGATTGGCCAAAGTCACCCTGCCAATTATGGCTCTCTCAGCAGAGCATGCTGTGACTGGCCAAAGCATGCAGGTCAGGTGCATGCTTTGGCCAATCATCATAAAGCAATGCGCTGCAAGATCACAGTGCATTATGGGGCGTTCCGCAGCACTCGAATTTCCCATGAATGCCCCATAATGTTTGCTGTTCTGCGAACGGGCGAACACCTGATGTTCGAGTCGAACTTATGTTCAACCTGAATATCAAGCTCATCCCTATTAATTAGCTCTGCTTTTGGATTGCCCTGTGTACCTAAATACTCCTGACTTACTGTAAAATCCTTTTCTTGGGGTACATTACAGGACACATGTTCCCCACCCCGTCTCCTATGATCATCTCCTAATAATTCTGAGGCATGCTGGGAGTAGGAGAGGTTATACTGGACAGTCCTTACAGCTCTTGTTTGCTAATGTCAAATGTCCTGAAGGCAGTTGCACAACCCTATGTGCCTGACTACTGCTGCAATATTTAGGTGGATGATACAGAAAGGTGATGGTGATGTCTGTTTGGCTTCTGAATAGTACTTGGTAACCAGAATATTAAAATCTGGGAAGGCTGTTACTTTAGCAGATAATTTGTCTAACACTGCACATTCTAATAGACTGTAAGTTAAAGCGGGGTTCCACCCTAAAGTGGAACTTCCGCTGATCGGAACCCTCCCCCCCCTCCGGTGTCACAATTGGCACCTTACAGGGGGGAGGGGGGTGGAGATACCTGTCAAAGACAGGTATTTACACCCACTTCCGGGCATAGACTCCCGTGGGAGTCTATGTCATTTCCTGTCCTGCCGCGCTGTCTGCTGGGACACACACGGGTCCCAGTGACAGCGCGGACAATTCCTATTGCGCTGCGCGACTCGCGCATGCGCAGTAGGGAACCGGGAAGTGAAGCCGATTCGCTTCACTTCCTGATTCCCTCACCTAGAATGGTGACGGCAGCCGAGAGCCGAGCGATCGATCGACCTCGGCTGCCGGCATCGCTGGAACCCGGGACAGGTGAGTGTCCATTTATTAAAAGTCAGCAGCTGTAGTATTTATAGCTGCTGGCTTTTAATATTTTTTTTTTAGGTGGAATCCCTCTTTAACACACTTGCATGTCTTTTAAAATGGAACTAAACCCAACAGTCACATTTTCCTCCTCCCTGCGTCCTTTGCTGATCTACTTAAAAATATGCATAAGAGCACTGAAAAGCTAAACTATCAGGTGGATTAAACTCCCTCTGGGTTTTCTTGGCCACTGATTCCTCCATATGTCCGGCTAGGGTAAAGTTCAGTGTGAGGCAGTCACCTGCTGCTTTGGTAGGGGAAGCCAGGGGAGTGAAGGGAGAAAATGTAATCTATGGGGTTAGGTCTGTTTGAACAGTATTTTGAAGCATTATTCATGAAGTTATACTATTATGTAACCACCAAGATTCCATGAGTTTAAGAATTTGTACACTGATAGTCCGCCTGGCTACAAAGATCATAAAAAAGCCAACCTTCTTTGTTGTGTATGCCAAAATTGTAGCAACCAGCTTGCTACAATTTTGCTTTTTATCAGATTTTCCAAAAAGTGTCATATGAGAAAATGAATTTAGAATCAGAATACATACATCCTTTGTCTTTCGTTTTCATCCAGTAAAGTTTCTGTAGTAGGGTGAGCATTGTTAAGTTCTCCATCTGGTTCGTTAATATCCGCTTTCCTTTTCCTTGAGTTGGAAAACCACGAAAACCACTGTGAAAATAAATGTAGATATAGCAGTACAATATTGGACAACAGACATGGCTTAGGGTTTCATCAAATATTCCCACAACCCCCTCTTTAAACCCATACAATAACCCTTACCCTGTGACATTGTTTTAAAGATGACCACAGCAGCCCTTTTATAAACAACACTTAAAGGATTTGTAAAGGTATTTTTTTTTTTTTTAAATAACAACCATGTTATACTTACCTCCACTGTGCAGCTCGTTTTGCACAGAGTGGCCCCAAACCTGGTCTTCTGGGGTCCCTCGGCGGCTGTCTCGGCTTCCCCCCGCAAGTACTTCTCACGTTCTCACGTTCATGCGAGCTCCCTCCCATGGTGAGGAGTGCTTGTGGGCGTGCTCACGTGATACAACTGCTATAGCCGCTCACTGTATCACTCGGCCCTGCCCCCCAGCACTCTGCCTCATTGGATATGATTGACAGCAGCGTGAGCCAACGGTTGCGCTGCTTTCAATCCATCCACTGTAACCAATCAACGGCCAGGCTGAGCGGTGAAGAGGATGTCGGGGGCGAGCGCGGGACTTTCGAGGGGTCAGGTAAGTAAAACGGGGGGGGGGGGGAGGGGGGGCTGGGGAGGCTGGCATTGTCTGATGTTTTTTCACCTTAATGCATAGAATGTATTAAGGTGAAAAAAATGTTTTCCTTTACAACCCCTTTAAGGAAATACCAAAGGATCCATATCAAATATTTATAAAATAAACAAGGAATAAATAGGAACCATGACATGATGTTTACTGTGATGATTAAAACAGGAAGGGATTTTAGAAAGCACATCAAGATGCACCACCAATATATTTTGCCCTGCCCTTAGCCACATCACACACTTTTTAGCTTAGGAAATAAAGGGTAGCCTCTAGAGTCAATAATAAATGAGTAAAGGATGTAAAAAAAAGGGTTGTACCATCATCCAAAGACTTAGGCCGCGTACACACGGGCGGATTGTCTGCCCAACTAAGTTCGTCAGACAATCCGACAGACAGTCCGTTCAACTTTTGAATGAACGGACTTGACCACACACGATGAACAGACAGTCCGCTGAAAGCTTGCGCGATGACGTATACAGCACGTACGACGGGACTAGAAATACGACGTCCAATACACTGCAATGCAACCTTCGGCCGTGTAAATCCTTTCTGAGCATGCGCCATACTTAGTCCGTCCAACTTGCCTACACACGAGCGGACTGTCCGCTGAAACCAAGTTTGGACGGACAAAACCAAGTTTGGACGGACAAAATTACGGAAATTCCGAAAGACTTAGTCCGTCAGACTGTCCGCTGAAAAAGTCCGCTGAAGCCCACACACGAGCGGATTGTCCGCTGAAACACGGTTCAGCGGACTAAGTTGGGCAGACAATCCGCCCGTGTGTACGCGGCCTTAGAAATAGAGAGATCGGGAGCCTGGTCCCCAATCAGGCCTCCCCAAGGAAATAGGGCAAGTGGACTATCTAGGTATAGTATACAGAAGATAAGTCTAAATATGTACGGTTATAAGAAAAGTACAAAAAATTATTGATACACAAATAATAAAACTTAGCAAAAAAAAAAATCAGTTACAAATTAAAAACATTGGTAACAATCCATATAGATCACCAAGATAATGTTCCCCGAAGGGGGAGGATCACAGTGAGAGAGTTGATCAACGTCTCAACTAGTTTTGCGGACTAATGCAGCTTCATCAGGAAGGTATCTGTAATTTGATTAGCACATAATCAATGACAATATAATTAGTCAAATACATAAAAGATAACAGTGTTTAATACAATATATCAGTTATACAATACATGAACAGGGGCAAAAGTGAGACTACTTACCCATATCCCGGTAGGCACAAGGCACAAGGCACAAGGCATGAGGCCTTGTGCCTACCGGGATGTGGGTAAGCAGTAATTCCCGTAACACCAGTGGATTTCCCAGCTTCCGATGTACAACCCCAATTCCAAAACAGTTGGGACGCTGGCTAAAATCTCAATAAAAACAGAATACAATGATTTGCAAATCTCAAAAAACACATATATTATTCACAATAGAAAATAGAAAACATTAAATGTTTAAACTGAGAAAATGTACCATTTTAAGAAAAATATAAGGCACTTTTGAAAATGATGTCAGCAACACATCTGAAAGACTGGGCCATGCTTACCACAGTGTTGCATCCCCTCTTCTTTTAACGACACTGTAAACATCTGGGAACTGAGGAGACCAGTTGCTGGAGGTTTGGGAGAGGAATGTTGCCCCATTTTTTCTTGATATAGGATTCTAACTGCTCACCAGTCCTGGGTCTTCTTTGTTGTATTTATTTTTTTCAAGATGTGTCAAATATTTTCAATTGTTAAAAGTTCTGGACTGCAGACAGACCAGTTAAGCACCCAAACTCTTCTACTACAAAGCCATGCTGTTGTCATAGACAGGGCCATCTGTAATATTGATTGGACCCTGGGCAAACATTTTTTTGGGCCCGCATCATGCAATTTTGCTCTCCACCTGCTTTGAGACATACAATAAATAGCAGCTAGACTCAAAATCTGTTTATTGCAGTAGATCAGGCAGCAATTGCAATTGGTTGCCAAAGTTTACATCATAACATTACCACTCACTGACTGGTTGCTAGAGGTTACAGCACACATTATGGCTCACTGATTAGTTGCTAGAGGTTACAGCACATAATTTCTGCTTGCTGATTGGCTGCTAGGGGTTACTGCACATCCTTACGCTCACTGTTTGTTTGCTAGAGGTTACTGCACATCCTTACGCTCACTGACAGGGTTGCTAGAGGCTACCGCACATCATTACTGCTCACTCAATGGTTGCTGGAGCTGTGGGGGGTGTGATCAATGACAGTGGGGGGGTGAGTGGCAGGGCTGGGGGGATGAGATACTTACATCAGAGTCCCCAGAGTTTCCCCATCTTATATCATGGTCCCCAGAGTCACCTTTCTTGAATTAAGGTCCCCAGAGCCCCCAAACTTAAATCAGGATCCCCAGAGTTATCCCTCTACATATCGGGGGTTCCCAGTGCCCCCTCCATTAGGGTTCCTAGAGCAAATTCTTTACATCAGGGTCCCCAGAGCCTCTTCCTTAAATTAGGGTCCCAATAGATAGCCCTTCTCCTTACATAAGGATCCACAGGGAGCCCTGCTCCTTGCATCAGGGTCCCCAGAGCCTTCCTCCTTACATCAGGGTCCTCAGAGAGCCCCCGCTTACATCAGGGTCCACAGAGCCCCTCCTTACATTAGGGTCCCCAGAGCCCCCATCCTTACATCAGGGTTCCCAGAAAGCCCCCCCTCTTAACATCAGCGTCCTCAAATCCATTCCCCATACATCAGCATACCCTCCTTCTTATATCAGGGAACCCAGAGCTGCTCCTCCTCCAAAATAAATCAGAGAATTTCCTTATCTTCCTTCACTGAGCTGGTTCGGGCAGCAGCTGCAGCAGCCAGGTCTGGAGGGAGAAGCCTTGTGCTCCTCCACTGAACACAGGGAGGTTGAATGGCAGAGTCAGGCAAGCCATGTGGCACTGGCAACAGCCACAGCAGCCCAGTCTGGAGCAGGAAGTCCCATGCTCCTCCATTGAACATGGCGGCAGGGACGGAGTCAGACAAGCCATGTGGTTGGTTGCTATATGCTGAATGATCATGTACGCTCTGAGCTCCCCTCACACCTGTACTCTCTGAGCCCCCCACACACCTGTACGCTCTGAGCCTCCCTCAAACCTGTATGCTCTGAGCCCCCCCTCACACCTGTACGCTCTGAGCCCCCCTCACACCTGTGCGCTCTGAGCCCCCCTCACACCTGTACGCTCTGAGCCCCCCTCACACCTGTACGCTCTGAGCCCCCCTCACACCTGTACGCTCTGAGCCCCCCACACACCTGTACGCTCTGAGCCCCCCACACACCTGTACGCTCTGAGCCCCCCTCACACCTGTACGCTCTGAGCTCCCCTCACACCTGTACGCTCTGAGCCCCCCCACACCTCTACGCTTTGAGCCCCCCTCACACCTGTATGCTCTGAGCCCCCCCTCACACCTGTACGCTCTGAGCCCCCCTCACACCTGTACGTTCTGAGCCCCCCTCAAACCTGTACGCTCTGAGCTCCCTCACACCTGTAAACTCTGAGCCCCCCCTCACACCTGTATGCTCTGAGCCCCCCCTCAAACCTGTATGCTCTGAGCTCCCCTCACACCTGTACGCTCTGATCACCTTGTACACAGGCAGAACGGGAAACTGCTTAACCAGTTCCCGACCAGCGCACGCCGATGTACGTCGGCAGAATGGCACGGGCAGGCATATTGGCGTACAGGTACATCCAATCTTCAATGCCGCCCTGCCATCATGAGGGACGCCCGTGAGTCCGGTGGCGGGTCCCGCGGACTCGATCGCCGTGGGCATACCCGCGATCGTCTCACGGGACGGCTGAATGGAGAAATGCCGTTGTAAACAGCATTTTTCCATTCTGCCTAGCAACAACTGAAGCTGATCTCTGCTCCATGTGATTGGAGCAGAGATCAGTGTTCACTAAATGAAAGCCCAAACTCCCACAGTTAGTAACACACCCCTAGGAACACTTAACCCCTACACTGCCACCCACTGGTTAAGCCCTTCACTGCCAGTGTCATTTACACAGGAATCACTGCATTTATATAGCAGTGATTGCCGTATAACTGACAATGGTCCCAAAAATGTGTCAAAAATGTGTCAAAAATGTCCGATGTGTCCGCCATAATTTTGCAGTCACAATAAAAATCGCTGATCGCCACCATTACTAGTAAAAAATTAAAAAATATTAATAATAATGCCATAAAACTATCCTTATTTTGTAAATGCTATAACTTTTGTGCAAACCAATCAATAATCGCTTATTGCGATTTTTTTTACCAAAAATATGTAGAAGAATACGTATCGGCCTAAACTGAGGGAAAAAAAGTTAGTTTTTTAATATATTTTTCGGGGATATTTGTTATAACAAAAAGTAAAAAATAATGCGTTTTTTTCAAAATTGTCGCTCTATTTTTGTTTATAGCGCAAAAAATTAAAACCGCAGGGGTGACCAAATACCATCAAAAGAAAGCTCTATTTGTGGGAAAAAAAGAACGTCAATTTTGTTTGGGAGCCACGTCGCACGACCGCGCAATTGTCAGTTAAAGCGACGCAGTGCCGAATCGCAAAAAGTGGTCTGGTCTTTGACCAGCAAAATGGTCCGGTCTGTAAGTGGTTAATTAAACAAGGCATTTCCTTGTTCTGCCTAGTGACATGACAGAGATCTTTTGTTCCCAGTCATCAGGAACAGTGATCTCTGTCATGTTCCTGGCAGCCCATCCCCCCTACAGTTAGAACACGCTGAGAGAACACACTTAACCCCTTGATCTCCCCCTAGCATTAACCCCTTCCTCGTCATTTTTCATTGTAATAATGTCACGGGTCCCCAAAAAATGTAATTTGGGGTCAGATTAGTCTGCCGCAATGTCGCAGCCCCACAAAAAAATGCAGATAGCCGCCATTACCAGTAAAAATAATTTAAAAAAATAAAAGTCCCTAAATCTATGACATAGTTTGTAGACATAATAACTTTTGCGCAAACCAATCAATATACGCTAATTTTTTTTTGTTTACCAAAAATATGTAGAATATATATTGGCCTAAACTGATTAATACATTTGTTTTTTTATATATATATATTTATATATATATATATATATATATATATATATATATATATATATATATATATATATATATATATATATGTATGTATTATAGCAGAAATGAAAAAAAATATTTTTTTCAAAATTGTCCCTATTTTTTTGTTTATAATGCAATAAATAAAAACCACAGAGGTGATCAAATACCACCAAAAAAAATCTCTATTTGTGGGTAAAAAAGGACGTCAATTTTGTTTGGGTACAGCTTCGCATGACCGCGCAATTGTCAGTTAAAATTATGCAGTGCTGTATCACAAAAAATGACCTGGTCATTAAGAGGGAAAATCCTTCTGGGGCTAAAGTGGTTAAAAGGCTACATTTTCTCAGTTTAAACAGTTGATTTGTTTTCTATTTTCTGTTGTGAATAAAATATGGGTTTATGAGATCTGAACATCATTGTATTCTGTCTTTTTTGTAAATTTTCACAACATCCCAACTTTTTTGGGGAGTTGGGCTCACTTTTCTTCCACGACCCTCTTTCCCCTAAGCTGCTGCTGCAAATTTGTTCCACACACCCACCTGACTTGACCTACCCCACTACTTTTCAAAGTCATGTAGTTCTTACACCCAGCTTCACCTTATCTCCTGGCTTTACCTTTAAGTTAAACTCTGGACAGATATGAAATGCACAGATTGTGAATACAACCCCCCCCCCCCCCGACCCCCCCACCACAGGGTTTAAGCTCTGCTGCAAGAAGTTGTTATCATGTCAAATTCAGGTACATACATGAATTTGGCTGATGTGTCGTCTGCCACCACCTACTAGCCCCACCCCTCTATTTTAACCCATAAATACCTTAGGAAAAAATATACAACACCTTCTGGATTAAATTGCCATATTGCCCCTTTATTAACAACCAGAACAAACATTTTTTATTTTATTTATATAACCCAACTTTTTGTACCTGCCTTAAACTGACTGCTATGTCTAAGGTTCATGAAGGAAGGTCTACATTCGCATCGGCTGTACCACCACCACCTAGGCATCCTGGCCCTAGCCATGATCCCACCAGCTCAGGGACAAACTCTTACCAATTTCTTGCCCAATGCAGCCCGATGACCGATAGCTCATTATTTCCATGATAGAAAGGGTACTCATACCGAGATAAGCCCAACCCGTTCCACGCCATATACCTTATTCCTTTCACCATTCCGACCTCCGAGAACCCGAGCCCCTGCCACAAACGTCCACCAGTGAAACCTCACGAGTGAGCAGCCCGCCACAGCCTCAAGGCCCACTGAAGCCCCTCCTGGAGACCCAGAAACCACATGTCTATGCCCACCGCTGACAAGTGTACTCCATTTCCACTCGAATATGGGCCATTGTCTCCCTCCAACTCGCCATGGCAAACAACATGACCCTCATTATGGACAACAAATTTTGCCACCACCTTATTGACCTTAATCCTGGTCTTGTTGATCGGATCCACCGGTCGTGCCCCCCTCCATGCAGCCCTGCCAACAATATCCAACCAGACTAGGACAGTATCCAGAAAGGCTGACCACTTAATAAGTTCCCTGGATGCCCTGATACTGAGGTCATTGCCTCCAACATGCAGTAGCAGCACATCTGGAGGCCTGTCCATCCTAGCGTACCACTGAATTTCCGGTAGCACTCAACATAAACAGAAGAAACATAAGAAAACAAGAACCTTTTACACACCCTCCACACACAGACCCCCACAGTTAACCCCCCAGACCGATAAGGCTACCCACAGAAACATCCAAAAAGACAACACCAGACAAAAGATACCACACTATCTGCCACTGGACCCAATTGATGAAAAATCTCCATCCCCCCAACCTTATAGAAGATGAGGGCGTACATACAACCGAAAGCGGTGAGATTCCCAATGACGATACGCTGAAGGATCTGGTCGCTCAAACCCCAACGCGCCGACTCCGTGGTCACTCCAATCGTGAAAGAATGTGATGAATAGTCCCTCAGAGAAAATCCTTCCGCCTACAAACATTTTTTGAACACAGACACAAACTGGTACCGTGACAACTCCGACCAATCCTCGTGGATCAAGAAAGGATCAGTCCCAGCAGGCTATAATCCCACCCAAGTCCTTATAACTACGACCGAGCACCAAGCCAGGCCCGCAATTACACCAAGTACCACCCTGGCCCCCTTTCCAATGTAATCTAGTTTTTGATCCGTAACATCCAACCCCCTAACCACCATCTTGGAAGGACTAACCAATTCACCCAACTGTAATGCCCAGAAAATGGCCAAAACAAAAGCCTTCCTGAACAGCTGTACTTCTAAGGGGGAAATACAAACTCTGGGCAGCACCCCCGACAACACTTCCAACATACACAACAACACTGGTTGTCAAGAATCAGGCCTCCCCCTACCCTTCCAGTAACCCTGTAAAACCCTCCATACCATAAAAGCCTTTGTGATATCCTCAACCCCTCCCAATTTAAACAAAAAGGCAAGGCCTGCCATCTTAGTGTTTACCGAAGCGACAGACACCCCTCTTCGCAGTTCTTACCTAGAAAATACAGCAACGCATAAAGCCTGTCCTTGTCACTGAAACAACCCCCAACGCTACTTACCAGCTCATGCTATTCTCACCAAACCCGCTCATAGGTCTGCCAAGTAGCCACCGCTACTGCCTGCCGAACCAATGCCTTTACGGTGTCAAAATGAGATCCCACAAACGACTGGGGCATGGGACTCCAAGCTACTACGCCATCGGTGCCAAATGACGGAATCTGTCCCACTGTAGGTGATAAAGGGCATCAGCTACTTCATTCTCTACCCCCGAGATACAAACAGCAAACATAAAAAAACATTCAATTGCAAACACAACACCAAATGATGCAGTAAATGGACTACAGGCAAGGAAGAAGCCAATTGACTGTTACAGTGAAAGCGAACCCACCGGTTCCTAAATTCCGACCCCCAAAACTCCACGACCAGCACTATGGGAAACAATTCTAAAAATGTCAGGTTACGACATTTTCCACAAACCACCGGCCATTAAAGTAAGCTGCTTAACCCACTGACCCCACCACGTCAGTGAAAAGATCCAGTTCCACACCCGGGACTGCAGGCCCCAGCCAAAAAGACCTGCTGTTGTACTGCTCCAAAAACATGTCCCATACCTGCAAGTCCTACCGGTGTTCCTGACAAATACGAATAAAATGATGTGGAGCCTTGACCCCCCTGAGTTTTCCCAACAATGACTGCAGCTCCCTCAACTGCACCTTGGAACGTTGAACAACCTTGGCCACCGTCCCACGAAGGTCTTCGAGCTTATCGCTCGGCAACGGCACTCCATCAGATTGTATCAATGTTGATTCCCAAAAACTTCAACACCGTAGTAGGTCCCTCCATCTTACCCTGCGCCAACAGAACCCCAAAGACTTGAAAAATATGTTGTAATGTGGCTAACAAAATGAGACAGGACTGATCCTCGGGGGGCCTATAACCAAAAAAACGTCCAGATAGTGTAAAATGGAGGCCGGACAAGTCCTTGATGACCCATTCCAGAAAGGAACTGAACGTCTCAAAATAAGAACAGGAAATGGCGCAGCCCATTGGCAGGCACCAGTCAAAAAAGTACTTCCCTTCCCAACAACAACCCAAGAAGCGAGCACTATCCAACAGACGAAAAGCTGATTCAATATCAGTTTTGGCTATGAGAGCCCCCTTACCAAACTTCTGAACCCACTCATCAAATTATGCATATAAGACGGTACATAGGGAGGGATCGATCGCATGATTCACCCACCCACCTGTAGGGTGGGAAAGGTGGTGAATAAGCCAGAACTGATTCAGTTCCCTCTTGGGTACAACCCCCAATGGCAAAACCACCAGGTCCCCCACTGGAACTGAAAACGGCACAGCCATCTTGCCCAACGCCACCTCCTTCTGCAGCTTAATAGAAACTAGGGATGCACCGAAATTTCGGCCGCCGAAACATATCGGCCGAAAATGGCCCTTTCGGCAAAAAGCCGAAAGAGAATTTCCGCCGATACTGGTGCCGAAAATGGGGCGGGGCTTTATGGGCTTGGCCCCGCCCTCGGTGCCGCCCATCACGGGGGTCTCATTCTGTCTTTAGCTCTCCTCCTCCCCTCCCTCCTCACCTATGCTGCAGTCAGCCTGTGGGGTCTCGCTCTAAAGTCCCCCTCTCCACAGCGGTGGCTGCATATGTCTCCTCAGCTGATGTGTAAATCGGCTGTGCAGGAGCTGGGCATGATGTTTACTGTGAAAGTGAAAGCAAAGGAGAGGCGTTTAGCAGTGTGTGCTGTGCTCTCTGCCTCCCCCTAGAGTGCAGTACCCAGCATGGAGATTAATGTACAGAGCTGCAGCTGCCAATTTAAAAAAAAAGACTGTCTATATATATGTTTGTATGCCTGTGTGTTGTATGTGTGTGTGTGTGTGTGTGCGTGTGTGTGTGTTATATGTGTGCATGTTTATATATGTGTGTGTGTTCTATGTGTGCATGTTTGTGTATATATATATATATATATGTGTGTGTGTGATATGTGTGCATGGTTATATGTATGTGTGTTAAGTGTGTATCTTTCCATGTGTGTGTGCGCGCATGTATGTGTTATATGTGTGTTGTATGTTTATATGTGTGTATGTTTATATATATGTGTGTGTGTGCGTTTTTATATGTGTATGTTTATATGCACTGGTGAGGCACAGGCAGGCTACATGACGGGCACTGGTAGGCTGCTGGGCACAGTGAGGCTGCATTGATCTCCTGTAGCATGTCCGCAGTCTCTGATCAGCTCCTGTACCATGCCCGCAGTCTCTGACCAGCTCCTGTACCATGCCCGCAGTCTCTGACCAGCTCCTGTACCATGCCTGCAGTCTCTGACCAGCTCCTGTAGCATGCCTGCAGTCTCTGACCAGCTCCTGTAGCATGCCTGTAGTCTCTGACCAGCTCCTGTAGCATGCCTGCAGTCTCTGACAAGCTCCTGTAGCATGCCTGCAGTCTCTGACCAGCTCCTGTACCATGCCTGCAGTCTCTGATCAGCTCCTGTACCATGCCTGCAGTCTCTGACCAGCTCCTGTAGCATGCCTGCAGTCTCTGACCAGCTCCTGTAGCATGCCTGCAGTCTCTGACCAGCTCCTGTAGCATGCCTGCAGTCTCTGATCAGCTCCTGTACCATGCCTGCAGTCTCTGACCAGCTCCTGTACCATGCCTGCAGTCTCCAACCAGCTCCTGTAGCATGCCTGCAGTCTCTGGCCATCTCCTGTAGCATGCCTGCAGTCTCTGACCATCTCCTGTAGCTTGCCTGCAGTCTCTGACCATCTCCTGTAGCATGCCTGCAGTCTCTGACCATCTCCTGTAGCATGCCTGCAGTCTCTGACCATCTCTTGTAGCATGTCCCCAGTCTCTGACCATCTCCTGTATAAAAATATTTTTTTTAAATAGTCAATTTCGGTATTGGTGCTGTTTCGGTATTGGTTTCGGTTTTCGGGATCAAGGAAGATTTATTTTCGGTATCGGTTTCGGCACCAAAAAACTCATTGCATCCCTAATAGAAACTACGTAAGGATGATCATACGCTGACTTCAGGTTAGCTGAAACAGGAGGGACGCTGGCCAACATACTCGGGATTGGAAAACCCAAACGCAACGTTCTTGGCGTGACCCTGTTCAGATGTCCTATTTAGATATGGTGCCATTTTTTCCACCTTCACTGGAGTCGTCCCTCTTTACAGCATTGGCTGGTTTCTTTCTTTTCTTGAAGCATTTTGAAAAGGGATGGGAACCTCCGTAGCCCGAGCATTTGTGACGGAAACAGTAGGATCCCCCAAATTTGCAGGCGTTCTCATTGAACTGCCAGCAGAATCCCTTACAATTTGTGGCCAATGGTGAAGAGGCTTGGGCACCCCCGGCCCCACCAGGAAAGGGGGGCGACGCGACCCTAGCTTGTATCATGAGCTTCATCCACAACCCAATATCTGTGTGATCCCATCGTAATGACAGTCTCACAGCCTTCCGCTGCCAGAACTGCTCATCATAGCGCAGCCACGCCCCAAAAAACCTGCTGAGCTTATCTGATGGAATCCAAGTAACAAAACAAAG
Organism: Lithobates pipiens; assembly: GCF_037356315.1. Taxonomy (NCBI): domain Eukaryota; kingdom Metazoa; phylum Chordata; class Amphibia; order Anura; family Ranidae; genus Lithobates; species Lithobates pipiens. Next base: position 126,948,984 of record NW_027507764.1, read on the forward strand.
CCGAACAATTCTCCAGCACGGAATAATCTAAAGTGATGCTTCTTTTCTTCCTATTTTTTGCTCTAATCAGGCTTAATATTGTCAAGGTTAAACTGCTCCAGCGGTAACAGCCAAAAAATCTCCATGTAGCACACCTTCCAAATGTTCTCCGTAACCTCCTCTTTCAAATAAGACCCCAAGGGGTGAGACCAGATCCATTAAAAAGTGTTGCAGCAATGCATCCCCAGAGCTCACCTTCCCCTGGCCCCCGGACTCACCCCCAGCTCATGCCGCTAACCAGAGCCCCCCACCCATCCCCAGACACCATGGCAAATGCCATGGCAGACACCGGGACAGGCCCGCCCTGCTTGCACCTCAGGAGAAGTACCGACAGGGACCCCAGGCACAGATACCACACTCACAGGACCAGACATTGTAAAAGGTACAGATAATAACTTCCCAGGGAAAACCGACAAACCAGCCGCACCTCTGGATCCTTGAAGAGGTCCCTGCTGGACTGCTGCTGCCAGGGTCCCTCCGAATCCATGTCCGACACCTCACTTTCTGAATGCTGGTCCCCCTGCCCCACAGGGAACAATGACGAGGTAGAGAGGACCGGGTGCCCGGGAGTGACGTCATCAGCTGGCACCCAGCTCCCCGTGTCCCGACTCCCTTGTTGAGCCCTCTGCCGGCCTGAAGATGACGCTCCAGGACCATCGCCATCACCCAAGGTACATCCACTTGGCCTTTGTGGGGGAGGGGCCTGCACCAATACCCGCAGATGGTCCGCGCCGGGTTGTGCCACCAGCTTCCAACCGAATCCTTAGTCAGTGTCAATGGAGGCCTGGAGGGGGATGTAGAGGGAATCCTTTGAGCCGGGTCCCACCGATGCTGAGGATTCCTCCCAGCTCCTGCAGAGGGAGGCGGTATGGGTCTCTTCGTCCTGGGGGTTGGAGGGTCCTAAATCGGGCTCCCTGTATGGCGGCTCAACCTGGGGGTCACATTGGAGCTGAAGAGCGCAGGAGGCCAAGACCTCCTCGCACATGGCGAAGAAGGGGCAGGAGTAGCAGATCCCTGCCCCGACCCCTGAAGCACAGCAGACAGCTGAGAATTCAGCCACTGCGAGCCATTAGCCAGGGCAGCTGAGCGCAGCTGCCCCAGAAGTCTATCCAGATTTTCCATACTGAATACAGCACAGAGAGAAAAAACTTTCTGTGATTTTACTTCTCCTGCTGACCCCAATAATGAAACTACCCCCGCCCATGGGAATAACCCAGTACCTAGTCCCTACAGGGCCAGATTTCCCACAAGGCCACCGAAGCCAGACCTCGGGGTGGTAGTGGTTCAGGGGCGGCGCCGTATGCAGGGCCGATCTGCTCGGGGGGCAGTGCACCCAGGCGCCAGAGAGGTGGGGGCACTGAAGCGCCAGAGTGCTCCCTTCCTTCCTCCTTCTCTTGTTCATTTCCAGAGGCGCTCTCTCAGCTGCTGTGTTTCCTGCTCAAGCCCCTCCCTGCCCCTCCTCCTGTCAGAGAATGAGAGCAGCTGGGGATGAGATTGGAGGTGGAGCAGCTGGTCTCTGTGTGGAGGGAGACCAGCGGCAGCAGCGCAGTGACATTGCGGGGGGCGGGGCGGTCCATGCCTGACACCTTCTCCTCCTCCTCTCTGTGTCTCACTCCTGCCTGCTGTGAACAACTACTCTCCACACTGTCCTCTCCTCTCCAGCTGCTGCCCGGGTGTTTTATGTACCCTAATGGGGGGGTTGTACTAATGGAGGGGGGTCCTGGGGGGTCTGTACTAATGGAGTTGGGGGGTCTGTAACAATGGAGGGGGAGGGTCTGTCCTGGGGGGGTCTGTACTAATGGAGTGGGGAGTCTGTACTAATGGAGGAGGGGTCTGTCCTGGGGGGTCTGTACTAATAGAGGGGTCTGTCCTGGGGGGTCTGTACTAATGGAGGGTGGGGTCTGTACTAATGGAGTGGGGGGGTCTGTACTAATGGAGGGGGAGGGTCTGTCCTGGGGGTCTGTACTAATGGAGGGGGGTCTGTCCTGGGCCTCTGTACTAATGGAGGGGGCTCTGTACTAATGGAGGAGGGGTCTGTCCTGGGGGGGTCTGTACTAATGGAGGAGGGGTCTGTCCTGGGGGGGTCTGTGCTAATGGAGGATGGGTCTGTACTAATGGAGGGGGGGTCTGTCTTGGGCCTCTGTACTAATGGAGGGGGCTCTGTACTAATGGAGGAGGGGTATGTCCTGGGGGTCTGTACTAATGGAGGTTGGGGTCTGTACTAATGGAGTGGGGGGCCTGTACTAATGGAGGGGGGTCTGTCCTGGGGCCTCTGTACTAATGGAGGGGGCTCTGTACTAATGGAGGAGGGGTCTGTCCTGGGGGGTCTGTACTAATGGAGGAGAGGTCTGTCCTGGGGGGTCTGTACTAATGGAGGATGGGTCTGTACTAATGGAGGGGGGTCTGTCTTGGGCCTCTGTACTAATGGAGGGGGCTCTGTACTAATGGAGGAGGGGTCTGTCCTGGGGGTCTGTACTAATGGAGGTTGGGGTCTGTACTAATGGAGTGGGGGGCCTGTACTAATGGAGGGGGGTCTGTCCTGGGGGGTCTATACTAATGGATGGGAGTCTGTCTTGGGGGGGTCTGTGCTAATGGAGGGGGGTCTGTCCTGGGGGTCTGTACTAATGGAGGGTGGTATCTGTACTAATGGAGTGGGGGATCTGTACTAATTGAGGGGTGGGGTCTTCCTGGGGGGTCTGTGCTAATGGAGAGGGGGTTTTCCTGGGGGGGTCTATACTAATGGAGGGAGAGAGGGAACCCCAGAGGGAAAGCCACACAGCCTAGCGCCATCCCTGGCGGAGAAAGGAATGGAGTTATTGCAGGAATACAAATCTGGGTGCTACTCAGAGAAGTCACCAGGGGCAATTCAGCATGAGCTGACTCCTCAGAGACTGATCAGAGGAACCGTTGCTAACGTCCATAGGAACTGCAGTCTCTGACCATCTCCTGTATTATGTCTGCAGTCTCTGACCATCTCCTGTACTATGTCTGCAGTCTCTGACTGTCTCCTGTAGTATGTCTGCAGTCTCTGACCATCTCCTGTACTATGTCTGCAGTCTCTGACTGTCTCCTGTATTATGTCTGCAGTCTCTGACCATCTCCTGTAGTATGTCTGCAGTCTCTGACCATCTCCTGTCATATGTCTGCAGTCTCTGACCATCTCCTGTCACGTCTGCAGTCTCTGACCATCTCCTGTCATATGTCTGCAGTCACTGACTGTCTCCTGTAATATGTCTGCAGAATCTGACTGTCTCCTGTTGTATGTCTGCAGTCTCTGGCCATCTCCTGTATTATAGCTGCAGTCTCTGACCATCTCATTGCCCAGTGAAAGCCACCCCACCTCTAACCTGCACTTTAGCAGGAACTGACCGGTGCAACCTGCCCAGCGACCCCCCCCCAGTCATGTGGGCCCTGCACCTAGCTTCCCTTTGCTCTGGGCCTGTTCTGTATACTGACTGAATTAATAAAAAAGGAAAATACAAACTGCACTGCTTTGATTTATAAATCTGCCTGCAGTTCAAATTTAATTGGCTTGTGGTTTTGGCTCTTTGCATTGTATCACTGCAACATGATACTTTCAGATTTTCCATGTGCTCTGAAAATAGCAGAAACCAATGCATTAAGAAAATGAAACATTCGAGAAAAAAAACAATTGCAATAGCTCACTCTTACTAAAATCAATCATGCTTTTTCCAGTCAATATAAATAATTAAATAGTCATGAATTGGGGGTACAGAAGGTACAGGGATGGGGGAGGCCAGACGATGTTCAAGGTATCACTGCCAGTTGCCGTACCATGAAAATTTACCAGCAAGCTGATCAATTATCACATGACATCTATATAACAACATTCTCCAATCCATAAACTGGAAACAACCCAATCCATACACAGGGAACAACAGCATGCGCACACCAATACCCAAGTTGTCACCACTCACAATTTACAGACTTGTGATAAGCATTGCTCCTGACATCTCTAGTCGGCACACTTGGCCCTCCAGTAGATATCACTTATAGAGTTAGTAAAAACACCCACTGAAAGTCTGTAGGTGGGACCATGGACTCGGTACCTGGAGGGCCAAATGGTTCAGAAACTTGTATTACCGTGAAAGTTCACAGAAAGTAGTACAAAATCTGTATACACAGCCGCAATGGCCAGGCAACTCTTATTGAGAACTCTGCAAAGGATACTCGAACACACTACTGACACCCAACAGCATCTGACTGAAGAGGTGTCTGGAAGGCACCTGGATGAGGAAAGGCTCCCTCTCCCTACACTAGGCACTCTGTTCCTGACCAGCAGGGTCTCTATCCCTGACCTGACCACGCAAAATGCATGTCAACCAAGGGGGAACAGTGCTATTTATTAAAACTACAGATCTTTATTTTCTACCCTTGAGATCAAGGTGAGTTACCACCTACACAGACCATCCTCTGGCTTTTGCATCTTACCCAATTAGTGGTAGGATTTTGACATAAAAAATCTTCAGACACCCATTACTGTGCTGGGTTATAACAACATAAAAAGACACACATTATTAATAACTCTCCTATATTTTACAACACAATTTGCATGTCTGGAGTCTAACAGTTTCTCTTTGTGCAATTAGGTTTTGGCATAAAGCTTTATTATTGAGCACAGTATGAAATGAGAGTTATGAGTTATATATACGGTACTGTATATCCTTCCTGGATTTGAAATACATACAGTTTTCTTACACTAGGCACTGTATACTTTTACACCTAGACTTAGCTAATTTGGGATGCAGACATACAGACTAGTGTGCAGTGAGAAAACATACAGGGTATAAATTACTTCTACTGGTAAGTAGGGATGAGCTTCGTGTTCGAGTCGAACATACGTTCGACTCGAACATCGGCTGTTCGCCCGTTCGGCGAATTCCGAACGTTATGGGCCGTTCGCGCCAAATTCGTGTGGTGCTCACGGCCCACAATCGCAGTGCATTGCTGGCTCATGATTGGCCAAGCATGCACTGTGACCCTGCATGCTTGGCCAATCACAGCGCCAGCAGCGAGGAGAGCCATGATTGGCCACATGGCAGGATGCCTGTGGCCAATCATAGCTCAGGCTGTGTAGTACACGCCCCACACTATATAAGGCCGCCAGCGCGGCGGCCTTGTGTAGTGTGTTGGCATCTGAAGCAGTTAGTGGGTGTTCTGTGTACCTTAAACACAGTACACACCGATCGTTATCGGCCGATTTTCGATCTTGCTCTTCTGTAGTGGTTGTTGTCTGCTTGCCCTGACCGCAGTATACACCGCTATATTCACCTCACCTATATAGCTAGTGATCTATCTTTTATAATAGAGCTTGCAGTCAGTAGTGTTAGGAGCTTGTGCGTGCTGTCTGCGTGCTCTGTACCCAGTACACACCGCTATATCCACCTACATAGCTCTTCTCTATTTGAGCCCACTTGCCATCTGCAGAAGTTATTGGAAGTTGTGTGTGCCTCCAGCACAGCACAGTATACATCTGTATATACCCCTTTATCTCTGGTGTTCTATAATAAAGGCATCTGCAGGAGTTAGTGTTTTTTTTGTGCCTCCAGCACAATATACACCTGTATCTACCCTTTATTGCTGTTCTCTAATAGAGCCATCTGCAGGGCTTTGTGGGTGTTGTGTGACTCAATTACAGTATACCCCTTTATCTCTGGTGTTCTATAATAAAGGCATCTGCAGGAGTTAGTGGGTGTTGTGTGACTCCAGCACAATATACACCTGTATCTACAGTTTATTGCTGTTCCCTAATAGAGCCATCTGCAGGGCTTAGTGGGTGTTGTGTGACTCCATTACAGTATACCCCTTTATCTCTGGTGTTCTATAATAAAGGCATCTGCAGGAGTTAGTGGGTGTTGTGTGCCTCCAGCACAATATACACTACCCAACTGTTTTACCCAACTCCCTTCAGGCCATTACCATGTCTGGAAGGCCAGCAAGGAGAGGCAGACAGGCGAGAGCGCCACACAAATTTGTCACGAACGGGCGATTTACAGTCCCAAGAAACACGTGGACTTGTACGTGGCTGGGAGGAGGTAGCTGCGGATCATGTTGTCCTTAGTGACCCAGAGGACTCCGGACCGAATGCCTCAGCTAACCTACACTGCATGGCCTCCCTGATCCTGCAAAGCCTGCGGAAGGATCCTCGTATTCTTCGGATCAAGGAGAGGGACCATTACTGGCTGGCCACTCTCCTTGATCCACGGTACAAGGGTAAGGTTGCCGACCTTATCTTGCCATCGCAGAGGGAGCAGAGGATGAGACATCTCCGGGAGGCCTTGCAGAAAGGTCTGTGCAACGCGTTCCCAGAGACTGGGAGGTTACAAACTCCTGGTCCTGGACAACGTGTTGCTGAGGCATCGGTCAGAAGGAACGGTGGAGAAGGTGGCCGTCTGACTGATGCTTTCAGACAATTTTTTAGTCCGCAGGCCCAAGGTATGATCGGTTCCAGCAACCATCGCCAGCGTCTGATTTACATGGTGCAGGAATACCTAGGGGCAAGGTCAGACTTGGACACCTTTCCCACGGAAAATCCTCTGGCTTACTGGGTCACTGGCCAGAGCTTGCACAGTATGCAATTGAGCTACTGGCCTGTCCTGCATCCAGCGTTCTTTTGGAACGCACCTTCAGTGCTGCTGGTGGCTTTGTTACCGATCACAGGGTGCGCCTGTCCACCGAATCAGTTGATCGACTGACCTTCATCAAGATGAATCAGTCTTGGATCACCCACAGCTACCAAGCACCTGAAGCTGATGTAACCGAATAATTTTTTTTGAAATATCACATCCCTTCAAGACTGCCTATGCTGATGCTGAGTGACTGTCCTGTGATGTTGATTGTCTATCCTCTTCCTCCTCCGCTGATATGTTGGAAGAACATTTCTGGCTCTGGGTGATGCCATCAGCCCAATTTTTCTGCCCCTGTTTAACAGGGGCGTTTAATTACAATTTATGATGCAATGCTTTGCAGCAGGGCTAATTCCTGCAATAAAACAAGAGTATATGGGAGAGGTTGCAGTGTGGTGGCACCAGCACCAGTGCCTAAGGCCCAATTTTTCTGCCCCTGTTTAACAGGGGCGTTTAATTACAATTTTTGATGCAATGCTTTGCAGCAGGGCTAATTCCTGCAATAAAACTAGAGTATATAGAAGAGGTTGCAATGTGGTGGCACCAGCACCAGTGCCTAAGGCCCAATTTTTCTGCCCCTGTTTAACAGGGGCGTTTAATTACAATTTTTGATGCAATGCTTTGCAGCAGGGCTAATTCCTGCAATAAAACTTGAGTATATGGGAGAGGTTGCAGTGTGGTGGCACCAGCACCAGTGCCTAAGGCCCAATTTTTCTGCCCCGTTCAACAGGGGCATTTAATTACAATTTTTGATGCAATGCTTTGCAGCAGGGCTAATTCCTGCAATAAAACAAGAGTATATGGGAGAGGTTGCAGTGTCGTGGCACCAGCACCAGTGCCTAAGGCCCAATTTTTTTGCCCCTGTTTAACAGGGACTAGTAATTACAATTCTTGATATAATATTTCACAGGAGGGCCCGTTCCTGTGCCCACCCAGAGTAACTGTGAGGACTTATAGTGTTGTGGCACCAGCACCACAACCACCAAAGGTCAATTTTTCTACCACTGTTCAACAATGGCATGTATTACAATTCTTGATATAATCGTTCACAGCAGGGCGCTCCAGCGCCCACCAAGAGTCACTTTGAGGGCTTACAATGTTGTGGCAAAACCAACACCTTGTTCCGCCATTTCTGCAGAGCATATAGGGCAGACCCCTACTTTCAAACATCCAACTTACAAACATCTCCTACTTGCAAACGGAAGGAGACAACAGCAAGTGAGATGAAAAAAGATGTACAACAAAACAAATTATACAGGGGTGATAACCCTTCCCTATGTTTTCCAAAAAGCTTAAAAATCGTTTTTTTGACTGGAGCTACACTTTAAAAATGTACCAGTTGAAAATTACAAACAGATTCAACTTAACACAACAAACCTACACAGTCCCTGTCTTGTTTGCACCGCCTGTATACTGCTATTCTGAGTATATAGGGCCTGGGGGCCACACGCATTTCCTTTTTTTAATATGGGTACTGGGTTCCCCTTAATATGCGTACAAGACCCAAAGGGGCTGGTAATGGGCAGGGAGGGCTACCCATGCCATTTTTCTCAATGATTTTCAACCATATTGCAGGAACCAGATATAACATTAAAACCGCAAGCAGTTTTAAATGGTGTTATTTCCGTTTAATGTAATTTTGTGCAGGGACTGTTCTAAACACTGGAAACACGTGGCACTTCACAGGCATACTACAGACACCCCCAGGCACCATATTTAAAGGAATATTTCACTTTTTTTTTTTCACTTTAATCGTCATTAAAATCAGTGCTCCCGCCAAAACTGCCATTTTTAAAAACATTTTAGGCATTGACCCATGTCCCCTGGGGCAGGAGCCAGGTCCCCAAACCCCTTTTAGGACAGTATCTTGCATATTAGCCGTTAAAATTAGCACTTTTAATTTCGAACGTTTGAGTCCCATAGACTTCAATGGGGTTCTAACGTTCGTACAAATTTGGGGTCCGTTCGAAAGTTCTGGTGCGAACCGAACCGGGGAGTGTTCGGCTCATCCCTACTGGTAAGTATATAAATCAAACCTTTGGCCTTCCATCCACACTGTATTGTTAAAATGTTATGTTTTTTTCCGATTGAACTCTGTCTTTACTGGATCATGTAACTAGAAATGGAAACTGAAGTGCCACATCACTGCTATTATTCTAATAAAAGTCAGGGGGACAATCTAAAAAGTACCTAATGCATTTCCAAGGTCAATATATTTATAGGTCAAGTGCTATTTTTCCACAATTTTTCCACTATTGTGCTATTGTGATGCTATCATGTCCATATGGACCAACATTTTTGAGGAATGTTTCCAACACCTTGTTGAATCAATGCCACAAACAATTAAGGCAGTTCTGAAGGCAAAAGGAGGTCCAACCCAGTACTAGCAAGGTGTACCTAATACAGTGGGCGATGAGTGTAGATAGTAGAAGCATCATCTGTGCATTGATGGAACATTTCAGCTGAGCAGTTCTTGGGCCTTTAGACTCTTGCATAATGGCTCAAATTGCTGCATTCAGATCAGTAATGTATATATATTTTTAAGGATCTGAATGTAGCACTTGCACTTGGCTGTGCACACCCCTATAATATGGCACTGTGTTCAGCTGCATAAAAATAGAAAACCTTTTCTCCATGGTCCTACATACGGACAAAAGTTTTTTTCTATTTTCCTACATCCTACATATTTAATGTGTGCATGAAGATGTTTGTGCCAACATTTACAATGTTTAGGTTAAATGTATGCCATTGGCCCTGATTAATAAGGACGCTAGGAGGTTTCTGACATCGGCATCCTAGCAACCGAGGACACTAGACAGCATAAAATAAGATAATACTTTGTCATTGTATAACTACAACATTTATCAAGGTACTCTTTAGAGCAGCTATATTAAAACATTTTTTAAAACATATGAATACGTCATAACACATGGTCATATATCCATCCCTAAATATAGAAAAAAAAAAATCATATTTTTTAAAAAAAAGTAAACATTTTACATAGAGTTACTAAAATTCTGCACTTGGTGAAATTATAGACAACACAGCTAGGGAAAAAAATTGAGTATTGTGCAGAGGTTAGTAGTAGGTAGGATAGAGTACAGAGGTCAACAGTAAGCAGGGCAGTGTACAGATTTCAGTAATAGGTTGGGCAGTGTACAGAAGACAGTAGCGTGTAGGGCAGTGTACAGAGGTCAGTAGTGTGTAGAACATTATACAGAGGTTAGTAGTATGTAGGGCATTGCACACAGGTTAGTAGTAGGTAGGATAGTGTACAGAGGTTAGCAGTGTGTAGGGCTGCAGCAGTGTACAGAGGTTAGTAGTAGGTAAGTAATTGTGCAAAGGTTAGTAGTAGGTAGGGCAGTCTACAGAGGTCAATAGTAAACAGGGCAGTGTACATAGTTCAGTAGTAGGTAGGGCAGTGTACAGAGGTCAGTAGCATGTAGGGCAGTGTACAGAGGTCAGTAGTATGTAGGGCAAGGGGCGGACTGACCATTCAGCCACTCGGGCACTGCGCCAGGGCCCTGGGCCACTAGGGAGCCCTATCAGGGTTGTCAGCCTCATTAAAACCAGGGACAGTATGTAAAAATCTGTGTTTTTTTTTTACATCTGTCTGTGAAATGTCCCTTACCGACATCCCTTTGGTCTAAAAATCCCAAGATTATAGCTGCCCCACCTCTCCAGTACCTTCTCAGCCAATAGAAACATGCCTGTGTATATTGTGTGTACATGTATGTGTATACTGTGTGATTGTATACTGTGTGGCCCCATAATCTCTGATTGCCTGGGGGCCCCATAATTCTCCTATTGCCCGGGGGGCCCCATGAGTTGTCAGTCCGCCCCTGGTAGGGCAGTGTACAGAGGTCAGTAGTAGGTAGGGCAGTGTCCAGAGGTCAGTAGTTGGTAGGGCAGTGTACAGGGGTCAGTAATATGTAGGGCAGTGTACAGAGGTAATTAGTAGGTAGGGCAGTGTACAGAGGTCATTAGCAGTGATGTAAGTAACTTTTTAACTTTGATTACTCTTCCCCTCTTGGTAACTCAGTTCCCATTACTTGGGCGGCGTTACTGCAATTACATTTACCGCCCAGGAGGCCCGCCGTGGCCGCACTGCCTGGCCATTTGTTCCACAGCGGGGAGGGGGGCTTTTGCCTGCTGAGCTGAGAAGAGGCTGAGACTCAGAGAGACTGTCTGGACTGCCCCATCCCACCCGCCTATCCAGAGAGAGAGAATGTAGGGAGGTGGGGCAGACACTGAAAAATTAAGTCAGCTGACCAGCTGACACCAATCGAGTGAAGGGGAGGGTCTCACTGTCTCCCCATGAGGAAAGGCATCCCTGGAGGCATTCAAGTAAGTGACTGTCTGACGATTCGAATTGCAGTGCAATCGATCTATCCCAAGTCCTCCACCACCTCTGCTTCTTACTGATCCCATCCCTACCCACCCATTATCACTTCTGCAACAGAGGTGATGGGGGGTATACGGTAGGGATGAGATCAGTGGTGGTGGGGGATGGGATCAGTAAGAGGCAGAGGTGGTGGTGGGAGAGGATGGCACCACCACTGCTGCCACCCCCCAAGTACCACCGCTGCCTGCCACCCCCCAAGTACACCACCGCTGCCACCCCCCAAGTACCACCGCTGCCACTCCCTCAAGTACTGTACACCACCACTGCCACCCTCCCAAGTACACCACCACCACTGCCTCCCCCCAAGTACCACCGCTTCCACCCCTCAAGTACCACCGCTGCCACCCCCTCAAGTACCACTGCTGCCACCCCTGTCACAGTTACTTTGCTGAGTAACTAATTACTTTTCCAATGTAGTAACCCGAGTTACTAACGCAATTACTTTTTGGGAGAAGTAATTTGTAACTTAACTAATTACTTTTTTAAAGTAAGATGACCAACACTAGTCATTAGTAGGTAGGGCAGTGTACAGAGGTCATTAGTAGGTAGGGCAGTGTACAGAGGTCATTAGTAGGTAGGGCAGTGTACAGAGGTCATTAGTAGGTAGGGCAGTGTACAGAGGGCAGTAGAGGTCAGTAGTAGGTAGGACATTTTATAGAAGTCAGTAGCAGGTAGGGCAGTGTCCAGAGGTTGGTAGTATGAAGAACAGTGTACAGAAAAAGTAGGACAGTGAATGGAGTAAGCAGGACAGGGGGCCAGCAGGGCAAAATACAGGGGGCCAGCAGGGCAAAATATAGGGGGATTTGGAGGGCATCATACTGGGGGAGATTCATAAACAAAAAAAAAAGATAGTAAATGATTTTAGGAGTACCGTAACTATAGTACAACGAATGCGACTAAAAACCTGTGTTTTACCGTCACCCACAAAAAATATATATCTGGAGCATGATCCTCTAGACTACACAGACACACACATCAGAGGATTAAAGGTACACAAGTTTGTCTCCAGTGAGGAACCAACCAGTATTCAATAACGCAGCTTTGTTAATCAATACAAGTATAAAAATAGCTCTACCATTTCAGAAAAGGATTAAAATGACAACACTGCCATCACAGGCATAGCAGATGCTGCAATCATCCCTCCATACAAACTCACACCCCACATCAGGGAAAATGATTCCAAATAGGGCAGTTGCTTATAGATTGCAAGTAACAGGGATACTCCAGGCATGAATAATGCTGACCACAGATAATAATCACTTGAAGCGGAGTACTTTGTGCAAATAACTCTATACCCAGTTCAAAACCCTGACTGGGCAGACTATATTGTAGGCAGAATTACACACTGCGTTAGGAGTAGCTCAGTGTTGATATAGAAGAGCCAACCTGTCGTTCCGTGTGTGAACAGTGAAAACAATCTCAATAGAAAAATGATTGGATTGAAGCCAGATAGTCTCCTGAAATAAGACTGCGTGAGTCTCAAGGCAATTGCAGACTAGTGCAGGCGGGTGGGGTATACAGTATCTCACAAAAGTGAGTACACCCCTTACATTTTTGTAAATATTTTATTATATCTTTTAATGTGACAACACTGAAGAAATGACACTTTGCTACAATATAAAGTAGTGAGTGTACAGCTTGTATAACAGTGTAAATTTGCTGTCCCCTCAAACTAACTCAACAAACAGGCATTAATACTCCATACAGTATAGTAAATGTCCACAGATACTCAAAAAGTACCTCTGATTACTAAAGTGGTGCTACTGTCATTACTTATTATGACCAGCTTTCATATGGCAGTGGCACATGAGAAAATTGAAGAGTGATAGATGGTGATAAAAGTCCAGGAAGACACAGATAGTGGTCCTAATGTGGTTTAACGATGTGTACCTCACACCAGACTCTGCAAGCCAAGCGTCACACTCCCCTTAGAGCCCTTTCACATGGGGCTTTACCGTCATTTTAGCGGTGCTATTTGGCCGCTAGCGGGAGGTTTTAACCCCCGATAACGGTTGAAAAAGGGTTAAAATCGCATGCAAAGCGATGCTGGCACCGGCCATTGATTTCAATGAGCAGGGGCGCTTTAGGAGCGGTGTATTCGCCGCTCCTACAATGCTGCAAAGAAGCTGCTTGCAGGACTTTTTGTGATGCCCTGCCAGCGCAGTGCCCCAGTGTGAAAGCACTCAGGGCTTTCACAGTTGTATTGCAGCTGAGGTTTTTTCCATCACTTTACAGGCATTCTTTTTAGTGTTAAAGCACCTGAAAAACGCCTCCAGTGTGAAAGAGGTCTTAGGGGTTCTCGCGCACCAGAAAGATGAACACATCAAGCTTTGATATGTTAACCACGGCTGTCTTCCCCATCATGGAGGGTGTCAAAACTTGTACTGGATCTACCACAGGTACTCAGACAGAAAAAAGTGGGCTCAAATAGCATAATTTAATTTTTCTCTCTCATTTATTTTAAACTTAATATGATATATTCCATAAAATCCATCAATCAATTGGAACTTAAAGTTAAAATTGTCAGCATTCAGAAGGCATTCTACACAGCACAGGGCCCACGAGACTCACAAAACTAAGGAAGATAGCGCCCACTGCTTACTTCCGGTTTGTCTCTTCCTGCCCGTGGAAAGCAAGCGCCGTCGCAAGGTTATGCTTTGGCGCGTTTCATCACCACGACTTCCTCTGAGGGCGTGGCCTTACTGGGCTGCGGCCCGGTTTTTATATCAACACACTGCAGTGTAAACATTAACCCTCCAAGTGCACAAACCGCTCATATCAACAAGTGCACATCAGCGGCCATCATTGCTTAGCTTGGGGATCAATATACACTCTTAAGAAATATACCTGACTTATATATCCAGATATAACATACACAGTGCATCCTTTTATAGCAAATTACTAGAATGAGCATCTGATTAAATTGCTAGTGTATTATAGGGCCATTATCTTATTGCTGTCATTCCTATATTTAAAAGCATATAGTTCATATACACAGAAATACGTGTAACACTAGAATACAAATTCATTTAAAACTAATCTGTATATCTCATATTTTTCATATTTTCACAAATCTCATTTAACACTATCTAACATTATAAAAAGACATATAAAATATAGCATTCTATTCATGTAAGGACATATAAAAAATATATCTATAAAACACTCCATATACATCTCATAAAAATACTTATAAAGTCCTATACACAGGAAAAAATATCCAGAGTAATGCCCCGTACACACGATCAAACTTTCCGACAACAAAACCGTGGAATTTTGTTCGAAGGTTATTGGCTCCAACTTGTCTTGTATACACACGGTCACACAAATGTTGGCCAACAATTATGAACATGGGAACGTGATGACGTACAAGATGTATGACGATCCAAGAAAAAGGAAGTTCAATAGCCAGTGCGGCTCCTTCTGCTTGATTCCGAGCATGCGTGAACTTTTGTGCGTCGGACTTCGGTACACACGATCGGAAATTCCGACAGCAAAGTTTTGTTGGCAGAAAATTTGAGAACCTGCTAGCCAACATTTTTTGGCAGAAAGTCCGCCAATAAATGTTTGATGGAGCGTACACACAGTCAGACTTTCAGCCAATAAGCTCACATCCAACTCTTGTTAAAATTCTGGCAGAGAATATTCTGAATGTAAACTAAAAAGTGCACAATTTAGTGCAGAATAGTTTCAATATTCCCTGATGAAGCAGTTTATTCCCAACTCCACATTTAACCCTTTAGGGGTGAGAGTGTCAATTTAAAAAAATCCAGTAAGTTTCACATTTGGGGAGATCCCTGACTATATTGGAACCTCTCCACACTGGTTTCACATGGTCTACTTTCCAAAATTTTAAGCCTGAGGGGTCTTGATTATGATGAAGTTTGAAATGCAGTGGCACATTATGGTTCTTAAACCCAAGTTTTATGTTCTGTATATGTTCTGCAATATGAACCCTCAGAGGTCTTTTAGTGCGGCACACATACATTAGCCCACAAGGGCACTGCAAGACATACACTATATTGCATGTAATGAATTCATTAAAGTGGAAGTAAACCCATCGATTTTAAACAGTTTAAAAAAACGGCATGCCGGGAATGCTGACTGCACATTGGCTGTGCTCTCAACCAAACTGTCAAACCACCCAATGGCTGGTGTCATAACGGATCACATGTGCAGCACCGTGCCAAGCTGAAGATTAAACAGAGGCAAAGATGGCAGATTCCGTGGATGAAAACGATAGGAGGGTTTACTTCCACTTTAATTGTAAATTATTTATTGTTCATGGTTGAAATAAATGTAACTAAACCTCTCATATGGGCAGCAACCTCCCTACACGCCTTACATTTTTGGCATGTATAGAAACCATCCTCATCCCAAAATGTAGAGGGGGGATCCAAAAATTTTCTTTACTACCCTGTCTCCCATGTAGTGTATGTCTAATGTATGTGGGCCACACTAAAATACCTCTGAGGGGTTCATATTGCAGAATACATACAGAACATAAAACTTGGGTTTAAGGACCATAAAATGTAAATATTTTATCCTTTGTATAGGACTTTATAAGTATTTTTAGGAGATGTATATTGAGTGTTTTATAGATATATTACATGTATAGAATGCTATATTTTATATGTCTTTTTATAATGTTAGATGGTGTTATATGAGATTTGTGAAAATATGAAAAATATGAGATATGCAGATTAGTATTAAATGACTGTGTATTCTAGTGTTGCATGTATTTCTGTGCATATAACTATATGCTTTTAAATATAGGGGTGACAGCAATGAGATAATGGCCCTATAATACACTAGCAATTTTATCAGATGTTCATTCTAGTAATTTGCAATAAAAGGATGCACTGTGTATGTTATATCTGGATATATACGTTAGGTATATTTTTTAAGCAGAGTGTATATTGCTCCCCAAGTTAAGCAATGATGGCCACTGATGTACACTTGGAGGGTTAATGGAGTGTGTTGATATAAAAACCGGGACGCCACACTGTAAGGCCATGTCCTCAGATAAAGTAATGATGATGAAATGCGTCAAGGCGTGACCTTACAGCGACCAGAAGTGCCATTTGCATTCCATGGCCAGGAAGAGACAGAGACAGAAATAGACAGTAAGCAGTAGACACTGTCTTTCTTAGTTTTGTATGTCTCGTGGGTCCTGCTCTGTGTAGAACGCCTTTTGAATGCTGACAATTTTAACTTTAAGTACTGATTGATTGATGGATTTTATGGAATATGTCATATTAAGTTTAAAATAAATGAGAGAGAAAAATGGAATTACGCTATTTGAGCCCACTTTTTTCTGTCCGAGTACCTGTGGGGGATCCAGTACAATTTTTGACACCCTCCATGACGCGGAAGACAGCCGTGGTTAACATATCAAAGCTTGATGTGTTCATGTTTCTGGTGAGTGAGAACACCTAGGGGGAGTGTGATGTATTGCTTACAAACTCTGGTGTGAGATGCACATATTTAAACCACATTAGGACAGCCATCTGTGTCTTCCTGGATTTCTATCATAATCTATCACTCTTCAATTTTCTCCTGTGCCACTGCCATATGAAAGCTGATCATAATAAGCAATGACAGTAGCGCCGCTTTAGTAATCAGAGGTACTTTTTGAGTATCTGTGGACATTTACTATACTGTATGGAATATTGTTTTTGCATTTTACACTTTAAGTGGCAGCTGACACTTTGAATCGCTGTGAAAGATATAATGGAAGATAGTGGAAGAAGGCCTATGTTTTCACTGTATTGTGACACAGCCATTAATGTGTAAACCGCTGGCAACAAAAGTGAGTACACCCCCTAAGTGAAAATGTACAAATTGGGTCCAATTAACCATTTTCCCTCCCCGGTGTCATGTGATTTGTTAGTGTTACAAGGTCTCAGGTGTGAATGGGGAGCAGGTGTGTTAAATTTGGTGTTATTGCTCTCACTCTCTCATACTGGTCACTGGAAGTTCAACATGGCACCTCATGGCAAAGAACTCTGAAAAAAGAATTGATGTTCTACATAAAGATGGCCTAGGCTAAAAGAAGATTGCCAAGACCCTTAAAATGGGTTGCAGCATGGTAGCCAAGACCATACAGCGGTTTAACAGGATAGGTTCCACTCAGAACAGGCCTCGTCATGGTTGACCAAAGAAGTTGAGTGAACATGCTCAGCGTCCTATCCAGAGGTTGTCTTTGGGAAATAGACGTATGAGTGCTGCCAGCATTGCTGCAGAGGTTGAAGAGGTGGGGGGTCAGCCTGTCAGTGCTCAGACCACAGGCCGCACACTGCATTAAATTGGTCTGCATGGTTGTCATCTCAGAAGGAAGCCTCTTCTAAAGGTGTACAAGAAAGCCTGAAAACAGATTGCTGAAAACAAGCAGACTAAGGACATGGATTACTGGAACCATGTCATGTGGTCTGATGAGACTAAGATAAACTTATTTGGTTCAGTTGGCATAAAGTGTGTGCAGCGGCACCCAGGTGAGGAGTTCAAAGACAAGTGTGTCTTACCTACAGTCAAGCATGGTGGTGGGAGTGTCATGGTCTTGGGCTGCATGAATGCTTCCAGCACTGGGGAGCTACAGTTCATTGAGGGAACCATGAATGCCAACATGTACTGTGACATACTTAAAAAGAGCATGATCAACTCCCTTCAGAGACTGGGCCACAGGGCAGTATTCCAACATGATAACGACCGCTAACACACCTCCAAGACGACCACTGTCTTGCTAAAGAAGCTGAGGATAAAGATGATGGACTGGCCAAGCATGTCTCCAGACCTAAACCCTATTGTGCATCTGTGGGGCATTCTCAAACGGAAGGTGGAGGAGCGCAAGGTCTCCAACATCCACCAGCTCCGTGATGTCGTCATGAAGGAGTGGAAGAGGACTCCAGTGGCAACCTGTAAAGCTCTGGTGAACTCCATGCCCAAGAGGGTTAAGGCAGTGCTGGAAAATAATGGTGGCCACACAAATTATTGACACTTTGGCCCCAATTTGGACATTTTCACTTAGGGGTTTACTCACTTTTGTTGCCAGCGGTTTAGACATTAATGGCTGTGTATTGAGTTATTTTGAGGGAACAGCAAATTTACACTGTTATACAAGCTGTACACCCACTACATTACATTGCAGCAAAGTGTCATTTCTTCAGTGTATAATATTACCGGTATATAATATAATATTATATATACATAAATATAATATTTTCATGTTATGTGTATATATTCAACATTTTGTATAAATGGTGTTTACTCATGTGTTTTTTCGTACGCTGCTTGTGGTAGGCATGTGCTTCTGCCAGCAAACACCCCCCTCTCTGCCCAGCGGCTTAAAGAGGTTGTAAACCCTTGTGTTTTTTCACCTTAATGCATCCTATGTATTAAGGTGAAAAAACACCTGGCAGTCATCTCTTTAGCAGGGACGGGGTTATCTGATGCAGGGAGGAGCTGCAAGAAGAGGATGTTCGGGGCTACTCTGTGCAAAACTAGCTGCGCATTAGAGGTAAGTATGACATGCTTGTTATTTAAAAACAAAACAAAAAAAAACAATCCTTTGCAATCACTTTACGTTCCACTTTATAGTAAATCTGTTAGCTGTTTTACATTCTTAAAGTAAAAATCCTGTCCGACAACAGGCAATATAATACCTGTGCTTTACAGTTATTAGCCAGTTATGTTTTTTTACTGGGGGGGGGGGGTTAAGTGTTTAAAGAGTATCTAGTTCCGTCCCGGGCCCTGAGGTACTCTTCTAAAATCTCAGGCTGAATGTGAGTGAATCTGCAATAATAGATCATACAAATATAACCACCTGCACCTTAACACTCCCTCTTTTTTCAAGATGGCATCATGCCATGATTCTGTCTCTTCAGCTGTGATATCTGCTGTGATTCCAGTTAATATTCCCAGCATCATGAATCTACATTTTCTTACCCCTGGGCGCACCATACTTCTTCTCCTTCTCTTCGCTGCCATCCTGTCTCCTGAACTTCCCAGAAGTGATTAAGCTGTACGCTGCCAGGCTGGGGAGAAGGGAGGAGTCCTCCAGGATGCTGTTCTCATGCAGATCCCTTTCATTGGAGAGAGCTCTGCTTCCTGAATGTGTACGTCCAGATACCTGCGACATCAGTGATATCCCAGCAACAGGTAACATGTGTCATCATGCTACCAAGAGACCCTGTCCTTGTATGAAATCTGAATATACTTTAATATAGTGTACCACTGTATACAGAAAAAGAAGTATAGCAAGGATTTCTCCTGCAATTCCTCACTTAGGCCTGGTTCACACCTATGCATTTTTTTTTGTGCATTTTCAGTTTTGCAGAAACACAATTCAGTCCATTTATCATGGTTTTCTATAGATGTAGTTCACATCTGTGCATTTTATGGAAAGCGCAAGGGACTTTTTTCTGGTTTTTGGTTCCATAGACTTCAAAAGCGTGTATTGAAAAATGCAAAATGCACCTGGAATATGCAAACTGCAACTTGCAGAGGTGTAAATCGGGCCTCAAAGTGGACCTACACTTCATCTGAGCACCAAAAATACTATTTAATTTATTTATAATTTTCAGAGCAACCTCCCCCATCCATCCATGTCTCCATTAGGGATGAGCTGCGGTGCGTTCGCACACCCCACGTGCAGAGCCTGCCAGGAGGTCGGCACTGCGCTGCGCTAATCACAGGCAGTGAGACATTGTCCCAATGCGCAGCTATAGAGATCGGGAAATGTCTCACTGTCTGTGATTAGCGCAACGCAGTGCCAACTTCCTGGTGGGCTCTGCACGTGGGCTGTGCGAACACGCTGGAGCTCATGCTTTATTTTGTTGAGAAATCACTTTGAAAAAAAAACTACTAGCATTTCTGGCTGTGGCCATCTTGAGTACGGGCAGATTTCATGCAGCATTTACTTCCTGCAATCCAATTGCCTTTAGCTCAGGCATGCAAGTCAGAGAGGGGGAGCTTAGCTGAGAAAGACCCTTTTCCCCTCCCAGTCCTGGAATGTATAACTTAATACAGCCCGGAGGCAGCCAGCGTGAGGGATGGGGTTGGGAGCCAGGATCAGGCCCTGCAGACCCCGCCGGCCAAGCGGAGGCATCCTGGGGCTTGCTCGGCGGCTGGTCGGACCCCCCAGAGGCGCCGGACGCGTGGTGGTCCAGAGGACGATGGGCCTGCACCCCTTTATCCTGCGGCTGATGGTGGACGGGAGGCGGCTGTCTCGGCGGGTCACCGACCTGGCCCGGGGGCGGCTCGGCGGGGGAGAGGTGCCTCGGCGGGTGATGGCCACGCTCTCGGAACGGCCAGGGCCTGTATTCCGGCGGAGAGAGGGAGGAGGAGACCTGAGGGGACGCGGCCGCGTAGTCGTAGGGACCTAGCCGAGGTACGGTCCAGAGAAGCGGCCAGGCGGGCTTCACCTGCCCGGCCCAGGGCTCAGCGTGGCGTTGATCCCGAGCGTGTGGCGCGGTTCGGTACGGCGCGCAGTGAGGTCGTCTCTGCTGAGCGCCCGGCGGCCGTTGAGGATCCAGAGCGGCGGCCTGCGGAGGAGGATCTGAGGGAGGCCGGGAGTTCCCAAGACAGCCTGTCGGAGGGCGAATTGGTCGAGCGGGACGAGGACGAGGTGCCGGAGATGTCGCAGGGAACGGGACGTACGGCTGGATGTCCGTTGGGGCACCGACAGCCAGGTAAGGTTTCTTCTTCTGCTCTCTCTTCTCCCTGTCCTGTGCTAGATAAGGGGGTTTCTGTGGGTGGTTTTCGGGTTGTGGACGCACCTGTAGTGCGGGGGGTGGGCGCTGGCGGGGCAGGTTCTGGTATTGGTGCCGTATCCCCTGGGACTGCGGGGCCCCTTGATGGGGGGATGATTCAGACTTTGCTGGCGGGCCTGCGGGAGGTTCTGGCACGGTGCGAGGCTGGTGCGCTGCCTGCGGCTGACGCTGCTCCGGTGGCGGCGTGGGCTGCTGCTCGTACCTCTGCGGCGCAGGGGGCGGGGTTGGGCCAGGCTGTGGCGATGGGGGCCGCTGTGGGCACTGCGGCGGCAGGGGTGGCCGCTTCTGGGGCTGCGTCTGCGTCCTCGTCGGCTGTGCCGGTGACACCAGCGCCTGTCGGGGAGGTCGCGGCGAGTGGGAAGGCGGTTGTTGGTGCCGACGGTGTGCGCCTGGCGGACGCCGCGAAATGCGAGGTCTACGTCTGTTTTGAGGGGCCTTTGGGCGCTCACTTGAAGACTGAAGTGAAAGACCGCATTTGGAAAGGGGAGTATGTCGAGATTTTCTCCTTATTGCCTTTGGAGAAGTTTAACTTGGATAAAGTTAAGCCCGACGAGAGCAAGAAGGAGGAGGAGGAGAAGCGGCGGTACCGTCTGATTCCGCGTACGTTTGCTAATTGGCTGCAGGCGTTTGCGATATTGGCGAGTGTTATCGGTGAAAAGGCGCCGGAAAACTGCTCCCCCCTTTTTTGCTATCTCGATTCCATCGGGGAGGCCCAGAGAGTTTATGGGGGTACCGCTTGGTTGCGCTATGATGAGCAATTCAGGCAGAGGAAGGCGGTGCGTCCGTCCTTGCGATGGGATCACAAGGACATTAGTTTGTGGATGAAGTTAATGTCGTCTCCGCGCAGTGTGTTGTCTCCCTTTCAGGGGGGGGCCGGTGGTCAGGCAACTGCCGGACAACCGGCCGGCAATCGCCTGGGTTTCTGCTGGCAGTTTAATGCAGGTTCCTGCAAATTCGGGGCTAAGTGTCGGTTCCGACATGAGTGTTCCTCCTGCGGGGGCTCCCACCCGCAGTCTAGGTGTTTCAAGCAGGGTCGCGGGAGAGGGGGTGATTCTGGAAAAAGGGAGGACGCCGGTGAGGGTAGGAAGGATGGTTCCCTTCCTAAGGCGCTACCCTGATCGGGCTGCGGCACAGTTGCTGGAGTTGGGGTTTACCGAAGGCTTTCGGTTGAACTGTCAACTCCGGGTGGTCCCGCCGGTGGCGGATAATTTGAGGTCGGCAAGGGAACAGGCTGGCGTTGTGACTGAGAAGTTGCTAAAGGAAGTTGCTTTGGGGCGCATGGCTGGCCCCTTTGGGCGGCCGCCGCTTCCTGATCTTGTTATTTCACCGTTGGGTGTGGTTCCAAAGAAGGAGCCGAACAAATTTCGGCTCATTCACCATTTGTCTTACCCGCGCGGGGGGTCGGTCAATGACTCCATTGATCCGGGCCTTTGCACGATGTCGTATACTTCTTTTGACACGGCAGTCGCTTGGGTCCAACGTTTTGGCAAGGGAGCGTTGCTGGCGAAGACGGATGTTGAGTCGGCCTTTCGCCTTTTGCCGGTTCATCCCAGCTGCTGCCGTTTGTTGGGTTGTCGGTGGCAGGGTCAGTTTTTTTGTTGACTTATGTTTGCCCATGGGGTGCGCTATTTCTTGTTCTTTGTTCGAGCAGTTCAGCTCGTTTTTGGAATGGGCGGTCCGGGATGTCGCAGGCTTGCCATCCGTCATCCATTACTTGGACGATTTTTTGTGTATAGGGCCGGCAGATAGCCTGGTCTGTGCTTCCCTGTTGGCGACGGTTCAGCAGCTTTTCGATGTTTTCGGGGTACCGTTGGCTCCCGATAAGACTGAGGGTCCGGCCACGGAGCTGCGTTTTTTGGGGATAGTTATTGATACAGTGAGGATGGAGTGCCGTTTGCCTTTGGACAAACTGGAAGGTCTGCAGTTGGAGGTTGCGGGGGCGGTGAGGGTGAAGAAAATGCAGCTGCGGGATTTGCAATCCCTTCTCAGGAAGTTGAATTTTGCTTGCCGCATCATGCCGATGGGGCGTGTTTTTTGCAGGCGCTTGGCGGCGGCCACGGCCGGTGTTAAGGCGCCGCATCATTTTGTTCGGTTGGGGCGGGAGCATAGGGCAGATTTGAGGGTGTGGGACTCCTTCCTTGCGACGTATAATGGCCGCTCTCTCTGGTTGGGGCAGGTGGTGTCGAATTTTGATATGGAATTGTTCACCGATGCGGCTGGTTCGTGCGGCTTCGGGGCTTTTTATCGGGGTCGGTGGAGTGCGGGTGAGTGGCCGGAGGCTTGGAGGGTGGATGGTTTGACTCGCAACTTGGCGGTGTTGGAATTGTTTCCCATCGTGCTGGCGGTTGAGCTGTGGGGTGAGGAGTTCCGGGACCGCCGCGTGCGTTTTCATTGTGACAATATGGGGGTGGTGCAGGCCATTAATAATAACACGGCCTCCTCCCCTCCGGTGGTGCGCTTGTTGCGACACTTGGTTCTAAGGTGTTTATGCATTAATTGTTTTGTGACTGCTGTACATGTTCCGGGGGTTGATAATTTAGTGGCTGATGCGTTGTCTCGTTTCCAGTGGGACAGATTTCGTCAATTGGCTCCGGATGCGGAGGTGAGCGGGATTCCTTGCCCGGATTGGTTATGGGACATCGTGTTGCCACAGCCCAGATGTTGATTCGCAGATCGGTTTCCGAGGCTACTTGGAGGGCGTACAGCAAGGTTTGGCTGGAATGGGGTTCCCTGATGCGGGAAGTGGGGGACTGTGCTCTCGATGAGGACAGGGTTCATGTGCTGCTGTATTTTGTGGGTAGGAATTTCGAGAGTGGGGTGTCGGCATCCCATATGTCCAAAAAATTGGCCGCTTTGGCCTTCATGTTCCAGTTGGCGGGTCAGCGGGATGCTACTAAGGCTTTCATGGTCCGGCGCGCCATGCGTGGCTATCGCTCGGGTCGCACGGCAGCTGACAGGAGGCGCCCGGTTTCTTTTCGGATTTTAGGGGAGGTGGTGGCGCAGTTGGGGGTCGTTTGTTTTTCGCAGTTTGAGAGGGTTTTGTTTCGGGCTGTCTTTGTACTGGCCTTTTTCGGGGCCTTTCGGGTGGGCGAGTTGGTGAGTAGGAGCAAGAAGGGGGTAGGTGGTCTGGATGCGGGGGATGTGTTGGTGCGTGACGATACGCTGAGGGTGTTCTTGAAGAGGTCAAAGACCGATCAATTGGGCAAGGGGGCCTGGGTGGAGCTGAGGTCGATTCCGGGTTCTCCCTTGTGTCCGGTGGCGGCTGTGGGGGAATTTTGTCGGCTCAGGCCTCCGGTTGGGGGGGTTTTCTTCCAGCACGGGGATGGCTCTGCTGTGTCCCGATTTCAGTTTCAGGCGGTGTTCAAGAAATGCTTGGCGGCTGCGGGATTGCCGGCCGCGAATTACTCTTCTCATTCGTTCCGTATCGGGGCAGCTACAGAGGCGGTTCGGTGGGGTCTGGATGACAGGGTGGTTCAGAAAATCGGTCGCTGGGAGTCAGCGCAGTTTAAATTATATGTGCGCCCCCATTTGTTGTGAAATCTTACGTACGGTCCGGCGCGGGGGTAGGAGGTGCTTTCCGGTTGTGCATTTTTTCACCTGGTTTTTCCTTCCTTTTGTCTCTTCCTTTTCTGTTTATGTTGTAGCGGGTGGGAGCTGCCGTGTGACATCCCCCCCCCCCTCCCCCTCCTCCCCCGTCCTATTTCTGTGTTTTTCTTTTTTCTTGCAGATTCAGACTCCTGCCTGGTTTGGATCATGGGACATTCTTACGTCTATTGGGGTGCCAGGAGGGCGGATGTCAGAAGAGATGGCAGGCTGTTGGGTTTGTCCAGGGAGGAGGGCACGGTGCGCTGGTTGGGAGTCCCGGGTATGTTGTGGTCCAGGGTTGTGCCCGAAATGCACCGGTACGCACGGTTGGACCGTCCCCCTGATGTGGTTCTTTTGCATGTTGGGGGTAACGATCTGGGTTTGCGCTGCGCGCGGGAGTTGGTGCGGGACATCAAATTTGATCTATTACGGCTGCAATCTTCTTTTCCAGACACTATTTTTGTATGGTCTGACATTGTGGCCAGGACTGCTTGGCGCTTGGCTCGCTCTGTTGCGGGCCTGAACAGAGCTCGGGTTAAGGTGAACAAAGCGGTGGCCAAGTTCTTTGCGCGGAACGGGGGTTTGGCGGTTCGTCACCGGGATTTGGAGGAGGAGACTTGGCGTTTTTTGCGTACAGATGGTGTACACCTGAATGCCATCGGGATTGATCTTTGGCAGCTGGGTTTGCAGGATGGCATTCAGCGGGCGTTTAGGATGTGGAGGGCAACACGCACGTAAGGTTTTCACGTGCGCGTGCTGTGGCATTGGGTCTATGGGGTCTTTGAAGGTGGTGCTAAAAAATAATGGAGGTCTAGGGGAGTTGGGCTCATATGGAGATATGGGTGTCCATTCCCTTAAATGGTAAAGATGGTGCAGAAGGTTGTATCTGGAAGGAAGTTGATGGTTTTTTGTCCCCGAGCTTTCGTAATACGCGGCGGGGGGCCTGTTCATGGGTGTACCGATACAACTAGTTGGTTGAAAATGATAATTTACCTTCAAAGACCTCTAGATCAAAATGTGTAATACTGGGTTATTTATATATTTGGTTTATAATGTTTTTGTTGTAAAATGTATTTATATGCATTAAGTTATGTTTTTTATAAGATTTTTGTATTTTCATATGTTGATAATAATAAAAAGAAGGCTGCTATGGCCATTCGACTCCAAAAGAAGAGAATGTGTCGTCTGGTCAATTTATAAGCTATTTTCGTTAAGAGGGGGTATTGTGTTGTTTGGGGAGCCTCACGAAATAGGCATCTCCCTTAGTCAAGGAACGGCCCGGACACAGGCACTAGGGGGAGGGCCCGGCATGACGAGGGGAGGCAGACGTGAGGCGGCGGAAGCAAGGTGAGTACGCTGTGACGTGACGACGTGCGTCGGGGTGGGTGGAGCTTGCGCGCACGCGCGAACAGTCGGCGCCATTTTAGTGATAGTGAAGGAGCTGTTTCCCACCCTCCCTCCCCTTATTGTGGTTATGAGTACAGGTGGGTTTGGTCTTGGGGCAATTTTTGTTTTCCATTGGGAGGTCTTTTTCTTAACGGTGGTGGGCTTGTTAGAATGGTTGCTTTATTTTGTCGTAGCAGCATTGGGTCTATGGGGTCTTTGAAGGTGGTGCTAAAAAATAATGGAGGTCTAGGGGAGTTGGGCTCATATGGAGATATGGGTGTCCATTCCCTTAAATGGTAAAGATGGTGCAGAAGGTTGTATCTGGAAGGAAGTTGATGGTTTTTTGTCCCCGAGCTTTCGTAATACGCGGCGGGGGGCCTGTTCATGGGTGTACCGATACAACTAGTTGGTTGAAAATGATAATTTACCTTCAAAGACCTCTAGATCAAAATGTGTAATACTGGGTTATTTATATATTTGGTTTATAATGTTTTTGTTGTAAAATGTATTTATATGCATTAAGTTATGTTTTTTATAAGATTTTTGTATTTTCATATGTTGATAATAATAAAAAGAAGGCTGCTATGGCCATTCGACTCCAAAAGAAGAGAATGTGTCGTCTGGTCAATTTATAAGCTATTTTCGTTAAGAGGGGGTATTGTGTTGTTTGGGGAGCCTCACGAAATAGGCATCTCCCTTAGTCATGTATAACTTAATTTGCCTAGCCATGGGAACCATGGAAACCAGGAAGTAACTGAAGAAATGTAAACAAAAAAGCTTAAAACAAGCAAACATGATATACTTACCTATCTATTTACTAATGCTAGTAGCATAAGGATTAAAAAAAGTTAATTGAGAGAGTGAAGATCCACTTTAAAGTGGGGTACCCCTTAAAAAAAATATTTTAAGTCAGCAGCTACAAATACTGCAGCTGCTGGCTTTTAATAATCGGACACTTACCTGCCCCAGGGTCCAGCGATGCGGGGGAACGAAGCCCCCCCCCCCCTCGTTCCCCGCTCTGCTCGCGGCGCCGTCATGCATACTGTGGGCACCCGGCTGTGGCTTCACAGCCGGGCACCCACTGCGCATGCGCAAGCGGCGCAGGGCGCCGTGATACGCCGTACAGTCACCTGGGACACGTGACAGGTCCCAGGTGAATGTGCGGCGCAAGGGGATGTGATGTGATGTCACCAGCCCGGGCAATGAAGAAGGCAGACTACGAGGGACCCCCTAGCAACCGATATTTAGAGGTGAGTAAACATTTTTTTTTTTTGCCAATTATTTTTTTTTTATTTTTTTTATGAATTTTAAGCAGCTTTTCATTTTTGGGTGGCAACACCACTTTAAGGCCTGATTCACACCTATGCATTTTTAGTGCTTTTTGCATTTTGCAGATTTGCACTACAGAACGTGTTCCATAGGAAACCATGTTGCATGGACTGTAGTGCAAATCTGTAAAATGCAAAAAGCACTAAAACTGCATTGGTGTGAATCAGGCCTTACTGCTTGAAGACCACACATTTTCTGGCACTTTCTGTTTACATCTGAAAATCATTTCTAAATACACGCACTGGGACAGCATATAAAGTACAATAACCTGTAGTTTACAAAAAAAGAGAAAATGATATATAATAAACAAAAAGCAAAAAAAAAAAAACAAGAAGAGACATATCAGGCATTTACACTATATTGCCAAAATATTGGGACACCTGCCTTTACACGCACATGAACTTTAATGACATCCCAGTCTTAGTTTGTAGGGTTCAATATTGAGTTGTCCCTCCCTTTACAGCTATGACAGCTTCAACCCTTCTGGGAAGGCTGTCCACAAGGTTTAGGAGTGTGTCTATGGGAATGTTTGACCATTCTTCCAGAGCGCATTTGTGAGGTTAGGCACTGATGTGGATGAGAAGGCCTGGCTCACAGTCTCCACTCTAAGGCTGGATTCACATCTATGCATTTTTAGTGCTTTTTGCATTTTGCAGATTTGTACTACAGTCCATTTACCATGGTTTCCTATGGAACACGTTCTGTAGTACAAATTTGCAAAAAGCACTAAAAATGCACAGGTGTGAATCCAGCCTAAAGGACGTTTTATTGGATTACAGCTGTGATGTGTGACCAGTTTCCTCTGATTTCTATATACAGTGAGACCATGAAAAGTGAACATAGCTACCCTCTAACAGGAAGGCGGATCATAGCAGCAAAAAAAACAAAAAATGGAATTTGAAGATTTGGAGGAGGCTGAGATTAGAGAGTTTAGGGTTACTTTAACCACTTGCTGACAAATCACGTACTTGGTACATCATTTGACTTCAAGGTATATTTCAGACATCACCCCGGTGGTGGGATCTCTTGTAATAACAACTAACCCGCCACGCTGTTGTTACTACAAGCAGCGGGAGGGGACTCCCACCACCTTCCATGGCTCACTCGGGCTCTGGTGTCCTACTGGGAGACCTAAGCTACTAGTCGGAACATCCGCCAGCTAGTCGGAGACCCAAGGAAAGCCGGGATTGGCTTTGAGCGGGTCTCTGCTATGGTAACCCAGAAGCAATGACATGACACTTCCGGTTTACTGGCCTCTTAACAGTGCCATTTTTTGAAACACGTAAGTATTCAAAAATGAAGATTTTGGCATTTTGAATGCTTTCATGTGCAAAGGAAGGATTTGGGGTCTTATAGACCCCTGATCCCCCCATAAAGAGTGCCTTTTACGTGCCTAATTGCTGTCACAAGGATATTTACATTCCTTGTGACAGCAATAATAGTGATCAAAATGTAAAGCAACATTCAAAAAATTTCAAGTGCCCCCCGTCCCAAGGCGATTGCATACGTCGGTCCCGCACACACGCAGGTCGCGATCGTCCCACACACGTGAGGTATTGCTGCGAACGTTGGATCATGGACAGTAATTCTAGTACTAGACCTCCTCTAAAGTGGTAACCTGTAAAGGTTTTTAAAGTGTCGCCTATGGATCATTGGTCACAGTTGTGTGGGGGCGTGCGCAATTTTAAAACCTGACATGTTTGGTATCTATTTCCTTGGTGTGACATTATATTTTATATTCTACAAAATAATTGGGTTGTGTATTGTGTTTTTTATGCATTTAAATTTGAATACGTGTATTTTTTCCCAAACATTGCGTTTGAAAAACCGATGCACAAATACTGTGTGACATACAAAAAATTTGCAAAATCCACCAATTTATTTTCTAAGACCTCTGCTTTAAAAAAAAAAAAAAATTATGTTTGGGTGTTCTAACTCATTTTATAGCAAATATATATATATATATAGAGAGAGAGAGAGAGAGAGAGAGAGAGAGAGAGAGAGAGAGACTTTGGAATATGAAACAATTGTTGAAATGTCAAATATCGTGTTTTTTTTTTTTTTTTTTGTATAAATAGTGCAAAACTTTTTATATTTTTAATCTAACAAGTCTCTCTAGGATTGATCCTTATGGGCTGATCCACATAGGTATTAACTTCAATTATTTAATTTGGGGATTCTATATGATCTTTTACATTTTATGCGTGTATCCCTCTTCCTTATCACTTTTCATGTCTATTGATAAATGTTTGTGCAGAAGGAGTTAAGAACACTGATTAACACAGGTAACCACCTTTTGGTAAAAGGTATATATGACACTGTTCTTGACTTCCTCGTGGTTATGACTAAGCACTCCTATGTGTGAAACATGTCAACGGTAACCTATCCTGTGCTATTGTCCCATGTTTGAAGAATAAAAGAACCTTTTATTCAATTATAACTGCGGTGTGTGGCCAGTTTCCTCTCATTTCTATGTCACTGCAGTAGTGAGCCAGGGCCAGCACCATTACATACCACACCTGAGCGACATCCTGTTCTTTAGTGTAAAAATGTAGCCACCTTCCCTTGCTCATTTCCCCCGAGATTAACTATGGCATTTGTAGTGTGCAAAGAGCAGTGTCCATGACTATAACTAATGCATGCTGCTCATTTCAAACAAATGGACGTGAGAGGGAAAAGGAGAGGTCTGGGAGATCAGACCGGCAGACTTGGAATCCGTCAGGCAATTCGATCGTGCGTGGGCTCCAGTGGACCGGAATCCGTCAGACAATTAGATCGTGTGTGTGCTCCAGAGGACTTTTTTTCCCAAAAGTCGGACCTAGAAATAAAACATGTTTCAAATCTATCCGATGGACTCAACTCTGACGGACTTAAAATTTTGAAAACCATTCGTCTGTGTGCTAGTCCGACGGGACCAATTACGACGCAAAGGCAGCTATTGGCTACTGGCTATTGAACTTCCTTGTTTAGTCCTGTTTACGTCATCACGTTCAAAACGAACGGACTTTCAAACTGACTTAGTCCAGTCGTGTGTGACCAAGTCCATTTCGTTCAGAAAATCCATCGGACCTCCGCCGAAAGTCCGTTGGGAAGACTGTCGGAACTAGTCCGTCGAAAAGTCCGGTCGTGTGTACGCGGCATAAGGCCCCATTTACTTCTCACTTTTTTTGCTAATTTTTCATGTTAAGGCACTTTGTGTACAGGGCAGCCCATTTACTTAAATAGGCTGCCCGACGTGCGACAAATGCCCAGAAAGAAGCTCCTGTACTTTTATTGGAGCAGAGCGTGGAGCATTTGTCGCACGACAAAACATGTGGAAAACGTGCAGATGCTACTCGCACTTGGGTGCCATTAAAATGTAATGGTAATCCAAGCACAATGAGCGTTTGCAGCGGTTTGCCACATGGTCAGAAACACGGAGATGTGAAAGGGGCCTTCGAAATTATTTATTGAAAAATAGATTACAGGGCCATTATGTACAGGGCCGTCTTTAGCGCTGAGCAAATGGGGCACCTGCCCTGGGCCCAATCTTTGTAGGGGGGCCCCGTTACCTGTGAATTGGGGCCCCGATGAAGGTTTTGCAGAGTGCACAGAGGACACGGGAGGCTGTATTCCCGTGCTAGCCAGGTGAGAGGGGGCGGGTTGGGAGTACCACTGATGCTCTGACCCCACCCCCGTGTAGCTTGTATGCTGGGAACAGAGTGGCTGTAGTGAGATCCAGTGATCGGAGTGGGAGAGTCAGTGGAGCTCCCGGCCCCGCCCCGGACCTCTGTATTCCCCAGCCAGTATAGAGGGGGTGGGGCCAGGATAACCAGCCAGTGAGCAGTAAGGATAGGCTGTAACCTCTGGCAAACAATTCCAATCACTGCGTGATCTGCTGCAGTAAACTGATTTTGAGTCTACCTGCTATTTTTTGTATGTCTCAGAATGGAGGGGGGGGGGCAAGGAAATGTTTGCCCAGGGCTCAATCAAAATTAAAGACGGCCCTGATTATGTAGTGGAAAATTTATTTGTCTGTATAAAGGTGTGTATAAAGGTTCATTCAGATGGCTGATTAATGCCGTCCTCCCTGCATTTGCATCCGTGCACCTGCTCGTGACACAATGTCAAACTTTGACATGTGAATGTGTCCATGCCAGCGCAGCGTGTGCATTCACTTCTATGGGCTGCCTGCACACAACTCCAAGGTGGATGCATATGCCAGAGACTCTGCACAGAAGATGACACTAAGCCCTTGGACACACGGTCTCCGATAGTGTGTACAAGGGCTTATGTTGTCAGGTGTAGTTTTTACTCCCCCAGCAGATGGCACCTTGCCGCCTTGGGGATGGAGTGGAGTCTAGTACACACGATGAGAATATCAGATAAACGCATTCATACCTATCCTCTGATGATCAATTTGTTAGTACACAGCTTTCCAGAGCCGATCACGTGAAAACATCCGAGGGGATAAACACTAATTTTTTTGTCCGTAAGATAACAGAATAAACAATTTTCATGTAATTAGTATGGTATTCGTACACAAAAAAAATGAGTGTCCAAGACCACGCATGCTTGGAAACGAAAGAATACATTCCAATACATTACATCACTTCCGACTTTATTCTGTCCTATGAGGATTTTGCAAGAAAAAAACCTGGATGATCATTCATCCAATATTCTCAACGTAGGTTTGAGTCTTTAGGGGATAATGTTCCTCTGCAGCCTCTGAAGGTGGCCATGGGGATAGGCTGTCTGATTGGACACTGCAGCTCCCAGTGACATTCTGGAGCCCTGAAGCTCTGAAGAAGCTCTGAAGAACAGGGGACACCCTCAAAATGCATCAGCTGCTTTTGGACTACACATCCTACCGTTGTAACTGGCCAGCTGATCTTGCTGGATGATGCAATTGATGGACTGTATATTAAATGCTTGACTCAATACTCGTTTGTGAGTATGAATTTTTATCCTTTATACATTAAAGTGTTGCAAAGGTAATGCACAAGGCTGGTGCGCCCTCTGTATGTTTTTCTTTTTAGAGACCTTCCGCGGCCATTTGAGAAGTAGTACTAATAAATAGCAGTGCCCTGCTGGGTTTGGCACTGGGTTTGGTGGATCAATGCTTGTGAGGGTCAGTGAATTGGCCTTTAGGGAAAGGTTCTTGGGTAAGTAGTAGGGTAATGATAGGGACACCGCTGAATGCCCTATCTGTCACCAGTTTCTACCTTAGGGGACCTGCCAAGCTTTCCAAAGTGATGCTTATGCTGCTACCCTGCCATTCAGCCACCCTTCCTGTAGATGCTGCCCTGGTAATGTAGGTTTTGCCTGTGTTGGTGCTGAAGACATTCTGCTGCATACCTGTGTTCAAGGACTTCTATTGTCTGTTACTATACATGCTACTTAGACTGTTGCTACCAGTGTTACTAAGCGTTTTACTACAAGTGTTACTGGAAGTGTTATGCCGCGTACACATGACCGGACATTCCGGCAGATTCGGTCCGACACAATCATTCCGTCGGATATTCCGATCGTGTGTGGGATAATCTGATTGTTTTTCTAAAAAAATTCATGTTTCAAATCTGTCCGACTGACTCAATTCCTATTGGGAAAACTGTTCGTCTGTATGCTGGTCTGACGGACCAAATATTACGCAAGGGCAGCTATTGAATTGAACTTCCTTTTCTAGTCCCGTCCTACGTCATCACGTTCAAAATGAACGGACTTTTGAACGGACTTTAGTCCGCTCGTGTGTGGGCAAGTCCGTTTGTTCGGAAGTCCTTCGTAACTCCGTCGGGAAGACCGTCAGACCTTTTCTGCCGCAAAGTCTGGTCGTGTGTACGCGGCATTACTCTCAGTGTTCTACAGCAGGCCATAATACTAGTGCAGTGGTATTATTACCACTGCTAAATGTGACAATGTTTTCCTAGTTGTTAGAGAGCTGGTACCCGCTGGCATCCTATCAACAAGTGACTCATCCCAGCCCCCCACATTCAGTTGGGAATTCCAAACTGACAGGGGAATATAAACAAATAGCAAGCATAGTGTATATAAAAAATGGTGTGGGGTTCCTGCGGCTAAGATGCAGCTACAGGAATTAGGCTGTCATCTTGTACTGTCTCTGCTGTTGTTTTCCCCCCTTTCCCCCAAAGCTGCAGCCACCAGGGCCAGTGCAAGGATTTTTGTCTAGTCAGGCGAAGGTGTATTTTGTGCCCCACCCCCCGCACTGACATCCTACCCCCACCTCCTCCATGCTTTAGTTATGAATGGACACAGGAGCAATCACTGTGTTCATTCATGAAAGATAGGAGTCTCCCTGCTCTCCATCCTGACCAGAATTCTCCTGGGCCCTGCAGCATCCGGCAGGTGAGGAGAGGAAGGAAGACGGAAGTGCTTTGGGGGAGGGGCAAACAAGGAGATCAAAGCAATGGTGGGGGTGTTCACAAATGAGTGGTATTTAGAGCCGCCTGAAGACACAGGCACTGCATATTCCCAGCGGGGGGATTAGCGGAGGTGGAGCCCAGAACTGAGCTGGGTGACAGATACAGCTCCTTCTTCCAGCCCTCTCCGCTGTCAGCCTCTGCCTCGCTCCCTCCTCTGACTGAGGCAAGAAGCAGAGCTGAATCTCTGTCTGGCTGCTACTGGAGAGAAAGGACCCAGAGAGGGGGAATAGTGAGTAATTAGACCTGTTTGAGGAGTGGACTGAGGAGCTACCATCATTGTCTGGGATTGCTGGCCCTCAGGACGTGTGTGAGGAAAAGTTGCTGTAAACTTTTAGTAAAGTTATTGCATGGTGCTACCGCTATGGATTCCAGGGAGAGAGAAGGCTGCAGTTTCATCCAACACCAGCTTGAAGGGGGAATTCTGTGTGTGCAGCATAACCCACTTGCCGTGCCTCAAGAAGACGTATTTCGATCATTGATATTGGTTAGAGACCCTTTGTCCACTAGTTTAAAACTGACCCTACTGCTGTTATTGCCATTTAGAGTTGCTGCTTGTAGCCTTGCACCCTTTACTTTTTTTCTTTCCACTAAATGATAAACACCGTCGTAAGAGAGCATGCACCCCCTCTTCCCCCTCCTCCTGAACCATAACAGGCCACATGTCCCTAACATGGGTGGGGGGCGTACTCCAGTACCTTGCCAGGTGGGACCCCCCTGGCAAAGCACCTTGTCCCCATGTTTGTTAGAAGCCCCCTTTAAAATCTGAAAGCCTCCTTTAAAAATAAGGGAACTCCAAGATTACGCCCCTCCCCACATAAATGAGTAAGGAGTGCTCCTAGTAAATAAACACGCACACAATAATTAAAAAGAAAAAAGTCCCAAAATGCAAATCCACATCAATTGCCATGTCCAACGTCCCCCAACTTGCTGGCCTCGGACAAGCCCAAGTCCATTTCCTGACTCCCACCAAATATTCTCTTCTAATTCCCGAGTAGCACCCGGATGTTTAGGCAGGGTTGTAGGAAATTTACCTGCCAGGTATAGTTGCCTTGGCCAATTGATAGGAGACCAATTGATTCCACCCTAATTCTGGAATTGCTGTACTTCTGTCACTAGATGGCCGAGTATCTGGTGACACTAGATAAGACAAGGGCATTGCAAGGACAGATAAGGAATAAATGGGGTATCTTAGCCAATGGACAGTGATCTTCCTGGGTCTCTTGGCCTGCTGGGAGACCCTATTTATTTGGGTGAGGTCAGGTGATCAGGGTTCTGTGCCATCTGGATGGATGTCTGGGTGGACGCGAGGCCTATCCTGGGGACATCTGGCTGTTTGACAACCTATCCAGATGCAGGAGAGCAGCGCAGGGTTGGGACTGTGGCATACAGTTCAACCAGAAGTGCCGGCTCTGCCGGCTGGAGAACCTGTCGTGGCCAGAGGTGGAGGGGAATCTGTTGCCACTGGATGGTTCATCCACCTTGTTACCAGGGACCATTGTGAGTAGCTGAAGCAAGTACCAGAGCAGTATTCTCACCAACCAGGGATGGTGAAGAATTGGGAAACATCAGCAGGTGTCAAGCCAAGGACCCTGCCAGTGTAGGTGATGCTTGCAGAGCAGTCTTGTGTGCCAAGCCAGGGACCGAGCAGGCCAGTGGGGTGACGCTTGAGGAGTATCTATGAGTGCCAAACTAAGGACCCAGCAGGGATGCGGGGGTGATGCTTGAGGAAGATACTCACTGAGAGGATTGGAAGAGCTCAGGAGATCCAGTGGCAGTAGATCAGCGGGTCTAGGTGATAGACTGGGAGCTCAGTTGAGTGAAGATCGAAAGAGGAGATTGTGAAGGAAGTGAAAGAGTTCATTGCAACCTTTGTTAGAAACTAGAAAAAAGAGGGGTGTTGCGCTTCCTAAAATTAAAACTAGAAAGATGGTTGAAGCAAAGAAAGCTTTGACCAATCAGGGCATAGAGCACTGTCAGAGCAATGATTGGGCACTGTCAATATGAATCTATCATGGCTCATTGCTGTTAGTCCCGCCCCACTCTATAAACGTATTCTTTCAATAGCGGCCATTTTCATTGCGATATCGGCATGGAGAGCGATAGAACAGGGCTCTGTTCAGTGCTATTAGGCAGCGTGCTATAGTGTGCTATTGTGATTCTATTGTCAGTGTACAATATCAGTTTAGTGTGAATATAGGGATAGTTCAGTGGGAGTGTAGTGTGACCCTTCATCTTTAAATTAGTGTGAATGTAGGGATAGTTCAGTCAGTGTTAGTGTAGTGACTGTTTAACACAAGATATTTCATTGCATTACTGCAAGTTTAACACTGTATATTTCAGTGAATTACGTGCCGTTTAACACAGTGCATTTATGTGCATTACTGCACGCCTAATGCAGTATATTTCAATGCATTACTGCAAGTTTAATGCCATACAGTTTAGTGCGTTACTGCAAGTTTAATGCCGTATATTTCAGTGCGTTGCATGGTGTTTAAGGCAGTACATTTCTGTGCTTAGTGCACGCTTAACACAGTATACACTATTTCAATGCGTTACTGCAAGTTTAACACCGTACAATTCAGTGCTTTATTGCAAGTTTAATCCCGTAATTTTTGAGTGCATTATCTTTCGTTTAACGCAGTACAGTTCTGTGCATTACTGCAAGTTTAACTCCATATATTTCAGTGCCTTACCTTCCATTTAATGCAGTACAGTTCATTGCGTTATAGAAGTTTAACGCCATATGTTTCAGTGTGTTATCTTCCGTTTAACGCATTACAGTTCAGTGCATTACTGCAAGTTTAACAGCGTATATTTCAGTGTGTTATCTTCCATTTAACACAGTGCAGTTCAGCGCATTACTGCAAGTTTAACGCTGTATATTTCAGTACGCTACTTTCAGTTTGATGCAGTACATTTCTGTGCATTAGTGCACATTTAATGCAGTATATTGCAGTGCATCAGTGTAGTTTTACTGCAGTATAATATAGTGTATCAGTGGAGTGTGTCTAGGTAGTTACGAGTACTCAAGTTAAAGTGCACCAAACACCACTTTCTATTTATTAAAGTGCATCCATGTACACATTTCCACATCTATATTATATTGTGTTAATAAGCCCCCCCCATCATGTCTGGGAGGACAAGGAGTGGCGGATGTTCCCATGGCACTGTGAGGGGGCTGGCAGCATATGAGTCCACAGGCAAAGGTGGGCATGAACAGTCCTCAGGATAGGCATCATTTCCTCTGTTTAGTTATGTTTCCCGTACTACCCAGCCACAGCATGCAGAGGAGGTGGTGGACTGGCTTACTAAACTTTCCTCATCCTTCTCATCCTCTGTCACCCAAGCAGAGACTGGTGCACAGTTCACTGCAGCTGCCAGAGTGGCTAAACCTGCCTTCTTGTCCACAGCTATTCCTGCCATAGCTCCAGCATCAGGCATGGAGGAGTCAGCAGAGTTATTTGAACACAGCGTCAGCCACTTGCTACTTGACAATGCACAGCCATTACTTGATTCTGATGTTGGTTCTAAGATTGAGGTTGAGGAAGGTAGGAACATGAGCCTACTGAGAGGGGAGAACACTGGTACACAAATTGGGAGTCAAGTTCCTCCAGCCGCAGCGTATTACCAAGTTGTCTCCAGTGGTAATGAAGATGGAGGGGAAGATGATGATGAGGTCACTGACTCCAGTTAGGTGTCACCACCTCCCACCACCGTTGGCAAGAGCACCTGAAAGCCACACAAAAGGGGCGCAAATCTGTTCCTCCTCCTTACTCACCTCAGTATGCCCCCGCTATACCTCATGACCTCTCAGCAGCCTCCACCTACAGGGATGATGGTATAGCGCAGGGTGTCCCACGTCCATGCAGCACATCTGCCAGCAGCACACCACCAGCTGTAGACTATAGCTGGAAAATTTCTGTGTCCCATCTGCTTCAGCGAAAAAATCTAAAATGCAAGCTTGTAAAAGCTGCTGGCTCTGCAACTTCTGACTTTCCATCTGGCGGATTCTGCCCCTTCTGTGAATTTGCAGAATGTGCTGTACCACAATGGAAGGTTCCCAGTTGCCATTTCCTTTCAAGTAAGGCCATTCCAGCTCTGTACCATCACATGGAAGGCAATGTTGTGGCATCGTTGGGCAAGGCAGTCAGCCGCAAAATCCATGTTACTGCTGACACATGGTCCAGCAAGCATGGTCAGGGACGATATATTTAGTTCCCAGCACACTGGGTAACTCTGCTTGCAACTTGGAAGGATGCAGGACAAGGCCCAGTGCTGCAGCTTGTTGTGCCCCCACATCTCCATACAGCTAGTGGTGATGATGCCAGATTTGTCAGCTCTACCCCCTCCTCCTCCTCAGCATCCATGCCCTCCTCTGCCGAATTGTCCATGAACTACAAGTACCCCTAAGCGTTCAAGCACCTATTCAATGAGTCAGGCTAAAAGGTGCCATACAGTGCTTCAGTTGGTGTGTCTAGGGGACAGGAACCACATTGGAGTAGAGATTCTTGCAGCTCTGCAGGGACAGGCCCAGAGGTGGTTCACGCCATGCCAGCTGGAGCCAGGAATGGTGGTTTGTGATAATGGCACAAACCTCCTGTCCGCCCTTAGACAGGGAAAGTTGACACATGTGCCATGCCTCAATTTGGTGGTGCAGCATTTCCTAAATAGGTACCCAGGGTTGGAAGATCTGCTAAATCAGGCCAGAAGAGTCTGTAGCCATTTCAGGTGGTCATACCCAGCCAGTGCTCAGATGGCTGAAATTCAGTGGGAATTCAACCTGCCCATAAACCGCCTGATTTGTGACATGCCCACCAGGTGGAACTCGACTTTGGGCAATGCTGCAGCAGTTGCACATGCAGCAGAGAGTCGTCAAGGAGTACCTGTGTGAGTATGGCACAAGGACAGGCTCTGGCCTGCTCTGCTTTTTTTTCCCTACGCCAATGGCTGCTCATAAAGGATGCATGCACTGTACTGTCATCGTTTGAGGAGGCCACAAGGATGGTAAGCCGTGACAATGCATGCATCAGTGACACAATCTCTGTTGTGCCCCTGCTGGAGCAGACTCTGCATAACATTATAAACAGGGCACTCCAGGCAGAGCAGCAAGAGAAAGAGGAGGACTTCCTTTCCTCTCAATGCCCACCTTATGCAGACACCATTGTTCCTATGCCCCTTAATACACAAGAAGAGAGGGAGGAGGATTCGGGCAGTTTTGGAGGCATTGAAGCAGAGGAAGACATACGTCAAACAGTAAGAGATTTTTTTTTATCCGCAGAACCCTTGGGAGTGGTTTGTGGCTGGGAGGAGGCAGTTCCAGATACTATAATCCTCAGTGACCCGAGGAGTCTGCTTCTCATGCCCCTGCAAATTTGTGGTGCATAGGCTCCCTCACAATTCAAAGCCTGTGAAAGGATCCAAGAATACGTGTCATAATGGAGAAGGCTCATTACAAGGGGAAAGTCTTAGAACTCATTCCATCCCCACAGAGAGTGCTTGAGGACACCTTAAAGAGGAGTTTATCTAACACTTTTCCCGACTTTGGTAGGGTGCAGTGTTGTGGAAAACTTAATTTTGAGGCTTCTGTTGGTTAAGAGAGCAGCAGTGGAAAAGGCTAAGTGATACATTTCACAAATTGTTTAGTCCTCACCACCCAGCTCCACATCCCATCTGCAGCATCTGCATTTTTTGGTTTAGGTTTCATGGGCACAATTAACACCCAAAGAAAGACCGATTTTTCCGCACCTGTTTGACAGGTGCATATCATTTTAGTTTTTGACAGCAAGGCCATTTCTTCCTTTCATCAAGAGCCCCTCTATAGGGTTACGGTGTGAAGGTGGCACCTACACCCAAAGACCTATTTTTTCCACACCTGTTTGACAAGTCCATGTCATTGCAATTTATGACAGCAAGGCCAATTCTTGTTTTCATCAAAAGTACTTCTATAAGGTTACGGTGTGAAGGCGCCACCAACACCCAAAGACCTATTTTTTCCACACCTGTGTTGACAAGTGCATATCATTGCAATTTTTGACAGCAAGGCTAGTTTTTGCTTTCATCAAGAGTACATCTATAAGGTTAAGGTGTGAAGGCGCCACGGCACCCAAAGACCAATTTTTCCGTATCTGTTACTTCTATCCAAAGTCTGTGAAAGAGACACCAGAATTTATCCAAAAAATCTCTAATCTTTTTCCCAGTGCACTACATTGTAGCCTCATCATACAGACTGCCTCCTCAAGCCGTTGCTTACAATATAAAGAAAGCTTGCATAGAAAATGTCTGTCTTTTTTTTGCTTTATAAATGCAATTATTTCTGCAGCAGCTTCTATACACAGTAGAGATAGACTAAGGTGACCCCCAGGCACTATATTAAAAAGGAATTTTTCATTTTTATGCTTTCACTTTAAGCATCAATAAATCGCTGCTCATTTAAAAATGAAACTTTTTTTTCATTGATACATGTCCCCCAGGGCAGTACCTGGATCCCCATAACCATTGTATGCCAAATTACTTGCATATAAGCCTTAAAAATGGGCACTTTTGATTTTTCATGTTCGGGGTTCCATAGACTTCAATGGAGTTCATTATTCGGTGCTGAACTTTCAAGATGTTTGAAAGTTCTGGTGCCAACTGAACAGGACATTGTTCAGCCCATCCCTACCTCCTCTATTTTTCCTGATTACCATCATTGAACGCAAAAGTAGAAAACAAAAATCCCAAATTTAGGGTTGTCCCTAGAATAGTAATAGTGGGAGTATATGTAAAAAAACAAAACTAATAATTTTATATTATGTATTTTTCTAAAACAGGAGTCTCAAACTTTCAAAACAAAGGGCTAGTTTACTGCTATTCAAATATTAGAGGGGGTCAGTACTGTGGCCAGGGGGAGTAAAACATTCCCTGCCATTGGTGGGAGTAAACAATGCCATAGGCTTGTTTGTCAGTGCAGGTAAAAAAAACACATCATTGGTGTCAGATGGAGGAATAGTGCCCCATCTTTGGTGTCAGTGGAAGGACTAGTGTTCTGTATCAATGGAAGGAATAGTGCTCCAATGGCAGGATAAAGGCAAGCAAAGGGCCACATCTGACATCACGGGCCGCAGTTTGAAGACCCCTGTTCTAAAACAAACACATCTATGCACACTGGTACTGACTATGATACCAACATTTCTTTTCTCTCTCAGTTTCTCTGCTTCACTCAGCTAATGTGACCCCAGTGTTGATGGAGGAGCTGGGAAGGAAGATACAAGGATGCTGTGCAGGCGCCCAACATCCCCCTTATCAACTGATGATGCCATTGGTTGTTAGGATGCTGGCAGCTTTTAAGGTTATAATGGTGCACAATGAAAACGTGGCTTTGGGTAACTAAAATGCAGGCTTCATCCACTTGCTGGCTTGTATAGTATTTTTGGACAATTTTTAGATGTTTTGCCAAAGGCCCCCTAAAGAAATCTGATGTCTGGTTGAAATAGGCTGCCCTAGACACACTCAATCCCTGCCAAGGTAAGGTTATACTTGGAAATACAGTGGTGCTGACTAGGGATGAGCTTCGTGTTCGAGTCGAACGTACGTTCGACTCGAACATTGGCTGTT
Source organism: Lithobates pipiens (assembly GCF_037356315.1). Taxonomy (NCBI): domain Eukaryota; kingdom Metazoa; phylum Chordata; class Amphibia; order Anura; family Ranidae; genus Lithobates; species Lithobates pipiens. Next base: position 126,990,157 of record NW_027507764.1, read on the forward strand.
CGTGCGTTCGGCGAATTCCGAACGTTTTGGCCGTTCGCGTCAAAATTCGAGTGACGCGCGCGCGGACCACAATGCACTGCGTTGGCGCAGTGCATTGCTGTCCGATGATTGGCCAAGCATGCACTGTGACCCCGCATGCTTGGCCAATCGCAGCGCCGGCAGCGAGGAGAGCCATGATTGGCCACAGGCATCCTGCCTGTGGCCAATCATAGCTCAGACTGTGTAGTGCACGCCCCACACTATAAAAGGCCGCCTTTAAGGCGGCCTCCTGTAGTGTGTTACTTTGCATCTGAAGCAGTGGGTGTTCTGTGTACCTTCAACACAGTACACACCAATCGTTTTTGGCTGATTTCCTATCTTGCTGCTGTGTAGTGGTTGTTGTCTGTGCCCTGACTGCAGTATACACCACTATATTCACCTCACCTATATAGCTAGTGATCTAGCTTTAACCACTTATCAACTGCCCATTGCCGATTAACGGCTTCAGGGCGGTTGTTTAACTCAGAGAGGCCGTTAATTAACGGCCTCCCAGAATTCTGCTCTCGCGTGCCCCGAGGTGTGTGCACTCGAGAGCATCCGTGACCGCCGGGTCCATAGGACCCGGCGCATCACGGTAAACGGCCGCTCATAGCGGCCGTTTACCACGTGATTGCTCCGTCAAATGACGGAGTGATCACTTGGAAACAAACCGGCGTCATGTTATGACGCCTGTTCCTCCCTCCCCTTTCTGTACCGATCGGTACAGCGGAGGGGAAAGAGATCGGTGTCAGCAGCGATGTGGGCTGCATCTGCAGTGCCCACATCGCTGCTCACCGAATTTAACCCCTCAATTCCCTGCCAATACTCTGCAATACCAGTGCATACTCTGCAGTACCCTGCCATTACTCTGCAGTACCCCGCCATTACTCTGCAGTACCCCGCCATTACTCTGCAGTGCAGTACCCCGCCATTACTCTGCAGTGCAGTACCCTGCCATTACTCTGCAGTACCCCGCCATTACTCTGCAGTACCCCGCCATTACTCTGCAGTGCAGTACCCCGCCATTACTCTGCAGTGCAGTACCCCGCCATTACTCTGCAGTGCAGTACCCCGCCATTACTCTGCAGTGCAGTACCCCGCCATTACTCTGCAGTGCAGTACCCTGCCATTACTCTGAAGTGCAGTACCCTGCCATTACTCTGCAGTACCCTGCCATTACTCTTCAGTACCCCCCATTACTCTGCAGTAACCCCCATTACTCTGCAGTACCCCCCAATACTCTGCAGTACCCTGCCATTACTCTGCAGTACCCCGCCATTACTCTGCAGTACCCCCCATTACTCTGCAGTAACCCCCATTACTCTGCAGTACCCCCCAATACTCTGCAGTACCCGCCATTACTCTGCAGTACCCCCAATACTCTGCAGTACCCTGCTATTACTCTGTAGTACCCCGCCAATACCCCGCCAATACTCTGTAATACCCTGCCATAAATTGCCATACCCAGCCATACTCAGAGATACCCAGCCATACTCGGTGATACCCTGAAGTACCCAGCCATAGACGCCCCCCACCCCTCACCGCCCTCTGGTGCTTCTACCAACTCGCCAGTACGATCAAAGCCAGAATCTTTTTTCTAATTTTTTATTTCAGGCTTCCCAGCCTAGAGGTGAGATGTGGGGTCATATTGACCCCCCAGATTTCACTGTAAAGAGGACCTGTCATCCCATATTCCTATTACAAGGGATGTTTACATTTCTTGTAATAGGAATAAAAGTGATCAAAAATATATTTTTGGGAAAAAAAATGTCAAACTAAAATAAAGTAAAATGAACAATAAAAAAATAAAATAAAAATTAAAGCGCCCATGTCCCCATGTGCTCGCATGTGCTACACATGTGAGGTATCGCCGAGAATGTTAGAGCGAGAGCAATAATTCTAGTCCTAGACCTCCTCTGCAACTCAAAACATGTAACCAGTAAAAAAAAATTTAAAGCGTCGCCTATGGGGATTTTTTAAGTAGCGACGTTTGGCGCCATTCCACGGGCATGTGCAATTTTGAAGAGTGACATGTTTGATATCTATTTACTCAGCATAACTTCATCTTTCACTTTATGCAAACATTGGGCTAACAAGTGGTTAATAATAGAGCTTGCAGTCAGTAGTGTTAGGAGTGCGTGCTGTCTGCGTGCTCTGTACCCAGTATATGCCGCTATAATATAGGGCAGGCCCCTACTTTCAAACATCCAACTTACAAACATCTCCTACTTGCAAACGCAAGGAGACAGCAGCAAGTGAGATGAAAAAAGATGGACGACAAAACAAAATTATACAGGGGTGATAACCCTTCCCTATGTTTTCCAAAAAGCTTAAAGATATTTTTTTTGACTGGAGCTACACTTTAAAAATGTACCGGTTGAAAATGACAAACAGATTCAACTTAACACAACAAACCTACACAGTCCCTGTCTTGTTTGCACCGCCTGTATACTGCTGTTCTGAGTATATAGGGCCTGGGGGCCACACGCATTTCCTTTTTTTAATATGGGTACGGGGTTCCCCTTAATATGTGTACAAGACCCAAATAGGCTGGTAATGGGCAGGGAGGGCTACCCATGCCATTTTTCTGAATGATTTTCAACCATATTGCAGGAACCAGATATAACATTAAAACCGCAAGCAGTTTTAAATGGTGTTATTTCCGTTTAATGTCATTTTGTGCAGGGACTGTTCTAAACACGGGAAACACGTGGCACTTCACAGGCATACTATAGACACCCCCCAGGCACCATATTTAAAGGAATATTTAACTTTTTTTTTTCACTTTAATCGTCATTAAAATCACTGCTCCCGCCAAAACGGTAGTTTTTAAAACTTTTTTTTGCAGTGACCCATGTCCCCTGAGGCAGGAGGCAGGTCGCCAAACCCTTTTTAGCACACTATCTTGCATATTAGCCGTTAAAATTAGCACTTTCCAATTCGAACGTTCGAGTCCCATAGACTTCAATGGGGTTCTAACGTTCGTACCGAACGCGGGGGTCGTTCGCAAGTTCTGGTGCGAACCGAACCGGGGGGTGTTCGGCTCATCCCTAGTGCTGACATAACTGTCAATATAACACACAAGCATATGCTAAAAATAGAAATGTTCTACTTTTTTTTACATGTGCCCATATGCAGTACCCATGAGCACTGGTGTGTATAGCCAAGTACAGCCATGCATAGCCATTCATGACTATGGGTGGATGTATGCAGCACTTGGGCTAGGTGGGGAAAATATTGCAGAATTTACATTATCCTGGCTCAGGCACCTGGGAACAAAAAGCATTGGTCTGAAAGACAGTGAATGGCAGATTCTATCTCACCCCAGGTATTTTGTTTCTTATCTTTGTACTGAAGAGTAATGCCCCATACACACGACCAAACTTTCCAGCAGAAAAGGTCTGATGGTCTTCCCGATGGAATTGCGATAGATGTCCGAATGAACGGACTTGCCCACACCAACGGACCAAAGTCCGTTCGTTTTGAACGTGATGACGCACGACGGGACTAGAAAAGGAAGTTCAATAGCCAGTAGCCAATAGCTGCCCCTGTGTCGTATTTGGTCCGTCGGACCACTATACAGACGAATGGTTTTCCCCGATAGAAATTGATTCCATCAGACAGATTTGAAACATTCTATTTCTAGGTTCGTCTGAATTTTTGAAGAAAAAAGTCAGATGAAGCCCACACACGATCGTAATACCCGACAGAATGATTCCGTCTGACCTCTCCTGCCGGAAAGTTTGGTCGTGTGTACGCGGCATAACTTTTATAAAATACAGCTATATCAATATAATTAAGCTATGATAATAGAGCATATTGTATACAGTCTGTGACAAGCTAGCATGCATCAGATGAGTAGTGACATATCCCTGGAAATTTAGCTGAAATAAAAAGTTTGAACAAAGCCGCGCTTGGGCAATACGGGAACCAAAAAGAATACAGAGAGCAAGAAGCATACAAATATCTATATATACGGGTTGCAGCCCCCCAACCAAGAAATCCCTGCAAGGGTCTTTCAGAATAATCGATAATCTCAAGAGAATGTGAGGTGTCCGGCGCTACCCGATATTAAAGGTGAAAACCACCCTTATTTCCACTGGATACACTATTACCACAATACAGTAGGTTGTTCGTTATAAGTTTGTAGAAAACAATCGTATCCTCACTATAAAAATCCAATAGACTGTGCATAAAAAACTACTACAGGAAATCTTCTAAAGTGCTTTTGTGCAAGAATAGGTGCTACATATAATACTTAATGTGAGTCACATGCGTATCCACACAATTCCCTATATATGTTATATTAATCACTGTTAATAAACTTCAAAAAAACAAAGCTAAAGTGCAACCTCATAAAAAACAAAAACGATATGAATATAAAACTTACTATATACACCAAACCCCAGACCTTGTATATCCAAATGTGAAAAAATGCAAGATAATCTTACTAGATAAATGCATATACCATAAATATCAACCAGGATATTTATATATTATAGAAAAAAGAGATAAATATATGTGAAATTATGTGCTTTAAATCAAAAATTAAATTTTTTCCCAAACAACATTAAATAAACAGTAGAGCCAAAAACGAAAATAAAAAACCAAGGGCAGAGAAAGAAAAAATGAAAAATGAAAAAAACACAAAAAGTCTGTTAATGTCCACACGTGAAAAAGAAGAAAAAAATCAGACAAAAATCTTGATTGTGCAAATCCAACAGGAATAAAGTGACTTTCGTGCTTGCAACTAAATTCTCCAGGTGACTGTGTGCTCCCCCACAAGGTTCCCCACTCACCGGAACGATACACCCCTACAGGGGTAATGGGCCTTCAAATAAATCTTTATACGATTCCAAACTTCAATTCCATATGCGATGCGATTGCTCCAAGAAAAACACCCCTCCAGGGGTTTTCCACCTTTAAATGCGATCCCAATTTTCAGGTACCATATGTGCAATCCTAAGGAGGAGGGAGTCCAATTTAATCCTCATAGGAGAAAAAATATAAAATCTCCATAGTGTAGTAAATGATTTAAATATGATCAAAAATAGGGGCACTAGTTGTAATGGCAAAAAAACTTTTATTTTTAAGAAGCACGTATGCCAGAAAATGTATAAAAAGAAAAAAATCGGTCAACAAAAATGTATAAAAAGAAAAAAGAAATTACTTTTTATATACTTTTTTGTTGAAAGATTTTGAGCAGCGCTCTGCATGACAATGGCCCAGATCCCAGCTCAGGATCGAGCCTGCACAAGTACCCCATAGCAAGCGTCTTGGTAAAGGGGCAACTGTGATGGGGGAGGAGCAAGAAGTGTCAGCAAGGGAACGCATAAGAAGAGGAACAGAGCTACCCTGTGAAAAGCCATTCTACAGAATAGGTAAGTATATCGTGTTTGTTATTTTAAAAGTAATTTTATCCCCCTTAAAATCACTTTAAAGTACTGCCGGCTATATATGATGTAAATAGTCATTAAAGTTTAGTTTTCAATGCAAAATAAAGACCTTTTATCATAGTTTCAGTTTTAGGCTGTTTGACAATTTTAAAACACTAACACACAAGCTCTAGAATTTGTTTATTTGAGCTGATACAACTATTGTTTCTGCTCACAGTGAGAATTTACATTTGGTTCTGATTGTTGAATTCTTCATATCCTGCCCAAAAGCCATTTTACTTTGATGCCATTTCCTGGGATATGCTCACAAAAGGCTTTGCTTTTTTGTTGTAGGATTTTCATTATCTTTGGAGTTAGTAACAGCAGAAATCTGTATACAAAGGAAGTACAATTATACTGGAGATAGTAAAGGGGCTCATACTCATAAGATGATCATTGCCCCAGCCTGTACAGTTAAATTGGTAAATTATTATATTTGTAGCCAGGTATGCAGTAGTTACAAAAGTTATCCCTGTTTGGAAGCTTTGCCCCTTACAGTACCTGTGGCAGAAGGGTAGATTAAATGTATTGCCTGCAATGCTGAGCTGCAGTGACCATTTTTGTTACAATGCTTGGCTTTGGAGTGTCGTCAACCCTGGAGGTGTATGCTGAGTGGATTGTGCTATGGATATGGGAAGGACAAAGCCTGTTAGGAGAAACTATGACGCACATGCTGGTCGGGACCCCTGAGAGTCCGGTCACGTTCGCTGCGGGGACACCCGCGATCGTATCACGGGGAGGCTGAACGGGGAGATGCCGATGTAAACAGCATCTCCCCGTTCTGCCTAGCAACAAGTGACACTGATCTCTGCTCCCTGTGATTGGAGCAGAGATCAGTGTTCACTAACACACAGCCCAGCCCCCCACAAGTAGCAACACGCCCCTAGGACACACTTAACCCTTACACTGCCACCCCCTGGTTAACCTCTTCACTGCCAGTATCATTTACACAGGCATCAGTGCATTTGTATAGCACTGATTGCTGTATAAATGACAATGGTCCCAAAAATGTGTCAAAAATGTCCGATGTGTCAGCCGTAATGTCGCAGTCACAATAAAAATCACTGATCGCTGCCATTACTAGTAAAAAAAATAAAAATTGCCATAAAACTATCCTCTATTTTGTAAATGCTATTCATTTTGCGCAAACCAATCAATAATCACTTATTGCGTTTTTTTTTTACCAAAAATATGTAGAAGAATACGTATCGGCCTTAACTGAGGAAAAAAATGTTTTTTTAATATATATTTTTGGGGGATATTTATTATAGCTCTTTTTTTGTATATAGCTCAAAAAATAAAAAACGCAGAGGTGATCAAATACCACCAAAAGAAAGCTCTATTTGTGGGAAAAAAAGGACGGCAATTTTGTTTGGGAGCCACATCGCACGGCAATTGTCAGTTAAAACGACGCAGTGCTAAATTGCGAAAAGTGGTCTGGTCTTAAGCCAGCAAAATGGTCCAGTCTGAAAGTCCTGGGTACTCACATGGAACAGGTGCTTCAGTGCACCACTCTATAGGTAAAAATGCTGGGATTGTGTGAGATCGTATGTCTCTCCTCCTTGAGCCAGACCAGCTGTCTTTAGCACCATACTGTCCCCTCCCCAATGCGTGTTGATACAGGGATGTGACTTATCTTTCTCAAGGGGATTGTGGAAGGGGATCCCCTGAGGAAGATACGTCACATCTGCCGGTCACTTTTGAATGCGAACAAGAGATTTATTGTCTCTTAACAGAACTGTGAGAGAGTAGTTCAGAACTGTGGGAGAGCTTCTTTCCTTTTAGAGTAGGTTACCTGGCATTGTTGAGCGTCAGTCACTTTTGAAAGCGAACAAGAGATTTATTGTCTTTTCACATAACTGTAGGAGAGCAGGTTAGGGCCAGGACACCCTTGAGTAGATGCAATGATAATTGGCAGACTCAGAGATTTCTATAGGTAGATAGCTATACAGTGGAAGGCCTCCAGCCGGATAACACTTGTGTATAGGTAGGACCCCAGTCACCTATGGAAACTAATCTTGCAACAGTCACTAAAGGTAGTTGTACATAACTCTTGGTAACACGGAACAGTCCTTTACTTATCTCACAGTATCCCACTGTAGAGCTTCACTCACTGAGCTCCCAGTCGCTCGCTAGACTTTCTGATCCCAGTCGTCACTGGATCCCCTGAACTTTTCCACAGCTATCCCGCTGTATACTCCTCAAACGTCACCCCTGTTATCCTGCTGGGTTCCTGGCTTGGCACTTGCTGATGCTTTCCCTCTTCTTCACTATCCCCGGCTGGTGAGAAGACTGCTCTGGTACTTACTTCAGCTTACTCACAGTAGTCTCCGGTAGTAAGAAATAGCAATAAACAATTCCTGAGTTCCTGGGTTCGAAAACTCTGTCTTTATTGGCTGTTTATTGCTATTTTCTGGAATAAAATCGTTGGAACGTTCCTGTGGAATGCAGCCGTTCTTTACTTCCTAGCTCTTCCTAGCTTCCACCCACTATATCCAGAACATTCTCCAATGTCTCGGGAAACAGGGGGATGCACCAGAGAGGCTGCTGGCATGAGTCGCCCAGCCCTAGGCCACTAAACCCTGACCCAGATTCACAGCCCAGGCTTTTCCTTTAGCCAAGCTAAAATTTTCCTACACTAACATTCTAGCACACTAGAGGGTGCTACATGTGTATGTGTATGGTGTCATTTCTTCTGGCTATTGAAATGAAATAATGCTCAAGCACTAAATGTGCCTACATGCATTTAGACACGTTTACACATGCCAAGCATTTTTTTACACCAAAACGCTGCTTCTCCTAGATGCCCCAACAGTGGGTTTTTCCTGCCTCCAACAACCCTGCCTCTAAACTACTCTAAACACGTGTGTGCATGGACACAAAGGGGGTTATTTACAAAAGGCAAATCCACTTTGCACTACAAGTGCACTTGAAAGTGCACTTGGAAGTGCAGTTGCTCTAAATCTAAGGGGTAGATCTGAAATGAGTGGAAGCTCTGCTGCATTTATCATCCAATCATGTGCAAGCTAAAATGCTGTTTTTTATTTTCCTTGCATGTCCCCCTCAGATCTACAGCGATTTTACTTCAAAGTGCACTTTCAGTGCACTTTCAAGTGCACTTGCAGTGCAAAGTGGATTTTCCTTTAGTAAATAACCCCCAAAAGGTGGTGGTTTACTAAATGCAAGTAGAATGTGCACTTTGCAAAGTGCAGTTGCACTCTGTAAGTGCAGTTGCTCCAGGGCTTAGTAAATGAGGTAAGGTTTCACTTTGCAAAGAATACCCAATTATGTGCAAGAAAAATAAAAAAAACAGCATTTTTTCTTGCACATGATTGGATGATGGAAGTCAGCAGAGTTCCTGCCCATTTACTAATTTCTGGAGAAACTGTTCTTGCAGAGGGCAAGTGCACAGTCTATTGCCTTTAGTAAATCAACCCCATAGTCTAATATGACAAAAGAAGCATAAAAAAAGCCCTTAATGGACGAGCTGCCCATGCCTAAGAGCAGCATTAAAAATGTCCAGTGTGTATAAGCCCTTACATAATACTGGTGCCACATTACTATGTCTAGCTTTAAAAGATATTACAAGCAATAAAAGTGACCATGAAGTGTTATGCATGATATACAGCTGATGGTTTTCTACTTTCAGCAGGATCACTGGAGCTTTCTTGAAATCAACTTCATCTGAAATGTAAGCTATGTGTTAGGGAAAACAAACTAATCCCTTTCATACCAAAGGGGATAAAAAGAATTTGCATGCCAAAAGAATAGATTATTTCTCAATAGTTATAGGCAGGTCTTGTCACCAGACTTCTGACCACTGAACTTAGCATACTGAAAACTGATTTAGCAAAAGTGTTGACAGTTGACTTCACCTAAAAAACATAGCAGAGCCTGGAATTTGAAAAATATTTAAAGATCTCTGTTTCACAGCATACACGTTCATTCCATAATATCAGCATTGTAATAGCAATACAACAAACAATAGTCATATTTGACAATTCAATATACGCTTATGTAGCGCCGGTACTCCTGCAGAGTACGCGCTATGTTTTGTAAATTTAGTTTTTTCTAAGGCCATAGTTGGGTCTTATTAAATTATGTAAATTGTGATTCTGGCATCAGTTTGGCTGGACTGTACTATGTTCTGCCTGGTCATAGGTGCATGTATCAACTCTAACAGGCATTGGAACGCAGTCTGGTTGGACGCATTGGGTACCAATCTCTCTCTCAGAGCCAATCAGTGGGTGCATTGTCTCGCTGTGTATTCTGGGAGAGGGTACTTAAGGTGCTGAGGTCATGTGGTTCTGGGTTCCATTCCAGAACTATGTTCTGACTCCATGGTCCTGGTCCTCCTGAACAGCCCCCAGGAGGCCCTCATGGCCTGGGGTGCGGATCCATCCGTTTCCGAGTCTCGAGACTGGCTAGTCCGAGGCGCAGTAACTGGAAGGAGGATTTCAAGGTGGTTCGGTGCCATCTTCGGTTTGGAGAAGCCCAGCAACTCAAAACGCAACCAGGGGAGGACTCTTCAGAAGAGGGCCATGCATGAGGCTGGCTGCTCGGTAAGAGCCTGGAAGCTGAGCTGAAAGGACACCAAGTAAATCCGCATTCTTACGGTATCGCCTGCTTCAAGATTCTGGTACTGTAAGAAAGTTCCTAATTTCATCCTTCCGTTACAACTAAGTTCCTGTGAGAGACTTTCTGTGTTCATCTAAAGTTTTACAACCAAGTCTGTGGCAGAGACTTTGCTAAGTTTGAATCACTTGTTGGCTGCTAAATCCATAAACCAGGATTTATCCGACAGCTGAAGTATCCAGTTGCGAATGGCTATTCCCTGGATCGTCTAGAGAGAGGCATTTCAAGTGTCGGCAGTTTCCAAAGTACCTGAGCTTTCCTACCCATACCCTCTATTCCCAACTGAGAGACTGTGTTTTGTTCAAATAAAAAATCCTCAAAAGGGATTCAAGTGTCGGTCTCTGCAGTTATTGGACCATCAACCTCGGGAACCCCTAGACAAGAACAACGAGGTGGAGAAGGTAAACGATAAGCCCGGCAAAACCAGCCGCTCCTTCGGGGGTCAGTGCTACACTTGAAAAATCTCCTTTCATGTTGTAAGTTCTGCCTGCCTGCTGGCCATTTCTTATCACAACTTCCTAGTGTCCCTGCCTTGTTTGCAGATTCTAATCTGCTATTTACTTTTAATTTCCAAGGACTATCTTTTCCATGGTATTTTGCTGCCTGCAAGATGCAATTCCTGTACTGACTCCACAACCTGAAACTCCTCTCAGCACCTCTGCAGTTTAGAAGGCGTGCTCTGTGAAATGTGTGACACAGCAGTTTCTACTCACAGGGCATAGTAAATATGTGTCAGAGAAATCAAGGAAGTAAATATGTGGGAATCTTCATACATTGTTTTCTATGAAAGTCGTTTACATCAATGCAGTGCGATTTTGATCAGGTTAAAAAAAGGGTCCTGTGAGAGTTCAAATTTAATCTCTAGCTATGCCCAGTCCCCTCAGAAATCCCAATAAATTCGCACCTCTCAAACACAAATCACACTGTGAAATCACATCAATTTGCACCGCATCAGTGTAAATCAAGCCTAAAATATTAACTTGGCCTTCGTTATAAGTTAGCTTCAGCAGGAAACTTGGCATTCACTTTCATTCACAATTTTTTCATGTTTGGGAAGTAATCGGTCCCCCCAAAAGTCTGATGCAGGAATCCATCATGAAAGCAGAACATTTGGTGCTGCAGGCTGTCTTGCTTGACTAGTTTCAGGCCTGGCTGGCCTCAATGCTAGCCTGGCTGTCTGCTCTGAGCTCTGGCCAGTGTAAATCGTATGTAAGGCAGTGTCCAAGGGTCAGCACTAAATAGAGCAATATACAGAGGTCAGTAGTATGTAAGGCAATATACAGAGGTCAGTAGGGCAGTGTACAGGAAAAAGCAGGGCAGAGGACAGGGGGTCAACAGGTCAAAGGACGGGGGGTCAGCAGGGCAGTGTACAGGGGGCTTAAGAGGGCCTGGACCAGGGGGGTCAGGAGAGAATGATACTGGGAGTCAGGAGGGCACAGTACTGGGGGGGTCAGGAGGGAACAGAGGTGGTGGACTCAGGAGGGCACACCACAAGGGGGCTCAGGACAGCACAGAGCCGGGGGGCTCAGGAGGACACACCACAGGGGGGCTAAGGAGGACACACCACAGGGGGCTCAGGGGGGCACAGTACAGGGGGGGCTTAGGAGGATGCACCACAGGAGGGCACACCCAAGGGGTCTCAGGAGGGTACAGTACATGTGGGGCTCAGGAGCTGATGTGGCTGATCTACATATTCCGATGCCCCACCGGTCCTCCTCTTTTGTTCATTCCACATGATGTTATCCACTCTCAGTCACCACTCTCCTCTCTGCCTCTCCAGCACTCAGGCTGGAGAGGGGTGGCGCAGCTGGCTTCGGCTCTCAGCCACGTGCTGAGAGACAGTTGTTAATCATTCAGCTGGGTGGATCCTGACAATTTGATTGGGATCCTTCCAGTGCCTGGATCAGCTCTGCGACATCAGCCGACAGCAGGCTTCTGGGTCACAGAAGAGCATAAATCAGTACACTCTTCTAACCCACAAGAGAAGTATGACCAAGAAAGGTTTGACCATACTTTCCTTTTAAAGCTGAATGTTGAACAATCAGCTAAATACATGTTTATGAACTATTTTACCAACCAAAGGATTTGTAATCCTGTGCAAGCAGCAGTGGCGGCCCATAATGCAGAGCGCTGGGGCGCTTCCCTCCTATCCATGCGTCCGACCCCCTAATCTACATGTCAGATGAATGGATTCCAATTGGTTTTTTTGTTTGTTTTCTAAGCACATGCACAAGGGCTCTAATAGGCTTCAAAAAAGGGTGGGCTCAGGGCGCAGAGCACTGAGCCCACTCACTTGTGTGATGATAGCAAATTAATATTCACTATTATCTTCCTGATTCTCCTCCCGTCCAATCAGGAAGCGGGTCCTGAGACTCGTCACCCGATTGGCCAATTGGAGAAGTGATCCTATTGGCTGCCTAGGAGGTGGAGGAAGGAAACGCACAACGGAAGCCACCGTGATGCCGAGGAGGAAGCGCTGCCCTCGACCTAGATGGGGTAAGTCCAGGACTGTCCGACTGCGGGTGACCCGACTGTCGGGGGGGGGGGGGGGGGGATGGCTACCACTGGAAAGCAGCCAGCTCTTTGACATTTATTCACAACAGCAGTGGTTCTCAAACTTTTTGAAACCAGGTACCGGTAAATTCTTCCACAATTTTCCATGCCCCAAAAAGTTTACACTCACTCAACAAAACTTTGGAAATGTGGAACATGTATTGAATTGCTGAAAGACTCTGGATAAGGCTGGGTTTCACTGTCAGGGGGGTGGGGGTTGTGGAGCGCTTTAGGGCTTTATAGGACTCTTCAGCATGTTTGGTGGTCCTGTCAGGGATAAGGAGCACTGTGGGAAGTTGGAGGGCACTGAGGGACACTGTTGGAGTCTGGGGGCACTATGGAGGGCTGGAGGCTCTTCAGCAGACTGGAGGGCACTGTCGAAGGCTGAGGGACACTGGTGAGCTTGGGGGACACTGTGAAGGTTGAAGGAACTCAGGAGGCCTGGGGGCACTGTGAGCTACAATGAGAGCTTGGGAGTACTATGGAAGCTAGAAAGCATTATGGGAAGTTAAGAGGTCTGCAGGTGGCTGGAGGCCTGTGAGGGTGGATTTCTTTGCCAGGCAGTGGGTCATGGCCCAGTGTTTGAGAGCCATGGCAATACAATACAGTACAGTACAGCTTGGTGAAAACACACCCCAAGGTTGCTGATAGGATAGTAAAGGAGAAGCATCATACAGAACAGAGTCAGGCTCTGCCCTCTCCTCCACCATCAGAATATTACCTACCCTGTTTCCCCGAAAATAAGACCTAGCGTGATTGTTGGTGATGGCTGCAATATAAGCCATACCCCCCAAATAAGCCATACCCTGTTTCCTTAAAAATAAGCCCTACCCTAAAAAGAAGACCTACAAGGACTTTAACTAGGGCTTATTTGGGGGGGGGGGGGGGGTAGGGCTTATGTTGCAGCCATCACCGACAATCGCGCTAGGTTTTATTTTTGGGGAAATAGGGTACCAGCATATGAGCAATGCATCAAAGCCTGAGCTTAATCAAGACAGGAGACGCAAGAAGACTGATATCAAGACAAAAAATTTTGAGAAAATTAAACTCCTCTCCACAGACCTAGAGACACCCGCAAGAACCACAGAAACCACACCTCACCAAAAAATACATAAATAAATGTATTCAAATGTTTTTATTGTCTCCCTGTTAAGAGATTTCTCCCAATTTCCTTTCCTAGTGACACAATAGGACATGAGCAGAAATCTTTTGAAAGATTGCAGAGACATTCTTTACTAACCTGTCATTTCTAGATGTCGAACTTTCAGACTTCAGCAGTCATTTTATTTAATGCCGCGTACACACGATCAAACAAGCGGGTGGAAAAGTCCGGCAAACTCAGAATGCCGTGTTGCACTCCAATCTTCCCGCCGGACTCGCATTTCGGCGGACAATCCGGCCGTGTGTATGCCAGTCCGCCGTACTTTTGAAATGAACGGACTTTTCCCGCCCGGAGAAAAGTCTGCTCATTTCGAGCGCGTCTCCAGGTAGGCGGGGCCCGCGAAGGAGACGTCGCTGGCCTCGCCGCCTGGTATGGACTTAAAGGGGAACCCCAACGCCAAAAAAAATCGGCGTGGGGGTCCCCCCCAAGTCCACAACAGACCCTTGTCCGAGCACGCTACCCGGCCGGCCAGGAAAGGGCGAGCGAGCGCCCCCCCCCCCGAGCCGTACCAGGCCACGTGCCCTCCACATGGGGGGTGCCTTGGGGAAGGGGGGGCCGCGCGGCCCCCCCACCCCAAAGCACCTTGTCCCCATGTTGATGAGGACAAGGGCCTCTTCCCGACAACCCTGGCCGTTGGTTGTCGGGGTCTGCGGGCGGGGGGCTTATCGGAATCCGGGAGCCCCCTTTAATAAGGGGGCCCCCGGATACCGGCCCCCCACCCTATGTGAATGAGTATGGGGTACAATGTACCCCTACCCATTCACCTGTAAAATAAAGTACAAAAAAAAACACAACACACAAGATAAAATAATTTATTGCACAGCTCCGGGGGTCTTCCGGGGTCTTCTCGCCGGACTCCTCCGCTATCTTCTTGTAGCTCTTTTACTAGCGGAGGAGCCCGGCATTCTTCTTCATCGCTGCGGCCTCTTCTTCCGACTTCGGGGGTCTTGTCCCCCTCTTCGGTTCTTCTGCCAGGCCTTCTTATAGCTCTTTTACAGGCGGTGGCCCGGTCTTCTGTCGACGCCGCCGCCGCCTTCCGTTCTTCTTCTTCTTCTTCTTCTTCTTCTTCTCCAGGAGATGTTGACTCGACGATCTCTCCGGCCGCAATGCCAGGGACGCGCTGCGCTGCCACTTATATAGGGACAAGGGGCGGTGTCACATGGGTTTATGTCACATGGGTTGGTGTCACATGGTGACCCCGCCCCCTTATGATGTCACAGTCCCGGAGGATGCTGGGACTGTCGCCATGTGACATCAACCCATGTGACATAAACCCATGTGACACCGCCCCTTGTCCCTATATAAGTGGCAGCGCATCCCTGGCATTGCGGCCGGAGAGATCGTCGAGTCAACAGAACGGAAGGCGGCGGCGGCGACAGAAGACCGGGCCACCGCCTGTAAAAGAGCTATAAGAAGGCGCGGTGGCCCGGCAGAAGAACCGAACAGGGGGACAAGACCCCCGAAGTCGGAAGAAGAGGCCGCAGCGACGAAGAAGAATGCCGGGCTCCTCCGCTAGTAAAAGAGCTACAAGAAGATAGCGGAGGAGTCCGGCGAGAAGACCCCAGAAGACCCCCGGAGCTGTGCAATAAATGATTTTATCTTGTGTGTTGTGTTTTTTTTTGTACTTTATTTTACAGGTGAATGGGTAGGGGTACATTGTACCCCATACTCATTCACATAGGGTGGGGGGCCGGTATCCGGGGGCCCCCTTATTATAGGGGGCTCGCGGATTCCGATAAGTCCCCCGCCCGCAGACCCCGACAACCAACGGCCAGGGTTGTCGGGAAGAGGCCCTTGTCCTCATCAACATGGGGACAAGGTGCTTTGGGGTGGGGGGGCCGCGCGGCCCCCCCTTCCCCGAAGCACCCCCCATGTTGAGGGCACGCGGCCTGGTACAGCTCAGGAGGGGGGGGACACTCGCTCGCCCCCCCTTTCCTGGCTGGCTGGGTAGCGTGCTCGGACAAGGGTCTGTTGTGGACTTGGGGGGAACCCCCACGCCGATTTTTTTCGGCGTTGGGGTTCCCCTTTAAGTCCATACCAGGCGGCGGGGCCAGCGACGTCTCCTTCGCGGGCCCCGCCTACCTGGAGATGCGCTCGAAATGAGCGGACTTTCCTCCGCGTGTGTGGGCGAGTCCGTTCATTTCAAAAGTAGGGCGGATAGTACGGCGGACTTAGTACACCGTATTAGTCCGCTGAAAAAGTGTCGTGTGTGGGCAAGTAGCCCGTTCAGAAAGTCCGACGGACAGTCTGGCGGAAAGTCCGCCAGACTAAGTACGTCGGACAGACTGCTACGTGTGTACGCGGCATAAGTCAGCTAATCAGCTCTTATCAGTTTGGACTAGTTAGCAAATAGTGGAAGTTGGATGGTTGCTATGTTTCTTCGATAATTTCACTAGCCATTAGCCAATAGGAAAATGCAGAGCAAGAGAGAGCACAACCATACCAGATCTCATCACAGTTTTAAGGTAGCAGATATATTGTAACTTATCTCCAAAATGTATCCTCATCCTCACACTTAATAGAAACTCTCAGGATAGAAATAATGGAGTTTATATTTCTGACTTGTGTTTGAATGTACATGTTCCAGGGCTGTCTACTTACCTGACCATCATTTCACTACCTCATGAGTTACTGACCCATGACAACTGATGCTTATTTAGTAATCTAATATAGAGAACAATTGGTCCAGAACCTCCTCTTCTCGGGTCCCCTTCCGGCGTTTCCAGCTCCTCCCTCCCAACGTAAGCCACTTCCTATGGGGGCACTCATGCAGGCTCACTTCTGAGCCTACCTGTCTGCATCTATTGACACAGACAGTGGGGCTCGGCCTTGTCCACCGCTTCCACACCACTGGCTTTGATTGACAACAGCGAGAGCCAATGGCCTGATAACAGTCTTGATCCTGTTCTCTCTCTCGCTCCTCACAGGACTCCGATGCAGCAGAGGAAGCCATTGACTTCTGCTGCTGTCAATCAGAGCCTATGAGGAGGGGGGCGGGTTGAGCCCCACTGTGTATGTCAACAGAAGCACACAGTGCAGAGAGGGATCAAACCCACACAAGTGACTTGCTGTGGGGGCAATCTGAAGCCAGGAGTCAGGAGCTTCAGCAGGGAACCCCAGAAGAGGATGATTGGGCCTGCTCTATGTAAAACCATTGCACAGAGCAAGTAGCTATTACAAGTTTATTATTAAAAAACAAAAATCCAGCAATTACAATCACTTTAAGGGCTCTGTTCAGGGAAAAACATCATCTGAACCCATAGAAGCTGGAGGCCGATAAACAAGGTAAATTAAGGCATTCCAATTAAATTTAAAGTAAACGTTTACCAGTATTGTGCATTATATTTAACCACCCCAATACTAGACACTTTCACTCCCTTCCTACCAATGCCAATTTTCAGCTTTCAGTGCTGTCACACTTTGAATGCCATTTACTCAGTCAGGCAGCACTATACCCAAATACAATTTTTATAATTTTCTTGAGACAGATAAAGATTTATTTTTGTGGTATTTAATCACCAATGTTTTTGTTTTTATTTATTACATTTTAGGGGGAAAAAAACACTTTTTTCTTAATTTCGTAAATTTAGGCCAACATATATTCTGCTAAATTTCGTTGGCAAAAAGAACTCAAATCAGTCTATATTATTTGACCTGTTTGAAAGTTAAACTGCTTCTCCTCCAATCTCTTTGTGTGGCCCCATGTCTTCTTATACTCCGTGAGACTGAGGCCGCGTACACACGGGCGGACTGTCCGCCCAACTAGGTTCGTCAAACAGTTTGACAAACAGTCCGTTCAAAATTTGCATGAGCGGACTTGACCACACACGACGAACGAACAGTCCGCTGAAAACTTGCGCGATGACGTGAACGGCACGTACGACGGGACGAGAAATTCGGCGTCCGATACACTGCAATGCAACCTTCGCCGTGTAAATTCTTTCTGAGCATGCGCGAGACTTAGTTTGCCGAACAAGCCTACACACGAGCGGACTGTTCGCTCAAACCAAGTTTCAGCGGACAGTCTTACGGAAATTCCGAAAAACTTTGTTCGTCAGACTGTCCGCTGAAACTGTCCGCTGAAGCCCACACACGAGCGGACAAAGTTGGACGAACAGTCCGCCCGTGTGTACGCGGCCTGCATAGTTTTCTTCCTATGCTGGGATCACCATTGAGATATTTGTATATCGCTATCATACAGTGCCTTGGAAAAGTATTCATACCCCTTGAAATTTTCCACATTTTGTCATGTTACAACCAAAAACATAAATGTATTTTATTGGGATATTATTTGATAGACCAACACAAAGTGGCACCTAATTGTAAAGTGGAAGGAAAATGATAAATGTTTTTATTTTTTATGTATGCTAATAGTCTGCTAGCTTTGCTTGCTGTGGCTTAACATTGCATGCTATTGCGCAGTCTGTCTTCTACTAGGACCCCCAGAGATTTCTCCATTCTGGATTCCCCCCCCCCAGAGGTTCACCCCCTTGTGAGTAATATGTGTTTATATTTTTAGCCCTCAAGTGCATTACTTTACATTTTTCAACATTAAATCTCATTTGCCATGTAGTTGCTCACCCCATTATTTTATTCAGGTCTTCTTGTAAAGTTTATATATCCTTAGGTGATGTTATTGCCCTACTTATTTGAAAATCGATCAGTCCTAATAAGCTGATGGCCTATCTCATTAAAGTGGTTGTTAAGCCACTATGTGATCTTTATATCATCCCCTCTGGATAGTAACCCGTGTCCTAGTGCCTGTGCTTTATAAAAAAAAGCAGATATCTATCTGTTTTAAAAAGCACCTCCCGGCACTCACTTGGCTTCTGGCTCTCTCCCCTTCTGACAGCTCCAGCAGGTGGGCCCGAGATTCCCCTGTTCTGTCTGTAGGACAGAGAGCTAAACCTACCTGCTCCATAAAATTTAGATACCATATTTCTATGATATTAAATTTATTAGAGCGAGCCAGGTGAAACTATAAATTGATAAAACAAACATCAATCAGTACAATATTGCATATAATAAATAAACAATGCTCTATAAGACCGAATGAGATAACAAGAACTCACCTTTTAAGCTCGCTAAGGGTGATGGCGAGAGATAGAGAAACACATGCCTAACAGCCTTGCTGAAGATTCCTAAAATGGTGGCTGACTGACATCCTCTAGAGAATCCTCCCAGAGGTTCCTAACAACTTTATTAACACATCTAAGAAATTACAATATGTAACTAAATCAGCAGCGAAAGCTATACCAGAAAGGAACAGTAGGTGGCGTCTATGCTCTGCATAATACTAGCTTGATGTACATCAAGGAAAAATCAACATATTCATTCAGCACATAGACACAGTAACTGAATAAAACCCGGTGGGAAGAACAGACGTCAGCCGGGGAGGCAGGGAGGAGAAGCAGAGAGAGCCGGGAGTCACATGTTCTCTGGAAGGCTCTGTTAAAACAGGTAGAAATCGGCTTTTTTTTATAAAGCACAGGCACTAAGATACAGGTTTTCATCTAACAGAGGGGATGATATACAGATCAGATAGTTTTGTAGCAGCTGAGAGGGGAGCAGAGCAGCGCTAGTGAGAGCTGACAGGCAGGGAGGGGAGGGGGGAGGAGGACAGAGGGAGACACAGGAGAGCTGCAGACATCAGCGGATGATGGATTTACCACAGTGTCAGGGCTCAGCAGCCACGATGAACCATGGTCGGTTTACAGAGGAGAGGGTATAGCCAGGCAGGATCAGCCAGTATTTCAGGTGATAGAAGGGGCCAAATGACACAGCACAAACACTGTGCTGTATAACATACTGTAAGAGAACAGGATCCATTTTTTTGTTTGTTTAGTTTAACAAGAACTTTAATTGATGCCCTAAATTGGCAGGAAATTACAAATACCCCCTTTTCTCTTTTTTGGAAAGTAGACAGTCCAAGGTATTTAGTAAGAGGCCCAGTCATTTTTTGAAAGTTGTAATTTTTTATCACAATGTTTTGGAAAATGAAGAAATTAAATACATTTTACATACTGACACTAGTGCAGTACAGTGTCATCATATGACTGGTGTGGCGGTGATCTGGGGTACTGGCTGGTGACAGTATGTTGAAAAAAAAAGAAATTATACATTTTTACAATTTTATCTTTTTTCTTTAGCATACTGTGACCAAAGCAGTACAGTGCTACCATAATGACACTGTGTTGCTCTGGGGAGTTGATCAGATGGCAGGTGACAGTTCGAGCCACAGCACTGGAGGTGCACAACTGGGAGGATATCATGTGGTGTCCACTCAGGATGGGAAAGCTCCCGCTCGGCCCTCGTTTTACTATAGGCTGGGGGGGAAGAAGTTAAAAAGTCTCAGCCTTTAGTACTATTTTAATATAAAAATGTATATTCCCCCCACCCTTCATGTAGCTTTATGTCTGACTTTCATTTAAAATACCCTGTATATTCTACTTCTGGGGGTATGTTTATTATCATATACAGTATATGTAAAAACACACACAAGAGGGCGCAACTCCATTACTACCATACAATTTATCGAGTCCCAAAAGACAAATGGATACTCACAAGCAATTAAAAACAGCAGGCATATAACAAACTTTAGCCTTGGGCGATCATCCCCATGTTAAGACCATCTGGTAGGAAAGCTATTGCATTTTGGGAGTCAAGACCTTTTCCACAGTATAAATTATTACCATATAGTAGTGATTATATGCAGCTATTTGTTTTTGTATGATAATGAGCACATTTTTTGTTTTTTAACCCCATCATGACAGGTGATACAAAAGGAATGCTACAGGCAGAGGTAGTTTGTATCAAGCTATCTGCCTTTGACAAGGGAGTCTGTCTTACATAATATTATATTACAGTCCTGCAAAACAGTGTTTTGGGTCTTTTTTTTAAAAAAAATTCCCTTAACCCCTTCCCGACCAGCCACCGCAGTTATACTGTGGCAGGTTGGCACTGCTGCACGAGCCGTCGTAGCTGTATGACGGCTCTTTAAGACGTTGTAGAAGGTGCACGCACCTGCCCGCAGCCTTTTCCTAGGAACAATGACCTGTCTCCTCCTTTAGACAGCCACGTCCCTCCCCCCCCCCACAATTAGAAACACACATAGGGAAGACAGTTAACCCCTTGATGTGTTAACCTCTTCCCTGCCAGTGATATTTATCAATAATCAGTGGCCATTTTTAGCTGTGATTGCTGTATAGATGTCACTGTTATTAAAGCAAAAAACTACAAAATATTGTGTTTTTTTCAAAAATGACGCAATCTTTGTTTATAGCACAAAAAATAAAAAACGCAGAAGTGATCAATTGCCACCAAAGAAAGCTCTATTTGTGGAGAAAAAAAGGCATACATTTTGTTTGGGTACAACGTTGCATAGCTGTGCAATTGTCAGTTAAAGCAACGCAGTGCCGAATCGCAAAAAATGGCCTGGTCAGGAATGAAGCAAATCCTTCTGGGGCTGAAGTGATTGAATAACGTGTGTGGATTCTATATTTTTTTCCCTAACCATATAGATGTGTGTTCATATTTACCACTACATAAAGGTATTCAACAATATATATATATTTTTTTAACTTCATAAATTGCACACCCGTTTTTTTTTTTTTTTTTTTGAGCTTTTATCTGATTAATAGATTAATCAAAACAATAATGAAAATAAGCATTCTTTGTAGCCCTAAAGTAAAGGGAAATGTGACTGTTTTTTATCAATCACCAAACACATTGCCTTTACAGTCTGCATGACCTTATCAATACAAGCCCTGTTGTATTTGGAAGATATAAGAAACAAATTCTACTTTAAATTACATCAGTGCCACCCAGTGGCCAAATAAAGGTAACACAATGATGGTTGATAGTATGAAGGCTTTTTTACAGCATTAAAGGATAAGTTCACCTTTACAAAAAAAATAATAATAAATGCACATGTTTTTGCAGGTAAAAATATATGCATTTATTATTTTTTGTTAGGAACCTCTAAAGCATTGCACCTGTTTTCAGCAGATTGTGGGTGTAATGCCAGACTACCCCCAATATGGGCAGGCAGTTACGCCCTGACAGGAAGTTCAATAAACTACCTAGAGTGATTAACAGTGCCGCTGTAGTTCATTGAGAATTACAAGCCGACAGCCACAAAGACTGTCGGTACTCATAGTTTTCCCATTCACAGAACACTATGAATTAATGACTGGGCCAGGCAAGCGTAGCATTTTTTTTAGATTGTGACAACGAGCAGGGGAGAAGTCCAAACAGGGTCCGGTGCATTTGTAACTTATTAGTGTAACATGTTAGAAAAGTTGAACTTATCCTTTAAAGAAAACCTCCATGGAGGCAACCATTGATAATCACTTTATGGGTCCATGCACACTAGGCAGCAGAAAAAATGCCAGAACTCCTGGCAGCAAAAAGCAGCATAAAAAAGCGCTCCTATGGAGTATATTGTACATGTATTCAGGCACGTTTTCGCATGTTTGACAAGCCTAACATCGCATTTATGTACATTTAGGTGCATCCAGCATTTTTTCTGCCCAAAAGCTCCTCTCAGAAATACATTTGTGATGTTTTTTGTTTTTTTCAGCCTGTAAACGCTTCTCTACAAATAAGCCTGTAAATGCCCAAATGTGCATAGACACATAGGCTAAGATAGAATTGCTTTTACAGGCTGAAAGAAAAAAGGACAAATGTCTGTATAAGCAGCATTTTTTTTTATGCCCAGTGTGCATAAGGCCTTAATATGTAGCTATGTTGCCCAAAGCATAAGTGACTATTTAACTTTAGTGTTGCTTAACTGTATTTAGTCCAAGCTGAGACTGATAGTTCTGCATTCACCTGGTTGTTCTCAAGCCAAGTGTTATTATATGCATTTGCCTGCTGTGGAAGGATCCAATAATGCTGTGTTATAAATATTTATGTTCCCCCTGGTCAACCGCTAAGAGGTTTATTGCCAATGGTGCAGACTGGGACATAAATATTTGGGTGTGACCTTGTAAAGTTCTCTTTTTGTTAGGGAGGGCAACCATGTGCTCAGGAGACTAGGCCAGAGTCTGGGACCAAGGCCCACACTGCCCTACTGCAAGCAGTCTTCCAAGGTGGAAGTGGATCTGTTCCATGTCCTCTAAGGAATCCCATGGAGGAACTTTGGATGGGATAACTGGGACCTCACCTGAAGTATGGTGCTTCGCCTAAGCGCTTACTGATACTTCCCCTATTCTACAGCCTTTAGCTCAAACTCAGAGGATGCTGGGTCGGCTTAATGTTTTTTCTTCTGTTAAGGCGGAAAGTGTGGGGTTGATTTACTAAATCTGGAGAGTGCAAAATCAAGTGCAGCTCTGCTGTTATTTTTGTTTTTTTCAAAGCCTAGTTGATCAAGCTGAAGTTGGAAGCTGATTGGCTAGCATGCAGAGCTGCACCAGATTTTGCAATCTTCAGTTTTAGTAAATTAACCCTTTTGTATTTTTGTCCAAGAGCAAAGTTTGCAGTCATCTCAGGGGTATAATGTACCCTAGCTCTCTCTACCTAAAAGTTGATGAATACATTTCCTGCAAGAAAAACATCAACAGGGTGGAAGTAAATTAATGGGTCACCACTTGTGGGTTGGTAAGTGCTATTTTGTTGCTATGGAACTGACTATGGAACTGTTTAACCCTAGAAAGACCAAGGGGGCCCAATACAACCAGCGACTACATTGGTCTGAGTGTTACATAAAACTCTAGTTGTTTATCAGTTGCTTCATATTTGATTGTCAAGTTAAGCATGTTTCAAGTGAAGCCACAGTTGCTAACCTGTATACTAGTTCCCAGTCAGTGACTTGGGTGGTGTTGAAGTTGGAGGATCAGCAACTGGCATGTTCCCAATAAGGTCAGCAATATTTCTTATGGAATGTTTTATTATGGTCCTTCTTTTTATTTATTTTTTTTGCTTTTTTTTTACATCCAAACATCTCTTCTACTGCATCGTTCCTTGTCACTTCTTTTTTCTCCATTTTCTTTCTGTGAGTTATAGCAGATCCTCCCATCCCACCCTAAACCACATCATAAGTCCAACCAACGTCATAGAGATGAACTGCATTCTGCCCTCTAATGTTCTTCGAAAACTGATCACTCCTGTGGGAGCCATGTTATTTCTCTACTAAATTCAAATTTTATTAAAACTGAAAAAAACATGTACAGTTCATGACCAGGAATGCAAATCAGTATAACATTTATTTAATCTTGTTTCCAACCCAAATAGGATTGAACATTTTCCAAAAGACATAGTATGTGTTGATAAAGTTATTGCTGCCAATATGAAGATTCTATGTGTAAGTAGAGCAACTTTCTGAGATGGGAAAGAGGAACACCATTTAGCACAAAAATTATTTAGGCAAAGAATTCACCATTACCATAGTCCATGAAGAAATCACAGAACAATGAGTACAACACTATATTTGTTGCCAAGATTACCCAATCAGGCATTGGCTTTCATTTTAGAGATAAATTAAACAAGAATTGTTACTTACGGTATATTTTCCTCTTTCCAGTTTTGATGAATCATCCCCTATATGCTTGAAAAAGGCACAATTTATATCTTCTACAAGTGCATGTCTGTTAAGTTGAGCTGAATGGCTTCTAATTGTTTGTTCCTCAGGTCAAAATGTGGCAACCAGGAAGTTTTTCAGAGCTATTTTGTTCACTTACTTCCATTGATGTGTTATATGTACCTTTTTTTTTTTGTTTTGCCTATTTGTCGTCTTCCCATGTGATATTACATTCAAATGGTGCAATGTAGTACTTGTTTCATATGGCAGTGAATGGAGGTTCTTATGTGAGCAGAGGTTCACTGATGATATTAAAGCCTAAACATGAGAAAATAATTTGTGTAGCATAGGCAATATAAAGACTGCTAAATTGAGCGTAACTAGAGGATCAGTGTACACAAAACGTAGGAAATTTCTGTTTGTTTCAGATAGAGTGGGAAAGGACTAGATTCTGTGTCAACTCTTTATTGCTATCTGTGCCCCCATTGAAGAGATTCACCCTTCTATTTGTGACCATTACTACAAAGAAAGTAAGTGAGGGTCTATTCTAAATTATCCCCGGGACAAGAAGTAAGGGGTTCTCTTCCAAGGGGGGCACCTGTTTTTTCTTCTTCCCAACTACCTTCATCACTCAGGTGTGTTCACATACTGCAGTCACAATGCTTCACTTTATGGTGTAGCAAATGTAACCTGTTTGGCAGATGGTGCCGATTGTCAAATGCTCATTGATGTCAAAGGGACTGTGTCAAAGTCATGTGCCAAATGTTATTTCAATGTAAAAAAAAAAAAGA
The DNA here is from genome assembly GCF_037356315.1 of Lithobates pipiens. Taxonomy (NCBI): domain Eukaryota; kingdom Metazoa; phylum Chordata; class Amphibia; order Anura; family Ranidae; genus Lithobates; species Lithobates pipiens. Next base: position 127,015,270 of record NW_027507764.1, read on the forward strand.
AAGGAAAATGGGCCCCAAAAAGGAATTCCCTTCACTTTGGGAGATTGCCTCTAACGTCTTGTTGTCTCAGGGACAGGAAGTAACAGGATTTAACCAAAGATACACTGACAGCAAAAAAAAAAATTTTTTTTTAAAATCTGGGTTTTTAACCTCTCCCTACTCTATCCAAAAAAGTTTTGGCTACATATACAGTTTAATTAAAATGTTGCAGATTCTTAAGAACTTTCACTCCACAAGTGAGCAGGCGGATGGCTGGTCCATGTCTACTTATGTAGTGTGGATACAGACACAGCCCACTCTCTTCTATGGGCGGTTGTATATTAAAAAGACTGCCTGCCAGGTGAATGGGGAACAAATCAGTTTTTCTGGGGATAGGATCGGATGTTGGCAGGTTTCATCAGGCACATATCTGTTGACACCCACCGCTCCATAGAGGAGTCTGGAGGGTCTGATCGAGTCTACCTAAAAAACTGACAGGCGGACCCGATCAGTCTATCCATGTGAAAGGGCCCTAGCTGTAAATACAGCCTTGATTGTACTCAGATGAAGAGATCAGGATTTCTGTCCCACAGTATGATGATCACAAAGCCAGATGAAGGGGTGATTGCTTATGTAACTAAACATTTCCAAAGAGATGAACCAGGTTTGTAAGGATCGCTATGTGGAGGTCAGTCAGGAAACATGTAAAAGAATGTTAATAATGCTGAAATAATTTTATTTATTAAAATCATACATTTTGGTTACTTCAAAGTGGAGATAAGCCCTTCTATCCATTACAGCCAAGGATGTAATGTGTGATCAGCTATGACACCAGTCATTTCATAGGGCTGACAATTTGGTTGAGAGCAAAAGCAACTGTGACCATTAGTGCATGCCTTGAATGTAACTGCTTTGGAAACAGTTAAATCATAGTTACATCAATCAGGTTGAAAAAAGACACAAGTTCATCTAGTTCAACCATTAGAAAAAAAACATAAAAATAGAAAACCTCCTTATACAAAACCCTATATCCACAGTTGACCCAGGGGAAGGCAAAAACCCCAATAAAGCATTATTCTTTTGACTTCGGCCAGGGAAAAACAAACTACTCCCTGATCTCCCAGAAGGCAACCGGTTTGCCCTGGATCAACTAGTCCTGGTTTTATTACCTATACAGTAAATGGTAATATCCAGTTATATTTTGTGCATGGATCCAGCTTGTAGGCAATACAATCTACTGAGCTGGCCAAAACGTATGCCGCGTACACACTGGAGCTGCCACGACGAGTCAACGTAATCGATTACGTTGACTACAAAAATACTTTAGCGTGCGTGCATGGCGTCGATGCCTCACACTGCTCCGTATCTCCCGCTCTCCTCCGTGCTGCCGCCCCCTCTCTTCTCCTCCTCCATGCATCTATCCCCCTCCGTGCTGCCACCCCCCTCTCTTCTCCCCCTCCGTGTTGCTCTCCCCCTCTCTTCTCCCCCTCCGTGCATCTGTCCCCCTCCGTGCTGCCACCCCCCCTCTTCTTCCCCTCCGTGCATCTGTCCCCCTCTCTCTTCTCTGTGTCCCCCTCCATGCATCTGTCCCCCTCTCTCTTCTCTGTATCCCCCTCCGTGTTGCCACCCCCCCTCGATATCTCAGGATGGAGAGCTGAGGTAGAAGCCGGTAAACCCGGCTCCTTCATTTTCAGAATGGACAGAGTCCATTCTAGTCTAGTCCAATAACTGAAACATTGTAACCGCCTGTGATTACGATGTCTCAGTTAACGAATGGAGAGAAGCCGCTGTCTTCTCTCCATTCATTATCAGTGCAGCAGAGGCTGCAGAGAAAGAGACTGGGGAATCTCTGTCCCCAGTCCCTTTCCCTGTCTCAAATGGGAGATGTCAGAGGTCTGTTAGGACCCCTGATGTCTCACCATAGCCGCCCCCCCCCAAATAACAAAAAAAAATAAAGCATTGTAAAAAATTTATTATAAACATTCATGAACTTCTGAACAGAAAATAAAAAGTGAAGATAAAAGATATATATATATATATATATATATATATATATATATATATATTCTTTTATCTTTTAATCTTAACTTTGCAAAAAATAAGTACATAAAAATAAGGTAAGATAAAAGAATATAAGTACATACTTATATTATATATGTATGTACTAGTTATATTCTTTTATCTTACCTTTTTTTTTTATATACTTCTAATTTTTTGTAAAGTTATCCAAAGGATTAATTAGCTAATCAAAAAAAAAACACTAGATTAATTAAAAAATAATTGTCTAGTCGATGACTAATCGAAAAAATAATCGATAGATTAGTCGACAGACAAACTAATCGTTAGTTGCAGCTCTAGTACACACAACCGTTTTTTCCATCAGAATAAACTCTGACGGTTTTTCTGACAGAGTTCCGCTGAAATGGTCTTGCCTACACGCGATCACACCGCGGTGACATACAACATGTACGACGGGACTAGAAAAAGGAAGTTCAATAGCCAGTAGCCAATAGCTGCCCATGCGTTGTTTTTGGTCCATCAGAACAGCATAGGAATTGATTCAGTTGGAAAGATTTAAAAGTGTTCTATTTCTAGGTTCGTCAGAATTTTCGGAAAAAAAAGTCAGATGGGGCATACATACAATTAGAATATCCGATGATTCCGTCTGACTTTTTCTGCCGGAAAGTCCGACCGTGTGTACATGGCATTATGCTTTAGGGAGTCTATTCCACACTTCCTCCTTCTTTCCTCACAGCTTTTACTGTACAGAAGGCTTTCGGTGTACGGAGGTTAAATATTATTATCTTCAGACATAAAAAGTTAACTCTTTTCCTTTGTATAATGACCTAAAAGTGAATAACTAACTACACCAAGTTCAGTATATAGAGCACTTATATATTTATACATGTTGATCATATCCCCCCTCAGTCTTCTCTCCTCTATATAGAATATATTCAGTTCCTCTAATCTTTCCTCACAGCCGATCTCCCCCATGCCTCTTATCAGTCCAGTTGCCTACTTCTCTGCACTTTCTCCAGTTCTCTGATATCTTTTATGTCAATGGGTGCCCAAAACTGAACTGCATATTCCAGATGAGGTTTTACTAATGATTTGTATAAAATAAACTGATGTATCTCTCTCTGCAGTCCATACCTCCTTTTTAATACAAGGAAGCATTTTGCTTGCTTTAGAAGTTTCAATTTGGCCTGGCATTCTATTATTTGGTCATTGACATAGGCGTGTGCAGGGGGTGTGCTAGATGTGCCTGGGTACAGGCTAATCACTGTGTGCAGTGCCATATACCCCTGTTGCCAGGGTTTCCTCCAATGTTGCACCCCCCACCCCAGCAGTGCTGCTGACTTCCCTTCTCTCCTCTTTCCCCAGGCTCCTGCAGGGGATGTTTCAGAATGGAGAGCAGGGGAAAGGGCTGGTAAATATGTTATTTACCGGCCCCTTCCTTTTCTAATTGAACACAGTAAACACACTCACTTACTGTGTTCATTCATAACTGAAACATAGTAAACTGTGTTCACTATGCTTCAGTTTGTGAATGAACTGGAAGCCGCTCAGCACAGAGTCCTATCCCGTTCATTCACTGTCCTGTGCAACTGAGGCTTCAGAGAAAGGCATGTGTGTTTGAGCTTTGGGGTGCACTACCTAATGCAATAGGCTACGTACACCTATGGTCTATGATCTACCAGAACAGCCAAATTCTTCTCTATTATTAACTCCCCCAGCTGTTCCAAAGTTGTCCAGTTAAATAGTGCATTAAAGTGAAATTCCAGCGTATACTTAGCTAGTCTTAAAAACATCCCCTGCCCATATACTAACTAACCTAATAAAATGATGTATATACTTCCCTTTTTCAGCCCGCTCTGGTTTAGTCACACGATTCAGCTCCCCTCTGTTAGTCAGTGGTGGCTGCAGGGGAGGGGAGGAAGCAGTAGCAGGGGACTATAGGAGCTTATGGGTGATGTCACCACACCCAGGCATTCCCAGATTGGATTGAGCACTCTTTCCTCTCCCCTGCAGCTGATATAGGGAATCATGTGACACGCTGAGTATTTAAGTTTGTAGATCTTTTTCACACAGGTTAGTCAGCATTGTGTTAGGAGGAGGAAGTGGACATTTTTCAGACTAGACAGGCGTAGACAGCCCATACACAGTGCAATTTTCTTTCCTGCAGCCACAGTTTGCAATTTTTTTTTTGCACAACTCCCCATCAACACAGACAGCCCTGGCAAGGCAGTCCCTCCTGCTGAACAGTTGTCTGCTTCTGGCAAGGGGCGAGGGAAGCCCTTCCTGCTGGGAGAAGACAGTGATTATCTTTCATGGCTATAGCAGCTGCTATATCGTATGAGAATACAACAGGTTGGTTGTGGCCAAGTTGATCGAATGTTCAAATTGGTACATTTAGCCTGCGCATTAACTGTTTGAATCTCAGCCGGTTCCTGCTGAACTGGCCAAGATTCGAACCGTGTATGGCTGGCCTAAGATGGTAATTCTACTTAAGGTTGGCTTGTAAATTGGAGACATCCTGTTGGAATGTAATTACACTATATAGCTTGATGTAATATGGAAACACAGAGATGGGTTTCTTAATAGGTTAAGAAGTAAGAAATGTTTAATTACACTTTAAGCCTCAGTTCACACTATGAACTACATGTGAATCACACAGAAACTGCACTGAATTCCTGTTCAATTCACATGTGATACAGTTCAGAGCCCATTCACTTTAAATAGGTTCCAATTTCACTGTATTTCACTGTATCGCACCTTTGAAACCGCTCTGTGGGCAAACACACTGTGTTTGTGACCTGCATTTGGGGTGTTGTTAAGATTGTGCTGAAAGATCACAAGGGCAGTGCAATTTATATGCAGTATGGGAAATGCGCATGGATCGTGGGGTTTCTCGCACCATATAAGGGTGCACCTATGTTTAGAAAAAGTTAAAAAAATTATGTTATGATAATAATACAAATGTTGGTATTACCTAGATAATAAAAGTGAACCAGTGAAACATTTTTGTTAGTTTTTCTGAACAAACTCTAATGCCCCGTACACACGATCGGACTTTCCAACATCAAAACCGAGGATTTACATTCGAAGGATGTTGGCTCCAACTTGTCTTGCATACACACGGTCACACAAATGTTGGCCAACAATTCCGAACATAGTGATGTACAAGACGTACCTGATATCTCCATTACGAATGCTAGTTTTACAAGGCCGTGCTCTTCCGGCTTGTACTTGATTCCGAGCATGTGTGAACTTTTGTATACACACGATCGGAAAATGTCCAACAAAGTTTGTTGGTGGAAAATTTGAGAACCTACTAGCCAACATTTGTTGGCGGAAAGTCCGACAACAAATGTTCGATGGAGCATACACATGGTCGGAGATTTCAGCCAACAAGCTCACATCCAACATTTCCCGTCGGAAAGTCTGATCATGTGTACGGGGCATAAGAGTCCTGAACCTGCCTCTGGACAACTCTGACCTCTGCATGATCTCTGTGTGCTTTTTAATAATCTCATCCACTTAACACCAGTGTATTTTATATGAGCGATATTTCTAACACTGCCTGTAGTGATATGAATTATGAACAGTCTGTTAGTGTGAGATCTGAGAGTTCACAAGGGCATAATATTCTTCTTGCTTATTCAGCAGTTGGTTGTGACTGCCTTGTTCTACCACTTTCCCGTTCTTTACCACCGCGATGACATCAGCATTCTGCACTGTGGTGAGTCGGTGAGCAATCACTATGCATGTTCGCCCTTGCCTGGCATCATCCAGCGCTTGCTGTACAACCTGTTTACAATAAAATCAGATTTCATAATACAGGATTAAAATGTTTTGATACTGCTGTACATTTGCGAAAATCCTGCAATGCAATTAAAAAGGTGACGTACATTCAAGACAATCAAGTTTATAGTTAAGTTAAAATGAAACATCTGCAGCATTTTAAATAGTGCACCAGTTTTATGTATATAACCCACCAGTACGGTACATATATTTATTTTTAAAAGAGAAGTATGGACTTTTATTTTATTTTATAGTCTTACTTACCTAGGTGGATGCAGCATCTGTCCCCCGCCAGCTCTAACACTGAGAACCGAGCGATCTAACACCGCAGATCGATTGGTTCTCACAGCTCTCCGAGCAGAGAGCTGGTGACTGTCAATCACCGCTCTCTGCTCTGCCCACTCCTCGCTCACTGGAGAGCTGGGGAGGGGGCAGAAGAGGGCAGCTCAGCCTCTCAGCGGCTTGCCGAGAGGCTGGGCCAGGTGCCAGTCCAGGCATGTGGGTGGATCCCGACTCCATGGCCATGATCTTGCCCAAGCCTGGACCAGCTCTGTGACATCAGCAGACAGTGAACTTTAGCCCACTGTCTCCTGAAAACGGGTCACAGGAGTGCAGAACGAACTGCATTTCTGTGATTCACAGGAGAAGTACAGCAAAAAGAGCTTTGGCTGTACTTCTCCTTTAAAGGATAAGTTTAACTTTGGCAACATGTAACATGTTCCCACTGCTTCAGCCATTCCCCAACCACGATGCCTCTAGTGACAGAGAGCCAGGGATCTTCTCCCTGAACTCGCTGCCAAAACTTAAAAAAAAAACACTCTGCTGATCCAGCCGTATCATTCATTCACAGAGTTCTATGAATGTAAGAACTACACGTACCAACATCCTTTGTGGTCGTCAGCTATGTAATTCTTAATGAACTACCAGGGAGCTGTTGAGCATTCTAGGTAGTGCATTGATTATTCTTGTCACTGCGTAACTGCCTGCTAGTATGATGTACAATCTCGTTTATACAGATAGTCTGCAGGAGTCCTACATTGCAACCCGCGATCAGCAGGGTGCTTTGCAGGCTGCTTGTGAAAAAAATACACATTTTTTTACCTGCAAAAAGATGTGCATTCATTTTTCGAATTCTTTTTCATATACAGTGTACCAAAATACCAGGGGGACTGAGCTAGAGGAAGATGCAAAATAACAAGGGGACTGAGCTAAAGGAAGATGCAATACATGGGTCCAACACACAGATTAGTATCCAGAGGAAGTTAATGTGTTGTTGCTATGGACTACAGTGTTTCTGTCATTGAGTAATGCCGCGTACACACGATCAAAAGATCCGGTGGAAAAGTCCGGCGAACTCAAGTCAATCCCCCCGTGTGTAGCCTCCGGCGGACTTTTTTTTACCCAAAAGAACAGCGGACTTAGAAAGTAGTTTTGCACTCCAATCTTCCCATCGGACTTGCATTTCGGTGGACAATCCAGCCGTTGGTATGCCAGTCCGCCGTTGAAATTACTGTAGTAGTCATTGCTTCTGCAGTGGTCACTAGCTACTGGGTCCAATGCCAAGTGGCTGCCTTGCTCTTTACTAAACAAAGGAGGTCACCTGCTTGACATGGGTGTCTTTCAGAGGACACTGCATTTTTATAATGAATGCAAAGTGTTTTCTGATTGGAAGAGGTGGAGATTGTGACATCATGGCCCTGCCTCTCCACTGTGTCCAATCAGAGTGGTGCCAGTGCCAAGTGAGCAACCTCAGGTATTTACAATTCAGCAGGGCAGTTGATTGGCACAAGTCGCTCCGTTAGTGGTGATCATAGTAGTTGTGATGCTTACCACAGAGATTTCTAGTTTCCACGGGGATTCCACAGGTATGGCACATACATACTTAAATTGTTCCAAGTTGTGCTTTTTTTCTCAGAGAATAGGTGCATGAACTCTTCCCTTCTAAGTCACTTTGTGTTTCTGCCCCCTACCCACCTCTGAGCACTGACCCTTGGTTCTGCCTCTACCCACCTCTGAGCACTGACCCTTGGTTCCACCCCCTACCCAGCTCCCATCATGGCCCCCTTTTGGAGAATACAGAGCCAAAAATCAGTTTGTAAATAATGTGTATGGAATTCAGTAATAACACGAAAAGCAATAAAATAGATCCCCTGCAGCCAGCAGCATTGGCCCCCAGCAGCCAGCAACGGTAGACTCCTCCCTAAACAGTGGATCCCTTCCAGAAACAATTCACCCCCAGTAACAAATGATCCTCCACCAGCAACAATAGATTTCCATGCAAAAAAAACATCACCTTCAGCAACAGTAGATATCCCGGCATCCAGCATCAGTAGACCCTCCATTACACCACAGCACCCTTGCCATTGCATACATTCAGTGCTAGAAGTGCCGGAACTAGGTTCCCCTGTGTTCTCGCTAAAAGAAAAGCCCCTGTTCCAAGGGAGACCAATGTAAAGATTGCCATACCTACGTTTTAAGCCCTGCCCCTCCTGCCGTTATGCTTCATTCCGTCAGTCAGCTGGCAAATTTAGCAACACTGCTCCCTGCCGGGAATATTGCATTTGACGAAACGATCATTGAAATGGTTGCCTCTGTTACAAATGCAAAAAAAGCATTCACCATAGTATGTGACATCTACCTTTTTTTTACTCTTTATCCACTCCACTCCAGCAAGACTTTTACCTTCTCTTTAGGTTCATTTTAATAAGCCCATTCTTGTTCAATGTGAAAAAAGGATTACAAACTTTTATTATAGCTCAGTCTAAAACTAAAAACTTGTTTAAGATTCCTTCTTTTAAATATCTGTACAGGTTTTGGAACATTGCATGTAGCATTATTTTATAATATTTATGTTATGCATGAGAAACTAATATACATAGACCTTCAATTATTATAGCACATTATGTATTACCTTTTCACTTTCAGTGTCAAGAGCAGAAGTGGCTTCATCCAGCAGTAAGATTTTAGGCTTCCGAACAAGAGCGCGGGCAATGGCAATCCTTTGCTTTTGTCCACCTGAAAGCTGGGCTCCCTTATCACCGACCCGTGTGTTATACCCCTGCGTTGTTAGACACGCACAAAAGTTTATTTAAAAAATATTAATAGGAAAAAGTTAATTTAACTAGCAAGAACTAAATTATTTACTTCTGGTAGGCTCTCGATGAAGGTGTGAATGTTGGCTGCTTTGGCTGCTTCTTCAATCTCCTCCTGGGGAACAATTCTACTATTGTCTCCATATTGAATATTCTCGCGGATAGAGAAGTCAAAGAGAACTGGCTCCTGCAACACTATGCCAAGCTGAGACCTCAACCACTTTAAATTAAGAGATTTAGTATTGATTCCATCGACAAACTGAAACACAGAAATCTGGGTTATCCTGGAAGGCTAAACTATAGGAAATAAGCAAACTATTAAGTGCCAAAGCATGCACGGCAAGTTGTATCATTAGGACATCATTGTCAGTACCCCAGCATGCACAGGCCAGTTATGTCCACATGTTGTAACTGTGTGCCAAAAGTCCTGATGTGTTATACTGAGATCAGTGGTGTATTTTGGTTTTGTGCTGCCCTAGGCAAGCCTAAAATCAGGTGCCCCCATTTAAATTTGTCTCACCCCTTCCTGTTTAAGATCCACCTCTTCACCTGTCAGCACTCCCTTACATCCAGGGTTCCCACAGTTCTCCCTTACACTGCCATTCCTCAGTCCCCCGCAGTGTAGGGCACTACAATTCCCAGCATAGCAGACTGCCATTCCTTACTAAGGCAACCCACTACACTGGGACTTTTAGTGCCCTCTTTAGGGGACTGAGGAATGGCAGTCCACTATGCTGGAACTTGTAGTGTCCTCTGTAGGGGACTAAGCAATGGCAGGCCACCATGCTGGGACTTGTAGTGCCCTCTGTAGGGGACTGAGGATTCCTCAGTCCCCCTTTAGTCTAGGGCACTACAAAACCAAGCATAGCAGGCTGCCATATCTTAGTCCTGGCACTCTTGCATTGTGCTGCCATCAGTACCCCAGACCCCCCACACACAACACGAGGAGACCACAGCAGCAGCCTGCTCCCTCCCTTGCTGCCTTACACTGATCCCTCCCCACTCTTCCCTTACATGATCAGTGTCCTCAAGGCAGGTCCCCCTCCAAAATCGGGGCAGCATGTCTCTTTTTAGGGCTGGCAGAAGGGAGGCGGAGCATGTTGGGACAAAAAGAGGAGGTTACGCATGTGTGAGCACTTCATTTTGACGGGTCGGGCATCAGGTAGGATTTCCCTATGTAAAACGCAAATTTTACTGCCCTCCCCCCTCTTGGCACCGTCAGGGAGCTTCTTAAGCTGCCTATGGCTTACGCTGGTCCTGCTTGTGATGTCCCTTCTGCCTTGGAGTGGTGCCAACCCCCTGAAAAATGACACCCAAGGCAAACACCTGATTGCTTTGCGGTAGATATGCCCCTGACTGAGGGCAGGGTGTAATTTTTAATGAGAGAAGACAACCTATCCATAGCTGTAATGAACTCAGACGCCTCTCTTCAAATTCAGCGATTTAGTTATAGCCCATTTCTCTGAAAACAACTGATGGTAATACACTTCTCTAATGTGAAAAGGCCTGGAGCCACTAAACGCATCAAATTACTTTCTTTCTTCTTTGACCATTGCATAGAGATTTTTCAAGTGTAGTCCTAAATGACTGGATCCTCATTTCACTGCCACACTGGACCATAAATCATGGTTGAATGAGTCGTGGTTTAGTTTTACTAGTTGTTTTAATAAGAAAATAAAGGAATATGATTGTTTCTGTGATTTCTTAAACACAAGTTATGAATGTGATTATGAATGTGAATATGAATGTCCATGGCTTCACTGAGCAGGGCCTTGAGCAGTTTTCCTATATCAGTGATTATATGTACTGTATGCCTGTACATGAATCTTAGAAAATAGAGAAACAGAACTAAAAATTATCATACAAAAAATAGTTAATACTTCACACATATAGCCTACTAACATTGTTATAATTGATGCAAATAACACCATTTACACATATACGAATAAACATGTATATATCGGCAAACCTCTAAATACAAAGTTTAAATTCAAATTTCAAAGTGTAAACCCGTTCAGTGAGTTCTCTATACCAAACACCCCTGCCATACACTATACAACCTCCTGATTATTTACTTTTCTCCACTGCATTCAAACAATACAAATTGGTCAAGAATGATTGGAAAAGAGCAGCATCTCTTTAATGACGTAATCTGTGTTCTGTTCCAATCAAGAAGCACTATTTGTGTGATTTGCAGTACTGGTAAATTCAGTGAATCCCGACTGCATTGCAATTTCCTCTCTTTGTCTGTATGTAGATATGCAGTGTATTACAGGAGGCTAATACAAAGGCTGGCTGGGGTACTTTTTTTCTAAATAATATGTAATAATAATAAAATGATTGGAAAAAAATTTGATAAATGAATGACTGTAATATATTGGGGTGGTTATAATCTGCTTAAATGTACACTTGAAAAATGCAAGCCTCCAAGTCAGACAAGGGGTGGCTAGGTTAAATTTCCAATTGTATATATTTTGTAGTAGATGTGTAATAAAATATTTTACCACTTGTCCTTCTATAGGGTCATAAAACCTCTCCAGTAGCTGAATCAAAGTACTTTTTCCACAGCCGCTGCTCCCCACTAATGCCAGTGTCTGGCCTTTAGACACTTTAATACTGAGTCCTTGGAGAACATGAACATTTGGTCTTGTTGGATATACAAATCTAAGCTTGTCAAATTCAAGATTTCCCTCCAACTCATCCTTAAAAAACAAAGACAGAAAATATACAGTGTTATCAGCAAAGTTTAATATCTCAGCAGACTTCAGTTATACAAAAATGAAAGACAAAGTGAAAACAGTTTTTTTTTTCTTGTACCTCTCAGTTCTATTCTTGTCAATCTATTTTATTCATCATTAAAGAAGCCCTTTAATAAATATTGTTAAAGCGCTTGTTAACTCAAAAAAAAAGAAAAACACCTAAAAAACCTGGCTGATCCTGCCTGGCTATACCCTTCCCCCTGTATGCTTACTCTGATATATAAGGATTGCTGAGCTCTGACACCGGAGTCATCCGTACGTACCTCCGTCATGCGCTGCCCTGCTCTCCTGTGTCTCCTCTGCCCTCCTCCTCCCTCCCCTCCCTGTCTGCTTGTACCAGTGTACCCCCCCCCCCCCAGTTCCCCAGTTCCTGCTGCTCTCATATCTGCAGCTAAATCCTCCCACCCTCTCTGTACTATAATAATAAATGTTCCTGTGTAATGTAAAAAATATGCCGATTTGTACCTATATGACTGCGGCTCCTGGCGCTCAGCCGATTCCTCGTCTCTCTCTCTCCTCGCTCCCGCTCCTCCCTGGCTGACGTCAGCGGGAGGGCTCATCCCCGCCCACTGGAACTGTGAGCCGACAAGTCAGCTGAACCCCTGAAACCGGGCTTATATAGGTACAGATCGGCAGATTTTTTACAATACACAGGCACAGGGACATTTATTATTATTATGGTACAGGGGGGGGTGGGAGGGTTTGAAAGAAGTTGGTTAACAAACACTTTAAGGAGCACAGTTAGGCTAGGTTCACACAGGTGGGAGTGATCTGCAGTGGATTTGCTGCCTCCTAAATCCCTGTTGATCTTTGCTTTTTATTTTTTTATAAAAATTTTCCCAGTGGTGTGTTTGGCTCACATCGTGGTCATATTAACTATAATGGGGGAGTTCAACAGGTGGTGCCACCTGTCAAACTTAGCAAGCCAAGTTAAGTTTGCCATGGCTGCCATGCCTTTCTTTGCATGTGTGTGACCCCTTCTAGTTGCCTTGTTAGGCTTTTCGGTGAGTGGTCAGGGGCAGTAAAAATGCAGCTGAACTGCCTGTTTTTACTGTCTGTGTAAACAAGGCCAAAAGGAAGACTAGGATTACTTACTATTTTCTCTTAAGCCTCCTCAGTTTACCTTTGTGTTTCACATGGAGTAACAAATGACAAAAGGTCAAATGATCGTACTACATTTTCTTTAGTGCTGCCAAAAATTGCAATTAAATGAAAATTGTTAGGGTCCTTTCAAACAGGCGGCCAGGGGGGAGTAAAAACTTGGGGCAATTGATCCACTTTTTTGGTGCTGCTCGGGGGTGTACACATTGCTATGGCTGCATGCCATAATTAACGCCAATTCTTTGCTAATGGAGACTAGTAAGGTTTATCTCTAGAGTTTCTACAGGCCCAAGCCTATGTGATGCTACAATCTGGTCTACTAAAACTAGGTAAAGTTGCTGTTCCCTAAATAACCAAAAAAGCATTATTCCCACCTTTTTCTGCTGGTGGGGCATATTATGAATTGATAAAAAGCTCAGATTTTTTTAAATGATTACATTTAATAACTTTTTTAGATTAATTATGTCCTCTCTAGTATACTCTCTCAGGGCAGAGGAACTTGACCTCTTAGATGAGAAGCCATGAGAATTGATGTTTTTATGAAGATTGAAATGTTGTTTCCTGGCTGAGCTGACACTAAACCACAACCACCACCACAGGACATGAATGGAGAGGATCTGATTTCATATTTCGAGTCCTCCTCATTTATATTATTTACTATTTCTGTCATGAGGAATCACTATCACATTCTTACTTAAAATTGCTGCATTTCCCTGTGATGGCCTCGTGGGCTTTCTCAAGATTGTCTGTAGTAATAATTTATATGTTAGCTTGTAAAATCCATAAGAAGTTACATCTATTATGATTTTCCTTTCATTCTCCACAAGTTCAATTTATTTTTTAGGAAGTATTCTAATTACTATTGCATAAAGAAACACATACATCTAATTTTTTTAGAAATAAATCAAACTTTCTTAACAATGTCGCAACTGAGTGAGGGTAAGTTTAAGAAGCAGTATCATAAATATCTTTAATGGAAACCACACATGAGTATTTCTGTTTAACAACAAAATATGATTTATAAAAGTAGGGAGTAAGATTCAGACCTTGTTTCCCAAAGGCTCACAAAGCCTTAGAACAGGGGTCTTTAAACTTTGTAAACAAAGGGCCAATTGACTGTCCTTCAAACTTAAGGGGGGGCAGAGTAGCCAGTATGAGTAGAAAATGCCATAGTGGGATTAAACATTTTTTAGTGGAGGGAGGACTAGTCCTCCATAATTGGTATTAGTGGGAGGAATAGTGCCCCATCATTGGTATTAGTATGAGGAATTGTGCCTAATTGTTTAAATCAGTGGGAAGAATTATGCCCCATTGTTGTTGTCAGTGGAAGGAATGGTGCCTCCTTGTTGGCGTCAGTGGGAGGCATACTGTAGTGCCCCAAGGGTCGGATAAAGGCAGGCAAAGGACCGCAGTTTGGAGACCATTGCCTTAGAAGGTAGTTGAACATGAAGCCACAATCTATTCTATCCAATGCATTATTTTTCTGCACTGGATCTGTGGGAGCTATGGACACATTAAATTACACTGCAAACACTCATACCCCAACACCTCTGTTCTCACTTAACCTGTCTCTTAACCTGTCTCTCCTCTCTCTTAAGCACTTTTCCACCAGAGCCATTTTTTCATTTTTGTACACATATTAAAATGTTTTTGTATGTAGGTGCATTCGATGCATTTAATTATGTTTTTTGTGCATGGGGACAGGGGACTCTAAAAACAATTTGTGGTTGACTTACTAAAGGCAAATTTACTGTGCAGTTGCTCCAGAGCTTAGTAAATTAGGTAAAGTTTCACTTTGCAAAGAATACTAAATCACATGCAAGGAAAATAAAAAAAACAGCATTATTGCTTGTACATGATCGGATGATAGAAATCAGCAGAGCTTCCCCTCAGATCTGAGCAAATATACTTAAAGTACACTTGCAGTCAGGGCTGTTAGAAATCATGGGGCCCTGTACAGCCCCCACCCCCCCCCCCCAAACCTATCAAAACAATATGTTCACTAAAAATACACCAAAATCATTATTAGTGGACACAAACATAACATAATTTACTAAATTCCTGCACACCTATCAGATTAGGACCTGCAACTACATTTATACAACCGCTGTATTCTCACAGAGTAACAAATGGCTCGCACCCTACAAACATTTATGAACTGAAGCATAGTACACACAGTTTACTATGCTCAGTTTTCAATGGACACAGGAGTGATCGGTACTGATCACTCACTTTGTCCATTCAAAAAGGAAGGGGCCTCTTCCTCCGCTCTCCATCCTGATAATTGCCCTGTACTCAGGGCAGCCGGCAGTGCTGTAGGAAGGGGCAAGAGAGCACAGTGACGGGGGGGGGCACATGGGGGAAAAAGAAGCAGGCAGAACAGGAAGGGGGATCGGTGTGGGGTAAGCAATTACAGAAATGATGTATTTGTGTCTTTCCCTGCAGCAGCTGCAAGCCAGTGGGAGGGAGAGAAACCAGCTTCCAGCTGCTGCAGAGAGCTGCACAGGGCATTCTTCTGTAATTGCCTATCTGCCCAGCTGCACTGACCACCCTGCTGTTTGTACCCCGGTGTTCCTGGGACCCCTACAGGAGGACTGTTGGTCCCCCTCTATCGGCTGACAGAATATTTGCCTTTAGTACATCAAATTCCTAGTGTTTTGCTATCACATTGGAGGCTGATATATAATAACATAGTAGACTAGAAATTACTAGAAATGGGTCCTCTTTAAGGAGACATCAGGGATATTTTAGATGTCTTATGCCACCTGTGAACCCCACTGAAGCTGATCAAGTAGAGATTGAACCCGAAAATGATAATTTGTTTTTTTTTCACCAGAGGTGGGGGGAATCAGCAAATTAATGTTTACTGATCTCCCTCTGTTCCACCCACCATGCCCTTCCCAGGCTCACATGAGGGTAAGCAGAGCTCAGGATATTTGAAGTATGTAGTTGGGGGATATAAAAGTGATTGGGTGGCTGTAACTTCCAACAGAAAGCTGACAGTTGGTTTAAAAGTAGTAAACACCGTCCTGGCTACTATAGTAGCTAGGAATGTGTCTAAAACCCCTTGCTATCAGCTGCAGTTTACTGTATAAACAGCTCTGATAGACAAGTGGTTAAAGTGTTCTTTTTTTTTTTTTTTTTAAGGCAATGTAGCACCCTGGAGTTTAGGCAGGGTTGCTCCTCACAAATTTACTTGCCAGGAGTAGTTATCCTGGTTGATTGCTAGAGATCTATTGATTTCTTCCTAAGTTTGGACTTGTTGCACTTTTCTCTTCTACCACTAAGTGGCCAGGTACTTGGTGTTTAGGGATGAGCTTCGAGTTCGAGTCGAACTCATGTTCAACTCGAACATTGCCTGTTTGCCTGTTCACCGAACAGCGAACAATTTAGGGTGTTCGTGGCAAATTTGAAAAGCCGCGGAACACCCTGTACAAGTCTATGGGAGAAATCTAAAGTGCTAATTTTAAAGGCTAATATGCAAGTTATCGTCACAAAAAGTGTTTGGGGACCCGGGTCCTGCCCCAGGGGACATGTATCAATGCAAAAAAAAGTTTTAAAAACTGATGTTTTTTCGGGAGCAGCGATTTTAATAATGCTTAAAGTGAAACAATAAAAGTGTAATATTCCTTTTAATTTTGTACCTAGGGGCTATGTATAGTATGCCTGTGAAGGGGTGCATGTTTCCTGTGCTTAGAACAGGTCCCTGCACAAAGTGTCATTTCTGCAGGGAAAAAAAAGTCATTTAAAATCACTCGGCTATAATGAAAGGGGGTATCTCAGCCAATAGGCAGGGGTTTTCGTGAATCCATTGGCCTGCTGGGAGAGCCTATATATTCAGGTGACGTCAGGTGATTGGTGTTTTGATTGGTGTTTTGTGCCACCTGGATGGCTGTCTGGGTGAACGTGTGTTGTACTTCCCAGGATGCTAGGTCAGAGATTTGGCCTATCCCAGGCACATCTGGCTGCTAGGCTGTCTGAAGGCCTATCCAGAAGCAAGAGAGCAGCACAGTGTTGGGACTGCGGCTTGCAGTCCAACCGAAAGTGATGGTTCTTCCTGCAGGAAAACCTGTCATGGTCAGAGGTAGAGGGGAAGCTGTATAATAATAACAACAGGGACCAATAAGGGACTGTCCGCCTTATTACCAGGGACCACAGTGAGTAACTGAAGCAAGTGCTGGAGCAGTATTCTCACCAACCGGGTACGGTGAAGAATCGGGAAACCTAAGTGGGAATCAAGCCAGGGACTCAGCCAGCGGAGGTGACCCTTGCAGAGCAGCCTTGTGTGTCAAGCTAGGGACAGAGCAGGCCAGCGTGGGTGAAGCTTGAGAGGTATCTAGAGTGCCAAGCCAGGGACCCAGCAGAAAAGCGGGGGTGACGCTTGAGGAAACTATCACCGTGAAGATTGAAGGCGCTCAAGGATTAGTGAATCAGTGGGTGTAGTGAGAGACCGGGAGCTCGGTGTGCTGAAGAACTGCAAGGAGTGATTATGGTGAAAGTGAAGGAACTGTTAAGCCTTCTGTTTGGAACTGTTAAAGACTGTTGCCATAGGGGACAACATTCCAAAACATGCAGATGTGGCATCTTGCTGGATGCCTTTCCCTGCATGGCTGTCCTCCTATTGAAGTCTCAGAGTCTGCTAATTAATCTTTCAACTACCTAAGGGTGTCCTGGCCCTAACTCTCTCTCTCCCAAAAAGATTTGTTAAGAGAAATAAACTTTCTTTGCATCCAAGAGGTGTTTGGAGCCCAATAACTTTAACAACAATACACCCACCATGCCCCACAACCCACTACATACAGAAGGATGTCGGCTATGCCTGGTAGTGGAGGTTCTCATTAGACCAAAATGAGGCCTGGGACCTTCCTACAGAAAAATTTAAATAATAATGTTCAGTACATATCTGCAATTCATGCACATTTCACATCTTTTGTCCAATGCTGACTTCTTGTGACTCATTCCCTGCACAAACCCTTCACTGATGCATTTTACTCTTAAGAGCTTAGTCGTAAACTCTTGAAAGTGAAAAGCGTGAAAGATGCGAGTCTATGTGGATTGTGCCATGACAAAAATTTTTTTTAATTATCATGAAACCAGAACTTGGTTGGCAAGTCTAACAACCAGTGTTGTCAGACATGCCTGAGTTCTCCTCTGCTGTACTTCAACACATCCCTGCCATGGTAAATTCCCCCCAGTGCTTCAGAATACAGTTAATTACCTACTGCTTTTAAAGAGAAATACTTTTTGTATTTATGATATCAGGTAGTGTTTACTAATAGAAGTATATGTTCTATAGGAATAGAATAAAATAATTCTTATTTACCAAAGTATTTCCTTCTTCGCTGTAGATGTCTATAGCTGGTTTTCTGTCCAGAAGTTGAAAAATACGATGAGCTGATGCCTTTGCTTTTCCAAAATCTGGTGCAAAAGAATTTGATTGCCCCACACTTATAGCTGCAAACATAATAGCTGAAAATACTCTACAAAAACATGAAAAAGAAACCATAGTTTATTAGTCAACCTTAAATGGATATATTCTGTATAGCAACATCAATAGCCAACAGCAATCATAGACCTTTGAGTTTTGTTCAGCCGGTATACATAATCCAACTACCCACTGTGACCACATTAGCTTGTTCATAAAAATACAATCGAGCAGAGATGGATGGGGGGAGTAGATGAGACAACAGGGAAATAACATTGAATAGGAGAGATCATATAACTTGCCCAGTCAATTGGACATATATAGGGTGAAATGTTACAGAGGGAAAGTCCTATGTGGGACTGTAATGTGCTCTGTCTGACCTGACTCTTGTTGAGTTAGTTGAGGGCTGGGTGGACTCATTTGGTCAGCACCCAGAATTTGAGAGGCAAAGAATTTTTATACAGGCTTTGAGCAGTGGCATTCTCTACATGTCTGCCATGGGCATATGTACAGGGTTCGCCATTGCGACATGGCCCCATGCTCCAGGGGCATAAAAGAAAGAAAAAAGGCACCTCAAAAGTGCAGTGGTTAAAAGTTTTTTTACCGACACAATGTGATTAAAAACACAAGATAGTAAGAGGTCCCATTTCACCTGTAGTAAATCTTTTAACCACTGCACGTAAAGGCACCTTTCTCTTTCCTTTATGGCTCTCCAGAACTGCTTCTTCTCTACAAAGTGTTACCTTCAATGCCATCTCTAAACTGCTAAAAAGGACCAGATACCCAGCCTCTACAGAGTGCCCTTATCTCCCCCATGCTCCAAGGGGCCCGTGCAGTCCCCCTGTACAACTGGATTGGAGGGCAGCAGGTGGAGCAGCATGTAGAAGAACCAATCTCTTCATGTAGCCGCTGAATGCCTTCTTCTCCTCCTCGTCCTTTTGCAGACATTCAGTGGATGGAGGAGGGAAATGGAGGGCACCATCCCTCTATCCCTGTCCTGCTGCCCTGGGCCCCTGTGTATTTCCCTTGCCCCCCTCACCCCCCCTCCCATTTTCTCGCCAGCTGCTGCAGGGCATCTATTAAGATTGAGAGCAGGGAAGTAAATGTATCATTTTCCAGCCCCTTCCTTGTCTTAATGATTAGAATCAGTGATCAGAACCGATCACTGACTGTTGTTTTTTTTTTTTTATTATTCATTCATAGCTAAGGCCTAGTAAACTGTGTTTATGAATGAATGGAAGCTCTGTACAGAGATATTCCTGTACATTCATTTTGTGCAGCTGAGGCTGCAGAGAAAGGGATGATGAATCTGTCCTCAGTCCCTTTCTCTGTCTCAAAAGTGAGACATCAGCGTTCTGTTTAGAACCCTGATATTTCATCAAAGCCCACCAATGGGGGTCCTAAAAAATAAACAAAAATGTTATTGTATAAACAAAAGCAAAAAATACAATTTAAATAAAATTGTAAAAAATAATCAAAAAAAAATAACAAAAATAAAAAACTACTGACACCAGTGGCAGAACTTCCATGGTCACAAAGGTTGCAATTGGGACTGGTTTCTTGGCATTTTGCCACCACAGGGGGACCCCAAGATGGCAGGAAGGTGGCCCACTGCGGGACCATAATAAAGGGACCCATGATGGGATTAAAGGGCCCTGGGATCAGTGGAAAGGGCTCAGGGGCCGTTCATGGTTTATTGCACTGGGGCCCTGAAGGTTCTAGTTATGCCTCTAATGTCTACAGTTACACAGATTTATAGGTCATAGATGTGGGTGTTTTTTTTAATGACACAAATTTGTAGCTAAACTTCAGGCAAAGAGCTAAACAATAAAAAAAAAAACACACACTAACTGCAACCAGCACACAATAAGTCCCAGCTTGCCAAATTCCAGTCAGCCAAGTTCAAAGAATCCACTTAGATGAGGGCACACATCACAAGGAATGGTTTCTAATAGGCTTGTATTCTCGTGAGATCCAGAATAGATCCAAACCAGCTCAGAAAACAGCAAAACAGAAGCGCAATCCCAATGTAGTTTATTAAAATGCAAATCAAAGCTCCCTTACATCAGGGTATTCCAGGGATAAGCAGGATTATATGGCCAGCAAAGGGGAAAAGTTTCTTCACAGTAAGAGCTGTGAAAATGTGGAATAGACTCCCTGCAGATCTGGTTCTGGCCTGCTTAGTGGATTGCTTTAAGAAGGGCCTGGATTATTTCCTAAGTGTACATAATATAACTGGGTACTAACATTTATAGGTAAAGTTAATCCGGGGAAAATCCGATTGCCTCTCGAGGGATCAGGAAGGATTTTTTTCCCCTGCTTTAGCAAATTGGAGCATGCTCTGCTGGGGTTTTTTGCCTTCCTGTGGATCAACTGTGGGTATAGAAATTCCTACACCAAAGCTATTGGCTACTAGCGTGAACGTAGTCCCGTCGTAACTAAATAACATCATCACGTCGGATTTTCCGTCAACTTTGTCCGACCGTGTGTATAAAACAGTTTCGGACAAAATCCGTCGGACAAAATCCATCGGATTTGGTTGTCGGAATCTCCGACCGTGTGTACAAGGGCAAGCCCTTGTACACATGGTCGGAGATTCAGACGGAATGTGTCCGATCAGACCGTTTTGTCGGATATTCAGACTCTGTGTGGTCTCCATCGGAATTCTCTACACATGATCGGAGTATGTCCGATCGGAGCATTTTGTCGGAAAATTTTACCAACAAGTTGGAACTTGTTGG
Organism: Lithobates pipiens; assembly: GCF_037356315.1. Lineage (NCBI taxonomy): Eukaryota > Metazoa > Chordata > Amphibia > Anura > Ranidae > Lithobates > Lithobates pipiens. The sequence continues at coordinate 127,036,172 of NW_027507764.1, forward strand.
TAAAATTTTTCGGCAAAATGCTCCGATTGGACATACTCCGATCATGTGTAGAGAATTCCGATCGGACAAAGTGCCATGCATGCTCAGATCAAATTCCTACATCAAAGCTATTGGCTACTAGCCTGAACATAGTCCCGTCATAACGAAATAACGTCATCACGTTCTGAACGATTGGATTTTCTGACAACTTCGTCCGACCGTGTGTATGCAACAGTTTCGGACAAAATCCGACGGATTTGGTTGCTGGAATGTCCGACCGTGTGTACAAGGGCTTAGAGTTGTGTTTGGGGTTGTTGGAATACTGCCCTGTGGCCCAGTCTCCGACGGGAGGGGATAATGCTCTGCTTTAATATGTCACAGTACATGTTGGTATTCATGGTTCCCTCAATGAATTGTACCTCCCCAGTGCCGGCAGCACTCATGCAGCCCCAGACCATGACAATCCCACCACCATGCTTGACTGTAGGCAAGACACACTTGTCTTTGTACTCCTCACCTGGTTGTCACCACACATGCTTGACACCATCTGAACCAAATATGTTTATCTAGGTCTCTTCAGGCCACAGGACATGGTTCCAGTAATCAATGTCATTAGTCTACTTGTCTTCAACAAACTGTTTGTGGCCCTTCTTGTGCATCATATAGAAGAGGCTTCCTTCTGGGACGACAGCCATGCAGGCCAATTTGATGCAGTGTGCAGCGCATGGTCTAAGCACTCACAGGCTAACTCCCCCACCCCTTCAACCTCTGCAGCTATGCTGGCAGCACTCATACATCTATTTCCCATAGACAATCTCTGGATATGATGCTGAGCACGTGCACTTAACTTCTTTGGTCGACCATGGTGAGACCTGTTCTGAGTGGAACCTGTCCTGTTAAACTGCTGTATGGTCTTGGCCACCATGCTGCAGCTCAGTTTTAGGGTCTTGGCAATCTTCCTATTGCCTAGGCCATCTTTATGTAGAGCAGCAATTGCTTTTTTTCAAATCTCAGAGAGTTATTTGCCATGAGGTGCCATGTTGAACTTCCAGTGACCAGTATGAGAGAGTGAGCGTGATAACACCAAATTTAACACATCTGCTCCCCGTTCACACCTAAGACCTTGTAACACTAACAAGTCACATGACACCGGGGAGGGAAAATGGCTTATTGAGCCCAATTTGAACATTTTCACTTAGGGGTGTACTCACTTTTGTTGCCAGCAGTTTAGACATTTGACTGTGTGTTGAATTATTTTGAGGCAACAGCAAATTTCCACTGTTATACAAGCTGTACAACCACTACTTTACATTGTAGCAAAGTGTCATTTCTTCAGTGTTGTCACATTAAAAGATATAATAAAATATTTACAAAAATGTGAGGGGTGTACTCACTTTCGTGAGATACTGTATAATATACATTAAAAAAATGTCCTACATAAGATGCATTTTTGATTTCCTAATATTTTGTCTCTAAATAAGCAAATAAAGGTATCCAGATTCTAATATTAGGCAGCTCTGGGCCCTGTCCACAAATCCAGGGCTGAATGGCATAGCAGGTATCTGCTGGTCAATATTTCAGCATAACTATTTACTGTTTGCCAGGCTGATACAAACACCTGTAAATCAAATACTTACATAAAAACATTTTCAAAATGCATGTAGCAGCGTACTATGAGCCAGGCCCCAAATCTGAATACTGCTGCGTTCACAAAGTAATTCATGGACTGTGCAATGGCGTACGTTATTCCATAGAGAGGAGCTTTATTAAGAGAATCTCTATCAGAATAAAAACAAATAATAATCAAAATATTAGTGATGCTTTATATTTTTCTATTGGACAATAATAATTAATGGGCACCTGTGGCCATACTATGGACATTAATCTATCTACATTTTATAAACAGGTATTAAAATAGCTTTTTTTAAAAAAAAAGAAGCTCTTTAGCTGCATTTAATGTGAAGCTATTCATTCTAAGTTCCTTTTCACAACAGCCATTCTGTGAACAGATCTTCTGCTGAATCTTCTGCAAACAGTATGAGAGCAGCGGCTCTCCTGGGTCTCATTCTCCTCAGTGGCTCACACAGCAGTCTGAGCCATTGGTCAATCTGCTGTCAATCACAGCCATTGAGCCAATGGGGGGGGGGGGGGGGAGGAGAGGGGAGCTGTATGTGAGTGAACAATGACGCGAGTGAGCCTGCAGCTTGAGTGCTTGCTATTGGGGTCACTCAGCATGGGGGAGGAGTCAGGACTGCTTAAGCAGGACCCAAAAATGGGAGGATCTGGGCTGCTCTGTGCAAAACCACTACACAGAGCAGGTAAGTATAACATGTTTTTATTTTACATTTTTTTATTACAACCTTTAGAATCACTTCGTTAATAAATTCCTTAACCTGTACGGTGTCTGTAAACTGTCATTATACTTTTCATAAAAAGCATCTTCTTTTGTCAGTGACACCAACGTTCGTATATTTTCCACAGCTTCAGTTGATATCTAAATAAGATGAGAAAAAGAGATGTAAATAATTCGTCTAAATTTAAATTGTGCTTAAAGGGGAGAGCCAGCCGGGAATAAAAAAAAATTAAAAGTCAGCAGTTACAAACACTGTAGCGGCTGACTTTTAATAAGCACACTTACCTGTCCTGGGTGCCCGCAATGTCGGCCGCCCCGAGGCCGACCATCCCTCGGCTCTTGGGTCCCGGCGCCGCCATTCCAACTAAGGGAAACAGGCAGTGGAGCCTTGCGGCTTCACTGCCCATTTCCTACTACGCATGCGCGAGTCGCGCAGCGCTTTGTGAATGGGGCGCGCTGTGTTCTGGGACACACACAGTTCCCAGAACACACCGTGCCCCATTCACTAGAAGACGACGTGAGGAGGAGAAGACCAAAGATCCCCGCGGAATAGGAAGAGGCAGATTAGGACGATCTGCCTAGCAACAGGCATTTCTGGTAAGTTTTTTATTTCCTCCAATTTTTTTGAATTATTTTTAGGTGGCCCTCCACTTTAAATAATAAAAGAGCTGAAAGTTTTACCACTTGCTTACTGGGCACTTATACCCCCTTCTTGCCCAGGCCAATTTTCAGCGCTGTCACAATTTGAAAGACTGCATTGTGGTGCGTTGACTGTTATAACACAATGCACATTGATGTGCAAACAAGAATTTGTTTGTTAACTTACTATTACAGCACTTGGGCCTATAGGCTGTTGCTGAGAAGCAGAGAAATATAAGACTAGTGCTACATGCGTGGTTTTATTTTTCTGCTGATCATTTTACCACTCGTTAACAATCATTGTCACATATATAAAATAAGTAGCTCATTGATTGCAGTGTGCAGCAAATGAGGTGGCTGGTGACAAGCGGCTAAATCTTTCAGCAAGAAGAGAATACAATTGCCAATCCAGCTCTAGCTTAACTTCTACAGCATCGTTTATGGTAACTTTCACAGAAATGTAATCAATATTGTGGCCAGAGATTTTATAGCTTTAAAACATTTTATGCTACAGGAAAGAAAAGAAGGTTATGTAAGGGAAAGCTGTCTAGGATTGGGCAAAAAGGCTGGCTATACTTAAAGTAAATTGTACTTTAACCCTAAGGGCCCATTCAGATCTCACTGTACACAGTAATGTACTCTTGTGAGATACCTGTATGAAGTGGGATGACTGGAATGAAAAAGAATATAAATACAATCCATGAGTGTGTGTGTGTGATAACCAGGTGAGATATAGAACGATGGAATTTAGACGATGCTGTGACAGAACCCACTGTCACTGTGTGTTTTGGAGGGGGCTGTGGGCTCACATTCTACCCTCAGACTATGGCCCAGCAGAGAACATGAGATTTGGAGGGCTATTTGCTGTCTCACACCACCTGGAGAAGATGCCACCTCCAGACATTTGTGTCCAGAGTCACCAGTTCATCGGAACCGGGTGAATGCAGTATCTGTGGCTGGGCTTGTGGAGTCAATTCTGGCTACCTAAACCTATTGGCCCGGCTGGGCTAAATATATACTTTTATTCCACAAACAATGTACTTTTAGCTGATAAAGACATATACAATATTCCCAAAGCATGGGGCTATGAGACTTTGGGACAATATGGCATTGAGATAATGTAATGTAATGTTGCATCCCTTTTCCCCCACCCCCCCTTCCCTTGTTTCTGTGTTTAATTGTGTTGGGTCATGGCATTTAGACAAAAGGTCTGTGGTTTGTCTCGTGATTGAGGGGTTAAGGGCTGGTTATTGCGAATCTGCAGGCTGCGGGTGCGTTTTGAGGACAGGAGACACAGGTCTGGCGGAGATGCTCCGCAGGTGTATTCGAGATCTGTCACAGATGCTATGTATTTCAAGCTCTTTACTGAGGCCATCTGGTGACAGGGAACCCAACATATCAATCCAAAGTGTTTCCCTTCTACAAAGAAGGGAAAAGATCTCGTTCTTTGTGAGTGTGCCCCTGGGGAGTGTTTGTCAGCTGCACTGAGCTTGATCCACTCCTAACTATGGATTTGCCTTACACTATTTTTCTATATGACCCACAGTTTTGTAGCACTTCAGGACTCCTTTGTATATTTTTTACCTTGATCCTACCCACAATTTGGTGCATTCCTGTTGGACTATTACCAAACTTGGCTTGTAACCCAACACCGCTCAAAGCTGAACATGGTGCATTCTGGATGCCCTAACTGCTGTATTTCTGCTTGCTGATTCCAAATTTCAGTCTTCAGTTTCAGTTTACTGGCACCTGTGCCCTTCCATCACCTTTGTAGGACCTGTCTCAACTTCAAGGCGTGCTGGATGGGAATTGTGCAAATCCTATTGCAGTCTGCATTCAGGGCCGATTACTTGCACCTGAACGCTTCATGAGTGATTACATGCAAGTGGCTGCTATTAGCTGTGGTAGGTGGCAGCCTCCTATTGCTTTTTATTATTACTGCTTAACCTGTTTCAGGGGTTACATTTAATTCACTAATGGGAAATTCAGTGAGCTAATTACAGAAACAGAAAATAAGATTTCTGGGGATGATCTGAATTGTTACAAGGAAGTGACATTTGAATTTTTGAATTTAGGAAAATGTAGATGACCATAGATTGCATTGGAAAGGTCATTATATTAACTTTATATATATAATGGCTTGTGTAATAATCACATATGCTATATAATGTTTGCTAGTAAACGTGGTGTTTTTCACAGCAATACACTCCCTTTTAGGTTGTAAGCTCTCACAAGCAGGGCCCCCTGGACCCCCCCTGTACTTAATTTTGTAAATTGCCCTTCAAAACTTTGTCTCAATGAAAATACTGTATTAAAATAATAATAGTAACACACAAACGCATATTAATTACAATGTGGGCATTATGTCCCATTTGTGTTTTAAAATAATATAGCTAAATATATGTAGCCAGATGCTTGGCTAAGAATGGAGAGTGAGAGAAACACTGGCTGCAACTGTTTTCTGTAGCTGCTTCCTTGAGGTGCTGAAATGGTTAAGAGCTGTATCGGTGAAATGAGGGAGCTGCTGAGCAGGAGGAGTTAAATAGCCTGAGTCTGGCAGCACTGAATTGTGGGAACTGTAGTCCAGGGAATAGAGACTCTACTGTAATCAAGAGAGAGACTGAGCCCTTTAGGAACTGGCCAAACAGCGATCTAATAGCCTTATTGCTGCCTGCAGGCTTGTTTGGGACTATTCCCATGTGCACCAATGGTACAGCTGGGCCCAAATGCTATCTGGCTGGAGAGTGAGGACTAAAGACTGTCTCTTTACAACTGCTACACAGAGACCTTCACTTCTTGCTTATGCTAATGGTATCTCTCACCTCATTGGATATTGCACCATATCCTAGCCATTCTCCTAAAGTGTGCTCTAGGCTAGGTATAATATTATTATTCACAGATAATTTATTATATGCACTGTGTATTGCTGACTTTTCTGATTCCTGAGTTAATCCCTGTTTAGTGGTACAGAACTCTAAGCTATTTTGGTATAGTGATTATACTGTCTAGCAGGCTGTGTCTGAGCTTACCTTCTGTATGTTTATTTATGCTCAAACCACCATTTATTCTAACCTGTATCAATACATTGAGTTCATTTACCATTAAACAATCTTGTGTCTATTTCCTTGTTATAATTTGACGGACGGCAGCACAGTGGGGTAGTGGTTAGCACTCTCACGTAGCAGTAAAAAAAAGGGTCGCAGGTTCGAATCCCAACCACGATACTACCTGGAGTTTGCATGTTCTCCCTGTGCCTGCGTGGGTTTGCTCCGGGTACTCCGGTTCCCTCCCACAGTCCAAAGACATTCAGATAGGTTAATTGGCTTCTGTCCAAAATTGGCCCTAGTAAATGAATGGGGACCTTGTATGTAATTCATAACCGAGTTAAATGTATCTATTCTGCTTGCATGCAGAAGCTTTCATTCAACTAGGTGTGTCAGAGGGGCTGAGGTTGTTCTTGGAGTTGAGGGGCAGAACAAAGAACTCAAATTACCAAGTGGTTCCTTCAGGAGAGCAGTAATACAGGCACACATGCACAAAAACACATTCAATAACACTTTCAGAGATGATATCATTGTCTGCAATGTGAAATTGAAAAAAGCATACTCTCCCAGCTTCTTCCAAGGCCTTTTGATCTTTGGATGCGTGTCCTGCTATAGACTTCAGCCTAATGATGTTGGCTCCAATCAAGAATGGAATACAGGCTAAGATAAGCAGTGTCAGCTGCCAGCCATGTACAAAAGCAATGAGGATTGCGGCAAGCAGAGTGCACACTGTCATTGTGAGTAATCCCAGTCGGCTCCCGGTAGCCTACAAGGCGGAAAGACAAACTCTTTAGAAGTAAATAAATCTCCAAGCAGCACATTACTATTTTTCTATTGGTAGCCAACATAAGAAGGGATACCACACTATTAAGGCCAATCATTTATATTGCCATTGATATCTGGAAGAGCAATACGTGTTATTTGAGTTAAAATGTAAACACTAAATGAATAGCATCTAGTTTGTGAAACACAGACAATTGCATTTTTAAATAAAATACTTGTTTTCACATTTCCATTCTTTTTTTTACATCTTAGGGTTTCTGATTTCCTACAGTTTCTTTACAGACACTTCCTGACTACATGTACTCTAGTGGTGGATGCATGGCATTTCTCACAGCAGATTTCCTGATGATAACAACAATGGACCATGTCTTTGCAATGTGTGTTGAAACGGCCACATGGTATCTCCATGAGAAGCATGTGGGACGCGGTGACAAGGGAGGAGCACGACTGGAAGACAAGGAAAGACCATTGTCACCCTATACCAGAAAAGGGCCTCACCAAAGACCTTCATAGCTGAATCACTATTGTTTTAATGAAAGTTGCAGATTTAGAAGTATTAAAGATAACTTTTGAATGTATATCAACATTCTTTTAGCAACATTTTTATTGGAAGAAAAATAACATGGCACATACATGAATAAAGCCATACACATAGCATACCAATGAAGTCTTTGGATGGTCAAAAGACAGACACAACACACCCACCCAGAGGTGGATAAAAACATTCCGAGACAAATAATCATGAGCATGTAGGAGGGACCTGATCAACAGAAAAATAAGGCAAATGTATAATATAGAAACATCTACAATGTCCCATTGTGGTCGACCACTGGAGGGAAGGAGGAACGTCACAGCAAGACTGATGGTACAATTATTCAAATAATTTTTTGCAGCAGTAAGAACAATGCTGATGTACAGAAAATGTAATGTGCCTACTATAGATGGCTTTTGTCCCTGTGGCCCTCCTTGGTGTATTAGGAGTTTTGATGCCTGTCCAAGAGATTCAGCAGCACCCTCTCCTGGCACAATTTTCTACTTTTTGTTCAAAATTGTTGTTTCAAATTTTAGATGCCAGTGTCTACTTCTCACTGCTTTTCTGTTTTTGACAGTATAATCACACATGGCAAGGCTTGGTGTAAGAGGGCCTGGCCTTGAAGTAGAACTAAAGGCAAAACTTGTTTTTATTTTATTTTTATTTTGGATAGCGTAAGGGAGACTTATAATCCCTGTCAGGTCTTTCTTTTCACCATCTGTGCCTCATTGGGGAGATTTCCCTTCACTTCCTGTCCCATAGCCAAACAGAAAGTGAGAAGAAATTCCTGCAAAGTGAGGGAATACCCGGTTGTCACCAGGGTCACCAGACCCAGTGTACCCATTTGAACATTTCCCCTCTATTACTGTTGTGGGAATAACCCAAATTTATATCTAAAACTTAAACAATGTTTTGCCTTTAGTTATACTTTAAAGTCTAAGTTCACCTTTCCAGCATGGGTAGGTATTAAAACCTGTATAAAAATGTTAAATACTTTTATTGTCATAACTGTATGTCATGTGGGCCCCACTGGAAGCCTGGCTGAAAAACGCCCAGTTAGCAATCCTCACATTCGCCTTGTTGCTAGAATGTCATAAACATTGAATGCTCATTCCCAACATTTAGTCCCCTTTCACACGGGCACCTCCGCTATGTGGAATCCACTTGCCCAGCGGTGGATCTCTCTGCTGATCCATGCTGAGAAGGCAGATGACAAGTCCATGTCTGCCCCACTATGCAGAGCTAACATGGACACAGTCCCGCTCTCCTCTATGGGGTAATTGGATGGAAAAACAAGTAATTGCAAGCACCATCATCAGGTATCTGCACTTCAGCACTTTTACTTTATAAACTTTTTAAGTTGGGCCAGGTTTACTTTACCCCCTTGCCAATGCCTCCTGCTGACCCTTTAAGGGGTTCTAAACAATGGGAGGTGGAGTTTCCTGATCACGTGACCCCTGTGATTGGCTGTCATAGCAATCATATGATTGTTAACATTGACTGGGAGCTGTCAGCGATGGCTCGGTCAGTGTGCTGGCAGTGAGACCCACCCACACTGGTGCCACACATATGTGTTAGGTGGTCATCAAAAGGATAAAGAGCTACAAAATGCATTTCTTTACCAGCTATAGAGATACGGTGCCTTAAAAAAGTATTCAAATCCCTGGAAATTTTCCACATTTTGTCACCTTCTTTTTGGCAAAATAATTCAAGCTGTCAGATTAGATGGAGAGCGCCCGTGAACAGCAATTTTCAAGTCTTACCACAGATTCTTAATTGGATTTAGGTCTGGACTTTGGGCCATTCTAACACATGAATATGCTTTGATTTAAACCATTACATTGTAGCTCTGGCTGTATGTTTAGGGTCAGTGTCCTGCTGGAAGGTAAACCTCTGCCCCAGTCTCAAGTCTTTTTGCAGACTCCAACAGGTGTTCTTCTAAGATTGTCCTGTATTTGGCTCCATCCATCTTCCCATCAACTCTGACCAATGTCCCTGTCCCTGCTGAAAAAAAGCATCCCCACACCATGATGCTGTCACCACCAAGTTTCACAGTGGGGATGGTGTGTTCAGGGTGATGAGCAGTGTTAGTTTTCTACCACACATAGCATTTTGCTTTTAGGTCAAAAGTTCAACTTTGGTCTCGACTGACCAGAGCACCTTCTTCCACAGGTTTGCTGTGTCCCCCACATGGCTTCTCGCAAAATGTAAATGGGACTTTTTATGGCTTTGTTTCCACAATGGCTTTCTTCATGCCACTCTTCCATAAAAAAACAGATTTGTGGAGTGCACAATTAATAGTTGTCCTGTAGACAGATTCTCCCAACTGAGCTGAGGATGTCTGCAGCTCCTTCAGAGTTACCATGGGCCTCTTGGCTGATTCTCTGATTAATGCTCTCCTTGCCTGGCCTGTCAGTTTAGGTGGATGGCCATGTCTTGGTAGGTTTGCAGTTGTGCCATACTCTTTCCATTTTCGGATGATGGATTGGACAGTGCTTCGTGAGATGTTCAAAGTTTGGGATATCTTTTTATAACCTAACCCTGCTTTAAGCATCTCCACAATTGTATCCCTGACCTGTCTGGTGTGTTCCTTGACCTTCATGATGCTGTTTGTTCACTAAGGTTCTCTGACAAACCTCTGAGGGCTTCACAGAACATCTGTATTTATACTGAGACTAAATGACACACAGGTGGACTCAGTTTACTAATTAGCTGACTTCTGAAGGCAATTGGTTCCACTAAATTTTAGTTAGGGGTATCAGAGTAAAGGGGGCTGAGTACAAATGCATGCCACACTTTTCACACATTTATTTGAAAAAAAAATTGAAAACCATTTATAATTTTCCTTCCACTTCACAATTATGTGCCACTTTGTGTTGGTCTACATCAAATCCCAATAAAATACATTCACATTTTTGGTTGTAATATATAAATATATAAATGCATAACATGTCAAGTGGTATGAATACTTTTTCAAGGCACTGTATACTGCATTAGGGCTATATTGCTGCAGTTATTATACAAAACACTGATAGGACCCCAACAATATGGTAATGTCAGTTACAAAAGTATTGTGCATGGAACATGAAGCTGCAACAGCCAGGCCTACAGATGGTATACATGCTATATGAACTTTGATATACTGTAAGTATAGTGTATTCAATTCTTGATATAAAATAATTTTCTGTGTCTGAAAAAGTGAAAAATTCATCTGAATGAAAAATAAATTGCTTATCTTAATGTATTATTCTGCTAACTGAAAGTGAATGTGCTGTGGCCATAAAGTTTGAGTGCAGCAAATATTTTTGGAAGTATTTATAGCCTTTTGATGGTGCAAAGGTTAAGCAAATAAATAGGCAATTTTCCAAAAAAGGCAGACAAAGGGAAGGGAGAGACTGGCTGTGGAATAACAGATCTGTATTTGGGAGCCACAAAAAAATAAAAATAAAAAAAAGAAGCACAATGGAGATCAACAACAGACAAGTACGGAATTTCCACTGTTATTTAGGAACAAATTAACAGTTGAATAGAATGACCACTCATACTTACTCCTTTAATTTGAGAAGCATCTGTTGCAAGCCTTGTCAGTAGTACACCAACAGCATTTTTATGGTCATCATAATATCCCATTTCCTGTAAGATTATTACTTTGTTAGAGGTATGTTTACTCAGAATGACAAAGCCTCGTCCTTTTTGGATTATGTATTTCACTTTTATGTATTTCACTTTTTGAATACAATATAAAAACAATACAACAACAAAACAAATACAATACAATATATAAACAAAGTGTTTATATATAGCAAAAGAAAAGTTTGAATCCACTTTGTACACTCTAGTGCAGTGATGGCGAACCTTGGCACCCCAGATGTTTTTGAACTACATTTCCCATGATGCTCTGGCACTCTGCAGTGTAGTGGAGCATCATGGGAAATGTAGTTCCAAAACATCTGGGGTGCCAAGGTTCGCCATCACTGCTCTAGTGTATAAAAGCGGTTGTAAACCCTTACATACATTATCCTCACTAAAGTGACTAGCCCCAGGTAATACTTAAAGGTTAAACAAATCCTCCTACATAAATTGTACCTGTTTATTGGCAGCCCTCTGTTCTCTATCACCTCCTAAATCACACATTTTATACAGCATCTCTGAGCTCCAGAGGACAGGGATCTGACATCACACACTGTACAGAATAGAGCAGGGAGCCGAGTGCAATCTGGTACCTGAATGGAGGGAATGGACCATCCCCGTCCCCGTCTCATACATAGGGAAACATATGAGAACAACAGCAGTGTGCACTCTGAGTGTAGTATGTTAACAGATTCATTGTGGTGAAAAGAAAAATGGCAACTCACATTGTGACATACCACTATATCCACCTATATAGCTAACTATCTTGCTTGTTTTAAATAGAGCTTGCAGTCAGCGGTAGGAGATTGTGTGTGCTGTCTGCATGCTCTGAACCCAGTATACACCACTATATCCACCTACATAGCTCTTCTCTATTTGAGCCATCTGCCATCTGCAGGAGTTAGTGGAAGTTGTGTGTGCCTCCAGCACAATATACATTACCCAATTGCTGGTTTTCCCAACTCCCTTCAGGCCATTACCATGTCTGGAAGGCCAGCAAGGAGAGGCAGACAGGCGCGAGCCAATAAAAGAGGGCAAGCAGGCTCTGTGTCTAGAAACAACAGTGCTGGTCGTGGACGCGGTGCATCGTCATCATCAGCACGTGGCCATGGGACACGCTTGTCCTTCTTTTCGGCAGCTGGACATGTTGAGCCGCAACATGCCAACGACTTGGTAGAGTGGATGACCAAGCCTCTTCATCCTCCTCATCCTCTCTCACCCAGGCTCAGGGTACTAGCAAAGCAGCTGCCAATGCATCGTCTTCCCTCCTCTCAATGTCATCATCAGTGACTCCTTCCCTAGACCCACCACGTCCTCCTGAGGAGAACTCTTTGAGCACAGTGTTGGGTACATGATCCAGGAGGATGCCCAGTGTTTTGTAGACTCTGATGATGATACTCAGCTAGAGGAAGGCAGTAGCGTGAATGCAGAGAGAGGGGATGCTCAAGAAGGACAGCAATCTGGCAGTCATGTTCCACAAGCTGCAGCATACTGCCAGGTTTGCTACAGCAATGAAGAAGGAGGGGATGATGAGGGCACTGACTCCACGTGGGTGCCTGGTAGAAGAGAGGAGGAGGAGGAGGCACATGTCCAACGAGGCAGGATGCCCTCCGGGGGCCAGCTTAGGGGCAGCACACCGACTGAATCACACCGCAGAGCTCCGCCTGTGCAAGGCGCTGCCTCTGCGCGTTATTCTAAAAGTTCTTTGGTGTGGGCCTTTTTTGAGACGAGTGCATCAGATCGCACCGCTGCTATTTGCAACATATGTCTCAAGCGTATCTCGCGTGGCCAAAACATCAGCCGCTTGGGCACCACATGCTTGACCAGACATATTTTGACCTGCCATGCAGCTCATTGGCAAGCGTACCTCAAAGACCCACACCAAAGAACAAAGCGGACCTCTCCTTGCTCCTCATCAGCTGGCATCTCCAACCCCACTAGACCTTCAGTCCTCTCTGAAACCTGCTCTGAGAGGAATGAAGGTGTAGAATTAGGTGTGTCACAGCCAAGTGCTTCCGGGCACTCTGCTAGCAGTACACCCACGTCCGATTATAGCAGGCAAATGTCCCTGCCCCAGCTGCTGGACCGGCGAAAGAAGTTCACTCCCAGCCATCCACATGCCCAGCGGTTGAAAGATAGCTTGGCTAAATTGCTAGCACTTCAACTGCTGCCTTTTCAGTTGGTAGACTCGGCCCCCTTCCGTGAGTTTGTACAATGTGCGGTTCCTCAGTGGCAGGTCCCCAAACGCCACTTTTTCTCACGGAAGGCGATTCCCGCTCTCTACCGGCATGTGGAAGGCAATGTCCTTGCCTCGCTGGACAGGGCGGTCAGCGGTAAGGTGCATATTACCGCTGACTCATGGTCCAGCAGGCATGGACAGGGACGTTACCTGTCTTTCACGGCCCATTGGGTCACTCTTCTGGCAGCTGGGAAGGATGCAGGACAAGGTGAAGTAGTGTTGGAGGTTGTTCCGCCACCACGCCCCCAAAATGCTACTATTGGTTGTGACACACCTCTCTCCTCCACCCCCTCCTCTTCTTCCTCCATGGCCTCTTCCAGCGCTCTGTCCTCAGAACCAGCGGGGCTCCGTAGGCGTTCCAGGGGCTACGCAAGTACGCAGGCAAAACTATGCCATGCCGTGCTTGCGCTGGTTTGTTTGGGGGACAGGAGCCACACTGATGCGGATGTTTTGTCAGCTCTGCAGGGGCAGGCCGAGAGGTGGTTGATGCCACGCCAGCTTAAGCCAGGAATGGTGGTTTGCGACAATGGCACCAACCTCCTCTCCGCCCTCCAACAGGGACAACTGACCCATGTGCCCTGTGTGGCTCACGTCCTTAACCTGGTGGTGCAGCGGTTCTTGGGCAGGTACCCGGGCTTACAGGATGTCCTGAAGCAGGCCAGGAAAGTCTGTGTGCATTTCCGCCGATCATTTATTGCCTGTGCTCGGCTGGCTGAGCTCCAAAAGTAGTTGAACCTGCCCAAGAACCGCCTTATATGTGACATGCCCACCAGGTGGAACTCAACGTTGGCCATGCTGCAGCGGCTGCACACGCAGCAGAGGGCCATCAATGAGTACCTGTGTGACTACGGCACCAGGACAGGGTCAGGGGAGCTCGGTTTTTTCTCACCACGCCAGTGGGGCATGATCAGGGATGCATGCACTGTCCTGTCACCGTTTGAGGAGGCCACAAGGATGGTGAGCAGTGACAGTGCATGCATCAGTGACACTGTACCTCTTGTCCCCCTCTTGGAGCATACGCTGCGTGGAATAATGGACAGGGCACTTGAGGCAGAACAGAGGCAGGAAGAGGAGGACTTCCTTGCCTCTCAAGGCCCCCTTTATCCAGACAGTGTTCCTGCTGTGCCACCCATCACACAGGAAGAGGATGAGGAGGAGGATGATTGTGTCAGCATGAAGGTGGAGGCTGGCACTCAGCATCAGCAGCAGCAGCAGTCTTGTAGGGATGATTTACAGTCCCAAGAAACCCGTGGACTTGTATGTGGCTGGGAGGAGGTAGCTGCGGATCATGTTGTCCTTAGTGACCCAGAGGACTCCGGACTGAATGCCTCAGCTAACCTACGCTGCATGGCCTCCCTGATCCTGCAAAGCATGCGGAAGGATCCTCGTATTCTTTGGATCAAGGAGAGGGACCATTACTGGCTGGCCACTCTCCTTGATCCACGGTACAAGGGTAAGGTTGCCGACCTTATCTTGCCATCGCAGAGGGAGCAGAGGATGAGACATCTCCGGGAGGCCTTGCAGAAAGGTCTGTGAAACGCGTTCCCAGAGACTGGGAGGTTACAAACTCCTGGTCCTGGACAACGTGTTGCTGAGGCATCGGTCAGAAGGTGCGGTGGAGAAGGTGGCCGTCTGACTGATGCTTTCAGACAATTTTTTATTCCGCAGCCCCAAGGTATGATCGGTTCCAGCAACCATCGCCAGCGTCTGATTTACATGGTGCAGGAATACCTAGGGGCAAGGTCAGACTTGGACACCTTTCCCACCGAAAATCCTCTGGCTTACTGGGTCTTGAGGATGGATCACTGGCCAGAGATTGCACAGTATGCAATTGAGCTACTGGCCTGTCCTGCATCCAGCGTTCTTTCGGAAAGCACCTTCAGTGCTGCTGGTGGCTTTGTTACCGATCACAGGGTGCGCTTGTCCACCGAATCAGTTGATTGATTGACCTTCATCAAGATGAATCAGTCTTGGATCACCCACAGCTACCAAGCACCTGAAGCTGATGTAACCGAATAATTTTTTTTTAAATATCACATCCCTTCAAGACTGCCTATGCTGATGCTGGGTGACTGTCCTGTTATGTTGATTGTCTATCCTCTTCCTCCCCTGCTGATATGTTGGAAGAACATTTCTGGTTCTGGGTGATGCCATCAGCCCAATTTTTCTGCCCCTGTTTAACAGGGACGTTTAATTACAATTTTTGATGCAATGCTTTGCAGCAGGGCTAATTCCTGCACTACAACTAGAGTATATGGGAGAGGTTGCAGTGTCGTGGCACCAGCACAAGTGCCTAAGGCCCAATTTGTCTGCCCCTTTAACAGGGGCGTTTAATTACAAATTTTTGATGCAATGCTTTGCAGCAGGGCTAATTCCTGCACTAAAACTAGAGTATATGGGAGAGGTTGCAGTGTTGTGGCACCAGCACCAGTGCCTAAGGCCCAATTTTTCTGCCACTGTTTAAAAGGGGCATTTAATTACAAATTTTTGATGCAATGCTTTGCAGCAGGGCTAATTCCTGCACTAAAACTAGAGTATATGGGAGATTTTGCAGTGTCGTGGCACCAGCACCAGTGCCTAAGGCCCAATTTTTCTGCCCCTGTTTAACAGGGACATGTAATTACAATTCTTGATATAATATTTCACAGGAGGGCCCGTTCCTGTGCCCACCCAGAGTAACTGTGAGGACTTATAGTGTTGTGGCACCAGCACCACAACCACCAAAGGTCAATTTTTCTACCACTGTTCAACAATGGCATGTAATTACAATTCTTGATATAATCGTTCACAGCAGGACGCTCCAGCGCCCACCAAGAGTCACTTTGAGGGCTTACAATGTTGTGGCAAAACTAACACATTGTTCCGCCATTTCTGCAGGTCATATAGGGCAGGCCCCTACTTTCAAACATCCAACTTACAAACATCTCCTACTTGCAAATGGAAGGAGACAACAGCAAGTGAGATAAAAAAAGACGGACGACAAAACAAATTATACAGGGGTGATAACCCTTCCCTATGTTTTCCAAAAAGCTTAAAAATAGTTTTTTTGACTGGAGCTACACTTTAAAAATGTACCAGTTGAAAATTACAAACAGATTCAACTTAACACAACAAACCTACACAGTCCCTGTCTTGTTTGCACCGCCTGTATACTGCTGTTCTGAGTATATAGGGCCTGGGGGCCACACGTATTTCCTTTTTTTAATATGGGTACGGGGTTCCCCTTAATATGCGTACAAGACCCAAATGGGCTGGTAATAGGCAGGGAGGGCTACCCATGCAATTTTTCTCAATGATTTTCAACCATATTGCAGGAACCAGATATAACATTAAAACCGCAAGCAGTTTTAAATGACGTTATTTCCGTTAAATGTCATTTTGTGCAGGGACTGTTCTAAACACGGGAAACACGTGGCACTTCACAGGCATACTACAGACACCCCCCAGGTATGATATTTAAAGGAATATTTCACTTTTTTTTTCACTTTAATCGTCATTAAAATCAGCGCTCCCGCCAAAACGGCCATTTTTAAAAACATTTTAGGCATTGACCCATGTCCCCTGGGGCAGGAGCCAGGTCCCCAAACCCTTTTTAGGACAGCATCTTGCATATTAGCCATTAAAATTAGCACTTTTAATTTCGAACGTTCGAGTCCCATAGACTTCAATGGGGTTCTAAAGTTCGTACGAATTTGGGGTCCGTTCGAAAGTTCTGGTGCAAACCGAACCGGGGGGTGTTCGGCTCATCCCTAATCCTCATCCCTCATCCCAGGTGCATGAGCTGACCACTTACGGGTGACATACAAAAAGTGCCATTTCTTCCTCCCATGTGAATTGCTCATTTACAAGTATTTTTCTTTACTATTAAAGTGGAGCTCAACCCAAAAGGAAAACTCTGCTTGTTTGCCACCTCCTCCCCTATCCAGTCTTAACAGGTATCTGGTTTTGATGCTGCCAGTAAATCTGTTTTTTTCACTTTCCTTTACCAGACCAAGCTGTCCAGCCAACATGCCATTTAGGGGGATGAGACAAACCATTTAACTCTGACAGGGATAATTACATTTAGCTTAAACCTAAAAGAAAAAAAAAATGGTACCCTCTTAGAGACTGTTCGTTTCGAGATTGGCAATCATTTGTTGCTTATGTAAAGTCCATCTAAATCTATTAATCTGTTTATACCTCTCCACAGGTTGACAATGATACCGTCCAAGGGTGGTATGTTACTACTCCAAAAATACAATGGAGGAGTGAAAATAGCTACCTTAAGTTTTTATTGAAAACAATTGCAGCCACCACATCTAAGGACTGCTAAGCTGCAATAGTTAACATTTTTGTTTTTGGGTTAGATATGCTTAAACAACAAGGATGTCAAAATCCAGGGTTATGTTGTCTTCTAACAGCAGCTGGTTATTTACATTAGAGGGTTGGTATAGGAAATTGCTGAGATTTTAGTGCCTGTTTTGTGAACTAATTTCTTCTACAGACTATAGCTACAGAGGTAAATGAGGACTTGTTTTAAAGTGGTTTCATTGCATGTTCAAAATATGTAAATATTTTAGTGTTCATAGGCTGGGCACAGGTTCACTTTAAGCCAATCCGTTACTTGCATATTTTATTTTTATTAAGGGTGGTAAAGAATACATTATCACTTAATATTCCATCAATTACAAGCAGATCTTTTTAACAACATTCAGGTTAAATTCATATTTACACAGTGTATACATCTATAAATAAACCTTTACCTATTATGTTCCACATATACTATGTTCAAAGGGTTTGAGGTACTTATCACCAATACCTCGCCTTTCTCCCTGTATTCTTCGCCCCTCCTCCTTATTGTATCTTGTACAAAATACCCCCTAACCCCCCAAAAAAAACAAAAAAAACACACCCCGTCCCAGCGAGATGGTGGAATTCCAGATTTATAATATATACTCAGGCGGGTGGACCTTATTCCTCAGAGACCACTTCCATCATTTTCTTCCCTTCCTCAGAGTACATAAATCTATTCCATATTGATCATGTTTGTTTTGTTGTACTGCTCCTTCCTGTTTTGAGCCGAGAGGACTAAATCCTCCGTGGCCTCAATCTCTCTTACCCTATTAAGCCACCTTGCTATAGAGGGTGGCCTAGAGTCCTTCCAGCACAAGGTCACACAGGCCTTAGCCGCATTAAAGTGGTTGTAAACCCTTACAAACCACTTTGACCTACAGGTAAGTCTAGATTAAGGCTTACCTGTAGGTCCAAGAAATATCTCCCAAACCTATACGGTTTAGGAGATATTTGCCCGAAGACGGGCACCGCTATCTACGGCGCATGCGCCGTAGACAGCGGCGCGCAGGCGCACTGAGAGGGGCATTGTCGATGACGGCAATGCCGCGAGTCTCGGCTCCCGTGCACATGCGCGGGAGTGACGTCATCGCTGCTCCGGCGAATCACAGCGCCGGAGCAGCGAGACCCACGGAGACCCACCAAGAAGATGGACGCTCGGAACTACAGGGGACAGCGGTGACTTCGCTGGCTCCTGTGTCAGGTAAGCGACACATAATGGACTACTATACGATGCATAGTAGTCCATTATGCTTTGCCTTTACAGGGAATGAAAGAGGAAGTAAACTCATCAGGGTTTACTTCCTCTTTAATTAACTGAAACAACACCGACTTTTTATACGTCTGCACTGGTATTGACGCCAATCTGTTACTAATACAAAAAGCTGGTACATATTTTACTCCCTTAAAGTGGTTGTACATCCTGTGTAACCACTTTTACCTACAGGTAAGCCTATATTAAGGCTTACCCGTAAGTACTGGAAATCTCTCCTAAACCTCCACGGTTTAGGAGATACTTACAATAAAGCCATGCGCCAATGTCTACGGCACATGCGCACTTTAGAAAGGGCAGATCGTGATGTTTCTAAAGGGGTCATGCCATGACTGGCAGCTCCCACATGCATGCACGGGAGTGAGGTCACGCGACTCCGGCCAGTCACAGAGCCGGAGTTTGCGGCCCCGGAAGAAAGAGGAGTGAAGAGCTACAATTGCTGCTAGTGCGGATATCACTTCGGTTTCAGGTAAGTGACACATAATGGGCTACTATGCGATGCATAGTAGCCCATTATGTTTTACCCTTGCAGGGAAATAAAGAGGAAGTAAAACCCATTTTTTTGCTTTTGTTCAGTTTTACAGTCACTTTAACACACAGGGCTGCCATCAGGGGGGTACAGCCATCACAAGTGTAAGGGGCCCGAGGAGCCTGAGGGGCCCGTCTGGGCCAGAAGAAGGCAGGACGGGTGGGTGGAGGGGAGCTGTGCTGTGCATTAGACAAACGATCTCCCAGCTTCTGCTGTTGTTGTGTCACAAACACTGAGCTTTGACATCGAGCTCTTTACCGCCACCTCTGGCTGCTATGTGTATGTTCACTGTTTGTGTGATCTGTACTGTGCTTCTCAGCAACATGTCAGCTTTATAAAAAGGGCCCCTGGTGGTTGTGTCGGGTCCCTGGTGGTTGCGCTGGGTCCCTGGTGGCTGTTCGAGGTCCCTGGTGGCTGTGCGGGGTCCTGGGTGGTTGTGTAGGGTCCCTGGTAGTTGTGCAGGGTCCCTGGTGGCTGTGCAGGGTCCCGGGTGGTTGTGTGGGGTCCCTGGTGGCTGTGCGAGGTCCCTGGTGGCTTTGCGGGATCCTGGGTGGTTGTGCAGGGTCCCGGGTCCCTGGTGGCTGTGCGGGGTCCTGGGTGGTTGTGCGGGGTCCCTTGTGGCTGTGTGAGGTCCCTGGTGGCTGTGCGGGGTCCTGGGTGGTTGTGCAGGGTCCTGTGTTCCTGGTGGTTGTGCGGGTTGCCTGGTGGCTGTGCGAGGTCCCTGGTGGCTGTGTGGGGTCCTGGGTGGTTGTGCAGGGTCCCTGGTGGGTGTACGAGGTCCCTGGTGGCTGTGCGGGGTCTTGGGTGGTTGTGTTGGGTCCCTGGTGGCTGTGTGAGGTCCCTGGTGGTTGTGCAGGGTCCCGGGTCCCTGGTGGGTGTGTGCGAGGTCCCTTGCTCGGCCTAGGCCAAAACAGCACTGTGTGTATGTTAGGGGTTGATATATAATATATACAGGTGTGCGTGTGTGTGGGAGGTGACAGATATATAGGTGTGTTGGGGGGCTGACATATATACAGGTGTGTGTGTGTGGTGTGGGGGGTGACATATATATATATATATATATATATATATATATATATATATACACATACATACAGGTGTGAGGGGGCTGACATATATACAGGATTGAGGGGGGGGGGGGGCTGAGTGCATACAGGTGAGGTGGCCAGTGTGCGGATTTGGTAGGATGGCCCATGGTCAGGCTCGGGGGGGCCCAGGCCTAAAGCTGTGTAAGGGGCCCAAAAATTTCTGATGGCTGCCCTGACTACACACTAACTACAAGAAAATATTACTTAAAATAATATTCCACAAGACAACAATTCTGTAGGGAAGGTCTGTATATTTGTGTAAAGTGTCATATAACAGCTCCCCATTACCCACTGCAGTGTATTCACCTGTCTGAGCAATGCTTTAAATGACAAGGATCGCAGCCTCATGGTTAGATTCTCTCCAGATTTTCCAAACATAAAACCCTAAAACAAACAAAAACATGAAAATAATACATAAATTTACCAATGACTTTTGTTCAGATGTCAGTTCTCCTTTAAGACCCCTGTCACACTTAAGGCGCTTTACAGGCGTTTTAGAGCTCAAAATAGGGCCTGTAAACTGCCTCCTCTGCCTCCCCAGTGTGAAAGTAGGCTTGTGCAATTTGTTTCGTAACGAATCGAAATTCGGCCGAATGTCCGAATTCATCCGAATGTCCGAATGTCCGAATAAAAAATAACAAATTACAACGAATACGAAAGAAATATAACAAATGAATTCGAATGAATTCGACATGATTCAAAATTATTTCAACCGCATTCGAAATTATTTCAACATGATTCGACATTATTTCAACTGCATTCGAAATGATTTCAACATGATTCGACATTATTTCAACCGCATTCGAAAATATTTTGTGACCCGAATTTAGGGCCATGTATCTCGGGGTCACTTGGTGCTAGAAACTTCAAATTTGGATATGTTTTAGTGCTAGTATTATTGTGTTTGCATACCAAATTTGGGGTTTCTAGCTATAAGTGACCCCGAGATATGTGGCCCCAAAATGTCATTCTCTGCTCTATTAACTAATAACATTTTGCGACCCGATTTTGGGGCCACATATCTCGGGGTCACTTATAGCTAGAAACCCCAAATGGTATGACCCCGAGATACATGGCCCTAAAGTCGGGTCACAAAATATTTTCAAATGTGGTTGAAATAATGTCGAATCATGTTGAAATCATTTCGAATCCGATAGAAATATTTTCGAATTTCGTTGAAATATTTTCGAATGTGGCTGATTTTTCGAATTCGGTAGAAAACTAAACGAAATCCGAAAACGAATTTAAGGAAGTTAACGAATATAACTAAACGAAATTAATGAATTAACGAATTAAAACGAAACGAAACTAAACAAATTTTTTCCTTTTGCACATGTCTATGTGAAAGCCCGAGTGCTTTCACACTGGGGCGGTGCGCTTGCAGGACAGAAAGAAAAGTCCTGCAAGCAGCGTCTTTGGGGCGGTATACACGGCTCCTAAACCACTCCTGCCATTGAAATCAATCGGCAGCGCTGCTGAAGAGCCTGCAAAGCGCCTTGGTAGCGTCGCTTTTCAGCGGTGGAGCTTTTCGAGCCCCAGTGTAAGAGGGCTCTTAGACATTAAATTATATTTTACTAAAAAGTAAACGTTGCTACAAAAAAAAATATAACTCTTCAATGTGCCTTATACGTAAATGTCTTTTTTTACAGATTTGATATTAATTTAGCTCATTAGGTATCTTCCTAGTATGAACTGAAGAAGTGCCTTATTTGAGTTTCATTTCTAAGTTAGCTGGCCAAACACTGATTGAAATCTGGCTGATTCAGCAGAGACTAGCCAAATTTTGATCAGTGTGTGGCTGTCCCAGTGCTTAATAGAACAGTAGAGGAAAGTGGAAAAAAAAACACTGGGACTGTAGGGTTACTGCAATCTTAGGGTACTGATGCTGGTGTAAATGATTTGGTTCCCAGCAGGCAAGTTCTACACCCCAGAGCATCTCC
This sequence comes from Lithobates pipiens, assembly GCF_037356315.1. Taxonomy (NCBI): domain Eukaryota; kingdom Metazoa; phylum Chordata; class Amphibia; order Anura; family Ranidae; genus Lithobates; species Lithobates pipiens. The sequence continues at coordinate 127,058,530 of NW_027507764.1, forward strand.
ATGGTCTCCTTGACTTGTAGTGTAATGTAAGAATTAAAAAGCCACGCTGCTGCTAAAAGGTCAGTTAGGGTTATAGTCCAAAAAGTATCCAACGCATTTCAGGGGTCAGAGAGTGCCCCCTTCAGCAGGGCTTGATTGACAATAATGTGAATAGACTTAAGGTGAACTGGAACTTTAGGCTGGGTTCACACTAGTGCAAATTGGATGCTGGTTCCCCACATCAAATTCGCAATACCAGGAGATTATGACTGGCTGTCTATGGAGTCGGTTCACATATCTCCACTGTGGCTCCAGTGCAAATTTGCACCTGGTCCTGTGTGCCTTTTGGACCGTTTCAGATCCGAATTCAGCCAAAAATTCAGACTGAAATCGGACCTGAAACGGTGAATGGGGATGCACCAGACCCCTGCTGTGAGCCCCATGTGGCTTTGCTGTGAACCCAGCCTTAATGTTATTTTTCCAGCAGCTGGTTTGCCAGCCTTAAATCCTGAGTTTTAACCAATGAAAACAAAACAAAAAATTAGCTTTAGATACATTTTAAGGTTCCTGCTACCCTATGCACACTTCAGTGATGACACTCCTTCATCTAAAAAAACAAATTATCTGGATACCTTGGGATACGGTGGACTTTGAAAGAAGTCTTGACTCAAAATTGTCCGCCAGACTCAGCAGTCTGGCGGACAATCAGTCAGTTCATTTTGAACGTGACTCCATGTAGACGGGACTAGCGAAGGGGGTCTGTTGCCGCCTCCATCGATCCTGGTATCGATTTAAAGGGGAACCCTTACGCCATTAAAACGGCGTGGGGTTCCCCCAAAATCCATAACAGACCCTTATCCAAGCATGCAGAACGGCCGGTCAGGAAAGGGGGAGGGGACGAGCGAGCGCCCCCCCCCCCCCTCCTGAGTCATACCAGGCCATGTGCCCTCAACATGGGTGGGTGCTTTGGGGAATGGGGTCCCTACGGCCCCCCCACCCCAAAGCACCTTGTCCCCATGTTGATGAGGACAAGGGCCTCTTCCCTACAACCCTGGCACTTGGTTTTCGGGGGGCGGCTGGGGTGTGGGGGCTTATCAGAATACGGGAGCCCCTTATGATGTCACAGTCCCGGGGGATGCTGGGACTGTGACATTATAAGGGGCAGGGTCATCATGTGACATCACCTGGTGACCCCGCCCCTTATCCTTATATAAGTCGCTGCACAACGTGTCCCTGCCATTGCGGCCGTGTCAACATCGGAAGGAAGAGAAGAAGAAGAGGACGAAGAAGAAGAAGGAGAAGGAGAAGAAGGAGAAGAAGAAGGCGACAGAAACAAGACCGGGCCAATGCTAGTAAAAGAGCTGTAAGAAGATAGCGGAGGCCCGGCAAGAAGAACCGAAGAATGGGACAAGACCCCCGAAGTCAGAAGAAGATCCCTGAAGTTGGTAGAAGTCCCCCGGATGGCGGCAGCAATGAAGGAGAAAGTCGGGCTCCTCTGCTAGTAAAAGAGCTAGTGGTAAAAGAGCAGAAGATAGTGGAGGAGTCCGGCAAGAAGACCCCTGAAGACGTAAGAAGACCCCCGGAGCTGTCTAATAAAGTATTTTAAAAACCTTTGTTGTGTTTTTTCTATTAACACTTTTTTCCTCCAGGTGAATGGGTAGGGGTACATTGTACCCCATACTCGTTCACATAGGGTGGGGGCTGGGATCTGGGGGCCCCCTTATTAAAGGGGGCTCCCGGATTATGATAAGTCCCCCGCCCGCAGACCCCGACAACCAATGACCAGGGTTGTTGGGAAGAGGCCCTTGTCCTCATCAACATGGGGACAAGGTGCTTTGGGGTGGGGGGCTCTCAGGGCCCCCCTTCCCCAATGCACCCCCCCCATGTTGAGGGTACACAGCCTGGTATGGCTCAGGAGGGGGGGCGCTCGCTCGTCCCCACCCCCTTTCCTGACCGGCTGGGCTGCGTGCTCATATAAGAGTCTGCTATGGACTATGGGGGGACCCCCACGCTGTTTATTCGGCGTAGGGGTTCCCCTTTAAATCCATACCAGGTGACGGGGCTAGCGAGGTGTCAATCTCACCGATGGAGGAGGCGACATTGACTTCCTTCGCTAGTTCCGTCTACCTGGAGTCACGTTCAAAATGAACTGACATTTCTCCGTGTGTGGGCAAGTCCGTTCATTTTAAAAGTCCGGTGGACCCCCACCATAGTCTGGCGGATTGTCCGCCAGAAAAGTCCGGTCAAGTGTGGGCGTGTGTGGGCAAGTCTACTCGTTCGGAAAGTCTGGCGGACCTCCGCTGCAAAGTCCGGCGGATTGTCCACAGGATAGTCTGATTGTGTGTACGCGGCATTAAAGAAAACCTGGAGGTTGTGATTGCTGACCTCTCATTTAAATCACTTGATAGTTATCCCAACTGTTTATTTGTCCAACATGACGACTATTTTTAATTACCTAATTTTCTTAAAATTATTTGATCTGTTGCTGCTTGCCTCATTTTGAACTACAAGAGCATAGTTGGTCATTCGTTAATTAAATCAATGGCTAGCATGCCCCAGGTGCACAAGCACATAACCTAGTAAATCAAGCCATGCTTTATGAAATGCATATATATTTAATGTTTTCCCTGGCAAAACATGTGTCATTTTATTTAATTCTGGGAATTATCGCACTTCTGCCACATTGCACAGCCAGGAAGATCACATTATTACATCCTCATTTAACTTGACTACTTCCTGGGTTAGCGTTACTGTTTTTTGGAATCATCTCCCTGCTGATTGGACAGAAGTGATCATGCTAGTATATTGTCCAATAAGCAAGCTGGAGGTAAAGAAGTGATATAGAATGGTGCAAAGCTAAACCAGGAAAAAGTGATTGGTGTCACCTGACTGACTATGTGGTATGGCAATGTATGTCAATTACAAGACAGGCTGAACTGAAATACAAATATTTTGACAGGTATACCAGTTTGCATATACATGGGTTAAAATACACATTTATTATTTCCTGGAGATTAGCTTTGGATTTTCGAATTAAGGAAAATAGTTCTCTAGGTATTAAAATAAGCAGAGGATAACATTAAACAAGTGTAAGGGTTTTAAAAAAAGGAAAACAAAGAAAATAAATAAATAAATAAATAAATAAATATATATATATATATATATATATATATATATATATATATATATATATATATATATAGATATAGATAGATAGATAGATAGATAGATAGATAGATAGATAGATAGATAGATAGATAGATAGATAGATAGATAGATAGATCTCACGTTTGCTTACCATTACAAGATAAACTGTGAAGCTAATCAGTCCTAGCAGAAGAAATATTAGTGATAATAAAGCAGTTTTTTCATTTCTTTTGTCCGGGTCCTGCTCATGGAAAGTCTGCAAAAGCAACAGCAAGTCAAAATGCTTAAATCTCAACACTGACAAACTTCCCATTTTTATATAGCTAAAGTGACATTTAGGACCCATTCACACTTTTTTTGCTGTGGTAATGCATCCCAAAATGCACACAACAATGCACCCTGACACAACACATAGTATTGAACCTTCTCTGTGTGTGGTGCATTGTGGAGCCATTAATTGCAACAGCCCAACACACAACTCACCATAGCGTGCCACAACATACTGTATATACCATGTGCCATAGTGTCCTGCAATGTTAAAAAAGGTTCATGCTCATTTTTTCACCTTTTGTGGTGATTTGGCAGCCCATTCAAAATTAAAGGGTTGCCTTAACGCAGCACACATTAACATGCTAGAATATGCAATAATGTGTGCCCTCAATCCTTTCTGCTTTTTCTTACCACATACTGTACCTTGAAAAAAGACACGAACTAAAGCAAGCTAACAGGTGTGTGATTTTTTTAACAAAATTCTATCAACATTTTTACATAGTTAAGGCATGCCAGGCAACTCATTCTTGAAGCCTATGTCATGGAAAAAAATCAAAAATAAATAAATATATAAACACATTATGCAATACATTCCCCCACATTTTATGCCTCTAAACATGCTGCAAGTGCAGAAAAAATAATTGTTGATGCGTCACAAATATATTGTGCTCCAACCTTCCTCTTTGACATGACAGCACAGTATGTTTGGCTCTAAATATCAAAGCATGTGTTGTCAGCCCTGCCTACCTAATTTCTGATACATTACAAAGAACACAGAATTCTCCTCATCCCTCTACCCTCCATCTGCATAACCCCTTGTACATAGGCAGAAAACACAGAAAGTGATCAGCTCACAAAACTGGCACACAGATATTTTTACCCTCATAAAACAGGTATAACAAAACACTTTCAATAATACATTTAGCAGGTCAAAAGGGAGTAAATATGAAAAGTTAAGTATTAGTATACACGTTCAAAAAAGAATCTAAATGCTATTAACCACTTAAAGTGGTTGTATAGTAATTTTTTTTAACTTTTACTTACAGGAAAGCCTATAATAAGGCTTACCTGTAGGTAAAAAAAAATATCTCCTAAACCTGTACGGGAGGAGTGACCATGCGTGGGAGTGACGATATCGCTGCTCCGGCCACTCACAGCGCCGGAGCCGCGATACCCGGAAGAAACACAGAGGGAGCATGTCAGCTCCCTCAGCGTGGATCGGGCCAGATGTCGGGGCCTTGTTCTAAGGTAAGTATTTCATAATGAGCTAGTATGCGGTGCATACTAGCTCATTATGCCTTTTCCTTTGCAGGTGGCAAAAAAAAATACATTAGCGGGTATACAACAGCTTTAACAACCAGCCCATAGCTGAATGACGGCTACAGGGTGGTTGTTTAACTCTGGGAGGCCGTCATATGACGGCCTCCCAGAATTCCGCTCTCGTGCGCCCCCTGGGGCGTGCACTCGAGAGCATCCGTGACCACCGGGTCCATAGGACCTGGCGCATCACAGATCACGGTAAACGGCCGCTCATCACAGCCGTTTACCAGGTGATCGCTCCGTCAAATGACGGAGTGATCACTTGTAAACAAACCGGCGTCATGTTATGACGCCGGTTCCTCCCTCCCCCTCTCTGTACCGATCGGTACATCGGAGGGGGGAAGAGATCGTGTCAGCAGCGCTGTGGGCTGCATCTGCAGTGCCCACATCGCTGCTCACCAAAATTTAACCCCTCAATTCCCTGCCAATACTCTGCAATACCCTGCCAATACTCTGCAATGCCAGCTAATACTCTGCAATACCCACCAATACTCTGCAATACCCGCCAATACTCTGCAATACCAGCCAATACTCTGCAATACCAGCCAATACTCTGCAATACCAGCTAATACTCTGCAATACCAGCTAATACTCTGCAATACCCACCAATACTCTGCAATACCCGCCAATACTCTGCAATACCCGCCAATACTCTGCAATACCCGCTAATACTCTGCAATACCAGCCAATACTCTGCAATACCAGCTAATACTCTGCAATACCAGCTAATACTCTGCAGCACCCTCCAATACTCTGCAGTACCCGCCAATACTCTGCAGTACAATTCCAGCCAATACTCTGCAATACCCTGCCATAAATTGCCATACCCGGAAATACCCAGCTATACTCGGAGATACCCAGCCATACTTGGTGATACCCTGCAATACCCAGCCATAGACATCCCCCGCCGCCCTCCGGTGCTTCTACCGACTCGCCAATACGATCAAAGCCAGAATCTTTTTTTTTATTATTATTTCAGGCTTCCCAGCCTAGAGGTGACATGTGGGGTCTTATTGACCCCATATCTCACTGTAAAGAGGACCTGTCATGCCATATTCCTATTACAAGGGATGTTTACATTCCTTGTAATAGGAATAAAAGTGATCAAAAAAATTTTGGGGAAAAAAATGTCAAACTAAAATAAATAAAGTAAAATGAACAATAAGAATTTTTTTTTTTTAAAGCGCCCCTGTCCTCATGTGCTCGCATGCAGGAGCGAACGCATACGTAAGTCCCGCCCACATGAAAACGGTGTTCAAACCACACATGTGAGGTATCGCTGCGAACGTTAGAGCGAGAGCAATAATTCTAGCCCTAGACCTCCTCTGTAACTCAAAACATGTAACCAGTAAAAAAAATTAAAGCGTCGCCTATGGGGATTTTTAAGTAGCGACGTTTGGCGCCATTCCACAAGCGTGTGCAATTTTGAATAGTGACATGTTAGGTATCTATTTACTCAGCGTAACTTCATCTTTCACATTATGTAAAAATTGGGCTAACTTTACTTTGTTTTGTTTTTTTAAGCACAAAATTGTTTTTTTTTCCAAAAAAAAACATTCGAAAAATTGCTGCGCAAATACCGTGCGAGATAAAAAGTTGCAACAACCACCATTGTATTCTCCAGGGTGTTTGCTAAAAAAACATATATAATATTTTGGGATTCTATGTAATTTTCTAGCAAATAAATTATGATTTTAACATGTAGGAGAGAAATGTCAGAATTGGCCTGGGTGCTCCAGAACGCCTGATGGTACTCCCTGCATGTTGGGCCTCTGTATGTGGCCACACTGTGTAAAAGTCTCACACATGTGGTATCGCCGTACTCAGGAGTAATAGCAGAATGTGTTTGTGTGTGTGAGAAATAAACTGATAATATGACAATTTTGTGAAAAAAATCTTGATTTTGCAAAGAATTGTGGGAAAAAATGACAACTTCAAAAAACTCATCATGCCTCTTACTAAATACCTTGGAATGTCTTCTTTCCAAAAAGGGGTCATTTGGGGGGTATTTGTACTTTTCTGGCATGTTAGGGTCTCAAGAATTGAAATAGGCCGTCAGTACTTCAGGTGTGATCAATTTTCAGATATTGGCACCATAGCTTGTGGACTCTATAACTTTCACAAAGACCAAATAATATCCACCAATTTGTACTTATTTTTACCAAAGATATGTAGTAGTATAAATTTTGGCCAAAATTTATGAAGAAAAATTACTAATCTGCTAAATTTTATAACAGAAACGAAGAAAATTTCATTTTTTTTACAGAATTGTCGGTTTTCTTTTATAGCACAAAAAATTAAAAAACGAGCGGTGATTAAATACCACCAAAAGAAAGCTTTATTTGTGTGAAAAAAAGGACAAACATTTCATATAGGTCCAGTGTTGCATGACTGAGTAATTGCCATTTAAAATGTGAGAGCATCGAAAGCTGAAAATTGGTCTGGTTATTAAGGGTGTTTAAGTGCCCAGTGGTCAAGTGGTTAAATGGTGTAGTGAATCTTTGTTTAGCAATCACTACCCTGATAATGCTGTCTTCTATCACTGTTTTGGATCAGCAATACATGTCTTAACAGTCCAACATCATTTCACCCTAGAGATTGTCAGTTATGGAAGTCTAAATAATTACTTTAATTCCTTTCAGAAACATAAAAAAAACAGCATGGTGATTGTTACATTACATTGGAATTGTCACCTACACCAATAACTTTTCCAAAAATGACCGCAAATGTTGGGTATATTCCACCGTTGATTGAAGCTGCTGCAATTCCAATCATGATGTATAACCATTCTGGTTTATTTAACTCTAGAATTCTTCTAAGAGGTACGTCTGTGTTCTAGAAGAAGACAAAATATTAAATAGTAAATATATTTTAAAAAGATATATTCCACATGTAATATAGACTCTGCAAATTCTGTTAGCGATTACCATTGGAACGTGTTTTGTAAATCACCACGAGATGGCAGCATTTACCAAGTATGTAAAACAGAGCATTCAGACTTTTTTCTATTGGTTTGGCCATAGCAATTACAACATGACTTTATTTGATGGCAATCTCTGAGCATCATATTTGTGAAATGGGACTGTGAATTAGTTATAATTTTTTTAAATCTAGCTTACTTGTTAATTGTTTTTTCATCCAAAACTAGTGGGTTAGGGCAGCCTTTTCACCCTGGTGTGCCTTCAGGTTTCTCCAGGGGTGCCTTTACAAAATTTCTATAAATTGCCCCAAAATTGCATACAAGCCAGCTGGTGGATCAAGCCTGCATTTTAGTTGCAGCTTTTTATTGCACAATATTATAACCTTGCAGCTGCTGGCGTTCTAACAACCAATGATGGCATTGGTTGATAGGAAGGACAATGGTTGCCTGCATAGCATCCTTGTTAGATCCTCCTTTGCCCCTCTCCATCAGTACTGGGGTCACATTAGCTGAGTGAGGGAGATAAACTTTGCAGTACTAGTCAGTAACGGTATGCACAGGTGTATTTGCATTGTAAGAATAAATCACCTCTAAAGCTGGGTGAACGAAGTTTATGGATATTGTTGTATTATGTAGAACAATTACTTTTGTTTTTTAAATTTTAGAATGGGGTGCTTCAAGATTGTACATCATTTCAAAGGGTGCCTTTACTGATAAAATGTTGAGAAATACCGAATTAGGGTATGTTTCTTCTAAATACATTTTATTGCCCATGCAGGACAAAGCAACATATTCATTTAAAACAATCCTGTTGCCATGGTAAATAATTTAATCCACATATTGCCTGCCTGTAAAAGAACTCTAAATGTACTTACCTTTCTTGCTGCCTGTTCCATCAAATGCCACTCCATTCAGGAAAAATCTTCTGCTGAAGTCTGAAGAGAAATTGACACTTACAAAGGTTTCAACCCTCTGAACCCTCTGCAATTCCCACTGGTTAACCTCCATAACACTACTATATCCAGTAATGGGTGGAGGACAGACAAAGAAACAAAGGAACTCTATGCCCTTGTACACACGGTCGGACATTCCGGCAACCAAATCCGAAACTGTTGCATACACACGGTCGGACAAAGTTGTCGGAAAATCCGATTGTACATAACGTGATGACATCATTTCGTTACGACGGGGCTACGTTCAGGCTAGTAGCCAATAGCTTTGGTCTAGGAATTTGATCTGAGCATGCGTGGCACTTTGTCCGCCGGAGTAGGCTACACATGATTGGAGTATGTCCGATCGGAGCATTTTATCGGAAAATTTTACCAGCAAGATGGAAAAGTTGGTCCGTCGGATATTCCGACAGAAACAGTCGGGATGGAGACCACACACAGTCGGAATATCCGACAAAACGGTCCGATAGGACACATTCCGTCGGAATCTCCGACCGCGTGTACAAGGGCTTAGGATTGACACTCCTGGAAGTGTCAATTTCCCTTCTAATTTCAGGAGAAGATTTCAGCAACAGAGCAGTGTTTGGTGGCAGCAGGAAAGGTACATATTTCCAGAGTTAGTTTACAGGTGTGCCCTGGATACAATGACTTACTATAAAGATGGGGATTGATTTACTAACTTCAACTTTCCAAACGAAGCTGAACTTTGCAAGAGAAATCTTTCCAGGAGCTTAGTGGATGAGGTGAAGCTCTGCTGATATCAATCCATGCAAATGACTGGGTATTCTTTGAAAAATGGCATTTCACTGCAATCACTAAGCACTGGGTAAAATTCCCTTGCGAAATTCAACTTCATTTGCAAAGTGAGCAACCTATTTGCTTTTATTAAATCAACCCCCTGGTCTCTTAAAAGTGTATCGTACTAACTGTGTGCTATTTCGTTTGCTTAAAAGCTTATTCCTCTCTTTATAACATTTTCATAATACACCCATATTTAGGGTGTAACATGTAAAATGGTACCCTTCCTCAGTGCCCTACATTAAAGCCCTTGCAGCATTCTGTATATTTTTTCATAAAAAATCCATCCGCAGATTCAGTCACAGGATCTATGAATGGAAAAACTACCATGACAGCTGGACTAGTAGATCTCAATAGAACACTAGGGCAGTGATGTCATTATTTCTTCCAGTTCCATAACCAAAGGTCAGTACCTCCTTACCAACCTGTAGTCTGCAGGACTGCAATGCACTGATCACCATTGCAATGCTTTACAGGCTCCAATGCACAAAACAAATAAATGCACATTTTTTTCTTTTTCCAAAGAGGGGGCGTTTATTATTTTAATTTTTTTACCAAAACTGGAGAATGCCTTGAAACACTAGTGGCTATGGTGAGCTACAACTTATATAGGCATGGGGAGGACATCACCCGGTGACCCCACCCCTTATGACGGCACAGTCCCAGCATGCCCTGGGACTGTGCCGTCATAAGGGGCGGGGTCACCGGGCATGGTGGGATGGGGTCACCAGGTGACATCGCCGGTGACCCCACCCCATGCCTATATAAGTCGTAGTGCACCGCGTTCCCAGCATTACAGCAGGAGAGAGCATTGTGTCAATATTGGAAGAAGAGAACAGGGAAGAAGACGATGGAAAAGACCGGGTCACCGCTAGCAAAAGAGCAGAAGATAGCGGAGGAGCCCGGGAGAAGAATTGGAGAGTGGGAGAAGAGGCTAGAGAGCGGGAGAAGAACCGGAGACCGGGAGAGAAGGCCAGAGAGTGGGAGAAGAGGCCGGAGAGAGAGCGGAGGAGTCGGAAGAGACCCCCGGAGCTGCCTAATAAAATACTTTAAAAACCTGTCTAGTGTGTTTTTTTATTGACACTTTTCCCCCAGGTGAATGGGTAGGGGTACGATGTACCCCATACTTATTCACATAGGGTGGGGGGCTGGGATCTGGGGGGCCCCCTTATTAAAGGGGCTCCCAGATTCCGATAAGCCCCCCGCCCACAGACCTTCGAGAACCAATGGCCAGGGTTGTCAGGAAGAGGCCCTTGTCCTCATCAACATGGGGACAAGGTGCTTTGGGGTGTGGGGCACAGGGCACCCCCCTTCCCCAAAGCACTCACCCCCCATGTTGAGGGCATGCGGCCTGGTACGGTTCAGGGGGGCGCTCACTCGTCCCCACCCCCTTTCCTGACCGGCCGGGCTGCATGCTCGGGTTAAGGGTCTGGTATGGACTTTGAGGGGACCCCCACACCGTTTTTTCGGTGTAGGGGGTTCCCCTTAAAATCCATACCAGACCTAAGGGACATTATCGCCTCTCTCTCGCAGACCTATTCCTCCAGAAAGTCCAGTTGTGTGTTTGTGGCATTAGTCTCTGGTGTCTAGTTGCACTCCAAACAGCATGCAACCTATAAAGGTTGTGAGTGCTCATAATAACTAAATGGATGGTCAACATTACTCCAATGTGTTCCTTTTACTAATTAATTAATTAATTAGTTAATTAATTCATTTTGAGAGCACAGCATCACATGTTAAATGCCATAAATTCCAAGTTTTCATGGCCCCGCAGGGACCCACCTTCACCACAGCATGCATCAATGCAAGTGACAATAGTGACCTATGCCTGCACAAGTTATGTCAGCACTGCCATTTGTAGTCCTACATGCGACTAGACCACAATTGGGAGACAGTTGGCACCCCATAACAGGAAGTACCTGTAAAAAGACATCCATAGCAAAATCAATTGATATGTTAATAATAGCTGCAGATTTCAAATGATTGAAAACAATCTTTAAAATACATTTACGTGTCAAAGAGATTTTTCTGATTAGGTTTAGATTTTCTTTATAAATGCTAAAGCTAGTATTCCATATTCAGCCCTCACTAAATACATTTTCTAAAATGATAAATGTTCTGTCCCTACATTATCTAGATTTTTAGGCTTTTCCTTGTCAGAATCGCTTTTTGATGGGGTTTGACTTTTTTTTCTTCCAGATCCTGTTTTAAAACTTTCACGTTTGATAGGAGCCAGCACATTTTCAACATCTTGTACTGTTTCTGTTTTTTCTGCATCTTTTTTTTCATCTTCCTTACGGTCTTCATTTGAACTTTTCGTATCCAAAGAGCTTATATCACAACCATTCTTTTCTTCTTCCTTATCCTGGTTCTGAAAAATCAAACAGAACTCATGATGTGCTGAGTAAGGGCCAACGCATCTCTACATCATTTATCTTATTTGTCACAATTGTGCCGATTTCGTTAGGCCAGTGATGGTGAGCTAAGCACAGTAATTTAAAACAACTTTGTAATAATCACCTCTCATTTCAAGTGACCAAATGCAAAAAAGGTGCACCTGTATGAATATCCATGCATAGGCTGGCTTGTAGCCTCACATCACAGGGTGCCACTAGCCATGCATATGCACATGTACAGTACGTGTGCGAGAGTATGCATGCACGCTTGTTGTTGATGCTGGGCTATGTAAACTGGTCAACTGTACAAAGTCAGTGCTGTTTTATATACAGAATTACCAGTGAATCTGTGCTCTGTGGCCTTGTGCCTGACTTCCTGTTAATGACTTGACTTGCCTTGACCTGATCCTGACATCCTGCTTTATATCCCTGTGCCCAGTTTCCTGTCTGTCACCTCCCAAGGGGAAGCTACACAGCACTGACTGGTCTAGATATACCCGTCTTCTAGTACCTACATCTGGCAACATCTATGAGGCACTCACACCACGGATTTTGTGCCAAGAGAGGCCTAAACTCTTCCGATACCTCCACCATGTACATGATAAGAGCTGGAATATCAAACTCAATGCCTACAGCCCACATGCAGCCCTTCCCTCCCTACATTCCAAAGAGCCTTGCACCATGAGAGGGTAAGTGGCGTAGCCAGTGACATTCCCCCAGGCACAACATTTAGAGGGGCACAGACAGGTCTGGCGCCTCCATAGGGCAACTTAGGCAGGCGCCTTTAGGCAGTAGCATGGGATGGCGTCAAAATCTAAACTCCAGCTACATGCTGGGGATTTGAATTTTTTAAATATCTGTTCCCCCTGCAGGCAAACTAAAACCTCCACACTGCACCCAGTAGAAGAGAGGGTGCAGCCCTGATTTTAATGTATATGCTGTTTAGCTGATGTCATCAAGAAAGCACGGAGAACGTATCCAAGAATGCAGCGGAGGGCAGAGCATTGGGCAGATTCCAATCCTAAAATGTGCAGGCAGTGAGCTCCTGTGATGACAGAGGGGGGTGTCTGGGGGTGTAATCAGAGTGGAGGGATCTAGTGGGGTATCTGGAGGTGTGATCAGAGTGGAGAGATCTCAGGGGATCTGGAGGTGTGATCAGACTGGAGGGATGGGGGGATTTGGAAATGTGATCAGAGTGGGGGGGGTGGGTGGGCTCTGGGGGTGTGATCAGAGTGGAAGGAATCTGGGGGTGTGATCAGAGTGGAGGGTATCTGGGGGGGTATGGGGTATCTGGAGGTGTAATCAGAGAGGGAGAGGCATCTTGGGGTGTGATCAGGATGGGAGGTATCTGGATGTATCAACAGAGTGGGGGGTATCTGGGAGTGTATGATCAGAATGGGGGCATCTAGGGGGGTGTGATCAGAGTAAGGGGCTATCTGGGGGTGTGATCAGGATGGGGGTATCTAAAAGTCCACGGGTTAGCGGGTGCAAATTACTTGCCTTGCCCCTGGTGCTGACAACCCATGCCACTGGTAAGGGGGTATATATTGTATAATGATATATTAAATACTTTTTAAGTTTATAGTTTTAAAATATATTTATTTGCAATGTTTATGAATACAGAGAAAAATGCATTTATATATTTATAACCCAAATTACAAAAGAATTATGTCATCCAAGATATCTCTAACATATAATAAAGGAAAATCAATAATCACATGTAATATAACAAGTAGGGTCCCAGGCAAATAACATCAAGGAAGGACCCTTTTAACCTGTACATTATATAGACATTGCCAGTTGGACTTCAAATCCCCAAAAAAAAAAAACAAATTTTTTTTAAATTACCAAACTGAGCAAAATGTTCAGTTTTATTTATTAGGAAACATCCGCCTTCCTACAGAGGAACTATCTTGAAATAGTAACAAATAGAGATGGCCTGAACACCCCCCAACCCAGTTGGGTTTGTGCCAGAACCCTCAAACATCACAAAAGTTCAGACCTGAACTGTGAACCTTATTAAAATCTAAGCAACTCGAACTTGAAAAGTCAAAAGCGCCCATTTTGAAGGCCTGGATACTTCCCTGGGGGACATGTACTAATGCAAATCTTTTTTCAAAAAAAGATAGTTTTTAACCACTTGCCCAACTTGCTTTCAGTGCTCTCACATTTTGAATGACAATTACTCAGTCATGCAACAGTGTACCCATATGAAAATGTTGTCCTTTTTTTTACACAAATATAGCTTTATTTTGGTCATATATGTTTTATTTTTTGCACTATAAATGAAAAAACACCAAAAAGTTTGTAAAAAAATGCATTTTTCTTTGTTTCTGTTATAAAATGTATGTATTCATGTATGAGGCATGGATGGGCATGTATGAGGCACGGCTGAGGCATGAATGGACACAGATCAGCACTGTGGGCACTTCTGATCCAGCCAACTTGTACTGCTGCACTGGCTCCCTCCTCTCCTCACACGATTTACGGATTGCGTGTGAGGAGTGGAGAGAGAGCTCAACCGGACATGCACCTGTTTGTTGACAAGTGATCGCTGCGCCATTGGGCCGAGCAATCACATGTTAAAGGACTGCTGTGGTCGGCCTTTTACCCCGATCAATGATACGCTGGGTCCAGAGAAGCCGGTGATCATGGATGCTTCTGGGTGCGTGCCCCAGGGGGTGCGCGGGAAGCGCGAGTCTGGGAGGATGTCATAGTACGCAGAACTAGCTGACCGTGCTGTAGACGTTATTCAGCTATGGCCTGGTCAGCAAGTGGTTAAAGGAGCAATGATTTTAAAGATGATTAAATATTCAATATTCAATGTTCAATATTAAAAATGAAAAATGCATTAAACTATAGTGCCCTCTTCCCCTTAGTCTGCCTGTAAAGTGGAACATGTGTACTGTGTATAGAACCTGCTGCAGCAAAACTGACGTTTATAAAGAAAAAAAATTACATAAAAATTTATTTTTCCTGCAAGCTTTCTTTATTTTGTATATATATGTAATGATATAATAAAATATATGAACTAAGAAGGTTTTAATTCAATACATGAATTTAAAACCTAAGTAGGCATACTGCCTCCATTGGTTAGTATAATTCAAGAGGGAGTAGGGTATTTTAAAGGCTTATAAAGGTTAGGTTTGATGACGAATAGGCAAAGTAACGTTTATGAACAAAATAGTTATACTTACATGGGGAAAAGTGGATTATGTTATAATAAGCAGTACGTTTATCGCAGATCAAAGGACCAAATTGTGTTGCGCAACAACGGGCAAGTAAACGCAGCCAGTCTAAGTTGTAAATGAGACGCTGTAATATTTAAAGAAAGGGGAAACAAGCTATCCTATCTGTTAACAAATAGATGGAACCTAGAGGGAACATCCCGCCAGGTCCACTAAAAATGTCAAGCTGTTCAACCATGATAAACATGTGAAAAAGAACCAGACATAATATTTAAATGCTTGCTAGCATGAAATACAAATAATCCAATTGTTAGCTCACCTACGTTGGACGCAAGAGACCGCGCACAGGTAACCCTCCGATTAGAGTGTAAGGAGAGAATGGAAACAGCTTGCCTTATATGTCCCTCCTCCATCGAGCCGGCGTCTGACGTCACCAGTGACAACACAGGCAGCACTGCGCATGCGCCCGGGGGTGGGGAGAACAAGAATCTACTACATATCCCATGAAGCCATGGTGTAAGGGGAGGAGCCCGAGTCCAGCACGCGACAGGCAATTGCCGCCGACTCCGGAGCAAGCCCTCACCATGACAACAGGGGAAATACACCCAGACAACAAAGGCGGCTAAGTGTGACTCGATAGAAATAGTTGCATATAGATAACGACCTGCCCACAAAATGGAAAGATCTAACCGGAGGAAAGCGCAGAGACAACCAAGCGGGCATGGCGGCATATAAATATACCTCATCGGTGCCCCGGGTGTCCGTATGACCCCCTAAATAAATAGGCGAACCGTCCGGCGGGGAAACTAAGAAAAAAAAAGGGGGTGCGCGTGAAGCCCGAGTCTGGGAGGATGTCATAGTATGCAGAACTAGCTGACCGTGGTGTAGCCGTTATTCAGCTATGGTCTGGTCAGCAAGTGGTTAAAGGAGCAATGATTTTAAAGATGCTTAAAGTGAAATATGAAAAATGAAAAATTCATTAAAATATAGTGCCCTCTTCCCCTTAGTCTGCCTGTAAAGTGGCACATTTGTACTGTGTATAGAACTTGCTGCAGCAAAACTGACATTTATAAAGAAAAATACATAAAATGTATTTTTCCTGCAAGCTTTCTTTATTTAGTGAACAACAGCTTGGGGAGTCAGTCTGTATAATGAGGCCACAATTTAGTGCACTTGGAAGAAGATTCAAGATTTTTTGTATAAATTCTGGTGTCTCTTTGGCAGACTGTGGATGGAAACAACAAAGTTTTGTACCACAGTGAACAAGCTTTATGTGAAGAAGCCAAATAATAGTACATTCAGGCCAAGATTACTCATTATTTCTTAGATAAAGTCTGGTGTCTCTTTCGCAGACTTTGGATAGAAGTAGCAGGTGCAGAAAAATTGTGCTTTAGGTACTGGTGATGCCTTCACACTGTAACACTATAGAGGTACACTTGATGGAAGCAAGAATTGGCCTTGCTGTAAAAAATGTAAATTTGACACCCCAGTCTAACAGTTGCAGAAAAAAATGTTCTTTGGGTGTTGGTGGTGCCCTCACACTGCAACCCTGAAGAGGTAATCTCTATGAAAGCAAGAATTGGCCTTGCCATAAAAAATGAAATTTGATGCCGCGGTCAAACAGTTGTGGAAAAATAGTAGACTTGAACATGACTTTCAATTTGTTGTTTATGTGTTCTCACCTCTCTGTAGGCTCATGTTACTCCTTTCCTTTACCTCAGAACCAACATCAGAATCATGTAATGTCTGTGCATCCTCAAGAAGCAAGTGAATGATGCTGTGTTCAAATAATTCACCTAACTCCTCCATACATGATACTGGGGCTTTGGCAGGAGTTGCTGTGGACAAGGAGGCAGAATAAGCCACTCTGGCAGCTGCAGTGGACTGCGGATTAGTGTCAGCTTGTGTCATAGAGGATGAGAATGGTTTAGTAAGCCAGTCCACCGCCTCCTGTGCATGTTGTGGCTGGATAGCATGGGCAACATCACTAAACAGAGACAAATGTGCCCTGCCTGAGGACAGACCATGTCTACCTTTGACTGTAGACACAGATGCTGCTGGCCCCCTCATAGTGGCATGGGAACATCTGCCTCTCTACATTGGCCTCCCAGACACGATGGGGGCTTATTACCCAAACTTAATAGAAACTGGGAAATGTGTGATTGGATGCACTTTATTGAATGAAGAGTGGTGTTTGGTGCACTTAAATTTGAGGACTGATACTCACAGAGATGTAAAAGCTCTAAAGAATAAAAAAATAAAAATAAAAAAGGGGGGACAACAATGTCACAGTTAGATAGACTGTGTCTGATGATTAAAAAAAAAGGAGGCAGGCAAAAAAAAAAGGGGTATACAGCACTGTATACAGCACTAAATGTTATGAAATGCTGTGTTAATCACTGCACTTCACTAACACTACACTACACTGACACACTATACTGACACACTACACTATAGTCACACTATGCTAACACTAAACTAATACTCTACACTCAGAATCACAATTAACTCACTAGAAGCAAACTGAGCCCTGCTCTATCTCCACTCTAACAACACATTGCAAAAGCTTCCTTTGGGAAGAAACTTTTTATAGTGTGGGGTGGGACTATGAGCACTAAGCTGTGATTGGGCAAAGTCACCATCACTTTGTCCCCTCAGGGCTCTGACAGTGCTCTGTGCCTTAATTGGCAAAGCCTTGCATTTGACCAGTGGTCAGGTGCAAGGCTTTATCCAATTAGGACCCTAGACTGTACTGTGCAGCACACAGTGTATAGTGGGGTGCTCGGCGGGAGCAAATTTGTACCGAAAATTCGGGTGTTTCGCTGAACGGGCGAACAGGCGATGTTTGGGCCGAACTTTTGCTGCTCGGCCCTAACAATTTACCCAACACTAGTAACAAAGTCCTGTCCAATCACTTTCCAAATCTTGCCACCTCAACCTCTGGAACATCTCCAACATATGCCCCTTTCTAACCAATGACACAACAAAGCTCTTAATTCACTCCCTGGTCATCTCTTGCCTCGATGACTGCAACTCCCTCCTCATTAGCCTACCTCTGCATACTCTATCCCCCCTTCAGTCCATCATGAATGCTGCTGCCAGACTCGTCCACCTTACCAACTGCTCTGTCTCTGCTACTGCTCTCTGTGAATCCCTCCACTGGCTTCTGCTCACCCAATGAATTAAATTCAAAATGCTAAAAACTACCTACAAAGCAATCCACAACTCTGCCTCCAGCTACATCACTGACCTAGTTTCAAAATACCAAGCCATGGAACTCCTTACCCCAATCAGTCTGTCTAGCTCCTACTCTATTAGCTTGTAGATGATACCTGAAAACCCTCCTCTTCAGAGAAGCCTATCCTACCCACACCTAATAACTGTATTTTCATTTTGTTCATCTGATTATCCTCCACAGCTATTCTCCTTTTTTCCTCTTGACCCTCCCTTCTAGATTGTAAGCTCTAATGAGCAGAACCCTCTGATCCCTCCTGTATTGAATTGTATTGTAATTGTACTGTCTTCCCCAATGTTGTAAAGCGCTGCACAAACTGTTGACGCTATATAAGTCCTGTATTATAATAATAATAACAATAATAATAATTTGATGCTTGTTCAAGCCGGTAATGGCTTGTTTACATGAGACCGAAACCAGAAGTGATGAAATCCTCATCATTTCCCGCTTCTCACGTCACACAGTAGGAAGAACAACATTAGTTCCTCTCAATGTCCCAGGAATTGGATGTTGCTGCTCACATCCTTAATGGGACCTCTGATTGCACGGAAGAGCCCTGTAAAGTTGATGGAGGGACGGTGGTGGAACCCCTTCCACTGCCTGTAAAAGTAATCCAGGGGCTTCTTAGCCACTAGGATTACTTTTACTTTGTGTGGACTTGTTGGGGCTAAAAAATTATATCTTGATCATTGGTGCAGCGATAAACAACAACTGTTCTAACTCCAGATTATCAGAATACACATAGCAGAGAGCAGTATCAATAATATACAGTATAACTGAATCAGGGAAATTAAGACCCATCACATATGTCGGCCGAGATAGATTTACAATGTTATTTTCAATCTTTTATTTCACAATAAAAACTTTACAAAGGCTCTATTTAATTTGAATGCATGGAGGGTGTGAAGAGGATATAACAGTCTTGGAAGGATAATCATTGTAATATAATGACAACATCTACCCATTAAAGAAAGTGGCAACACCATTGACAAGTTTAATGACTGAAGGATTTTTGCGCTAACTGGAGGAAAATTCAGATTATATAAATCAAATGCATTCCTAGAGGATTTCATGCCCAAATAAATAAATGAATCCTCTGTTCTTTTAAGACCTATTGATTTCAACCATTCAGAATCTCTGTGGAGATTATATTTCATTCTTAGAAAAATGTATTTTTATTCCCAAAAAAAGATCGAAACTCATCTACTCATGGTGCAATCTAGGTGGTCCTTTGGTTAAAATTTTTATCAAAGAATTGGCTAAAGGTTCAACACCCAAATTAAACAATAATGAAGACAAAAGTCACCCTTGGCGCATGTTACATTGCAAGGGGATGGCCAAAGAGAATTTCCCTAAACCTTAGCAAATAATGAGGAATAGATAGATAGGATAAAACACATAAAATGTCCCTGTAAACCAAAACGGGTGAAGTCCCTTCTATTGAAATCTGTAAAAGGCTTTCTCTGCTTTGACTCCTAGATTTTTAATTGCTGTAGATGTTACAAATAAGTTTATTTTTAATTCACAAATCAACATCTACTTACTGCCTGGTAAAATTAATTTTAACTCATCAGTTGCCCTATCGCAATAGATATAAGCCTACATACAAGACTGTATCATTCAAAACTCCTATTACTCGTAAATATTGTTTATATTAATAGAAATGATTAGAATTACATATATGTTATTGCCTATTGCTCTCTTGAGATAACTTGTGTATAATATTCTGGCATAGTGTTTGAGATATAATTTACCTGAAGCATCACAAGTGAATAATAGACTCCTTTTTTACACATAAGATCGTCATGTGACCCCTGCTCCACCACAATACCACCATGGAATCCGGCAATGATGTCTGCAGTTCGGACAGTAGACAGTCGATGAGCTATGACTATTGTTGTGCGACCTGCTCTAGCCTAAAAGACACAACAAATATAGAGATCAAAATACATTTTAAAAAAATTAGACCAGGAATAAATACAAAAATAGAAAAGGAAAAATATATTTTCAAAGTGATTCTTTTAAGTGACAAATAATATTAAAAATACACACTTTTACTAGGTTCCTTCCTCACACTGACAAAGCATAAGCACATTATAACAATATACATTATATATATATATATATATATATATATATATATATATATATTAGCAGGAATCACAGATCTCTCTCTCCCTGTCTCACAGGACAACCGCCTTATTTATATAGGCAGACTGCCGTTCTATTATTCCAGAGAACAATCGCGCGCCCCAAAACGGAGTATGAACAATGTACAGGTATGTTGTTCCACACAGCCGGGCTGCCCTACCTCAGTATTTGTGCAGTGGGCGGTCTGGAAATAGTAATATGTATGGGGCGGGGCCACTCTGTGACATCATCTGGTGGCCCGCCCCTTGGGACACCTCCGACAGATGCATGCTGGGTCGTGACATCACAAGGGGACAGGGCCACCAGGTGATGTCACCAGGTGGCCTCGTCCCTTACATATTTAAGAACTGTCACACAGAGGAGTGTTTATTTAGCAACCAGCTACATACAGTGTTTTTAAAGCAAAAAAAAAAAAAAATGCAAAATGCATCAAAAATGCAGCAAAAGCGCAACACATGCTTTTTTGTTGCAACTTCATTGAATTCTATCACACAAAAAAAAATTCCTCTCTGCAAAATGCACAGATATGATTTACATCCATAGAAAACCATGTTAAATGGACTGTAGTGCATTTATGCAAAATGCACCAAAAAGCTCTTATATAGCTAATTATTTTGCATTGCTCCACTAAAAGCCATCCTTTTTGGTTCTCACAATGCAGTACTAATGATTTACATTTTATCTCTATACTGTGTCTTGTCTCTGAAAATCAATGTATTTAGTCCTCTGCCATTTCAACTTTTATCTCAGTACACCCAAAGAAGGAACCTGGTATTTGGAAAACTCACATTTTGCATATTTTTGAATATATTTGCACTAAGGCTCCATTCACATTTGTACGACTCCAATGTTGTGTCGAATTTGGAGTGCAACCTTTAATGCAATTTTGGATGGGTGCAACTTGGATACAACTTTGGCTTTGACCAGTGATATTGGACAACTGTTGAAAACATGTTGCATTGTATAACATTCAGGGACGACTTTCATGCAACTTCTGAGGGTTAACATTGAAGTCTATGGCCCTCAGGTTTCATGAAAGTCGGACAAAAGTAGTCCATGAACTACTTTGAAGTTGCTGCAACTTTAAGTTATGCATGTATGAATGGTTATCATTGGAAAACATGGGGAACGACTTGGACATCAAAGTTGCATGACAAATCGCACAACTGTGAAGCAAAGGTAAAATTTTAACAATAATTTTGTCTTCTCTGTTGAAAAATAAAGAACGCTCAGTCGAGAAACATATGTTTTACAGTTTGGTGTCCAAAAGTTTATGCCCTATACACGCGGTCGGAAATTGTGATGGAAAAGGTCAGATCGGATTATGTTGTTGGAAAATCTGATCGTGTGTGGGCTCTATCAGACTTTTTCTGTCGGAAATTTAGACGGAAAAAGTTTGAGAGCCGGATCTAAAATTTTCCGACAACAAAATCTGATCGGACTATTTATCGTTTGTAGAGAATTCCGACGGACAAAGTGCCATACATGCTCAGATTAAATTACGAGACCAAAGCTATTGGCTACTAGCCTCTACGTAGTCCCGTCGTATGCAATGAATGTCACCTCGTTCCGAACGATCGGATTTTCCGACAACTTTATCCGACCATGTGTATGCAAGACAAGTTTCGGCTGAAATCTGTCTGAAAAAATCAGACGGATTTTGTGATCGGAATGTCCGACCGTGTGTATGGGCCATTAGTGTTTTTTTTACACAATGTGTCAATCAAGTCACCTTATCTAATGCAGCTTGTACAACAGCCTCACTCTGTGTGTCCAGAGCTGATGTTGCTTCATCAAGTAGCAGAATTTTTGGATTTCGTACAAGGGCACGTGCTATGGCTATTCTCTGCTTCTGTCCTCCACTCAGCTGGGCTCCTCTCTCCCCCACCAATGTATTGAATTGCTGCAGAAACAACATGGATAAACTTAGATTTTCTTCTGGAATTCCTGCTTCCCATTGATCTCAGAAAAGATTATAAACAGACAGATTCGATGGTCAGGTTTTATGTCATTTATAGTGAAGTTATATATTATAGTGAAGTTATAAAGAAGGAAAATGAACCAGCCACATCTAACTAATTTACAGACTAATGTGCAAGGGCTACTGTGATAACATTCAGACAGCATAGATGCATGTGGCACTGTCATATGTGTTGGATAGCAACATGGTTTAATATCATACTTCTGGTATTTCATTTCCTGGTTGATACAGCCAGGTGGCCTAAGTTGGAATGAAACACATCAAAGCTTTTTAGCATATCAGAATAACAATGGCTCGGCTCAAGCCCACCTATTGTGATATGTGTGATTACAGGCTTCAAAGAGAATAAAAGCTATCTAAGGCCTCTTTCACACGGGGCGGATCAGTAATGATCCGCCCCGTGATGATCCGCTCGCTCAGCGGGGATCGCTCCATTGTCCCCGCTGAGCCGGCTGCGGACAGGGCGGTCTCCGCACACTGTGCGGGGACCGCCCTGACAGCTCTCCGCTCTCCTCTATGGGGATCGGATGTGCACGGATCGTGTGTCCGTGTTCATCCGATCTGCTCTGCAGACGGATAGAAAAATAGGATTTTCCTCCGTCTGCAGAATCGGACTGTTGCGGAGGCGGAGGAAATCGGGTGTCTGCGGATGTTCATCCACAGACACCCGCTATCCCATAGGGATGAATGTATGCCCATATTTCATCCGCAAACGGATGGATGAAATACGGACATATCATCCGCATGTGTGAAAGGGGCCTAAGAGGGCCCAGGGCTAATAGAGATGATTCATGGACAAACACTGCCCCCAGAGGCCAATTACAACAAGACAGTCAGTAATATAATCTATTGAGGAAGACTGCCCTGTGAACACTCTGATTCATCCAAGACCAAAAGGAGCTGGCAATGGGGGGTTGGATGAGGTGTGACTGAGGTTTGTAAAAAAGGGCTGTTTACAAGCAAAGAGCTCTCTCTCTTTCGCTGCAGGTCTTTGCCGGAGCCTGCTGTTGTTTACTAAGCAGATGTGTTTGTTATATTATTGTGCTTATCAGACTCTTATAGACTAGCTAATTTATAGGGATAGGCAAGTTAATACATGTATGCAATAGTTATATAGGATATATCAGATTGCATAATATTGCACAGATTACTTCAATATGTATTAAAGTGCATTTAACCCCAAAAAAAAAAAATTTACTATACACTGCAGCTTACCAGTCCTTATATGTGGTGACTGCAGTCATTTACATTTAGGATATTTGTTTTCCTTTATTGTAGCTGGTGATCCTGCCAAAAACACACTTCCTGATTTAGGATTTCAATGCCCATTTACTGTGCCCATTTATTAATAGAGAAGCAGCGTTGTCATCCTAGCACAGGACTACAGAAACATTCCGCTCTCGTTTTCTCCATAACACAGAGGGGAGGGGTTCAGCAATTTTCAACAAGAAAGCCCAGGAATGTATCCACTGGGAAGATTTCTGGCAGGATTAATATGTATTTTTGTACTTATTAAACAGATATAACAAACACTTTCAATAGTAATAAAAGGTGTTCAATAATGAAATCAAATCGAAAACACTGAAATTAGCTCAGTTGCACAATTGTTGCTGTCGTCACTTTCAGTGTTTGATGACGAATTTCCCCACGAATCAGTATCGCACAATTCTGTAAGTGTTCTAATTTACTATTGCTGTTTTCTAGCTGGTCTAAAACCACTTTTGATGTAAAGGGACACTTTTTGGTTGCCATGGACATTCTCAACTTTCCAGACAGAAAGAACAGTATATATAATTTAAAAGTACATGCAGGGCATTGGACAAAGCACTAGGGACAAAAAGGAGGTCAAATGATTTGATACAGTAATGTATTCTTACAGATTACAGTGTACTGTATGTGTTATGTTTTTTGTACTTTTTGAATCTGCCACCGGGCTCCACCCCCATGCGTCTCGACACTTGCAGGGAACGGAGCTCAGCACACAGAGCATTTGGCAGAGGACCCAGCAGAGGACACTGCGGGAGACATCGCAGGATCCTGGTGGCAAGGTAAGTACGCTATACCAGGATTCTGAAATGCAATCTCAAGTGTGGCTCAGAGTTACTGCTAATGGTACTGAAATTGAACCCAGAGCCACACTTGGGATTTATGAGGGTTTTCAGATTCTGATAAGTCCCCCTGCACCTGTACCACAACACTGCATCACCTGGGCCAGGGATGTAGGGATGAGGCCCTTCTCTTCATCAGCAGAGGGACAAGATGCTTATGGTTGGTTGGGGGGGGGGGGGGGGTTGCACATGTATATTGTAAATGTTACTTTTGCTTTAATATATCATTACAGGTATGCCACTTCACTGGCAGGATTAGGCCACCCCCAACCCAAGGATGTTATCTAAAAGAATTGTGCATTGTTAATTTTACCCTTTAAGACGTTTTAAAGGTGCTGCTCCTCACCAAACCCTCATTACCAAGTAGCCAACTCCAAATGGCCCTTTTGAAAATCCTTTTACTATTAGCCTTAAAAATGAACAAAATTCACTTATAGGATTTGACCACAATAAACTTGCCATTTCCAAACTTTTTTGAACTTTTCAGTCAGTCTCAAACTGAACACAGGCACATTTGGCTCATTGCTATTGAAGAGCTTTCTTTGCTTATTGACTTTGCTGGCTGAAGAGTTTCCCAAACTGAACTGACCTGTATATATTCTCATATATATATATATATATATATATATATATATATATATATACTCTACAGAACAGGAGAAACTGAAGGTAAAAGCAGCATGTAATTGGAAAAATAACTAATTAAGTCAGATTCAGCTTGCACATCAAAATTGCTTACATCAGGCAGTTTGGAAATAAAGTCATACGCATTGGCTTCTCTGGCTGCTTGTTCAATTTCTTGCTCAGTTACTCCATCTCTACCAAACCGAATATTTTCACCGATGGTTGTTCCAAACAAGACTGGTTCTTGACTGACCACCCCAATGTTGTCTCTCAGCCATTTAACATTAAGTGATCGAATATCTTGTCCATCCACCATGACCTGAACAAGAAAAAATGTATAAAACTTAAAATCAATATGTACAAGGTTAAAGTATATCTGGCCTAGAAAGTTTCAAAGATATGCTTGTAATGTCTGCAAATACCTATAATGGTCCTAAAAGTTACCCCTGTGTCCATGTGGAGCCCCTTGGGATTGAAGTCCAGGCTGAACATGAGGTCAATACTTGTCTCTAAGTTGTGATTTACCCACCCATATTTTCCTGTGCTAGGACAATTTACAGTTTTTACATGCAACACTTAAATAATTGTTGTACTTTTAATACAGCTATCCTATAAATGTTGGATTTGTTTTCAGAAGAACCTGCATTCATTCATTATTTTTCAAAGATTGTCCACAGATGAGGGTCAGAATCCTTGATATGAATAGAGATTTTCTGCAAATATACAGAGCCTGCCTATGGACTTTTGGTGTAGAGCCTCTATGGCTTCCAACATACAGACAGGTACAGTAAGTTGAAGACTTGGGGTGGTGATTTTCTTGGATTTTGTGTATGTGTATGTAATTGCATTAAAGAGTACAGTTATCCATTAAAATGAGTTTGGTGCAGTATTACATTCAGTATTTTCCTAAATCATTTACTCATGTTTAGATACTGCTTAATTTAGCAAAGTACGGTTCTTTGCAACTGTAAAGTTATCCCAAAAGTATTAAAGGCCATCCCATCTATTTTTATTTTACATGCTCTAAAATACATAAAAGAGAGATTTTAAATTCCATAATAAGACATGTCATACCTCCCCCTCTTGTGGATCATAGAATCTCTGTAATAACTGAATAGTTGTGCTTTTCCCACAGCCACTCATGCCAACTAGAGCCATGGTCTTTCCAGCTGGTATCTTAAGGTTCAGACCAGTAAGGATCTATAAGAATATGTCATATAAGGAGTGATTGGAAATATAATATATTCGATTTCAATATGATAAACAATATAAATATATTTTGGGTCATACCTGTACATCTGGGCGACTAGGGTAGGCAAAGTGAATATTTTTAAAATCAATGTGTCCAGTTAATTTGTCTGGCTTGTGGCCCTCAGGGGAGTCACTATCGATGTGACGAGGCTGAAAAAAAAAAGACAAAAACTATTTTTACAATTAAGTGTATTGGCAAAAAAGAACAGTAATCTATCAGATTTTAAAAATGTTTGTCATGAGAGAAACAAGGAGGCAACCATTGCTGACTACAGATGATGGAGTGATTTTGTCAAACGTGAAGCGAAAACTCTCAATTTTACCTGCTTAGGTATTTTTTTTATTTATTAGAGGTGTTGTTTTTTGGAGAGTGGAAACATTTTTAACTATTTCACTTACAGTTGTTTGTATGTGTGTTTTTTTTTCTGTGTGAATTTTATGGTTATTTTTCAACAATTTTTCTTTAACTTTTTCCCTTTATTTCACTGCCTGTGTTTTCTTCTGCCAAATAAACAATTAGGCATCTGGGGTAGGGTTTTGGGCAAAACCCAGGCTCATGATAGTTGAAAAGACCCTTTAAATTTCTAGAGGGCCATTTCAGGCTAATTTTTCCCTTGAAAACCAATGAAAAACACTTTAAAGAGGAACCTTGCGCATAAATGAAAAAAATAATATGGTACTTATTTTGTTAGGGAGTTTTCTTCTACAAAGAGAATACCTTACTCCACACAACTCCTGGTGCTTTGGTCTCCAGTGGTGGCAGGTGGTCCTGCATTACACATGACTTGGCTAGAGGGGGCCCTATAATGACAAAGATCAGTAAGAAGAGCAGCTTGTTGTCACAATCATGGGGTGGAAGGAGAGTGTGGGACTGTGAATTAAGGACAGTATTTCTCTAGTGAAATGAGCATTATATTCTTTATCACCTGAGAGTGCAGGCATTTTTATTTACTTCATTAAGGAAGCAAGAACCAATATGGTGAATTCCGGCATTCCCGGCACTCCCACTCATTCTCCTTTTACATGCAGATGTCACGGAGCTGCCATGACTGGATCATTCATATATAGGAGACCAGCCAAGTAGATTATACATCAGATTGGACATTTTACAGCTAGAGCTCATCATCGATTGTTGGTTCATTACTCTATGTTGTCTTTTTATGTTTTGTAATTTCCTCAAATAGTATAGGATTACTGATTACATTGAAAAAAAATAAATGTCGTTTTTTTTCCCTTCAATGTATTAAGAAAATCTAAAGTAATTAATAAGCAAATTGTAACAAATTGTAATGTAACTGTAACGTCTGCCCTCATGTTGTAAAGTGCTGCACAAACTGTTGGCGCTATATAAAACCTGTATAATAATAATAATAATAATAATAATTATAAATATGCATATCACAATTTTTTAAACTTGCTGTTACCTTGTTTATAATCTTGTATATCTCAAAAGCTGCTCCTCGTGCACTACTAATACTTTCTAAATTTGGTGAAACTTGTCCAAGTGTGAATGTACCGACCAACACTGAGAAAAATACCTTATGGGGGAAAAAAAGGCTCATGTAACACATATGTCACATCAGATGGCATCAAATATACAATAAATGTATCATAACACACTTATATACATGTTCTAGGTTTTTAATTCTTATCATGGCCATAATTAGCAATGCGCAGTTCAGATCAGCATTCCTGGTTACGCTATGAAGGAGGGAGACATGGGTCTCGCTCTGCAAACAGTTCCAGCACTGGAATATCGCAGCAAGCCAGAAGCAATCAGATTAGCTTTTCTGACCTGCCCAATTACATGCTTCTTCAAAAATCTATTGGGCAGGACTGTCTAAAGCTGCAATATAGGCATAATATTGTCCTGGATTAGGCTGTAAGTATATTCACCATTGGCTACTGAAATCTCTTGAGTGAGATCATAGCAAGATGTCCTTAATACAAAGTTTTGCTTTGGTAAGCTCTGTTCCCTCTATAGAATCTCACTATTACTGATTGTAGTAAGGAAGCGTATTTAAGTTATTTGCATTCATTTTATGAATATATTTTATATCACATCGGAACAGACTGTATTCCCCCAAGCAATGATAACAACAACATGATTCATAGTTTGGAGTTAACAACAACTGGATTCACAGTTGGGAGCTTGTGGTCTGTGGAGGGTGGACTATACCAACTTACTTGCTAAGGGATCAGAAACAGATAGTTATTTCCACTCAAACTGGACATTTCCATTAAATCAGCTGCTTGGTTAGATACCCTTTCTGGAAAACAGTCAGTCTTTAAACCTGCTTAAAGTTTCAACTTGATATATACCTTTTATAATACATTATATCAGAGACATTCTTTCAAAGATATAAAGATATATACGTGTCCATGATTTATATTTGTGTTCAGAATACTGTGAAGTACTCATGGCGAGTGTAAGATAAATGTATATGTCCTTGGTGAATGATTGTGTTCCTCACCCATTCATATACACTAATTTCAAGATCAGTGTCAATATTGTCTCTGAGTGTTATGCCCCATCCTTCTCTAATAAGACATTCACTCTGTTTAAAAAGCAGGTCACACAAATTCAAAGCAGGGAAGGCTCGCACTATTTCCCTGGAACTTTTTTTAGTTTTTTATTTAATTTATTATATGCTGAAGAAGATGAGTGACAATAATAAGGAACTAAGTTTAACCTTTCTTAGCATGCACAAACATTGCAAACTTTTGTTTTTCTAAAATTGTCATGTTATGGTTATTATTGAAACAAATAGTGCTTAGCTGGTCTCCTCTTTAAATGAACTAAGTTATAAACTATTTGACTTTTTAGTATCAAATATAAATCTTGCTTGAATAACAAATAATGGATTTATTTACTACTAATCATGTAGGAATAATAACATTTATTGCATTTGGAAATGTGCCATGGATGATTCCCAATGATGATATTTATATGACCAAGACCCTGGTAGTGTGCTTCCTTTACTATATGTTTTTTATGCATGTTATTTTTGTGTTTGTGATTTAGTGGAGTGACCGTCCATCTATTTTAAGCTACACTATCCAGGCCTGTTTTTAACAATTTACAGTCTTTACAATCTTTAACAATTCCCATGCATCCACCTTGTATGTGATGTTTTCTATGGACACCCTTAGTTGAAAACTGGGGCTTAATACACTATAGCAGTGATGGCGAACCTTGGCACCCCAGATGTTCTATTTTCCCATGATGCTCATGCACTCTGCAGTGTAGTTGAGCATCATGGGAAATGTAGTTCCAAAGCATCTGGGGTGCCAAGGTTCGCCATCACTGCACTATAGGAACACAGAAATTTTCACTTTGAATACCCAATCCAACACCAAGGGAAAAAAAAAACACGGGGTTGAATTACTAAAATTGGAGAGTGCAAAATCTGGTGCTGCTCTGCAGAGAAACCAATCAGCTTTCAGTTTTTTTTTTCTCAAAGCTTAATGGCTAAATTCACCTTTGTTCACCTTTTTTTCTAAATTACAGCTCCCCTGTGTACCAATATAGCATTAATACACTTCTTTTGCAAAAATTAAACAGCTTTCCATTTATTCTACACACACTTACTTCACTGTCTTCATGGCTGTTCAAAAACACTTACCCATTACTTCTGCCCTACTTCCTGGACAGACTTCAGATCATGACACAGGAAGGAGTTGACCAGCTGATCTCATTAGCACACAACCTGCATAATATACCCTCAGCTGGTCAACTGCTTCCTGTGTCATGACCTAAAGTCTGTCCAGGAAGTAAGCCAGAAGTAAAAGATAAGTATTTTTAACCACTTGAGATCCGCGCTATAGCCGAATGACGGCTACAGCGCGGACCTCCTTTGCCGGGACCATGTCTATTGATGTCGTCCCGTGCACGAGCGGCCTGCGTGCCCCCTGAGGGGCGCGCGCGGCGCGCTCTGTGATCGGCGAGTCTATGAGACTCACCTGATCACTGATCCGAGCAAGGGGTCGATCCCGACCCCTTATCACATGATCAGCTGTCAGCCAATGACAGCTGATCATGTGATGCAACAGAGCTGGTAATCGGCTATTATTCCTCCTCGCGCTGACAGCGCAAGGAGAAAAAAAAAGAGCCGATCACCGGCGGCCGTGATCGGGACATCAGTCCCGATCACGGCCAGCCCTGCCAGTGCCCACCTGCCCCCTGCCAGTGCCCACCTGCCCCCTGCCTGTGCCACCTTAATAAAACATAAGTGCCCCCCCGTCAGTGCCACCCAGCAGTGCCCACAGTGCCACCCAGCAGTGCCCACAGTGCCACCCACAGTGCCACCCACAGTGCCCACAATCTGCCTCAACAACGGTGCTGCACCCCAGTGCCACATATCCTTGCCCATCAGTGTCATCTACCAGTGCCCAGCAGTGCCGCCCATCAGTGCCCAGCAGTGCCACCTATCAGAGCCACCTATCAGTGCCACCTATCAGTGCCCATCAGTCCCATCTATCAGTGGTACCTATCAGTGCCCCTTAGTGCCACCCATCCGTGCCACCCATCCGTGCCACCCACCCGTGCCCATCTTTGCCCATCAGTGCCGCCTTATCTGTGCCCATCAGTACTGCCTTATCTGTGCCTATCGGTGCCACCTTATCTGTGCCTATTAGTGCCGCTTTAACTATGCCTATCAGTGCCCACCAGTGCAGCCTATCAGTGCCCACCAATGCAGCCTATCAGTGCCCACCAGTGCAGCCTATCAGTGCCGCCTCATCAGCGCACTTCAATGAAGGAGAAAAATGACCTGTTTGCAAAATTTTATAACAAACTATTAAACATGATTTTTTTTTGCATCTTTTTTTGTTTGTTTAGCAAAAAATAAAACTCCCAGCTGTAATTAAATACCACCAAAAGAAAGCTCTATTTGTGGGAAAAAAATGATAAAAATGTCATTTGGGTACAGTGTTGTATGCCCACGCAATTGTCATTCAAAGTGCATCAGCGCTGAAAGCTGAAAATTGGTCTGGGACCGAGGGGGGTTTAAGTGCCCAGTAAGCAAGTGGTTAAACAGCCATGAAGAGAGTTATGTAAGCGTGTGTAGAATAAATGGAAAGCTGTTTTATTTTTGCAAAATAAATACATTAATGCCATAGGGGAGCTGGAATTTGGAAAAAAAGGTGAACAAAGGTGAACTTAGCCGTCAACCACTTCTGGACCACCACACGCCGATATACATCCTCACTTTGAAGAGGAATACCGTTGTTATGGCAGCATCTAGCTGCCATAACCCCAGTATCCTCTTCTTCTGCGGGCGGTCCGGTTTCTGATAGTAGTAGCAGATTTGCCGCAAGATCATTTTTATTGGTGGCAGGAGAGGGCACCCCCTCGCGCCGTGCTCCGGTGTCCTCCGCCGCTTACTGGACCCGTCGGTAGAGGCTGAGGCGGTTGGATGCTTCTCCTTCCTGGGTATGGAGATGAGTGAGGGGAAGATGGCCCCCCCCACTCTCCATACCATTGCAAAAGTCACTTCTGCCCATAGTTCTTAAAGGGACATTTCTTTTAACCACTTAAGGACCGCCGTATTGCCATTGTACGTCATCACAATGGCACAGGCAGGCACAAGCACGTACATGTACGTGCCTGCCTTCCAGCGGGTGGGGGGTCCGATCGGACCCCCTCCCGCTGGATACGGCGGTCCGGTTCGCTCCAGGAGCGATCCGTGATGAGGGGATGGTCGTTGGTTTCTGGCCACCCCCTCTGGATCGCTCCTGGCCAATGACAAGCTTCCTCCCACTGTGTATTGTTTACACAGGAATGAGGAAGTGATGTCATTCTCCTCGGGGCGGTCTTTTTGACCGGACTACGAGGAGAAGACACAAAGTAAGTGTGCACCAACACTACACTGACATGTAGGTACACACAGGCACACAAACCCCCCCCCGATCCCCCCCCCGATCGCCCCCCGCCCCCCCTCCCCCCCCAGTCACAGTGTCACTGATTGCATTGATCATTTCTTTACTGATCACTGCATTCAGTGTCAGTTGTAAAAGTAAAAACTGTCAGGGCAGTTAGTGTTAGGTCCAGGGTAGCCCCCTATCACCCCCCAATAAAGATTTAACCCCCTGATTGCCCCTAGAGTTAACCCTTTCACCCCCTTTTGCCAGTGTCACTAAGCGATCATTTTTCTGATCGCTGCAGTAGTGTCGCTAGTGTCGCTAGGTAGCTAGTTATTTTTTTAGGTTCACCGCCAGGTTTTTATATCGCTAGATACCCCGATATACTAACCAATATTGGTTTTAACCCCCTGATTGCCCCTAGTTAACCCTTTCACCCCTTTTGCCAGTGTCACTAAGCGATCATTTTTCTGATCGCTGCAGTAGTGTCGCTATTGTTGCTAGGTAGCTAGTTATTTTTTTAGGTTCACCGCCAGGTTTTTATAGCGCTAGGTACCCCGATATACTACCCAATAATGGTTTTAACCCCCTGATTACCCCTAGTTAACCCTTTCACCCCCTTTTGCCAGTGTCACTAAGCGATCATTTTTCTGATCGCTGCATTAGTGTCGCTATTGTTGCTAGGTAGCTAGTTATTTTTTTAGGTTCACCGCCAGGTTTTTATAGCGCTAGGTACCCCGATATACTACCCAATAATGGTTTTAACCCCCTGATTGCCCCTAGTTAACCCTTTCACCCCCTTTTGCCAGTGTCACTAAGCGATCATTTTTCTGATCGCTGCATTAGTGTCGCTATTGTTGATAGGTAGCTAGTTATTTTTTTAGGTTCACCGCCAGGTTTTTATAGCGCTAGGTACCCCGATATACTACCCAATAATGGTTTTAACCCCTTGATTGCCCCTAGTTAACCCTTTCACCAGTGATCACAGTATAAGTGTCACTGGTGAGGCTGGTTAGCCAGTTAGTTATTTAGGTTCCCCGTCAGGTTTTTATATAGCGCCAGGGACCCCCATATACTACCTAATAAAAATTTAAACCCCCTGATTGCCCCTAGTTAACCCTTTCACCACTGATCACCGTATAAGTGTTACGGGTGACTCTGGTTAGTTTGCTTTTTATAGCATCAGGGCACACACCATTTATTACCCAATAAAGGTTTAACCCCCTGATCACCCGGCAGGTGATATCAATTAGGTTTTAGGGTCAGGGTCTGCGTCGCCCCAGGCAGCGCTAGGTTAGTGCCAGTACCGCTAACACCCACA
This sequence comes from Lithobates pipiens, assembly GCF_037356315.1. Classification (NCBI taxonomy): domain Eukaryota; kingdom Metazoa; phylum Chordata; class Amphibia; order Anura; family Ranidae; genus Lithobates; species Lithobates pipiens. The sequence goes on from NW_027507764.1 coordinate 127,092,031, forward strand.
CGCAAAGCATAAACCTCCCGCAGTGGTATAGAATCTGAACAGATCAATATCTGATCTGATCAGATCTATACTAGCGTCCTCAGCAGTTTAGGGTTCCAAAAAAACGCATTGTTAGCGGGATCAGCCCAGTTACCTGCTAGCACCTGCGTTTTGCCCCTCTGCCCAGCCCACCCAAGTGCAGTATCGATCGATCACTGTCACTTACAAAACACTAAACACATAACTGCAGCGATCGCAGAGTCAGGCCTGATCTCTGCGATCGCTAACAGTTTTTTTGGTAGCATTTTATATTTAAATCCGGAAGTCAGTGCTTGGTTTTCGGGGTCCCGTACGTGGCTAGGCTCCCAAAAAGTCCCCCATATGTGGTATCCCCGTACTCGGGAGAAGCAGCAGAATTTATTTTGGGGTGTAATTTGACTTATGCCCATAGCATGTGTGAGCAATATATCATTTAGTGACAACTTTGTGCAAAAAAAAAAAAAGTTTGTAATATTCCCGCAATTTGTGGCAAAATATAAAATATTCCATGGACTCAACATGCCTCTCAGTAAATAGCTTGGGGTGTCTACTTTCCAAAATGGGGTCATTTTGGGGGGTTTTGTGCTATTTTGGCATTTTATGGCCTTCGAAACTGTGATAGGTAGTGAGGAGTGAAATCAAAAATTTGCACCCTTAGAAATCCTGAAGGTGGTGATTGGTTTTCGGGGTGCCGTGCGCGACTAGACTCCCAAAAAGTCCCACACATGTGGTATCCCCATACTCAGGAGAAGTAGCGGAATATATTTTGGGGTGCAATTCCACATATAACCATGGCATGTGTGAGCAATATATCGTTTAGTGACAACTTTTTGTAAAAAAAAAAAAAATTTTTATTTTTTGTTATTATTCAATCCCTTGGGACAAAAAAAAAAAATGTAATGGTCTCAACATGGCCCTCAGCAAATAGCTTGGGGTGTCTACTTTCCAAAATGGGGTCATTTGGGGGGGTTTTGTGCCATCTTGGCATTTTATGGCCTTCAAAACTGTGATAGGTAGTGATAGGTAGTGAGGAGTAAAATAAAAAATGTATGCCCTTAGAAATCCTGAAGGCGGTGCTTGGATTTCGGGGTCCCGTACGCGGCTAGGCTCCCAAAAAGTCCCACACATGTGGTATCCCTGTACTCAGGAGAAGTAGCGGAATATATTTTGGGGTGCAATTCCACATATAACCATGGCATGTGTGAGCAATATATCATTTAGTGACAACTTTTTGTAAAAAAATGTTTTTTCTTTTTTTGTCATTATTCAATCCCTTGGGACAAAAAAAAAATATTCAATGGTCTCAACATGGCCCTCAGCAAATAGCTTGGGGTGTCTACTTTCCAAAATGGAGTCATTTGGGGGGGTTTGTACTGCCCTGCCATTTTAGCACCTCAAGAAATGAGATAGGCAGTCATAAATTAAAAGCTGTGTAAATTCCAGAAAATGTACTCTAGTTTGTAGACGCTATAACTTTTGCGCAAACCAAAAAATATACGCTTATTGACATTTTTTTTACTAAAGACATGTGGCTGAATAAATTTTGCCCTCAATGTATGACTAAAATTTAGTTTATTCGATTTTTCTTATAACAAAAAGAAGAAAATATCTTTTTTTTTCAAAATTTTCGCTCTTTTTCCATTTATATCGCAAAAAATAAAAATCGCAGAGGCAATCAAATACCATCAAAAGAAAGCTCTATTTGTGGGAAGAAAAGGACGCAAATTTCGTTTGGGTGCAATATTGCATGACCGCGCAATTACCAGTTAAAGCAGCGCAGTGCGAAATTGGAAAAAGACCTCTGGTCCTTAAGGTGTTTATTGGTCCGGGGCTGAAGTGGTTAAACACACCCTGTCCCGCCAAGCTCACGTGTAGAAGCAAATGCATACATGAGTAGTGCCTGCATATGAAGTAGGTGTTCAAACCACACACGTGGGGGCAATAATTCTAGCCCTAGATGTCCTCTGTAACTCAAAACATGCAACCTGTAGAATTTTTAAAACATTGCCTATAAAGATTTTTAAGTGTAAAAGTTTGTCGCCATTCCACGAGCGGCGCAATTTTGAAGTGTGACATCTTGGGTATCAATTTACTCTGCGTAACACAATATAAAAAAAATTGGGTTAACTTTACTGCTGTCTTATTTTTTAATTTAAAAAAGTGTATTTTTTCCAAAAAAAGTGCGCTTGTAAGATCGCTGCGCAAATATGCTGTGACAGAAAGTATTGCAACAACTGCCATTTTATTCTCTAGAGTGTTAGAAAAAAATAAAAGGTTTAATGTTTGGGAATCCTAAGTAATTTCCTAGCAAAAAAAACAGTTTTTAACTTGTAAACAACAAATCTCAGAAAGAGGCTCAGTCCTTAAATGGTTAATTGAAGAAGCTGAAGTTAGAAGCTGATTGGCTACCATGCAGAGCTGTGCCAGATTTTTCACTCTCCAATTTTTAGTAAATCAACCACATGAATTTGTTTGCACTTGATCGGATGTCTGAAGTGAGCACAGTCTCACCCTATTTACTATGCTAAGTGAAAATTGACTTTACAAACTAAAAATTCTGCATTGATTTCGTAAATCAAGCCTTCAATGTACCACGTTCTGTAATCCAACAAACAATGAAATTGCAGTTCACATTGATACTTACAATTAATACTTTGCCAATTGTGTAATTTTCAGGTTCTTCCACTGTCAGTCTTGTTCCATACCAAAATGCTAGGGCATACGCTCCAAATATGAGAAACTGTGTCAGTCCCATTGATACATTTAAGGTTATAGACTTTTTCACTCCAACATTCCTTGCATCAATCAAGTTGGCATCATACCTAAAATTGAAGTGTAATTATAAGACCGCATAAAGATTGGTGATTATGATGTACTTCCCAGTGTGGCAGCTTTGTTGTAGTGTGTGCATGTGGTTAGAGTACATGTAAACAACGTCTAACAACTTCTCTTGTTCCTTTTTAGTCTGTGAAATACTGTATATCACTTAATGTTTTTGATTATATCTGTTGATAAGAGCAAAAAAAATCCTTGCAAAATCCTTGATCCTTGCATGAATCTTGCTAGCTGATCACTGTGCTCTCTGCATGTTCTACACTGTATCCATTATATTCTTCCTGGTAATTCATAAGGACTACAGAACCCTGCTTTTATATGATATGGAGTAGATAAGGGGGGAAGTTGATGTAGTTCAGTCCTAAAGAGATATTGCTTCTTCTTTATAAATACATTATAGTGAGTTAACTTTGTTACCCTAGAACATGAACTATGTTCAGGGCCGTTTGTAACACAGGGCAAAAGAGGCAGCTGCCCAGGGCCCTGTCATTCTTGGGAGGCCCTGCACTGCCACGCTGCCCACCGGAGTTCGCCCACCTCCGGTGCTGGTCATATGCTGGCTGCTCGCTAATGGCACTTGTGACAGTGACAGTGCTTCTCTCCCGGGCAGCCGCTCTGATCATTCTGGCCCACACACTATCTATGAGATCAGAAGAAGAAGGTGGCGGGGAATCTGCACAGAGGAAGCTGCCTCTGGAACTGGCATGCTGCACAGACATCAGAGGACAACATTTTGTGAGTAACATTTGGGACAGAGGAAAACTCTGCACTCTGCACCCACATTACTCCCTGCACTCTGCATCCACCTCACCCCCTGCATTCTGCGCCCACCTCACCCCCTGCATTCTGCACCCACCCCCTGCACCCACCTCACTCCGGCACTCTGCATCCACCTCACCCCCTGCACTATGCATAGAACGCACTCCTGTATTCTGCACCCACCTCACCCCCTGCACTCTGCACCCAACGTACTCCTGTATTCTGCACCCACCTCACCCCCTGCACTCTGCACCCAACGTACTCCTGTATTCTGCACCCACCTCATCCCTGCACCTAGTGCACCCCTGCACGTAGTGCATCCCTTAACCCTGAAATGTTTGCCCAGGGTCCAATCAATATTAAACATGGCCCTGACTATGTTACTGACAAGATCACCACAACGCACATAATTAAGGGGAAAAAAGCCTGAAAAAAGAAAACTGATACCACCAAAACATATAAGCTGCAATATAATTGTTTGTTTCTGGGTTTGGATACACTTTAGTAAGCATAGCCATTGCATAGTAGTAATTTTTTTTTAAGTTTTATTTATTGCTTTATAACAAAACAAGTATACACAAGACCCAATGGGCCACACGCAAAAATAAACTATTTACATTTCTTCAGCATTGACTCTCTCGTCCTCCTACCAGGCCCTCACTCATTGATAAGATCCAAATAATAATGATAAGGCCACCTATTCTTAACCACTACAATACAGGGCACTTTCGCCCCCTTCCTTCCCAGCCCAATTTTCAGCTTTCATCGCTCTAGCGCTTTCAGTGACAATTGCGCGGTCATGCTACACTGTACCCAAATTAAATTTTTATCATTTTGTTCGCACAAATAGAGCTTTATTTTGGTGGTATTTATTCACGACTCCGTTTTTTATTTTTTGCGATATAAGCGCAAAAAAGCGGAAATTTTGAAAAAAAAAAATATATATTTTCTTTTTTCTATTTTAAAAGAAATCCAATAAAATCAAACTTTGTCATAAATTTAAGCCAAAATGTATTCTGCTACATGTTTTTGGTAAAAAAAATGCCGTTAAGTGCATAATAATTGGTTTGTGTGATCACAGACATATGTACGCAAATGATCATGTACATATGTGTGCAGGTGATCACGTACATATGTGTGCACATAATCATTGGGACAAGTGATTTTAGTGGGACATATGTGGGGGACATGTTTTTATTATTGGGGACATGTGTTTTTATTTTTTGGGGACATGTATGTTTTGGGGACATGTGTGTTATGGGGACATATGTGGGGACTGTGTTTACACTGTGTGGTGTGTTGTGTGTTTACACTAGACTGAAGATCAGTGAGTAAAAAGCTGTAAAAAACAGCTCATACTCACTGATCATCAGCCGGCTGCAGCAATCTGCTCTCCTCTCCTCTGACTTCTGTGTGAGGAGAGGAGGAGCCGATTGCCTAGCAACCGGCTGTTTGTTTACATCACATGACGGCCGTGATTGGACACGGCCATCATGTGATCAGGAGGGCCAATCACAGAGCCCTCCTGCCGATCTGAGATGCGCCGTGTCCCGGTGACACGGGCGCATCGGGAATCGCGCCCCTGCGCGGGCACGCGATCCCGCTCCTCCTGATGGACGTTCCTGAATGTCCTATCAGGAGTAGACGGCTCCCACCCGGCCGTATATGTGCATTGGCCGGGTGGGAAGTGGTTAATGACAGTCAATGGTACGTTTAGATATGTCAAACAGTTACATACATGTTGAATCCTACTGCAGGTATTTTCAGGGTAATACCAATATCTTCAAATTGGGTATTATATGCATGTTGGAGCTAAAGATAATGGAACAAGTACATGTTGGGAAGATTAAACTTGTTTTTTAGTGCATCAAACTGTAGACGTTTCCCACCATCCACTATGTCTTTCAGTGTCTTAACCCCTCTGGCGGTATTCCCGAGTCTGGCACGGGGTGGAAATTTTATACCACTAGCGGTAACCCCGAGCCAGACTCTGTATCGCATCGCTGAATCCAGAAAGAGCTTACTTACCTTATCCCCTGGATCCAGCGATGTCCCCCTGTTGTATGAGCGAGCCGTCCTCTGCTCGATCTATCACATGGCCGGGCTCCGTTCCCTGTGAGCATTGCGACGCACGGGGATGGAGAACGGCGCCAAATTCAAAAAGTGAAACACACACATTACATATAGTATAATGTAATCTTACAGATTACATTGCTGTATGTAATAATTTCACACCCCCTTTGTCCCTAGTGGTCTGCCCAGTGCTCTGCATGCAGCTTTATATTATAAAAACTGTTCTTTATGCCCGGAAACTGGAGATTGTCCATAGCAACCAAAACTGTCCCTTTACATGAAAAATGGTTTTAGACCAGCTAGAAAACAGCGATAATAAATTAGGATCACTCGCAGAATTGAGCGATAGCGATTTGTGGGGAGATCCATCATCAAATACTGAAAATTAATGACAGTGACAATTCTGCAACTGAGCAAATTTCAGTGTTTTTGATTTGATTAAATTATTGAATAATTTTTATTATTATTATATTATTATTTGGTATAATTATTTATAGTTATTTATTATATTATAATTTATGATTTCATTTTTCAAACTTTATCATACCCGGGATGTCTGGTAGACTTTGGTTTGGACAGATCTAAGTGAGTTATTCCTAAAGCCGCGTACACACGGGCGGACTGTCTGGCCAACTTAGTCCGTCGAAACACATTTCAGCGGACAGTCCGCTCGTGTGTGGGCTTCAGCGGACTTTTTCAGCGTGCAGTCTGGCGGACTAAGTATTTCGGAATTTCCGTAATATTGTCCGTCATACTTTGGTTTCAGCGGACAATCCGCTCGTGAGTAAGCTAGTTCGACGGACTAAGTATGGCGCATGCTCAGAAAGGATTTACACGGCGAAAGGTTGCATTGCTGTGTATTGGACTTCCTATTTCTAGTCCCGTCGTACGTGCTGTACACGTCATCGCGGAAACTTTCGACAGACTGTTTGTGCATCCGTGTGTGGTCAAGTCCGTTCATTCAAAAGTAGGACGGACTGTCTGTCGGATTGTCTGACGGATTAAGTTGGCCATACAGTCCGCCCGTGTGTACGCGGCTTAAGAATTACAGGACTACAATATAAAATGACAAATTTCCATGAAAAATAATTGTACCGCTTTCAGCACCTAAAATCTGAAATAATCATACCGCCAGGGAGGTTAATACCAAATTTAGTCCAGATAATTGGATCAGGGTACTCGCAAAAGTGTGTTAATTTGGGGTTCTTCCAAAGTAGTGTGTGAGGGGAAATCTCAGAAGCACTACCCATCTTGGTCACTGCTACCCATGCCTTACTGGTTGCACATATGACTATCGTGAGCCTATACGGAGATCTGACACCCCGATGTGAGAGATGTGCCAGCGCCTCATAAGAACCCACAACAGCCACCTCTAGTGTATTGGCAGTGTCATCCTCAGGTAGAGTAAACCACCTGTGCTAAAATACTAGCTGACCAGCCAAGTAATACCTGTGGAAGTCCTGGACCGCCAGTCCCCCTTATTTCCATGGCAGTTGTAGCACCCGAAGTTTAATTCGGGGGTGTGGCCCCTGCCACAGGAAAGTCGTTATGAGTTGATCTATTCCTTTGAATATATATCTCGGTATCCAAACAGGGAAATTCCGAAATATACATAACAACAGAGGTAAACATTTCATTTTCACTAGATTCACCCTACCTATGAGTGTCAAAGGTAGATTCTGCCATGCCTGTAGTCTGGATTTTAGTTTAGTCAAAAGTGGATCGTCATTCAAGGCGATAAAGTCTGCTACAGAGTTGGAGATATGTAACTCCAGATATTTGATCACGAGGAGGCGCATGCGCGAGGGTTCCAAGATGGCCGAGTAAGCCGGGAGCTCCGCGCCACGCCGCCTCTCCAGCACTGCTAGCGGGCCACCCAGCCAAGCTACCATTTTCATGCGCTGTGCACCGGACCCCACATGCCTTGGGGATGACCCGGAGACCGAATCGTCGGTCCGGAACGAGCGTAGGCCTCGTGGAGGCCGAATCCCATTTCCGCGGGGTGTACCAAGATGGCCGCCGGACTGTAAGCACTCGTGCACTCGTGCTGAGAAGTTCTCACCGCACCGAAGAGCTCAGAAACTGCATCCAAAGGTACACCTCAACCCATCATAAGCGCCCCATGTATGCTTAAAACGGGGGCCAGGAGGAACTTACACGGGGAGTTTAACTCCACCACTCCATCAGGGAGTCACAAGATGGCCACCACGGCGGCCACCTCCACTCAGCCCCCACCACAACATCTAGAGCTGACTCCAGACCACAGATCAGTCATAGCTCCGGCTATCCTCCACTTCACATCAGGACCTCACAGCATGGGGACCCCCTCACCCACTTCTACAGAATCGCTACTCAATCAAGCTTTTGGAGACCAGGCCCTCTCCCCGGGGGCCCCCCTGGCTTTATCCACCCCCGGCCCTCAGGGCCCAGTTACACATATGACTCAGTCATCCATGGAAGAACTATTCCTCAAGTTCTCAACACTCCTAGATAGGGGTCTAGCGGCTAACGCTGCAGCCATCACGGGCGAAATCAGGGCTGATTTGCAAAACATAGGATCCAGGATGGATGCTATGGAAGACAAAATTGTGCAAACAGTAGCCATCTCCCATCAAAACACCAGGCTCATTCAAACTCTGCAAGATCAATTAGATACAGCATTCTCACGCATTGACGACCTGGAAAATAGGTCCAGGAGACTGAACTTTAGAATTAGAGGCCTACCAGAATCCATTACAGACGTTTCCACGGCAAGATTTGATCCGAGCTCTGGTCCCCAATATCCCAGCAGCCCGCCTGGAACTAGACAGAGTCCACAGAGCTATGGGACCCCCCAGGAAGGATGGGTCTCCCAGAGACGTCATTGCTAAACCTCTATACTACGCTGTAAAGGAGGAGGTGATGAAAAAGAAGAAGAAGAGCCCTGAAGCCGCTCCTGACAGCCATGGCCCAAAAGGACATCAAATATAAATGGGCCTTCCCATTTGCGGTTCGATTTTCACTCAAAGACCGGTCATATTCCTTCTCTACATTCGACGCAGGTGAAAAATTACTTCTGAAATTGAACATCATAGCCCAAGAAATGGAAATGGAGACTGCTGCTCCAACCTCCACTTCCAACAAACGCCCTCCACCTACTGGATCCCCCAATCCACTCTGGAGCAAAACCAAATCCCGAAGATCTTCCAATCACAGTCCTCCCTGATTCATCCAAGACTTTCCAAGCTGTTTATCAGAAAGGATTCCAATCCTAGAAGAAAATTTTCCTTGAACCTTGAGGACTGAAAGGTCCACCAGCCCTCCCTTAATGGGGGCACTGACGTCACTTTTGTTCCCCACAAACCTTTTTTCTCTAGTTTTATTTATTTATTTATTTATTTATTTTTTGTTGTTTTGTACGCTATAGTGGTGCACCGGACTATAGTAATTGAGGCTTAAAGCCTCTTGGGTGGCTCTTTACGTGTTATTTTGTATACACCTGTTGGCGAGCGCATGGTTATTTTTTCACTTGTTTTTTTCCAGCAGGTTAAGAAGTGCTGGGGCGCGGCGTGAGCCACATGCGCCTCATCCTACCTTCTCGACCATCTTGGTGGTCGGTGAGGTCGGAAGACCAACCCCAGGGTTGGCATTATTTCTTTTTTCTACATATCTCATACTTGACTGTGAGATGTTCGTGGTTCTCCTACCTCCCCTCCTGCTCTTCTGTACACCAGGGGGGGATGTTTCCTCTTCCTTTTCTTCTTGCTTCTTCTTTACTACTATCTCTCTTCCCCCACCCTTTCCAGAGCGTCATTCACTTGTATTTTCTTTTTCAGACTTGAAGGAATTTGGCAACATCACAATGGTTCTCCCATTCCACCAACGTACTCAATTTGTCTGGCTACGGCACCCGTTTTGGCTCCTTGGAGGGGCGAGTGATGTGTTGACGGGTAGCTCCCCCCACTGCGAGGTCCATGGCTGATCACACACAACATACCTGGAGGGTAGCTTCGCACAATGTTCAAGGTATAAACTCTCCCCTTAAACGCAAGAAAATCTTTAACTCATATAAATCGTCCAAACTAGACGTCCTTTTGATTCAGGAAACCCACTTTCCCAGTACGTATAACCCCTCTTTCTTACACTCCCACTACAACAAATTCTACCTAGCAAATGCAGCTAACAAGACCAAGGGGGTAGCAATAGTGTTTGCTAAATCCTGCAATTTCCAATTAATATCCGAAACTAAAGATCCTGACGGCAGATATCTGCTAGTGAAAGGCACTTTAGATGGCCACCTTTACTCATTTATTTCCTACTACTCCCCTAACAAGGGTCAAACAGCCTTTTTCAGAAGACTCATTCTTCCCCTCACCCCCCTTCTAGAGGGAACAGTTATACTCGGGGGAGACTCCAATGTGGCCTTTGATCAGGGGTTAGACAAAACTAGGCCCCCAGGTTCCCAACTTACCCGCCCCTCTAATGAGAGCCTTAAACTAGCGAAATTAATACACGACCAGGGACTGGCAGATGTCTGGAAAGAACTAAACCCCACCAAACGAGACTATACTCACTTCTCACACCCCCACAATTCGTACGCCAGAATTGACCACCTGTTAGTGAAATCTTCAGTTATCCCTGCCATAATTCAATCCAAAATTATTGACTCCTCCCTTTCGGATCACTCATTAGTTGTCATGACCATCCGTTCGCAATACAATAGATCGGGCCAGAAGCAATGGAGGCTGAACGAGTCCATACTATCAGATCCTGTCCGAGTCTCTGTGCTATCTGACTCCCTAAAGGAATACTTTCATTTTAACGACGAGAATGATGTATCGGCGGAAACACTTTGGGCGGCTCATAAAGCCTTTATTAGGGGAGAACTCATCAGATTATCATCAGCCATTAAAAAGGAGAGAGAGGCAGCAATCAAAAAACTAGAGAACGACTATGTGTCCCTAAAGACCAGGCATAAACTAGACCCGTCCCTTAATTTACTCCCCCAATTGGACAGGACCAGGCTCGAACTGAACCTAGCTCTGACAGCTAAAGCCGAAAAACAAATGAGATGGTCGCAAAATAGATTCTATACACAAGGTGATAAGATGGACTCTATGTTGGCCAATAAGTCATCTCCCAGACTCAAAACACAGGCTCTTCCAAAGATTATAATCCCTGGACAAGGTCCCTCAGCTAACCCTACAAAGATACTAGGAGAATTGGCAGAATTTTACAATAAACTTTACTCTCCATCCCCAGCCCCTGCTGATCACTCTATAGACGCTTTCCTAAATGACCTTCCTATCCCACAACTATCCTCGAACCATAGAGACAGCCTAGAAGCCCCTTTTACTACGGCAGAAGTTTTAGCAGCAATTAAATCCTTAAAACCGGGCTCGGCCCCCGGCCCGGATGGACTGTCCAATCCTTATTACAAAAAGTTCGCCGAAACTTTAGCACCTTACCTCTCTAAATTCTTCAACTATGCCTCGAAGAGAAATCCACTTGATCCCCAACTAAACGCAGCACTTATAACTGTCATCCCAAAACCTGATAAAAACCCAGAAGAGGTTGGAAATTACCGCCCAATCTCTTTAATTAACTGTGACATTAAAATACTAACCAAAATCCTCGCCTCCCGGTTGGCAGAATTCATTAATGCGTATGTACACAAGGATCAGGTGGGTTTCATTCCTGGTAGACAAGGCCCAGATCAGATAAGAAGAACCATAGATATTATGTCCATTCTCCAAACAAACTGGGCGGGAGGACCCCAACAATCGGGTATGCTTCTCTCGCTTGACCTACAGAAGGCCTTTGACTCGGTCTCCTGGCCTTATATCTTTGCTATCCTCCGCAAATGGGGCTTTGGGCAACGCTTTACTGGCCTAATACAGGCCCTATACTCAACCCCTACAGCGAGAATCCGCATCCAGGGCTTCTACTCCAAACCCATTGCCATAAGACAAGGAACTAGGCAAGGATGCCCTTTGTCCCCTTTAATTTTTGCGATGGCAATCGAGACCCTCGCTATAGCTATTAGACAAAACCAAGACATAAAAGGGGTGGTATGCGGATCTCGTGTTCACAAGTGTGCCCTATTTGCGGACGATATCATGCTCTACATCACTTCTCCCATAACTTCCTTGCCCAATTTAAACGCCACTCTAGAATCCTTCTCCAAGATGCCGGGTCTTCAAGTGAACTACAGTAAATCCCAGGCTCTCAACGTCTCTCTAACTCCCTCCACTGTAGAACTTTTAAAGCAGAACTTCAATTTCCAATGGAGCGAATCCTCCATCAGATACCTAGGTATTAACCTCACAGCTAAGGTGGAGACTTTATACAGTCATAATTATCCCCCGATGTATCGTAAACTAGAAGCAGATTTACAGAATTGGTCCCATCTTCCCATATCATGGCTAGGCAGAATACACGCTATCAAAATGACTCTATTACCCAGATTACTTTATTTGTTTAGATCCCTGCCAATCCCCATTCGTAGGGATCACCTTTCAACCTTCCAAAATAAAATCCTAAAATTCATTTGGGGTAAAATAGGTTATAGACTAACCCACAATACCCTCTTCGCTCATAGGAAGAGGGGTGGTTTAGGCCTCCCACTTCTATTCCGTTATTACCAAGCAGCTAGGCTAACACAGTTATCCGTAATTTACTCAAAATATGAAAAGCCGGACTGGATCCATATTGAGAATCAGGCTGCCCCCACTTTTACCCTAGACTTTTTACTATGGACCCCTCAGAAAAATAGACCCGCTATCTTGTCCCCAACTCTCTCCCACTCATTTAAACTATGGGATTCCCTGCGCTACTCTACCTCCTTGGTCTCAGCAATTAAACCTTTAACTCATATTTTCAATAATCCACGCTTCCCTCCAGGTTACAATGTACTTGCCTTCAAATGGTGGGTCGATAAGGGTCTTTACAGGATAGGACACTTTTTCACAGCCACAGGACCTATTACCTTGCAATTTTGTATCAAGAAACTAAGCCTTCCTAAGACCGAAATTTTTCGGTTCCATCAGATTCAACATTTTCTACACTCCCTTTGCAAAGGAGAATCAAACCCCCCGCTCTTTACAGAATACGAACTTTGGTGCGGTCAAGCCATGGACCAGAAGGGGGGGATCTCCTTAGTCTACACGTCTCTCACCCCCCCAAAACAAAGGCGCCCTATATGGTCACCTGGGAAACTGACTTCTCTTTCCAATGGTCATTGGATAAATGGCACTCAATAGGGGCTAGATCCTTTCGGGGTCTGCTCAACACAAACCTTATGGAAGCAGGGACAAAAGTACTAACCAGATGGTACTACACGCCAGTCAGAGTTGCACACATGTTCCCAACAGCCAGTCCGCTCTGTTTCCGGGGCTGCATGCTTACGGGGACTATGTCACACATTTGGTGGGAATGCCCAAGAATCCGCCCCTTCTGGAAGAAAGTTTTTAACCTGATTGATAGATTGATTGGTGCCAAAGTTCCCAGATCTCCCACGGTGGCTCTCCTTAATGATCCAATTCCCCATCTCTCTAAACCCTCCAGCAGGTTGACCCAATTTGTACTGCTGGGAGCCAAAATCTCCATAGCCAGGAATTGGAAGAAACCAGGGGTTTCTTTCACAATAGTTAAGAAAAAGATTTCCTGGATCATGTCTCAGGAGAGGCTCGCTAGTATGTTGGAGGACACATCTGATAGGTTCGTAGCCACCTGGGAGCCCTGGGCCCGAATAATGGGCCTGACCAACTTCCCATATGTATGAACTTCCATTAATAAACCTGACGCAAGTAGTGACGCTCTCTGCACCCCTACCCCCCTCTATCTCCCTCCTCTTTCTTTGTCTTTATCTTTCCCTTTTCTTTCCTCTTGTTCGCATATGTTCTCTTGGTTTCCATACTATGGACTAAGGCTAGTCCGGAAAGGTTTAAAAGTTTATATAAATGTCTCCTAGGCAATGTTTGTTGGTTGACATAAAGAGTCTGATGCAATTTGCTCTGATTTGCTTCTCCCAACAGAGGACCCTCAGTTCGGCCTAGGGGCTGACCGGCTGGTCAAACAGGAGTTCTCTGGTATTTGGTTGACAACTTCCTTTCACTTATCTCCTCTTATGTTCATATTTTGTAGGCGCCTATTGCCCCCGACACAGTGTGATCCCAATTGGGGTGTCGGGGGTACTAGGTTGCATCCCGTCCATATTTCCTATGTCACTCCCAACTGTCATGTCACTCCATTCCAGACAAAGTGAGCTCCTTTCACTTTCATCTTCATTTGCTTTTAATCATACAGATGCCTTACAATTCGCAATGTGTCTTTTCCGGCTTATGCTGTTTGTCTGTACTTTTTGACATGTTTTCCACGTTCTTCATATATATATGTGAGATGACATATTGTCGCGTTCTATTGTATGGATTCTATTTTCCCTTTGAAACAAATAAAAAATTTTGAAAGCAGATATTTGATCATGTCATGTATCAGATAAGACCAGAACTGTGTGGACTGCAACAGAGGAAACCCAAACGTGTATAAGTGAAATATGATTTATTAAAGAAAGTGAATAATATAAATACAACCACACGGTGCAATAAACCAACCAACAAGACCCCCAAACAACAACAGACAGATATGTACAATAAATGGGAAATGCAAGGACCGTAAACGATAGGCAGGCCAGGGTCATACACAGAGGATCAGCAAATAAACAAGGGCAGTCCAGAATCAGAGTCACAAGCCAGGTCAAGGTCATACACGGGGAGATCAGCAGATGGAGTAGGGAACACAGGACAGGGAGAGGATGGACGGATCAGACTGCAGGACAGGGATAATGGTAACAGGTGGGACAGGGTAGGGACCAGGACAGGGAAACAGGATCAGAACCACGGGTCACAGGTTCAGGGCACAGGAATAGGTTCAGGATCGCCAGCAGCAGGTCAGGGCACAAGGAACAATACCAAGGCGAGGTGTGTGTGCACCTGCCGGGTATTTATAATGGCTGCTGTCAGTCATGTGACGCCTGACTGTAGAAGGCAAAACCTGCTCCACACTGCCAGGATCCCTGCGCTGGTGGACACCAGTACTGCGGACCAAAGATTACATAATTCCAGCAGGAGACACCTGCTGGTGGATCGCAGTACTGCATGCCAAATGATTGATATTACCAGCGGAGGGAACCTTTCCTGACAGTACCCCCCCTCAAAGGAGCGACCTCCGGACGCTCCAACTAGCAGTTGCTGGGGAAAGTCCATTGCGTCAAGCTGGGCTATGAGCAAAGTCACATCAAGTTGGGTAATGGGCACTTCAAGCAGGGCAGCAGACAGAAGCACATCGGACCGGGAAGCTGGCACATCGGGCTGGAAGGCAGGCAGCGACACGTCAGGCTGGAAGGCGGGCAGCGGCACGTCAGGCTGGAAGGCGGGCAGCGGCACATCAGGCTGGAAGGCGGGCAGCGGCACGTCAGGCTGGAAGGCGGGCAGCGGCACGTCAGGCTGGAAGGCGGGCAGCGGCACGTCAGGCTGGAAGGCGGGCACTGGGACGTCAAGCTGGAAGGCGGGCACTGGGACGTCAAGCTGGAAGGCGGGCACTGGGACGTCAAGCTGGAAGGCAGGCACTGGGACGTCAGGCACATCAGGCTGGACAGCAGGCACATCAGACTGGAAGGCATCGGACTGCAAGGCCGGGACATCTGACTGGAAGGCGTTGGACTGCAAGGCCGGGACATCAGACTGGAAGGCGTCGGACTGCAAGGCCGGGACATCAGACTGGAAGGAATCGGACTGCAAGGCCGGGACATCAGACTGGAAGGCATCAGACCGGAAGGCCGGGACATCAGACTGGAAGGCATCAGACTGGAAGGCCGGGACATCAGACTGGAAGGCCGGGACATCGGACTGGAAGGCATCAGACTGGAAGGCCGGGACATCAGACTGGAAGGCCGGGGCAACAGACTGGAAGGCATCAGACTGGAAGGCCGGGGCATCAGACTGGAAGGCATCAGACTGGAAGGCCGGGGCATCAGACTGGAAGGCATCAGACTGGAAGGCCGGGGCATCAGACTGGAAGGCATCAGACTGGAAGGCCGGGACATCAGACTGGAAGGCCGGGACATCAGACTGGAAGGCATCAGACTGGAAGGCCAGGACATCGGACTGGAAGGCATCAGACTGGAAGGTCAGGACATCAGACTGGAAGGCCGGGGCATCAGACTGGAAGGCATCAGACTGGAAGGCCGGGGCATCAGACTGGAAGGCATCAGACTGGAAGGCCGGGGCATCAGACTGGAAGGCATCAGACTGGAAGGCCGGGGCATCAGACTGGAAGGCATCAGACTGGAAGGCCGGGGGGATCAGACTGCAAGACATCGGACTGGAAGGCCGGGACATCAGACTGCAAGACATCAGACTGGAAGGCCGTGACATCAGACTGCAAGACATCAGACTGGAAGGCCGTGACATCAGACTGCAAGACATCAGACTGGAAGGCCGTGACATCAGACTGCAAGACATCAGACTGGAAGGCCGGGACATCAGACTGCAAGACATCAGACTGGAAGGCCGGGACATCAGACTGCAAGACATCAGACTGGAAGGCCGGGACATCAGACTTCAAGACATCAGACTGGAAGGCCGGGACATCAGACTGCAAGACATCAGACTGGAAGGCCGGGACATCAGACTGCAAGACATCAGGCTGGAAGGCCGGGACATCAGACTGCAAGACATCAGACTGGAAGGCCGGGAAATCAGACTGCAAGACATCAGACTGGAAGGCCGGGACATCAGACTGCAAGACATCAGACTGGAAGGCCGGGACATCAGACTGCAAGACATCAGACAGGAAGGCCGGGACATCAGACTGCAAGACATCAGACTGGAAGGCCGGGACATCAGACTGCAAGACATCAGACTGGAAGGCCGGGACATCAGACTGCAAGACATCAGACTGGAAGGCCGGGACATCAGACTGCAAGACATCAGACTGGAAGGCCGGGACATCAGACTGCAAGACATCAGACTGGAAGGCCGGGACATCAGACTGCAAGACATCAGACTGGAAGGCCGGGACATCAGACTGCAAGACATCAGACTGGAAGGCCGGGACATCAGACTGCAAGACATCAGACTGGAAGGCCGGGACATCAGGCTGCAGGACATCAGACTGGAAGGCCGGGACATCAGGCTGCAGGACATCAGACTGGAAGGCCGGGACATCAGGCTGCAAGGCGTCTGGCTGGAAGGCCGGGACATCAGGCTGCAAGGCGTCTGGCTGGAAGGCCGGGACATCAGGCTGCAAGGCGTCTGGCTGAAAGGCCGGGACATCAGGCTGCAAGGCGTCTGGCTGGAAGGCCGGGACATCAGGCTGCAAGGCGCCTGGCTGGAAGGCCGGGACATCAGGCTGCAAGGCGTCTGGCTGGAAGGCCGGGACATCAGGCTGCAAGGCGTCTGGCTGGAAGGCCGGGACATCAGGCTGCAAGGCGTCTGGCTGGAAGGCCGGGACATCAGGCTGCAAGGCGTCTGGCTGGAAGGCCGGGACATCAGGCTGCAAGGCGTCAGGCTGGAAGGCCGGAACATCAGGCTGCAAGGCGTCAGGCTGGAAGGCCGGGACATCAGGCTGCAAGGCGTCAGGCTGGAAGGCCAGGACATCAGGCTGCAAGGCGTCAGGCTGGAAGGCCGGGACATCAGGCTGCAAGGCGTCAGGCTGGAAGGCCGGGACATCAGGCTGCAAGGCGTCAGGCTGGAAGGCTGGGACATCAGGCTGCAAGGCGTCTGGCTGGAAGGCCGGGACATCAGGCTGCAAGGCGTCTGGCTGGAAGGCCGGGACATCAGGCTGCAAGGCGTCAGGCTGGAAGGCCGGGACATCAGGCTGCAAGGCGTCAGGCTGGAAGGCCGGGACATCAGGCTGCAAGGCGTCAGGCTGGAAGGCCGGGACATCAGGCTGCAAGGCTTCAGGCTGGAAGGCCGGGACATCAGGCTGCAAGGCGTCAGGCTGGAAGGCCGGGACATCAGGCTGCAAGGCGTCAGGCTGGAAGGCCGGGACATCAGGCTGCAAGGCGTCAGGCTGGAAGGCCGGGACATCAGGCTGCAAGGCGTCAGGCTGGATAGCAGGCAGATGATTGGCAGAATCAGGTGGGTGATCAGGTTCAGCTGGCATGCAGGCAGACTGGAGCAGGTTGGTTGATGTGGAGGCAGGTTGCGTTACTGGCAGGATCAAATGGGTAGGAAAGAACTTCCGTCTCTTTTTAGATTTAGCTACTGAAGGCCTGTAGGTAGCTGCAGATCTATAGGTAGGGGATGAAGCAGATTGGAGAGAAGGGTTGGAATATGGCAGGGAAGAGGTAACAGTGGCTGGGGGAAGTCCTTGAGGGATAGTGGGCCGCGGGAAAGAGGCAGTTGGATTAAAGGCAGGATATGTGCAGCAGGAAGAAACAGGTTATTGATATTTGGTGGGGAGTAGAGTATATTGGGCTGAAACTGAGGTTGCCATAGGTGATGGAGGAAGAGACTTTTGGGCAGGCAGGTGTTTGGTAGCAGAGATGGTTTGTTGTGGGCTGGCTGTGGCTGATTGCAAAATACCAGACCATGCTAAAAGTAGTGGTTGTACAAACTGGGAAATGCAAGGACCGTAAACGATAGGCAGGCCAGGGTCATACACAGAGGATCAGCAAATAAACAAGGGCAGTCCAGAATCAGAGTCACAAGCCAGGCCAAGGTCATACACGGGGAGATCAGCAGATGGGGTAGGGAACACAGGACAGGGAGAGGATGGACGGATCAGACTGCAGGACAGGGATAATGGTAACAGGTGGGACAGGGTAGGGACCAGGACAGGGAAACAGGATCAGAACCACAGGTCACAGGTTCAGGGCACAGGAATAGGTTCAGGATCGCCAGCAGCAGGTCAGGGCACAAGGAACAATACCAAGGCGAGGTGTGTGTGCACCTGCCGGGTATTTATAATGGCTGCTGTCAGTCATGCGACGCCTGACTGTAGAAGGCAAAACCTGCTCCACACTGCCAGGATCCCTCCGCTGGTGGACACCAGTACTGCGGACCAAAGATTACATAATTCCAGCAGGAGACACCTGCTGGTGGATCGCAGTACTGCATGCCAAATGATTGATATTACCAGCGGAGGGAACCTTTCCTGACAGATCACCTCTACCCTCTGCAAGGGACAATCTGCACAAATCTCACATCTGGGGGACAGCGTCCTGAGTGAATCTGGGATTTAACCCAGTTGACTTTCAGACCGAAAAAATGAGCAAAGGAATTAAGGATGTCTAAGGCTGCCGACAGGGAATTCTTAGAGTCTCACAAAAAAAAGAACCATATCATCCGCATATAGTGAAGTTTTTTCAGTCAGACTGCCCACCTTTATCCCCTGTATCTCCTCAGAGGCTCGCAAGGCTGCAGCCAAGGGTTCAATCATGATAGAGAAAAGACGCGGGGGCAAAGGACAGTCTTGGCGAGTGCGCCTATGCAATGGATGTTAATTTTGACTTCAAATTTCGATTTTGCTTTAGTCATATTTGTTTAACTAAAATGCCATTTTAGTTTTAGTCGTATTTTAATCACCTGAATTGAAACTGAATTTTATATTTGTTTAGTTTTTGTCAATGAATACATGCAAACTATGATGAAAATATTTTCACAGATTAAGTTAACACTGCATACCTGTACATTTAACTCATGAACCAACATGCTGCATGTTATATTTGGATGTGTGTTATTAAAGTATCTGACTTTCTTTGTTTAGTTGCTTTATATGCTAAAAATACATACATTTTTTAGTCATGTAAAAATGAAATATCGCATATGAATATTTACCATGTAGCTATTCTTAACTGCTGAAAATAAGTTTATTGTTAGCAAAGCTCTACCTCTCAAACTCAAATTTAGACACACACATTCAGAGAAGTGACCCATCTACCCCTATCTCTACCTTCCTGTCTGCTTTGTTCAGAAGACTTTCAATCTTGATATATAATATACACTATATTACCAAAAGTATTTTGATGCCTGTCTTTACACACACATGATGGCATCCAAGTCTGTTGGGTTCAATATTGAGTTGGCCCACCCCTTGCAGCTATAACAGCTTCAACTCTTCTGGGAAGGCTGTCCACAAGGTTTAGAAGTGTGTATATAAGAATGTTTGACCATTCATCCAGAAAAGCATTTGTGAGGTCAGGCACTGATGTTGAACGAGAAGGCCTGGCTCGCAGTATCTGCTCTAATTCATCCCAAAGGTGTTCTATCGGGGTGAGGTTAGGACTCTGTGCAGGCCAGTCAATTTCCTCCACCCCAAACTCGCTCATCCATGTCTTTGTGGACCTTGCTTTGTCATTGCGATTTGAGTCACCACTCCCCACCAAAGATAAAAGTATTCATTTGGGGTAGCCATGGTCTTTGAACATCCAATAAAACAAAAAAAAATCTGTAGGTAGCAACAAGCCAAAGCAGTTTAATAAGCCCCTAATACAATGAACATACTTATCTATAGCTTTCTGTTGTCCATTAAAAGCAATGACTGTCCGTATAGTTGCCAGAATTTCCTCTGCTACTGCACCAGCCTTTGCGTAGGCTTGTAACTCCTTTGATGTAAATGATGCAACAAGCTGGAAAGATGTAAGAAATAAAAAATAGTAATACATTCAATACATAAAAACGTTAAAAGCAAAAATGAGATTATATAACACATACCTTGGTCCAGATTGCTGCTGACACACCAAGTAGTGGACTAACTGACAAGATGACCAGTGTAAGCTTCCAGCCATACACAAATCCAATGATAATTCCAGATAGAAAAGTACTAAGAAACTGCACAAATATGCACATCTTATCAGCGAGACCCTCATGGATGGTATTTATGTCACTAGAAATAAAAATAGCTGTCTGAGCAAAGTAGTCAAAACCCTGACTTCAAAAGTTTTTGGGAAGGGGTTGTTCTTTTTAAATGAAAATGATATGTAAAGGCAAAACTTTTAAAACATTTTTAATATTTTTTATTTTGGATAAGGTGGGGAAAAGTACAACCATCTTTTCAGGTTCTTATTGATGTGTGTCTCTACTGGAGGGGTTTCCACTTTTTATATGTCCTCATGAATATTTTCAGAAAGTGAAGGGAAATCCAAAATGTGAGAGTGGTTCCCAGAACAAGAATTAAAGCTAAGTCTTCAAATTGGGACATCTGTTATAGTTATAACTATATAAGTGGGTAATTCCTCACACTTTAAGGGGATTTCCTCTCATGTCCTATTGCATCTCTAGGATAGGAAGTAAATAGAAATCTCCCCATGGGGACATATAAGACAAACAATGCTCTTGCTCATTTGGGCTACTGACCCAGGATCACCTTGAACTTGCATCTGTGTGTCATCCCCATTTTGATGAATAACTTCTATTGTCCTTGGCCTATCCTCATTATTGCATCCTCTTCCAAATGGCATGGCCCTTTCCTTTATTATATACAATATTCATTTTTGCTGAGAAGTTACAAAAGCTTATTTCCAAATGTAATGTAGTATCCCTATGCCATCATATTATTTTCCTTTTTTTTTTACGGCCTGTATTTAGATCATGGAATGTGCCTAGTAAAGATCTCTAGGTTTACAGCTATTAGCCCCTGGGCCAAAAATCCTATTATAATTCACTACTGTTAGCTTTTGATTATTTTTAATGTATTCAATATGTAGAATTGTTTACTCAGTAAGTCTTGAGTTCAAGGTCCCAATCTGAGTGGAATCAAACCAAGACATGTCTTGATGAAGAACCGCTCTGAAAAACTTCTGCCGAATTCTCATAATTTGGCGAGCAGCCGAGGCCAAAAATGTCCAAATCTGGAAAACACTTAGGATAAAAACAGCACAGCCTAACCCAACATAGTAAAAGGAAAACCTGAAAATGAAAAAAAAAAAAAAGACTTAAGTGTTTCTTTTGTCTCAGTAGTACAGAAAGACTGTTAACAGGTCACCTTCTTTATTATTCACACGCATTTCCTGCTCTAACATTTCCTACTATCTCTTAAAGCTTCTAAAGCAGAAATGCCATAACATTTTCTTTAAATGACAATACAGAGAACAGAACAAATACTCAGAATTATTGAGGCATTCCATTACCCCAGATGATGTGAGATCTGGGCTGATGAATATGTCATTTCTGGTCAGCTGGAATGGAATTGGAGCGCACACCGGGGTTCTTTATACTCCCATGCTGATCACCATTAGAGCTTAAAGTTCAGCCTTTATCTACATTGAATGGTTGTCAGCAGTGTATTTCGATACCACTTCTGAGACCTTATGTGGGATATTCTTCATCTGACCCCCTATAATAAGGGGTCTACTGTATCTGGTGAGTGTGTAGTGTGTCTGCGTGCTGGTGGAGAGAATTTCCTATACTCATCGAGGATGCTTTTTGCACTTGGGGCCACAGGATATAATATGGACTTCACAATATATATTCACTTTTTCTTATAGTTTTTGTTTGTATAGTTTTGAGTTGTTTTATGTATTTATATTTTCCACAGTGGTGATACTATATGATTTATATACTTATATATTCACAGGAGCGCGGTTCATTTAAATTTGTCTATACTCAGAGGTGTTTATACATTTTACAACGTGCAGCTCCAGCCACATATACTTGATTTTTTTTTAAATATATTTTCCGTTTGCATGGGTTTAGAACCCATATATTGTGTTTTTTTATTTTTGAATTAGTTATTATTTACTATAACCAAATTGTTTAAATGAAACCTGCTCTGCTCCAATTCCTTCAATGCTTCCCAGGTCGCTGATGTAAAACAAGCAAGAATTTCAGTATACAGGATTTTACTCTAATTTAACAATACTTGTTCTGGGTTTGTGAGTCAATGGGAACTAAAGCCAGAAACAGCCAATGAACTAGCATTTTCAGAAGGAAGTCCGCAATGATAGCCTACACTTTTAATAAGACAATTGTACCTTCTTTATCTAAAGTAGAACTGACAGGACGTTTACTCTTATGCCACGTACACACGTCCGGACTTTCCGTCAGAATAAACTCTGAGGCCGCGTACACACGCGGGGACTGTTCGCTCAACTTTGTCCGCTGAACAGTGTTTCGGCGGACAGTCCGCTCGTGTGTGGGCTTTCAGCGGACAGTTTCAGCGGACAGTCTGCTGAACAAAGTTTTTCGGAAATTCCGAAAAACTGTCCGCTGAAACTTTGTTTCAGCGAACAGTCCCCTCGTGTGTAGGCTTGTTCGTCAAACTAAGTTCCGCGCATGCTCAGAAAGGATTTACACGCCGAAGTTTGCATTGCAGTGTATAGGACGTCGTTTTCTAGTCCCGTCGTACGTGCCGTTCACGTCATCGCGCACGGTTTCAGCGGACTGTTCGTTCGTCGTGTGTGGCCAAGTCCGTCCATGCTAATTTTGAGCGGACTGTCCGCTGAAACTGTTTGACGGACAAAGTTGAGCGAACAGTCCCCGCGTGTGTACGCGGCCTGACAGTCTTTCCAACGGAGTTTCCGACGGAGTTCCGACCGAATGGACTTGCCTACACACGATCACACCAAAGTCAGTTTGTTTTGAATGAGATGAAGTATGACGGGACTAGAAAAGGAAGTTCAATAGCTAGTAGCCAATAGCTGCCCTTGTGTCGTATTTGGTCCGTCGGACTAGCATACAGATGAAGGGTTTTCCCGATAGGAATTGATTCAATTGATTTAAAACTTGTTCTATTTCTAGGCCTGTCAGTCTTTTTGAAAAAAAAAAGTCCACTGAAGCCCACACACAATCAAAATATCCCGATGAAATGATTCCGTTGGAACTTTTCTGATGGAAAGTCCGATTGTGTGTACGTGGCATTAGGGTATGATTTAATAAAGCAGTGGAAAATGTTCATTTAGTTTAAAGTATATGTGGTGAATCTATGTTCGCTTAACACTCATTACATGCAAGGGAAACCATTTTTTTTTTTTTTTTATTGCACATTATTGAATAACTGAAAATAACCATTCTGTCTGCAAAATAAACAGTTACCACTTTAGTAAATCAACCACTAGAACAGAAAATATGCAAATGATTGCTCTGCGTGTTCCTATTGTTCTGCAAATTCATATATTGAAAGTTTTGGCACAACCAAAAATGCATAAAGTAATGAATGAAAAAAACAGCTTGTTGGATATCAATGTAATAGGATAAGCTAATGTTACCTACCTAGTCATTTCACCTTCTATGTCAATCGTAAGGAGTTCTGAACAACCTGAAGTATTAAGTGATGCTGCAAGAAATGATATACATTACAATCAATTCTTTAAAAAGGTACAATAACTCAGTGTTGGTTGAGCAATGGTGGATCAATAGGGTAAATGATTTATGGATGGAGTAACTGCTAAAACGTCAGGTGCCTTATGCTGCGTACACACAGTCGTACTTCCCAACAGGAAATGTTTGATGTGAGCTTGTTGTTGGAAAGTCTGACCGTGTGTATGCTCCATCGAACATTTTCTGTCGGAATTTCCGGCCAACTTCACTTTATTGTCGAAAATTCCGATTGTGTGTACACAAGTCCATCACACAAAAGTTCATACATGCTCGGAATCAAGCAGAAAGAGCAGCACTGGCTATTGAACTTCCTTTTTCTCAACTCGTCGTGTACATCACTGCGTTCTCACATTGGGAATTTCCAACAACATTTGTGTGACCATGTGTATGCAAGACAAGTTGGAGGCCAACATCCTTAGAGAAAAAAATCCACTGTTCTGTTGTCGGAGAGTCTGATCGTGTGTAGGCGGTATAAGTCTTTCTTATAAGTGGCCACTTTTTGATTTTTTTCCTGATTACAATCTACCCAGTCTTTCGAAATCTTTTAAATCGCCATCTATCCTGACTTGTTTTATGAATGCTGCCTGCCCTGATCCCAGCCGGACATTCTTGCCTCATGCGTAATTTTTTTAGCAGTTATCTACCTGCAGGTCTGCCACCAGCAGGGAAAAACTGGGGGCGTGACCTGGATGTACTTCTTAGTACTTTCCTTTTTTCATGAAGATCATAAGAGGCTTATACCTCAGAGGAGCCTACGCTACCTCTTGAAGACTCCCAGAGTTCTCAACCCATGCTGGTGTCTTTATACCCCAATACTGTAATGAAAGGATGCTTATCGGTCCACCAGGGACCACTAGACTGTATTCTGGATTTTTTGCTGTTCATAAACTGTTTTTTTCCACTGTATATACCTACACTTACCATTCACATTCACTCCACTCCGGACAAAGCTGTCTGTCATGTCTCCAAATACAATGATGAGAATAGGCAGACCTGTCCCATTGGCTGCAGCACAGATAAGGCCGATGACTATGAGGAAGATATCAAAGGCATCTGCATAACGCAGCTGGAAAACAGTATACAGTAAGTACAAGAGAACAAATATTAATAACGGTCCTTGTTTATAAAACTTTCTAGGAGAGAAACTGTGCCTTCTAATGCCGCGTACACACGAGCGGACTGTATGGTGTACTTAGTCTGTCATACAATCCGACGGACAGTCCGTCATACTTTCGACTGAACGGACTTGAGAACACACGGATGCACAAACAGTCCGTCAAAAGCTTGCGCGATGACGTGTACAGCACGTACGACGGGACTAGAAATAGGAAGTCGAATACACAGCAAAGCACCCTTCCGCCGTGTAAATCCTTTCTGGGCATGCGCCATTCTTAGTCCGTCGAACTAGCCTACTGACGAGCGGATTGTCCGCTGAAACCAAAGTACGACGGACAGAATTTCGAAAAATCCAAAATACTTAGTACGCCAGACTGCACGCTGAAAAAGTCCGCTGAAGCCCACACACGAGCGGACTGTCCGCTGAAATGTGTTTCGACGGACTAAGTACGCCATACAGTCTGCCCGTGTGTACGCGGCATAAAAGTGTTTTATCAGATCCTGCTTTTTTTCCCAATCACTGCAGAGGAGGAAAGTAATTGGTATCTGTGGCAAAACTGTACCTGGATGGTGAATTTAAAAGAAAATCTGCATGAATGGCTGCATAAATGTATAGGTTGGTATGGGTTTAAAGAACAAAAGCTTTCTATAGCTTCTGAAGCAAGCTGGTTGCCATTCTGTATAATAATAATTTTGCTTTAATTTCTGTGAAGGTCTGAATAATATGCTAATGATTTTACCTCCTAAGGCATTTACTTTTTACATTTGCATTCATTTTTACACAGAAATAAAGAGTTTTGCTTTACAGTATACCTAGACTCAAGCAAGCATTAGAGACAAGTAATTTGTGAATGATATAAAACTTAGCTGCTCTTTCGTCTGTGACCAATTTTCCACCTTTTTCATGGTGTTCTTTTAACAAAATAGGTAATCAGCCGAATGATCAGAGAGCAACTGTAACTTGCAGTTTATTAAACAGGTTCAAAGATAAAAGTAATTGAAAATAGAGGTGTCATTAGCATTGGTGTCACCTGGTGCGCTAAAACATGGTGCTACACCCCCCTTCCCCAATCACATTTTCCCCATTTCTGAAAGTATGCCAAAGATGCAGCATGCAGGACTCCTTCACTTCAGCTGCAGCTCTGAAACTCTTTCACATTACAGCCCCCTGCAGTTCTGCCACCCCTTCACATTACACAGCCCCCTGCAGCACTGGCACATCTTCACATTAAATGGTCCCCTGCAGCTCTGGCACCCCTTTACATTACACAGCCCCCCGCACCTCTGGTACCTCTTCACATTACACAGCCCCCTGAATCTCTGGCACCCCTTTAAATTACACAGCCCCTTGCATCTCTGGCGACCCTTTAAATTACACAGCCCCTGCACTTCTGGCACCCCATTACATTGTGCAGCCTCTTGCACCTCTGGCACCTCTTTACATCAAACATCCCCCTGCACCCCTGACACCCCTTTCGCGTTACACAGCCCCCTTCACCTCTGGCACCCCTCTATATTAAACAGCACCCTGCACCTCTGACATCCCTTCACATTACATAGCATCCTGCACCTCTGACCCCCCTTACATTACACAGCACCCTGCACCTCTAGAACCCCTTTACATTACACATACTCCTGCACCTCTGGACCCCTTTACATTACACAGCTGCTGCACCTCTGTTCTTATTTACATTACACAGCCTCCTGCATATTACACAGCCCCTTGAACATTAGGAAGCCCCCTGCACATTATGCATCCTAAATATAAATAGGAAAATATCCCTACTAAAAAAAATGTAAGAAAGAAATGAAAGAAATAAAGAAAATAGCAGCAGCTCAAACGTGAGATACACACATGTATAAATTGCAAAATATAAAAGAGAAGCTGCACTAAAAAAATATAATAAAGTGAGCAAGTGACCGTGGTATGAAAGAAAACCACAATTTGTAGACCACTAAAGATATTGAATAGTAAACAGTCCTCAAGAGATCATAGAAAATAATCCAATAGTTGCATGCAAGTAAAGTGAACTTTTCTCAAAAACACCACCAGCAGATGTGCACCTCCACCACATAAATTACGTGCTTACCGAAAAGGCAAACTTGACAAGCCTGTAATGTTGATCAATATCCGGACCTGTAATCAACAGCAGCTCACAGGAGTTGGGCAAAAGGTGAACCAAGTAAACTGAAATCATCAGACATTCAAGATTTAGCATCGATCATGCACCCAGAAAAATGAAGAAGAACTAGCTATAGTGTGAATCAGACTATTTAGGATTTATTAGAAATAAAAGATTGCACTTACAAGAAGCGAAGATAAAAACTTCCATGCTTACACTACCAAGATTTGCTGGCCGGCGTGCAGACACCCGTCCGCTCACAAGGAACTCCGCGATGATGCCAGCATGTCACCCTCCCAGCGTACGTTTCGTCACAGAATGATGTCGTCTTGGGGAACGAGTGACACACTGACTCATCGCATTAAATAGTATCACAGAGGACCACGCCTTGATTTGAATCCTGAGTAGCGAACCTGATCCCCTCTAAACGGGGCTAAAAAACTATCTGTAATCAATACTGAAATCTAAATATGTAGGTTAAAAATAAATAAACCTGAAGAGGTACAGGAACATTGTGTAAGTTATATATGCGGGACTAACCACCATACATAGAAAACCCAGAACTGTACCAACAAACAGCACAAATTAACCCAAAATATATATATATGTACTAACTCTACTGTGCCTCAAATGGTAGAGAGTGGATATAGCATTCCGAGGGGACACAAGAATAAACATTAAACTAGGTCTCCACTGGTTGAAAATGGGTAGGACATCCAAGGATGACACAGGGATAGATACTCAACTGTGCTACCAATGGTGAAAAATGTATATACCATCCACAAGTAAATTACGTGAACAAAAGAAAATGTAATATATCCCCATTAATAGGACATAGAACCCGAGAAATACAATGAAAATACAAATTTAAAAAATGATTGTTAAACAAGGGTAATATTAAAATGAGGAAGGTATTAAAAAAAAGGGGATAATGTAAAAAAAAAGGGGGACAATGCTTGACATCAAAAGATCACTTAGAATCAAGCCACAACTGCCAATAATAATAGGTAGATATATAGAAGGTATGGCTACTAAGGGTTCACATCGAGTTCACATACTAAAAATTAAAACTAACTTAGACTTTACTAAGAATTATCAATGAATGCATTTAGGTCTACATCAACGTATAATCCAAAGGGGGTGTAGCTCTTGATCCTATATATCCAAAACATCTTGAGTCTTGATATATTACGCACCAGAGAGCCACCTCTCCATTGTGGGGTGTAGGTATCGATCCCCAAAAAAATGGTTTTGGCCGGATTCTTATTATGGGCTTCCAAATAATGCCTCAGGACTGAGTGTTTGGGAAAGCCATTTTTTGATGTTCATTATGTGCTCATTTGGTCAAACCAAGAGGGGGTGCTTAGTTCTGCCCACATATTGTAGCCCGCAAGGGCATTGGAGCAGATAAATGACCCCCTCATTGGAGCAATAAATAATAATAATGAATGAATGGCTTAATCTCAAATTCTACTGAGGTGCTAAATGATGTAAATTTGAGTTCCTCTATGTGTGCATCCACTGAAGGGGCACATCCTACACCTCCTGCACTGGGAGAAACCGGTCAGATTCTCAAAAAAACCTTTCCTAACAGAAGGAGGATCAAGGACATTTGGTGCCACTCTGCCCCTAAGGGAAGAGGCTCCCTTATAAATTACCTGTGGTTTGTTGGGAAGGACATTATTCAAAATCTGATCATTAGTAAGAATATGTCAATGTTTCTTAATGAGTTTTTTAACATTCATGTGTTGCACGGAATAGGTGGTAATAAAAGGGACAGAAGGCATCCTATCACCTCTAGGCAGTCTTTACCTAAGTAGGTCACTCCTATCTATTAGTGCCACATTGTCCAATGTGCTTTTTAAAGAGGCATTTGAATAGCCCTTTGCTATAAATCGTCTAGTAAAGATCGCTGCCTGTATCAAAAATTCTCTATTATCAGAGCAATTACGCTTTAAACTTATATAGTGGCTCTTCAGGACTTATCTAAGCCATGCTTCATGATGGCAGCTATCGACAGGAATGTAAGAATTCCTATCGGTGCTCTTGAAGAATGTTGAAGTTGTAAACTGATCACCATTCACCCCAATTTTAAGATCCAGGAAATTGATTTCTATCTGGCTGGCCACATAGTTAAGAAAAATGCCTCTGGTGTTATTGTTTAATTGTTCAATAAAAAAGTCCATGTCACCTCGGCTACCATCCCACAGGAGGAGGATGTCATCTATATACCTGGTCCACAGCACCACCAGGGGTTTCTGGTGGGCATAGATGACATCCTCCTCCCATAGAGCCATGAAGAGATTTGCCAAACTGGGGGCATATTTAGCCCCCATGGCAACCCCTCTATCTTCTCTATAGTACTGGCCATTGAAACAAAAATAACTATGTGAGGGGCAAATTGAAGCAGTTCCATGATGAAAGAAATTTGTTCATCAAATAAATCTGAATGGCACCTCCAAAAAAATATTAGACGGCAAGTCCCAGATCATGCGGTATGACCATATAGAGGAATGTGACGTCCGCTGTCACCAGCCACAGCCCTGTTTTAGGAGTTTGTTCTGCCAAGTTGATCACATGATGGGAGTCCTTGATATGTGAGGGCATTTTGGTTATCAGTGGTTGTAAGTAAAAATCAATGTATCTATAGTAAGTGGTATAGATCCATTACGTCCCAGGTGGGGAGATACATCGATTTTTACTTACAACCACTCATAACCAAAATGCCCTCAGGTATCAAGGACTCACGTCATGTGATCAACTTGTTGGCAGAACATACTTCTAAAACAGGGCTGTGGCTGGTGACAGCGGACATCACATCCCTTTAAACGGTCATACTGCATGATCTGGGACTGTTTGCTGTTGAATATTTTTTGAGGCGCCATTCAGATTTAGCACCTCATTAGAATTCGAGATTAAGCTGTTCATTATATGCTCCATTGAGGGGGTAGTTTATTTTCTCCAGTGCCCTGTGGCTACAATATGTGGGCAGGACTAAGCGCCCCCTCTTGGTTAGACTTAATGAGCACATAACGAACATAAAAAATGGCTTTCCAGAGGCATTATTTGGAAACCCATAATAAGAATCCTGGCAAAACCATTTTTTGGGGGATCGATAAGTATACCTCACAATGGAGAGGTGGCTCTCTGGTGCGTAATATATCAAGACTCGAGATGTCTTGGATATATAGGATAAGAGCTACACCCCCTTTGGGTTGACCAACGATGTGGACCTAAATGCATTCATTGATAATTCTTAATACAGTCTAAGTTAGTTTTCATTTTTACTATGTGAACTCCATGTGAACCCTTAGTAGCAATACCTTCAATATATCTACTTATTATTATTGGCAGTTGTGGCTTGATTCTAAGTGATCTTTTGATGTCAAGCATTGTCCCCCTTTTTTTACATTATCCCCTTTTTTTTAATACCATCCTCATTTTAATATTACCCTTGTTACCCAATTTTTTTTTAATTTGTATTGTCATTGTATTTCTCTGTCCTATTAATAGGGATATATTACATTTACTTTTGTTCACGTAATTTACTTGTGGATGGTATATCCATTTTTCACCATTGGAGGCACAGTTGAGTATCTACCCCTGTGTCATCCTTGGATGTCCTACCCATTTTCAACCAGTGGAGACCTAGTTTGTCCCCTCGGAATGCTATATCCACTCTCTACCACTTGAGGCACAGTGGAGTTAGTACATATATATATATATATATATATTGGTTAATTTGTGCCATTTGTTGGTACAGTTCTGGGTTTTCTATGTATGGTGGTTAGTCCTTACACAATGTTCCTGTCCCTCTTCAGGTTTATTTATTTTTAGCCTACATATTTAGATTTCAGTACTGATTACAGATAGTTTTTTAGCTCCGTTTAGAGGGGATCAGGTTCGCTACTCAGGAGTCAAATCAAGGAGTGGTTCTCTGTGATACTATTTAATGCAATGAGTCAGTGTGTCGCCCATTCCCCAAGATGACATCATTCTGTGATGAAACGTATGTCAGGAGGTTGATGTGCTGACGTCATTGTGGTGTACCTTGTGTCATGGTCCCATCCGTGTCTTTTAGATGGCCACGCGTGGTCGCGCCCCAAGTGGCTCTAGGTGGTGTTGAACTAATGACTGTTTGTTCTTGCTCCTGTTTCTTTACCTCTGAGCCACACCTCATTTCTATTCTGCCTGCTTTCCAGCCATGCCTAGTTTTGCATAAAGTACTGTGTGCAATTCTGTTTGTACCTGTCACTCTTGGATCAGCTGTGGCAGGTTACCTAATCAGATGGGTATAAAACACTGCCTCACTCTGAGGGCTTTGTCAGTTCATTGTCTCTTGCCACCAAAGGTACCTGTGTTCAAAGTTACAGTGTTCCAAGACTGACCCTGGCTTGTATTTCGTTTATGCTGACTTCTGGAATCCCGGACTATGGCTTTACTTCGACGATCCCTTGGCTTTTCCTGTCAAGCCCCTGTGCACAGATTCATAGCTCAGGTAGCTTATCTCTTTGTTACCGTGGGCTGTGTGTATTTGCAAGGGTGAGCGTACATCTCTGCACCATGGACTCCAACCAAGGTAAGCCCTCACACCTTGTGAGTGGATGGGTGTCTGCAAGCCAGCCGGCAAATCTTTTATGGAAGTTTTTATCTTTGCTTCTTGTAAGTGCAATCTTTTATTTCGAATAAATCTTAAATAGTCTGATTTACACTATGGCGAGTTTGTCTTTGTTTTTCTGGGCACATGATTGATGCTAAATCTTTAATGCCTGATGAGTTGAGCTTACCTGGTTCACTTTCTGCCCAACTCCTGTGAGCTGCTGTTGGATACAGGTCCAGATATTGATCAACATTACAGGCTTGTCAAGCTTGCCTTTCAGTAAGCGAGATAATTCATGTGGTGGAGGTGCACATCTGCTGGTGTTTTTGTGAAGAGTTCACTTCACTTGCATGCAAGTATTGGATTATTTTCTATGATCCCTTGAGGACTGTTTACTATTCAATATCTTTAGTGGTCTACAGATTGTGTTTTTCTTTTGTACCACAATCACTTGCTCATTTTATTCGATTTTTTTTTTTAGTGCAGCTTCTCTTTTATATTTTGCACATTATACATCCCCTTGGACAATAGACAGCCCCTTGCAGCTATCCCCCCTTCTTTACATTACACAATCTCTGCAGCTCTGCCCTTTCCTACATTATTGGAGCACAGAAAGCGGGTGACACAGCAGCGCTGAATAGAGTGGGAGATGCTGCAGTTAATTTTTCATATTAACCACCTAGCAACCAATCACCCGCCGGTTAACTTAGACAGTTAGCTCTGGCAGCTCCAGCTCTTGCCCTCCTTTCAGCACTTCTGTCTCCCGCTGTGTGTACAGAAGTGTTCTGCCTCCTACTCTCCACTTTGCTGTGTTAGTGACAGTGGCAGAGGCAATACGACCCTGAGTGTCACCCCTCTGGCTGGTGTCACCCGGGTGCCGCCCACACCCCTTGCACCCCTATAGCAATGCCACTGATGCAAAACACTTTCAAGATAGCAAAAACATGCATACACTGCAGAATAACGAAAGCTCCACAAACATGAACTCTTCACAGCAATGTCTCTGACTATCAATGTGTAGCTGCATAGCATAATCAAGGGGTGTGGAGAATAGGGTGCTCTGTGGAAGAGGGAAGCACACTCTATAGGAAAAACGAAGCAGAGAAGAAGGCGCTGCTAAGTGCAGTAATAAAACACTTTAATGACAAGGAAGGGTTAAAACACTTACAAGATGGAAGAGAAAAACAGGCATATCAATGAGTTTTATTACTGCACTTAGAAGCACCTTCTTCTTTGCTTTGCATAGCATAATCGCTACAAGAATCTATAGCAACAGAGAGTCAAGCTGAAATTCACTACTTCAGTAAAACAGTTTAGAACACAAACAGCTAATGTGATTATCCTCATAGATAATGTTCCTCTCAAGGAAGTCCAGCATAGTTCTGGTAACAAAGGTGAACAGCTGGATGGATCCCAGGCCCAAGGATAAGAGGCCAACTGCAATACTCTTGGGAGGGTCTCTCCACAGTAGCTGGAGAAGCTGCATGCTTTAAGCAGCTGCCTGACTGCCTTCATGCTGGGTCTGAAAATGGAGGGTCTTTTACCTATCACATGCTCATATACCTCTGCCTCAAGTGGGGTCTCTATGAGCTGCTGAGGGAGTGAAGCTGAGACATGTATACTCCCTGGGCATGTCCAGGAAGCCAGGGAGTTGTGGGAAATGTAGTTATAGGGGCTTGTGTCTGCCTCATAGCATGGTGAGTAAAGGGGCACTGCACTATACTAAGGGCACTCCTCTACACTGTCACCAGACAGCAATTCTGCCCCCTAATGATATTATCAATGTAACCTACTAATCAGAAGCAGGAGTTGGGGGGATAAGCCTCTGATTATAGGTTTTAATAAAACAAAAAACAGGATGCATTGGCACTGTCACATATGCAGTTGCTTCCAATTACAAAAATTGGCATACACAATTCCATTGACTTGGTGAACACAAGCAGTTTGATAAATAACATGCAGAAATAAGCAACACATTACCCCAGCAACCTATCCATAACCAGTTCCACAGGAGCCAGACCAGGAATATATAACCACCTACCGCATACTTTTTCAAATTTGAATGGGCATCCCCTATGTTGGTGCAAAGTATGGATTGCCAGTATCTATGTAACTTTGGACAGTGCCAGAGCACATGAATGAGATCTCCATGATTCCTGCTACATTTAGGACAGACAGGGTCAGGGAGCATACTCTCAGCAACAATATAGTTAGCAAAGGTGCTGAGATGTATTTACGGTAATTATCATGCACTGCCTCCAAAGCCATCTCCCGTTGCTCGCTGGCTATTTCCCCCAGATTGGACTGCCACTGTTTCTTTGCCTTGCATTGATAAGCTTCCAAATAGATAAAGAGTAAGGGCTTATGCACTCAGGGCGTTAGAAAAAACGAGTTGTAAGGACACTACCAACGCCAGGAAAAAGCATCTGTAAAAATGTGCTTTTAGTAGCTTTGTGAATTGGCGTTAATGCCCGTTTAGCAGCACTCCATCATGTCCCTGGCGGTGACGTCACAAGGGGGAGGGGCCTTCAGATGACGTCACTGGTGATCCCCCATATTGCTATATAAGTAGTGGCACACGACAGACCCAGCATTACAGCAGGAGAGAGCATTGAGGCAGCATCGGAGGAAGAACAGAGGGAGAAGACAGCACAAGAAGACAGCACAGAAAGACAGGGGAACCGGCAGAGGGAGAAGACAGTGGCAGAAGAAGTCAGCGGTGAGAGGAGAAGAAACGAAGGATGAAGACATCACTGGAGGGAGAAGAAATGCCGGAGCTGCTCTAATAAATGTATTTGTCAATTTGTTTTTATTTGTTTGTAGTGTTTTTATTTTTGACACTTTTTTTTAGGTGAATGGGTAGGGATATGATGTACCCCATACTCATTCACTTAGGGTGGCTAAAGGGGGTTCTAGATTTTGATAAGCCCCCCCACCCGATAAGGTTTTTACAACAAGTGAGGAGGCCCTTGTCCTCATGAACATGGGGACAAGGTGCTTTGGAGTGGGGGAGTGCAAGGCCTCCCCTGCCCCAAAGCACCCACCCCCCCATGATGAAGGCTTGTGGCCTGGTATGGTCCAGGAGGGGCGTGCTCGCTCTTCCTCCCCCCTTTCCTGACCTGCCAGGCTGTATGCTTGGATAAGGGTCTGGTATGCATTTTGGGGGGGGGAACCTATGGATTTTGGGGGGACCACACCTTTTTGTTTGGCATGGAGGTTCCCTTTATACTCCAAGCCAGACTGAAGGGTATGGTATGGACCTTGGGAGGGACCCCACACAGTTTTTTTTTACATTTTGGAGTGGGGTTCCTCTTCAAGATCCTCAGCACACAAGTTGCACTGCAAGTCGGATCATCACGATGCCACTTGTGGTGCCACTTCTATTCAAATAAATGGGCTCACCTCTCATAGGGAACCATTGATTTTGACCTGTAAAAAAGAAATGCTTGATGCGGCTTAACAGTGCTAAGCAGGGGTTTAGCAGCGTTTGGCAGCTTTTAGCGGTGTCAGACATTTTTACAGCTCATTTCTACTGCTCCTGGAAGCACAGGCTGTTTTTTTTTCTACTGCCCCTAAACGCTTGTGCCTCCAAACGCCTCATGGACACATACGTTAACATGGAGGGGCGTTTAGAAGCATATAAAAAAAAACGTCAGACACCCCTAACAGCAGCTGTAAAAACGTCCTGTGTGCAATAGCCCTAAGGATGCATAGTAACTAGAGATAATACCTTTCCGTACAGTACTATATTGCAACATACCAAAAATTGGGGTTGGAGAAATAGAAAAGTCAACCAGTATGTGTGGTATATGATACATAGTTTGTAAAGAAGAAAACAATAACAGTTTCATATTTGAAATGTGTAATGCCATACATATGCCATTTAGTGGCATAGGAAAGCTTGGCCAACTCCAGGTAGATGTAGTTGTTCCAGATAGGGCTATAATAAGTAAAACCATTCACCTACTGCATTTGTTTTGCTTTACGTCATACCTTATGCACTTAACAATAGGTAGGGAAAATCTGGTTAGATTTAGTAAAGCATTGAGCTTCTAATCCTTCAAGGAGGGAGGTACATTTGTATGATGTAATAGTATGGCCAGAGAGGAATCACAGAACGCTCCTTCATTCTCCTCCCTCATTGTTAGAGCCAAGGATATCCAAAAGATCCCATAAACAGTATGAGGTCTAATTATGAATTAAAATTGCTATGCGAATGTCTCAGCATTTGAACAGTTGTAATAAATAAATAGTCATGTTTCCAATATGTTTATTTCCTACAATCATCAGTTCCATCTAGTGGCCATAATGTGGTATTTTCCTGACCAAGTTATTTTAGGAAATGGGTTGTTGTCTCCTGAAATTACACTTGGGCAGTTTAGACACAAATATAGTTTAGCAGAGTTCTAGAAGACCTGTCTTCCCTTTATGAGATACTGAGTCCACTGACCTGGGCTCCTTGTACATTGCAGACTATAATTACTATCATATATACTGTACAATACTGCAGACACAAACATCTATCTGCAGCAGTGGAAACAGGTGGAAGATTAATCTACAAAGCATCCCAAATGTTTGTGTCCAAAAGAGCTTTGGAGTTATTTTAAGAAATACATAAGACATACTGACCAGTTCAAAGAATCCCACCATTTCCTTGGGAGACTTTCTACAAGACAATTTTGAGTCTCTAATAGAAAAAGCCAAAATAGTTGAAGATGAACATATACACCAGCATGTTTAATATTAATATAATTAAATATAAGTATCTTGATAGCTGTCACATTTAGTTGTAATTCAACGGATAAAGCAGCATTGTCATGTATCTACAGTTTGTATTTGTTAGCAATAAATAGTATTAATGCATAGCCAACCCCAAAAAAAACAAATGTTATATATTGCATCTACCAGTCTGTAGATATGGCAGCTACATTAGTTTTCTTTTTTTTTCCAGGATTTTTTTTATTTTATTTTTATTTGGTGATCCTGTCAAGAACACATTTCCTGTCCTAGGGTGACAGCACTGCTCCTTTATAAATATAGTGCAGTAATTGAGCATTGAAACCTTAGCACAGGAGATGTTTTAGGATTACAGAACACTTTCCCCTCTCTCGCTCCATAAAATAGAGGGGGAGTATTCTGTAGTCCACAGAGAGAGAGCTAGAAACAATGCTAATAGTCAGAAAACATACAGAGCATAGCAAGTTATGCTTTCACGCAATTTACAGCAGGATCATTGGATATTATCATTACACTTACCGAAGAGAGATATAACAAAACACATCCCCAGCATTGTATTTAATTGGCAAAAATGGAGCAAAATACAAAAATTCATATAGCACAGTTTACACAGGAGCTTTCCAAACAATTTTTCCCCCAGATTCGATTAATTCTCGCTATAATGCACCAAAAGACAACTAGGGAGAATTTTTCTTTTGTGTCAAGTATCTGCTTTTTTGGCAGAAAAAAAGCAAATACATACAAATAAAATGCAATCCACCATAAATATGACATAATCACTTACCCTTCATTCTTTTCATCCATTTCCCGGTCACCTCTTGTTTTTTCATAATACTGAAAACATGGACTATTGGCATCTTCAGGACTTGGACTTTCAACTGCAAGGCATATACAGAAAGCACTGAGTCTTTATATGCCTCCTTTTTTCAGAGTCCTTATACCATACTAGGGTTAGTTTATTTATATTCTGTAGGCTGTCCATACACTCTTAGCCCCTGTACACACGGCCGGAGATTTTGACAACCAAATCCGTCGGATTTTCTCCTTCGGATTTTATCCGTCGGATCTTGTCCGAAACTGTTGCATACACACGGTCTGACTAAATTGTCGAAAAATCCAATCTTTCAGAATGTGATGACGTAATTTCATTACAATGGGACTAGATTCAGGCTAGTAGCCAATAGCTTTGATGTAGGAATTTGATCTGAGCATGCGTGGCACTTGGTCCGATCAAAATTCTATACACATGATCGGATTACGTCCGACCAGCCCAGTTGGTCTGGAAATATTTCCAACATGTTGGAAAATTGGGTCCGACGGAGATTCGGACAGAATCAGTCCGATGCATACCACACACAGTCGGATTATCTGATGACACGGTCCGATAAGACACATTCCGACGGATTCTCCGACCGTGTGTACGCGGCATTAGATTTCCCACAGGGCTGAACAAGAGAACTCCCCATCCACGTTAGACATTGTGGATGAATGAATCTTCCACTGCTGTGTAATGTACTATGACAGTCTCCACCTACCGGAATACCCAAATATTGGCTGCAGTCACTATTTGGCTGACAGCTTTCCACCGTGTGCAAATTAAGGCAGGTTTGCCAGGAACCAGGAGAAATTTGCTCTGTGTATGGCCAGCGTATTACTGTTCACATTCTTCACTTCTTTTACACATGGAAAAGTCCTCTTGTAACACATAGAAATATCATAAGCAATTTAAACCATTCTTAACATAAAACTTCACTCAGAACTGGTATTTTAAATTTCCATGGTAGTCAAGACAAAATAGGGGTTGATTTACTAAAGGCAAATAAATGATCACTTTGCATCCAATTTTTTTCTCAAAGTGGATGTAAACCCTCCATACACCCAGTGAAGTGAACAGCCTCAGATGATATACAGAGATGAAACAAATCTCCCTACATAAGTTTTACATGTATATCTGCTGTCTTCACCTTTATATACTGTTTATAAAGTGCACGTCCTGTTATGTCCTGTACACATGGTCGTAAATTCCGACGGAAAATATCCGATTGGATTATATTGTTGGACGATTGGATAAAGTGCCACGCATGCTCAAATCAAATTACGAGACCATAGCTGTTGGATACTAGCCTGAACGTAGTCCCGTCGTAACGAACGATCGGATTTTCCGACAACTTTGTCTGACCGTGTTTATGCAACACCAGTTTCGGACAAAATCCGTTGGAAAAAAATCTGACGGATTTTGTGGTCGGAATGTCCGACCGTGTGTACAAGGCATTCGAATTTTCCCTTCCTGATTCATCTGTAGGACTGGATTATTGCTATTCACTGTGAGACAGCTGATTGGAGGAAAGGCACACACCCCCTCCCCACACATGCAGAGGTTGCCTGTGAATAGTTTAGCTGTGTGCTAATCTATTTATATAGAGGTCCTTGATGATGCCTTGTGGGAGGGTGAAACGCGTTGACATAATTTCCGTTGCCAAGTCCAAATGACGTCACTTCTTGTTTTGGTGGAACACATGCTGGAGGCAGCGTTTCCTGGATTTTATCCCTGCATTGTTATATGCTTATTTTACTTCTCTGTCCTGTAAGTGCCTACCTGTATTTGCACAATAAACAGCCTACTGTGCTTCACTATTAGTTCCTTTTTTTATTTCTGGCGCATTTATCAACTCGTGGTTATTACGTTGGGGGAGATCTACATTGGACCTTCTGTGAGTTGCCATTCCTGGCCAGCTTTACAGCTTATAAGACTGAAAACCTAGGGGTCCATTTCATCCAGTGAGTGGGGACATAGGAGGGGTGTATGCCACACTACAGAGTGGAAGTTTGGAGCACTACTGCACTTTATAAGGATTGCTGCACTTAAGCATCTTTATTTGGGACGTTTTGCAATATTTCAACATGATTATTTGATTGATTTTTTTTTATTTTTACTGTTATTTTTGGAAGTTTTTTCAATGGAATGATCCATGCACTTTTTTGAGCGCTGTAATTATTTTATTATAATCTATTTATAGCAACCTCCTCTGGCACACTCTTCAGGCTCCCGTCTCGTTGAGCTTGTCAAGGTTAGGCTGATAGAAGAACGGAGCTGGGCAAAGCTACAGGGCATAGTGCTTTGAAGAGAGATAATAAAAACACTGCAGATAGATGTTCCCAGCTTAAATTTCATGAATCAGGTTTACATCCACTTTAACTTATGGCCTGTACACACGATCCGAAAATCGGACAAAACATACTGCTTTCAAAGTGATCGTACGATAATCGGATACAGAGCTTTCGGACAAACATGAACATTTTTATCGTATGATACCAGATCTTATGATTTTCGTTTAAACAGTACAGTTGTCTTCCAAAAATACAATAGAAATATACTACAACACATGACATCACTTCTGATTTTTATTCTGTCGTACAAGATTTTTTGTAACTTTAGCAACCTCTCCATTTTTGATATGCAATTAGCATGCAAAAAATGGACGATCTGTCGTCCGATTTTAGGATTGTGTGGATTAGGATTAGTGAACGAGGTGAAGCTTTACCGTCTTCCATCATCTAATCATGTGCAAGCAAATTTATTGATTATTTATTTTTTTTGCTTATTTACCTTGCATGTGATTGGGTATTCTTTGCACAGTGAGATATCAAAACATTCACTAAGCTCTGGGGCAAATTCACTTTCAAGATAAACAACCTATTTTCATTTAGTAAATCAACCCCATCATGTGCTGGCTTCTTATCTTTTTCAAAGACTCCTGCACAAGGTTCCCCACAAGAAATGTATCTTTCACCCAACTACTGCCCAACTTCCGGTTCCCACTTGAGTCATTGTGCTTTCAAGTGACATTAAAGTGTATCTAACGCCAACAACCACAAAAGTATTGCAGCTAACCAGTCTTTAGATATGGTTTCTGCATTTGTTTTCTTTTTTTCAGGCTAAGAACATCAGCAAGTACAGAAAATACCTGTTGATCTCAATAGACAGATACTGAGTACTTCAAGACCTCAAGGTGAGCAACGACGGGAAGATTTACTAAAACTGGAGTACACAAAATTTGGTGCAGCTGAGCATAGTAACCAATCAACTTCTAACTTCAACTTGTTCAATTAAGGCCTCTTTCACATGGGCTGATACAGCTTTTCTGAGCAGGGGATACATCCGTGGATCTCCTGCTGAGCTGAGCAGAGTGACTGGATGACGGGTCTGTGTCACAGACAAAGGCCACTCTGCTCCATGGACAGTCAAATGTAAACAGACAGGCTGTGGTTTACACGTGGCTGTCCTCCAATCCAGCCAGATGGATAGGAATGGATACCCTTCCATTTGTTTTTGCCAGGTCGCATCAAATGTAGCCATGTGTAAATGGACACAAGTCAGTCTTAAACTGCCCATAAAGTAGAATGGAAGGTCTGAAAAAGAGGCAGGCGGACCCAATTGCATCTCTCGTGTAAAAGGGGCCTAAGCTTTGACAATAAAACCTAGAAGTTGATTGTTTACTATGCCCAGCTGCACTATTTTTTTTTTAGTAAATCCCCCTCCAAGTTTACCTGAGATTGACATTTGCCCTGGGCCTTTATTTAGGGATTGCTCTACTCAAAAAATCCATAATGCCTTAGTAGTAATTTGATATAGAATAACAGCACTGTATGCTTACCAGTATTATCTGAATGTTCTGCTATATTTGTTTCACTGTCAGTCATGCTTGTCAAATTTTACTCAAAACTGTAAAAGTGAAATAACAACATCCTTATTAGAAAATAGTAGACATGTTTCTTTAAATTGTGTTTAAACAAATCATTTTTAAAGGATTGGTGTCATTGGTGAAATTCATTCCTTCTGGGTTTTTTTTTGGGGGGGGGGGGGGGGGGCAATTTTTACCAGGAGAGAAGGGGATTGAAATATTGTAAATGGGATATCTGTTCTAGTGATAGCTGTCTACCCCTCACTTTGGAAAGATGTCCTCTCACTTCCAGTTGTGCCTCCATGACAGAAGGTAAATGGAAATTTCCCAGCTGAAACACAGACTGCTAAAATAAACCCAATTGCAGCTTACCCACCACCTACTGTATTCAAAATAAATAAGAAAAAAAATGGTTTTAGATTTAGGCTGGGTTCACACTGCAGCGATGTGGGAACGCCGCGAATCCGCGGCGGGTTCCCGCATCGCATACCTCCCGGCGGCAGTTCACACTGCCCTATGCGAACTGCTGGGAGTGTCAGTGAAACGTTAATGACACCCCCAGATCAGTTTGCATATCGCAGTGCGATCTGCAAACTCGGACAGGAATCGGATCGCATGGTGTGAACACCCATGCGATCCGATTCTGCTGCGGACCAAAAAAAGGGTCCTGTGCGAGTTTGGGGCGGGTGCGATGCGAATTCAGCCATACTATCTGTATGGCTGAACTTGCATCGCACAGAGATCGGATGTGATTTGCACTGCAGTGCGGTGCGAATCACATCCGGTTCTCGTAGCCGCAGCAGTGTGAACCCAGCCTTACTTTACATTGAATGGCTTTGAATGCCTCTCATAACTGCTGACAAGAAAGAAATATTTTGGCTATTGCAAATGTATACCATAAGAGCTGAATTAGACTCTACTGCACTGATCTTGCCCATTAGCAGCCACCTTTTGGAGACACTTCATGTTTTTACACTGATATTTAGGAA
This sequence comes from Lithobates pipiens, assembly GCF_037356315.1. Lineage (NCBI taxonomy): Eukaryota > Metazoa > Chordata > Amphibia > Anura > Ranidae > Lithobates > Lithobates pipiens. The sequence goes on from NW_027507764.1 coordinate 127,134,262, forward strand.
GCAGAGCCTAGGTAGTATGATTTTAGTTAGACCCATAGGGCAGGCTAAGGCTAGCAAATGAAACATCATCTTCAATGTGACACATGTTTCGTTTATTATATAAATGTACATACATTCAACATTTGTTCCTTTTTCAACCACATCACTCTCATTATACACTGCTCAAAAAAATGAAAGGAACACTTTGAAAACACATCAGATCTCAATGAGGAAACATATCAAGCTGGATATCTATACTGACATGGACTGAGTAATGTGTTAGGAACAAAAGGATTCTACATTGTTTGAAGGAAATGAAAATTATCAACCTACAGAGGGCTGAATTCAAAGACACCCTGAAAATCAAAGTGAAAAATTATGTAGCAGGCTAATCAATATTGCTAAAATTCCATTGCAGCAACTAAAAATGGTACTCAGTAGTTTGTATAGCCCCCACCTGCTTGTATGCATGCCTGACAATGTAGAGGCATGCTCCTAATTAGAGAACAGATGGTGTCATGGGGTATTTCCTTTCAGATCTGGACCAGTGCATCACTGAGCTCCTGAACAGACTGAAGTGCAACCTGGCAGTGTCGGATGGACCAAAACATATTGTCCCAGAGGTGTTTTATTGGATTTAGGTCAGGCGAGCGGGGGGGCCCATTCAATGGCATCAATTCCTTCTTCCTCCAGGAACTGGCTGTATACTTTTGCCACATGAGGCCAGGCATCGTCGTGCACCAACAGGAACCCAGGACCCATTGCACCAGCGTAGGGTCTGACAATGGGTCCAAGGATTTCTTCCCTATACTTAATGGCAGACAGGGTGCCATTGTCTAGCCTGTAGAGGTCTGTGTGTCCCTCCGTGGATATGCCTCTCCAGATCATCACTGACCCACCACCAAACCGGTCATGCTGAACAATGTTACAGTAAGAATAACGTTCTCCATGACTTCTCCAGACCCTTTCATGTCTGTCACATGTTTCATGTCTGTCACATGTCAAAGGGTGAACCTGCTCTCATCTGTGAAAAGCACAGGGTTCCAGTGGCGGACCTGCCAATTCTGGTGTTCAATGGCAAATGCCAATTGAGCTCCACGGTGCCAGGCAGTGAGCACAGGGCCCACTACAGGATTTTGGGCCCTTAGGCCACCCTCTTATAGTCTGTTTCTGATTGTTTGGTCAAAAACATTCATACCAGTAGCCTGCTGAAGGTCATTTTGTAAGGCTCTGACAGTGCTCAACCTGTTCCTCCTTTCACAAAGGAGCAGATACCGGTCCTGCTGATCGGTTAAGGTCCTTCTATGGCCCTGTCTAGCTCTCCTAGAGTAACTGACTGTCTCCTGGAATCTCCTCCATGCTCTTGAGACTGTGCTGGAAGACACATCATATCTTCTGTCAATGGCACATATTGATGTGCCATCCTGGAGGAGCTGGACTGGCTGCGCAAACTCTATAGGGTCCAGGTATAGCCTCCTTCTACCAGTAGTGGCACTGACCCTAGCCAAATGCAAAACTAGTGAAAAACATTCAGAAAAGATGAGTATGGGAAAAAAAATGTCAGTGGCCTCCACTTGTAAAACCATTACTGTTTTGGAGGTCATCTCCCTGTTGCCCATCTAGTGCAAAAATACAGAGAAGAAGAGAGCGCAAACCGGTCTAGTGTAACTTGGCTTTAATATGGTAAAGTTGAAAACACTACAATGGCCAAATTCACATTGTGCGAAGATAGATAAAGCATAAGGATTCCACTGTGGCTGCACTCCTAAAACCACCTCACCTCACCCGACGGGAGGGGGGAGCCGTGGACGTTCAACCTAGCTGCCCGAATCCTGGCAGCAAATTCAAGGCTATCCACCACCACGCTAGATGTGCAGATCCTAATGCACAAGCACCGGTCCAGCCAACGCTGCTCCCTGAGGACACACAGGCTCACACGAGCTGGACGCAGAGGGGCAAATAGAGTGTGGCCATCACACAGTTGCCATGACAATGTGTTTCGGAGGCATGGCCTCCTCCCTTCTTTATGTCTAGATGTGTTCCTGTCACCCAAAGGATCCATACAGAGCAGCAGGACCATTTGACTTGTCTAATTACTACCAATAGCCAGCTGGGGGGCTATACTAAACTGTTGATCAGCACACCTGCTAGTTTTTTTCTCTTGTGCATATTTTTTGCCCATCTAGTGCACTTGTTGTTAATTTCATTAACACCAAAGCAACTGAAACTGATTAACAAGCCCTCTGCTACTTAACTGACCAGATCAATATCCTAGGAGTTTAATTGACTTGATGTTATACTCTGATTAAAAAGTGTTCCTTTAATTTTTTTCAGTGTATTTCAAAGTTCAAGGTTGGCCTGGAAAAACATAGTTTCAAGACACAGAAAATTGTCAACCTATCAGAGTTTAGACAGTTTATTTAAAACCAAGGGTATGGAGAGCCCAGTAAGCTAATTACATAGTGACAAATTGGATATCCAATGCCAGTTAAAGTGTAGATCTCTTAAGTGTAGATGCCAAGTTGCCATTGCTGTCAGTGTCCCCCTCAATATGCACTGATGACAATTCTCACTGAGAAAGAAAAAATGAAGGAAATCCACAATTTTAAAGTTGTCAACTAATAGGGCAATTTCCCTCAATTTGTGAGATTTCTTCTGCAGCTCTGGGTCAGAAAGTACAGGGAAATATTCCCAATGGTACACAAAAAAAGCAAAATAAATAAAACTGTTTATAACTACTAGGAATGAGCTTTCTGTTCGGATCGAACATGAGTTCAACTCGAATATTGGCTGTTTCCCCATTCATTGATAACTGAACAGTATGGGCTGTTCCCATCAAATTCGAGCGGTGTGTAACGGCCCATAATGCACTGCGGGAGTGCGATATTTTGCTGTATGATGATTGGCCAAAGCATGCACCATGACCTGCATGCTTTGGCCAATCTCAGTGCCCTCAGCTAAGAGAGCCATAATTGGCCAAAGGCAGGGTGCCTTTGGCCAATCATGGCTTATATAAGGCTGCCTGTACGGTCGGCCCTGTGTAGTGTGTTGTTGGTGTGGACGGAGAGAGAGTGTCATTTAGATTGAGCAGGAAGGTTATTCAGTTAGCTGCATTGAATTTAATATATATATATATATATATATATATATATATATATATATATATATATATATATATATATATAGGCAGTCTCCTATATACATATATCCACTGCATACAGTTTAGCTCTATCTGACTGCAGGCCATTCCTAGTGTACTTTTTCTAATATACTTCAGGCAGGCAGGCAGGTTATTCAGTTAGCTGCAGTGCATTTAATATATATATATATATATATATATATATATATATATATATATATATATATATATATACAGACAGTGTCAGGGGCTCTGTATACACCGCTCCTACAGTGCCTCAAAGATGCTGCTTACATGAATTTTGAGCGTCCTGCCAGTGCACCGCTCCAGTGTGAAAGCCCTTAAGCTTTCACATTGGAGTGAAAGGAGAGGCACGTTACAAGTGCTATTTTTAGCACTGTAGCGCCTGTAAAGAGCCTCAGTGTGAAAGGGGTCTTATAGTCAGCATTGTTCTTCCTTCAAACACGGTGAGTCAAGTTAATGCCAAAGAGCTCAATTTTGGTCTCAAATGACCACAGCAGTTTCTCCCATTCCTGCTCTGAATCATTTAGATGTCATTTAGATGTTCATTGGCAAGCTTCAGACAGGCCTGTACATACGTTGCCTGTACGTTTTTGTGAAGGGGGACCTTGCAGGCGCTGCAGGATTTCAATCCATGGCAGAGTATTCCGTTACCAATGGTTTGTTTTGGTGACTGTGGGCCTCAACTACCCTGGGATCATGCTCAAGCTCCTCCTGTGTAGTTCTGGGCTGATCCCTCACTTTTCTCATGATCATCCTTACCCCATGAGGAGAAATCTTGCATGGAGTTCCAGACCAAGGGTGATTGATTGTTGTTGTTTTTTTTTGCATTTCTTCTATTTACTAATAATCATAATAATCTGGTGGTCTTGTAGCCCATTCCAGCCTTGTGCATGTTTACAATCTTGTCCCCGATGTCCTTTGACAGCGTTGTCATTAGGAGCACCTTCTTAAATTGACAGGACTAATCTGTGTACCACATCAGCATATACTGTAACCATGCTGTGGCAGCCAGAATTATTGTTGGTTGATAGGGGATCAAATACCTATTTTACCCACTGCATTGCAACTCAATAGTTAACATTTACACCATGTGTTTTTTCTGGATTTTTGGTTGATATTCTGTCTCTATCATTTAAAAAACACCTATAATAACAATTCATGTCTTTGTAAGTGAGCAAACTTACAATATCTACAGGGGACCAAATAATTATTTTCCCCACTGTACATGGTTTGCCTGGTTTGGCGTTGCCAGTTAATGTATAGTACAGGGTATAACTATTAGAAAAAAATACAAAACACATAAATAGATGCATAAAGATCGTATATACTCTCACATGTTCATGTTCTGGGTTGCAAATTAACCACTTGCCGCCCGCCCTATAGGCAATTGACGGTGGCAAAGTGGTTTCATAATCCTGATCGGACGTCATATGACGTGATCAGGATTATGAGCCGCTGCGCGCGCCCGGGGGCGCGCATCGCGGCAATCGTTGTTGCGGGGTGTCACTCTGACACCCGGCAACTACAATCTCGGTAAAGAGTCTCCGACGGAGACTCTTTACCACGTGATCAGCCGTGTCCAATCATGGCTGATCACAGTGTAAATAGGAAGAGCCGGTGATCGGCTTTTCCTCACTCGCGTCTGTCAGACGCGAGTAGAAGAGAGCCGTTCGGCTGCTCCTCTGACAGGGGGGGTCTGTGCTGATTGATTATCAGCACAGCCCCCCCCTGAGGATGCCCACACTGGACCACCAGGGACACCACCAGGGAAAAGGTAATCCTCTCTAGACCACCAGGGATGCCAGTCAGCACAATGGATGCCAATCAGTGCCCATAATGGATGCCAATCAGTGCCCACAATGGGCATCACTGATTGGCATGCATTATTGTTTGGCACTGATTGGCATCAATTAGTACAGTATAACACTAATGCCGCCTATGAGTGCCCACCTGTGCCGCCTATCAGTGCCCACCTGTGCCGCCTATCAGTGCCCACCCATGCCCATCTGTGCCGCCTATCCATGCCCATCCATGCCCATCCGTGCCAGCTATCAGTGTCCATCCGTGTCGCCCATCCGTGTCGCCTATCAGTGCCGCCTATCAGTGCCACATATCAGTGTCCATCAATGCCACCTCATCAGTGCCACATCATTGGTGCCCATCAGTGCCACCTTATCAGTGCCCATCAGTGTAGCCCCATCAGTGCCCATCAGTGAAGGAGAAAACGTACTTATTTACAAAGTTTTGAAACTGAAACAAAAAAAACATTTTTTTTTTCAAAATTTTCGGTATTTTTTTATTTGTAGCGCAAAAAAAAAAATGTAGAGGTGATCAAATACCACCAAAAGAAAGCTCTATTTGTGAGAAAAAAATGATAAAAATTTCATTTGGGTACAGTGTAGCATGACCACGCAATTGTCATTCAAAGTGCGACAGCGCTGAAAGCTCAAAATTGGTCTGGGCAGGAAGGTGTTTAAGTGCCCTGTATTGAAGTGGTTAAGGATGAGCCGAACAACCCCCCCCCCCCCCTGGTTTGGTTCGCACTAGAACCTGTGAACAGACCTGAACTTCGTGTGAACTTTAGAACCCTATTAAAGTCTATGGGACTCGAATGTTCAAAATCAAAAGTGCTAATTTTAAAGGCTAATATGCAAGTTATTGTCATAAAAAGTGTTTGGGGACCTGGGCCCTGCTCCAGGGGACATGTATCAATGCAAAAAAAAGTTTTTAAAATGGTCGTTTTTTCGGGAGCAGTGATTTTAATAATGCTTAAAGTGAAACAATAAAAGTGTAATATTCCTTTAAATTTCATACCCGGGGGGTGTGTATAGTACGCCTGTAAAGGGGCGCATGTTTTCCATGCTTAGAACTGTCCCTGCACAAAGTGTCATTTCTGCAGGAGAAAAAGTCAATTAAAATCACTCGCAGCTATAATGAATTGTCGGCTCCCCGTAATACAGAGAACAGTCACTGAAAGTCATTGATAAAAATAAAAAAAAGCGTGGGGTTCCCCCAAATTCAATTACCAGGCCCTTCAGGTCTGGTATGGATATTAAGGGGAACCCCACGTCAAAAAAAAAGAGAGGGGATGAGAGAGCGCCCCCCTCCTGAACCATACCAGGCCATGTCCCCCCCCAAAGCACCTTTTCCCCATGTTGATGAGGACAAGGGCCTCATCCCCACAACCCTGGCTGGTAGTTGTGGGGGTCTGCGGGCGGGGGGCTTATCAGAATCTGGAAACCCCCTTTAACAAGGGGACCCCCAGATCCTGCCCCCCGTTTGAAATGGTAAGGGGGTACAAAAGTACTCGCTGGACCCCAGAGAGCTGATCATCCGTCGCTGGATGGCAAGAGTGGATTACCACCGCTGGAATCCTTTTTTTTTTATTTTTTTTTTATTTTTAATAAAGGACTTTTCCCAATGGTGTGTGTGTCTTTTTTAACTATTTTTTACACTTTCTTTGTGAAATGGCACCCTTACCATTTCAAATAGAGTGGTATCTGGGGGTCCCCTTGTTAAAAGGGGCGTGGCTAAGCAGCGGATGTAACCGGACATTTCTCTCCTCCGCTCCACCGAGTATCCTGACATTGATCCTGTGATGCACCGCATCTAACCGCTTAGGACCCGCAAAACTGGTCTTTGGAGCCATGAAAGCCACACCGCACGATCGACTACTCTGCTGCCCATCGCTGCGATGACTAGGAGAAACAGGGAGGCGAAAGGAGCTGGAGATGAGCTGAGCCAAGATGGCGTTGGCCCGCAACGCACGTCCAAAGAGCTATACAAAGAGGCCACACAGAAGCTTTCTATGGTGGTATATCATATAAAGATGCCCTGGCAACAACGCCGGATGCAGGGGGAATACATGAGAACCCCAATGAGGCAGATGGCACCGTACCATTGGTGGACGCCGGCGGATTGTCCTCAGAGTGGACTGCAGTGAGTATCCCTAGAGACATTTTTGCTGGGCCTCATGCCTCCTCTCCTATGAACTGTGATGAGCCTGAACCTACTCTCAGGGATATTTTCTCAGCTGTAACCTCCTGTAATCAATCCATCACTGCACTTTCTAAAGACATTAAGGGGGTTAAAGCAGAAATCTCTTATGTGCGTCATGACATGCATTAACTTAGGGAGAGGACATTTGCACTGGAAGGCAGAATAAGCACAATAGAAGATGATATGGCTCCCATGCAAAGAGATTTAAAATACAACTGCCACCTTACTGAGCAACATGTGCCCCGTTTAGATGATTTGGAAAATCGCATTAGGCGCAATAATGTACGCGCCCTGGGCATTCCAGAAAGGACAGAGGGCAAGAATCCAGTGGCCTTTATTGAGCATGGGCTCATTTCCATATTTGGCAAAGATGCATTCTCCCCACTATTTACTGTTGAAAGGGCACACAGAGTGCCATCTTGTCCTCTGCCACCAGGCAATCACCCACGTGCCTTTTTGTTTAAACTGTTGAATTACAAAGATAGAGACACAATCCTGTCTAAAGCCAAAACCATGGGTGACAAGCTGGTGATAGATAATGCTAAAGTTTTATTGTTTCCAGACTTTTCTGCAGAACTACAAAAACAGCGTGCAAAATTCATTGATGTTAAGAAAAGACTCAGAGGATATGATCTACAATATGCTATGCCATACCCCGCTCGCCTCTGGGTGGTAGCACTCGGCAAGGTGCATTTCTTTGACCGTCCTACAGCAGCTGCACAGTGGGTAGACCGGGAAGATAGAGCACTTAAGGATGCAAGACAACAGCACCCAGCTCCAGCTTGAGGGTCCTTGATTATGTTGTGTGGAGGGCTTGGAGGGGGTTGGAGGGATTGCTCGTCTCTTCCCCCCCCCTCGCCCCCCTGGCTTGTTTGCCTCTTATTCTGGGCCAGGTGGATGGAAGGAGAACACTGCACATTGTTAAAGTATGCTGGTGTTGCTCACCCTGCAATTGTGAGACCCCAATTGTCATCCAGAGCTTGGTTTCTCTGCGGGTGTTTCCATAGTATATCCCCACCCCCCCAGGAAGCATTGTTCGGGGGGAAACGTATGTCAGCGCTGTTGGCTGAGAGCCCTGTTGGCTCCACTATTTGATTGGTTACTGACATTTTTGTTTCTTTTTCTGAGTTTGTGCTTTACCACCCAGTCTCTGTCAGACCCATCAGGACACCAACCAAGAACCTCAACATCTGTGAAGGATATCAACTCAGCCACGCGTGCTATAGGTAACATGCAAGACAGGTATCCCTCTTCCTTGCTGTATTGGACTGCCATAATGAGTTTACACACCCCGCTTGCTTGAACGTGGCAAGCTCCTATCTACATTTTTTCTTACACCGCATGGAGAATATAGTTAAAATAGCCTAGTGGAATGTACATGGACTTGGCAGTTTGGTAAAGAGACTGGCGGTTCTTAGGCATCTTAAGTCCACGGGGGCCAATATTGTCTGTTTGCAGGAGACTCACTTTTCATCTGACCCGGCACCCAGCTTTAGCCCCAGGGTCTATCCTCATCAGTTTCACTCTACATATTCTGGATATGCTAGAGGAGTGAGTGTCCTGATTCGTCGGGACACCCAGTTCCAATGTCACCAGAGGGTTGTGGATCGGGAGGGTAGATATGTTTTTCTATTATGTCATGTATAATTGCTGCAATCTACATCTCACCACCTTATTCATCCGAGGTCCTCAAATGCCTTGCAAGTTTCTTAGTCTTATATCCCAACATAAAGGGGGCGGCGTGGTTCTATTGACTAAAGAATTTTATCATAACCAACTATCAGAAATGTTGATGGAAGAGGATACGTACAAGCGATTGGACAAGGACCCTACTAAACAATATGAGGCAGAGCTGAAGGCATTAGTTGATTTTGGTGTTTCAACTGGGGTTTTAACTAATAAAGAGATGAAATATTTGACCCCTAGTAGTAGTAGGATTCCTACTATCTATACTCTGCCTAAAATCCACAAGAGTTTACAATGCCCACCTGGCAGACCAATTGTTAATGGGATAGGGTCCATCACAGCCAGAATGGGACAATATCTTGACTTATATCTGCAAAAAAGTGTCATACAAACAAAAGCATACCTGCAGGATACAAAAAACCTATTACAAATATTGGAGGAGGTAGATCTTACCGATAAAGAAGAGGTATACTTAGTCACGGCTGATGTTGCGTCCCTATATACCATCATCCAGCATGATGATGCGATTTTGGCTCTGAATTGGGCACTCAGTCAGAGAGATGACTTGACACATAACCAAAAAGTCTTCTTAAGAAATGCTCTTGATTTTTGCCTAGGACACAACTATTTTTGGTATGGAGGAAAATTCTACTCCCAAAAACGTGGCGTCGCGATGGGAGCCAAGTTTGCACCTAGCATAGCGAACCTTTTTATGGGTGAGTGGGAAGATAAGAAGATCTTCTCTGTCAAGAGACAAGAATTATTGATATACAGACGGTACATAGATGACCTGATTTTCATCTGGGCCGGTACAAGATCTTCCCTCACAGATTTCCTTGCAGAATTGAATAATAATACTAGCCACATTAATCTGACGAGTGAAATAAGTGCTGAAAACATCAACTTTCTTGATGTTAATATCCACAGACACGGAGAGAGACTCGAGACCAAGGCTTATTTTAAACCTACAGATGCAAATAGTTACCTTCCAATGCAGAGTGGGCATCACCCGACCTGGCTAAAGAACATTCCAAAGGGCCAAGTGACCAGGATTAGAAGAAACTGCTCCAATGACAATGACTTCTACTCCCAGGCAAATATAATTAAAGAAAAATTCTTGGAAAAAGGTTATTGTGATAAACAATTGGATAAAGTGATTGAAGGAGTAGCATCTACATCAAGAGGTATCCTCTTGAATAACAATAAGGCTATTCGCACTTCCAATAGTCATGAATGGAATTTCATTTCAGGATATCATTCACAATATAGGGAGGTGGAGAATATATTTCTTACACACTGGCATATCCTTTTGATGGATAAAACACTACAACCAGTGTTACCTATAAAACCTGGGTTTATTTATAGGAGGGCTCCTAACTATGCAGATAAGATAGTTAAAAAAGTGATAGACCCTCCCACCCACCTACCCTCTTTTTGGGAGAAAGAAGGGTTTTATGCCTGTAGACGTTGTAGGGCGTGTAAAGAAGTTGATGCACCAATAAGAGCATTGGAACGGTTCACACTGGTAATAATAAAGAATTTACAATCAAAGGGTTTATTACCTGCAATACATCCTATGTTGTGTACGCTTTACAATGCCCATGCGGTTTGATATATATAGGCCGCACTAAAAGACTCTTAAGGATAAGAATAGCGGAACATGTGGCTAATATTAAATTGGGTTTTAAGGACCATAATGTGTCCCTACATTTTAAGATTTACCATAATCAAGACCCATCGGGGCTCAAATTCTGGGGAGTAGAGCATATGAAACCCTCCTGGAGAGGGTCTAACCTTGTACGAGAGCTATCCAAACACGAAACGGAATGGATATATTTGGTTGACACTCTAACACCAAAGGGGTTAAATGTCGACCTAGATATTAATTGTTTTATCAGTGACTATTAAATCTTTGACTGAGCTTGCTTCTTTAATGTTATAATATTTTAATGTTATTAGTTGAATATTATCTAGTGGGCTGGGAGGGAATTCGATACAACGAATTGAATAATAAAGATATCCATGATATGAAGGGTATTGCATGTGCTGCGACATTACCCCCATAAAGTATCTTGATTTACCCACACCCACTCTTACAGACTATTATGAGAGGCTTTCTGACATCGATTGGTGTCTTGCCACTGTATTTACCCCATGACTGACACATTATGCAACATTACATTTTTGGATTAGGGCTGGTGATTATGGGGATTGGGAGTGGCATTGAATGATTACCTCTGTTAGAAGGAAATGTGCAATATTCATAATAGTTTCTAATATATTTGGAATACTCTTAACAGTTTTAATACGTTGATTATTTTAAATATTTCTAGTTTTTATGTTTCCTTTTCCGCTTACGGTTGTTTTCTGTGATTTTATTTGTCTTTGGTATTGAAAGGAGTTCTAACTAGGATGAAGCCCCTCAATATGGCACCCCATGGTGTTAATAAACACCATGGGGATGATGGCTCCTTTTAATACAATTAAGATTCCATTTTTGACTGGGGCGTTGGTCTCAGGATAAGATGTGATATAGTTTTGTTATATATGCAGGAATTGTTGTATATACATATACATATATATCTTTTATGATACATAAAATATATATTCTGGCTCTGAGAGAGCCGTTTTTTAGAGAGATAATCTAGAAACCTCTATGTGTATAGAAAGTTTCTTTCTTTAAACTATATACACATATAGGGATTAATTGACGTTTTTTTGTCCTTTTTTATCCTCCTCCTATGGTATCCTTGTTTATTGCGTGTTTCATAGTTATTTATAAATTGAGGATATATATTTTTTTACTGTAATTTCATATATTTTTTAGGGATATTTGTGCTACGTGCTGCTCATGTTACAATGTTCATAATGTCAGACTTGCCTTTGCAATTAACAGATCGCGACGTATGCTACGATCGTTTTTGCTTTTGGCTATAGTTCCTCCCCGCATTGTATTGTCAGGCTGCTTACGTCCGGTCTCCATGACGATGTGCAGCGTCGTGTGGGCTGGATATTGTGTTGTTGCCTGATTGGCTTGCGGAGAGAGGGCGGGCTGTATATATATTGGCCGGTTGCGTCGTGTAGCCACGCCCTCGGTTGAAGTCGGAAGTGACGAAACGCGTCAGGGCGTGGCCTACACGACGCTACCGGAAGTGAGGTGTGCGCTCCACCGCTAACCACGGACCAGGAAGTGATACCCAGTGTATACAGGGGAACACTGGTGAATGGTTCTGGAATTGCTAATTCGGTGAAGTACACGATTTTAACGCTGATGTTACTCTTTGTTAATGTACGCATATATTGAAGTGGGTGATTTTACTGATATGTGTCAAACTTTTTAAAAAAAATAAAACAGTATTATGCTATGTATATATTCTGTTTCATTTCTATGATATACTTGGAGGACTACTCGTGACTGCAACGCTAAAGGGGGATATATATGAATATTACTATATCCATTGAAGTGATTACTCCTTAAGGCTTATCTTATCAGCTGTGTCTGGTGAGTTTAACCCCCGAGGGGGGTACGCATCGCATGTGGTGAAGCACTCCCGGTTTTTGGTGGAAGAAAGTTTGGCAGCACCTTTGATCACCTTACAACGTTGATTAGATCACTATAGGCACCTTATCTGCACATTTTGGAACTGTCTAGTGATTTTTTTGATTTTTTTGTTTATTACGACTTCTACAAAGGACCTTTTTTTTAGAAATAAGCGCTGTTTTTATACTGATATTCTCGTATATATTGATGAATTGTTTGTATAACTTTTTTTATATCCCAACATACCGCTTGTGGCAGTAGGTGATTATAATAATTATTTAAATCATTTGTTAGACAAAATACCAGTTTCAAATAATTTATCTTCAAATAATAGGGGACATACTCCCTTTGCAGGGCTACGTGAGGAACTCGGATTAATGGACTTGTGGAGATTGAGACACCCTTCAGTAAAGCAATATTCCTGCTGTTCTACCTCTTATGGGCGCGTATCCAGAATAGATTTATGCCTAGGTAATAGTCTTATTATCCCATTGCTTGTTGATGTAGGGTACAATGATTGGCATATCTCAGATCATTCCTCATTATGGTCGACATTACGGTTACCCACTATGGCTACGTGCAAGTGCTGGAAGCTTAACCCCTTTTGGATTTCGCTGTTTCCTGAGTCGGACCCCATTGGTGAACAGCTAAAACTTTTTATAGAGGACAATATGCATTCCACACATTTGAATATAGTATGGGATGCAGCTAAGGCCTTTGATAGGGGGCAATTTATTACAGCAATTAATCAAATTAAAACTAAGACCAAGGCGTGGGGAAATGGAGGTCTGTAGGACACTTAAGGAAGCCGAGGATAACTATATTGCTAACCCCACAGACGACACTAAGAGGAGCTGGTTGGGTGCTCAGTCTATGTCTAGACAGCTAGCACTGCAGTTGGCTGAGAACAAACGCTTTTTCTTGCAGCAGTCACATTTTGAGGAGGGGGAGACCACTGGGCATATGCTGGCCGTTTTGGCACGGGCACAGGGGGTCCACCTCCACAATTTCGACTGTGCAGGACAAATCGGGAATCATTCACATGCAGACTGCTGCGCTAACCCAAATTTTTAAGGCATTTTATATGGATATATATTCATCTAAGGTGCAGCCAACAGACTGGGACTTGGAGGATTTTCTGGGGAAATGTACATTGCCCCATTTGTCAACTTTGGACGCAGACCTGCTCAATGCCCCACTTTCGGAGGATGAATTAGCTGTAGCGCTAGCACAAACCCATAACAATAAATCCCCTGGGGATTTATTGTTCCCCTGTAACAAGGGGATCTGGGGGTCCCCTTGTTAAAGGGGGCTTCCAGATTATGATAAGCCCCCCGCCCGCAGACCCCCACAACCACCGGCCAGGGTTGTGGGGATGAGGCCCTTGTCCCCATAAACATGGGGACATGGTGCTTTGAGGGGTCACAGACCCCCAAAGCATCCTCCCTATGTTGAGGGCATGTAGCCTGGTATGGTTCGGGGGGGCGCTCTCTCGTCCCCCCCTCTTTTTCTGCGATCGTGTGGGCTCTCCAGAAGTTACAAACGTACCTTTATGGATGGCACTTCACTGTGATCACAGATCACAAACCCTTGAGGTGGCTAAATCGTGTTGCTGGGGAGAATGGCAAACTACTTTGGTGGAGCTTAATTCTACAGCAATAGATTTCACCATCCAGCATAAGAAAGGCACCACCCATGGCAATGCTGATGGGCTGTCACGACAAGCCAAGCCCAAGAGTCGATTGCGTCAGGAGGAAAATTGTAGTTCCCTCCCATGCAGCTACCTAAGGGAGGAGGTGTAACGATATCACGTCCGGCACAGGAAATGTTGTAACTAGTTGCCATGTTGTTTGGAACGCAGCCATGACAGCTTGGCTAACTAGACACGTGCATTCGTTTTCATCCCAATGCATTTTCATCCGAATTTCAGGTATTTTCGTTTTCGTTTTGACAAACGATAACGAAAGTGCAGAATCCGAAAAACGAAAGTTCCAACATAAATAAATGCTTTATTTTCATTTTCGTTGTTACAACGGTTCGATATAGAATAGGAGATTCAAAGTGACTCTTTCTATTCTATTAGTTCAAGATTATATAGAGAAAATATTTGACAGAGAGAAAATATTCGACATAGAGAGAAAATATTTGACAGAGAGAAAATATACTAAAGTGCTAATTTTAAAGGCTAATATGCAAGTTATTGTCCTAAAAAGTGTTTGAGGACCTGGGTCCTGCCCCAGGGGACATGTATCAATGCAAAAAAAAGTTTTAAAAACTGCCCTTTTTTCGGGAGCAGTGATTTTAATATTACTTATAGTGAAACAATAAAAGTGTAATATTCCTTAAAATTTTGTACCTGGGGGGTATGTATAGTATGCCTGTAAAGGGGCGCATGTTTTCCGTGCTTAACTTAAGTGTAATTAATTAATTTAAGTGTAATTTCTGCAGGAAAAAATTTATTTAAAATCACTCACGGCTATAATGAATTGTCGGCTCCCATAATACAGAGAACAGTCATTGAAAGTCATTGATCAAAAAAAAAAAGCGTGGGGTTCCCCCAAATTCAATTACCAGGCCCTTCAGGTCTGGAAGGGAAATAAAGGGGAACCCAGCTTCAAATAAAACAATGACATGGGGTTCCCCCTAAATATACATACCAGACCTGATTTTAAGGGGAACTCCACAGCACATTTAAAAAAAAATGGCGTGGAGTTCCCCCTAAAAATCCATGCCAGACCCTTTATCTGAGCACACAACCTGGCAGGCCACAGGAAAAGAGGGGGGATAAGAGAGTGCCCCCCCTCCTGAACTGTACCAGGCCACATGCTCTCAACATTGGGAGGATGCTTTGGGGGTCACAGACCCCTCAAAGCACCTTGTCCCCATGTTGATGAGGACAAGGGCCTCATCCCCACAACCCTGGCCGGTGGTTGTGGGGGTCTGCGGGCGGGGGGCTTATCAGAATCTGGAAGCCCCCTTTAACAAGGGGACCCCCCCTGTTTGAAATGGTAAGGGGGTACAAAAGTACCCCTACCATTTCCCAAAGAAAGTGTAAAAGAATGTTAAAGACAAACACACTTTTGAAAAAGTCCTTTATTAAAAATAAAAAAAATAAAAAAAAGATTCCAGCGGTGGTAATCCACTCTTGCTATCCAGCGACGGATGATCATCTCTCCCGGGTCCAGCGATGGCTGATCTGATCCAATGACGGGTGATCTCTCCGTCCAGCGCAGCGCAGTCCATCCATCCTTCCTCTGTCTCCACTGGAGGAGACACTGCGGGATCCCGGCAGCCTGACATTTCTTATATGAGGAGGGCAGAGCCATCCATCACCTGACCCCGCCCCCTCTGACGCAAGTGGGGAAGCCTGGCTTCCCCAATGACGTGTGGGTGACCCCACCCCCCTCTGATGTAACGGAAACCTGGGGCAGGACCCAGGTCCACAAACACTTTTTAGGACAGTAACTTGCATATTAGCCTTTAAAATTAGCACTTAAGATTTCTCCCATAGACTTGTACAGGGTGTTCCGTGGCTTTTTGAATTTGCCGCGAACACCCTAAATTGTTCACTGTTCGCCGAACAGGCAATGTTCGAGTCGAACATGAGTTCGACTCGGACTCGAAGCTCATCCCTATCAACAACTGTCAGGATATAACGTTTGTCTGAACTGCTAGGGATGGCCAAAGGCCCAATGATATCCACTGCCACCCTCTTAAAAGGTTCGTCAATCACAGGCAAAGGTTTTAGTGGAGCCCTGTGGACCTCCCCTACCTTGCCAACTCGCTGGCAGGTAACACAGGACCGACCGTAGTCAGCTATGTCAGAAAGCATCGTAGGCCAATAAAAGTTATGTACCAACCGCCCTTGGGTCTTAGTGATCCCCATGTCTCATGGGCCACTTTTAGCAGCTGTCCCCTAAATTGACTGGGTACCACCAGCTGTCTGCTCCCTATGTCAGCCTCATTCCCCTCTGCAGGCAAACTTTCTCTATACAGTTTCCCTTTGTCCTAGTAGACCTTTTGTTTGTCATTCTCTGCAGGGGGGCGATCAGCTAGACTTCTGAGCTGTGCTAGTGTTTGGTCTGTCTGCAGTGCTGTTTCAAAGGTGGAACAACAACTCCCAATCAGCAGTCCTGTGGCAAACAAGGACGGCTGCTGAGGCTCAACAGAGGTGGAGTCCACTGGGTCAGAACAGGGAGAGGGCCCCGAGACCTCCTCCTGCTGTTCTGCGATCAGTGCCTGCACCTCGGCTGCCTTTGCAGCACTGCGAGTGACCACCAATACTGGCAATGCATCATCATCATCATCATCATAAAATTTAACCTTTATCAGTTCAGCATCATTGGAACATACATCGGTTACCTTCACTAGCAAGGGGGCCTCCTCTCCTGTCTCTGAAGAAGGAGGACCTTGCACTTCAACTCCACCCTCCCCCTCAATCTGTCCATCCACAGGTTGCCCAGATATTATCCTAACATCTGTAAACAGTACCTTGGTAGGTCCAGAGAGTTCCGTGGGAGCATTCCGGGTGCTCTTAGCAGGGGCATAGTAAGAAACAAGGGTACCTAAATCAGAACCCAACAACACAGCAGTGAGGATCTCTTCCGAGACACCCACCTCTCTCATCCCACTTCCGGCACCCCAATCAATGAAAACATAGGCACGGGGTACATGGGAACGGGTTCCCCCAAGTCCGGTCAGGGTAAGGTACTTCTCTGGGATGATGTCTGTTTCTTCTATCACCTCTGGTCTGACCAAAGTGACTTCAGCTCCGGTGTCACGAAAGCCGTTACAGTTCGGTGGCCTACAATGACTGGCTGCAAGGTGGCATTGGTTCCTGGAGGTTTACCTCTGACGAGCAGCACAGCAGAAGGGTTGCTGGCCGGATGGCCAGGGGTTGTCATCTTCTTCTGCTCAGGGCATTGGGTCCGGAGATGTCTGCCTTTCCCACAGTTATCGCATTTGTGGTTGTCAGTCACAAAGGCTTTGGCTCCAGCCACTGAGGAACTTGGTTGGTAGGCAGAGGAGGGGTTGCCATGTGTGATTTCCCTCCTTTTCAGCCATTCGGAAAAGCCTTGCGATGGTCAGATACCCGAGAGTGGATATAGGTATCTGCCAGTTCTGCTGCTGCTTTGTTAGAGGTTGGCTTTCGCTCCAGCACAAACTGTCTGACGTCTGTAGGACAGATGTGCAAAAGTTGATCTTCAATCATAAGATCTTCCAGGGACTCAAAATAATTGGCTTTCAAGCTTTTGAGCCACTGCCGGAATGTGGTGCATAAGCGACTTACCACATCCAGGTATGAGTCCCCAGGCCCCTTTTGCAAGGACCTAAAATGCTTCCGGTACACTTCCGGGGTTAGCTGAAACTTTTGGATGATTGCAGCCTTTAGGGCCTCATAATCACTGCCCTGCTCTTCTGACAGTTCAACATAAGTATCCAGGGCCTTGCCTCGTATCCCTGGCGTCAGGTACCGGGCCCATTGTGCTGGGGGTAGATGGTACTGACTGCAAGTTTTTTCAAACGACAGTAGATACACGTCAATGTCACTGTCCTTTTCCATAACTGGAAATTTGGCTGCCGAGGTCACTGGCAGAGAGGCATCCCTGTGCTCTAGGGATCTGAGGTTCTGAGCCTGTCGCTGCTGCTGGAGCCTAGCCATCTCCAGTTCATGCCGATGATCAGCCTACCTCTCAGCCTGGCGTTCCGCAGCTTCTCTCTCAGCCCTGCGCTCCGCAGCCTCTCTTTTAGCCTGTCGCTCGAGGAACTGCAGGTACACCACAGGGTCCATCTCCTCCATTTAATGACAGTCTATGCTGGTTCCAAGCAATCTGATGCTGGGCTGCTCTGGCGGTGGCTTGGAGGTAACAATCTGTGGTATTCCAGGGTCAGTCTCTGCTTGCCCATCTGGTGAGGCCACCTCTGAACCACTGGGCTCTGGAGTAGCGGAAACCCTTTCTGGTCCAGTTTCCCCCAGGTTCTGGTCTGTTCGGATATTAAACTCCTGTAGGGCATGTATCAAGCCTTCGCGATTTTTGCCACCGACGTCAATTCCTCTTTCTGTGCACTCAGCAGTCAGTTCATTTTTGCTCATCTTTTTATATGCTGATAACCCAGATATGTTGCAAGCAGAAAAGATAGAACAGAAAGCAGAGATAGGTAGAAGGTGTAGAAAGGAACTGTTGCTGTATATCTCTCTTTAAAAAAAAAAGGTCAAAAAATGTGCACCAGCTTGTCTCTAAGGACTGTTTCCACAAAGGTTACAATCCTTCAGTGCAGAGCTAATTCTTAACAATGCACTGAATGCTCTTAATGCGAAACTATCCCGCTACGCTGCCAGCCAATATGTGACAAACGCGGATGTCAGATCCCTGCCCTCCTCGCTAACTGGCGACGAAGGACCAGCCAACCTCACACCCCATTGTCATTTACATAACAATGCCACACTCAGCTGCGCCCAGCACAAAGATTTTCCAGCTTGCGGGACCACAATGTAGGTGCAGGCAGCCTGAGAGCGATTGTCACTGGGCTAATTACACAATTAACCCTTTAACTGCCACCACCCCCATTTTAAAAGACAGAGCCGGGGGGACTTGTAATTTTAGCAATACCAATTATAATTTTAGAATAAGCACTTGCAACACACACTGCCACCACAGACAGGTCTGCTCAGTAGCCTTACTCTGCCACAGTAGCGCCCTTTTAAGACACAGGTTCGTTTATAGTTTGCATCAAGAGCTTTAAAGACAAAGCTAACACTTTTCAACATAAGGATTTATTATGAAAAGGTCAAGGTTGGTGCGAATAAAACATTTACAGAAAAAGGATGTTTCAAAAAATAAAGACAATATACAGCCACAAAGAAATAAGGTAGAATTGGGAAGGAAGAATACTTGCAATTAATGTCCAAGGGCTGATTAGAGTTTGATCGATGAGTAAAGGTAATCGGTTCTCAAACTTGGCAGATGTTCCTGCTTGGATGGTAAAAAGAGAACTGACCATTGCCTTGGCCTATCCTCTTTTCTGTCAAATCAAAGGGGGTGTTGACAGCGACCAGTGACCAATCGTCTGGTCTTCTTGTTTAGGGGTTGGTTGCTGGGAGGTGTCTACACTCATGACCCTGTCCCAGGTACACTTTGTGATACATATTCATATCTCTGCCTCTCTACTGTTTATAGACTGCAGATATCCATTTTAGTGATCAGTGTGATATTGCTTCAAAACAAGTACACACGACAGGTTTCCCATTTCAGGGTTACCTAGGAGGAGTAAGGGGTCCCAGTGGCTTCCCATATGACCTGACGTAGGGGTGTCTGGACTTGAAATGTTACAAATTATCTGAGGAAACTAAAAATTTCCATATTATGGCTGTGCTATTATTACTTTGGAAGTTATGAAACATGCTGACGTTTCAGAACTTTACTAATCTGTCTGCACTCTATGTGGTTTGAGGTATTTATGACAGTTATCTGTTGGTTCTCTGAATGAAGGGGTGACAGTTTTGAGACAGGCCTGAATATCCTGCCAGGCAACATGAGCCTTGTTTACTGACCTAGCCTGGTTCTGCTTCCTCTGCGGAGATGACTTTTCTTTCCTTTTGAAATTTTAAAAGCTTTGGATTTGGATTTACAAGGGAAGAGGAAGGAGGGGGGTTCAGATTCTTCTGTAATGTTACAAGGTTAGCCAAGCTGTCATGGCTGCGTTCCAAACAACATGGCAACTAGTTACAACATTTCCTGTCCCGGACATGATATCGTTATAGGCTGGTTTGCCATGTAGACACAAATGGGAGCGGGATGTTGGGATTATGGATGGGAGACTTGGAATCTTGCCTCGCCTTTGCCCCCCTGGTCTCAGTATCCGCCTCCCAAAACTATCTCATCTCTACTTGTTGCATAGAGCATATAGAACGCCAGCACGTCTGCATAGTTGGGGTTTACGGGACACACCTATATGTCCGAAGTGTCAGCGGGACAGGGGTGACCTGTTACATATGTTCTGGAAATGCCCCAAACCTTTCCGGTATTGTAAAGCAATACTGGACATAATTTCTCAGGTATGTGATTTTACTATTCAGCGAGACCCTAAGATATGTCTGTTGGGCGCCCTGGATGAGGAGCTACTGTCTCCTCCTGCTCGCACAGCAGTTCTTCGTTTACTATATGTAGCGCGCAAACTAATTGCACGACTTTGGATAACGCCCAGGGTTCCCACTAGAAAAATTGAGAAACCCCCTAGATGTGGGACTTTATAGGTACTACTAAGACATCAATGGGTGGAGCAGGTTAACCGGATGTTGATGAGGGAAAAACTGACATTCCAACATAGGAATGCACCTCGTAAATTTTACTCATTGTGGAGAGCATGGATGGAGACACCTGGGCTAGCACCACTTCAACTAATTAATGGCAAACTTTTACAGGGCTGTTAAGCCACGTGGTTGGGGGTGGAATGAAGGCTAATAAATGCTTTAATTGGTTGGGGGAGAAGCAATACTTTTATATACATGCATTGTGTAAGTACTTTTAAAAGCAATGGTGCAAAAAAAATATAAAATCCTATAAGTCCACGAAGATTTCAAAGAGTGCCGTAGATACTGGAAAAACAAGTGATTTGTCTGAAGATAACCACCACCTTATGGAATGAGGCTTACCGGAAGCGATGGACCCAACTAGGCTTATGCCCATTGAGTCATTAAGGCTTAATGGTGTAATCACACCAGGGGATGTTATATCTCCGAACTTCCATACACATCTGAATTAGACTCTTGCATATGTGGATTGAAAAGGGATCTGAAATATAGTAGCCAGGTATACACTGTGAGTCTCTCCCGGGTTACATATACCAAAAAAGGAGGAAATAGAGCCACATAGTGTATTACCGTTATATAAAAATCGTTTATTCAATAAAAAATGGGTACTCACATGTGCATGTACATTAAAATTCTGGCAATGCAGTGGCATTAGCAAACCTCTTAATAAGGCATCATCTGGGGGTTTTACTATTACTTTATATTGCTTTTACCACATAGATTTTCCTTTGTGCAGGCAGTTAATTGTGGTTGTGTTTTTTTTTTTAGACAGCGCGGTTTTGTCTTTTTTAATTTCTTCTCTAGTTTGTTTAGTAGGCCTTACTTTTTTTAAAGCTGAAGGAAATCGTACCGGGATTGTACAATCATATTGTAATGGGTGTCCATCTTAAGGCCCCCCTTTTTCAACTTTCACCATATGGGAGTCTTTTAAAAAGCACTTACACTTACCTTGTGTAAAATGTGCATATAGTATCTGAATATGTGTAATAGGTCTTAGCCTGCTGCTGACAGCCTTGTCTACACATTTTCTACTGACACCTTTACATTATTGAATTTACAATAAATATGTTATAGAAGAATAAACATACTGGTACTTATTTAACATTAACTTTCCTTTAAATAGCATTCAATTTATTACACTGTGAGCAGACCAGGGACTACAAACATTTTAAAAATGACTGTTAGAGGTACTGTTAATATACATAGAACATTGACAGCTGATGCAGCCTGATACACGGAGTGTTTTGTGTTTCGAGAAATTCGATATTATTCCTTCATATGGACGATCAGTGTCTCCGCAAGCCCGCGCTGAATCACTAACAGCAGAGGATCACTTTTGTTTTTGTGCTGCCGAAATGTTCTCATATCGAAAATAACAACGATTGATGTCGGCCCGTGAGTAGTGCATATCGTGTGGATGTTATAAAACATGTGTCGGTAGAGCAAAACTTTATGCTCGTGAAGTAACCCTTTCAGGATCGGACAATCTGTTTTTCCTCAGAGAAATAAACAACAGCGCTGGGGAAGGCTTTGGTATTGTATTAGACATAATTTATGGCCCTTCAAAATTATCTGTTGATGTACTGTGATGTTGCAGCATTTACTGACTAAATGGAAATGAACTGCTTCTAGTCGTGAAACAACTCAGATGTTTTGCTTTATATTAGCTTTCTGTGGCCTTTGTGAACAAATAGCAGTCTCCGAAGGAACTAACTTTTAAACTATCAAATAAATTTGGTTAATCCAAGCCAACAACTTTCGAAATACCAAACATTGTCACTGACGAATGGATTGTATATTCATAACTATCGAATGGACACTCTGTCGTAAAGATTTTCGGGAATCAGGCTGATAGTAATAGCCATAATTTAAAATTAGTCTCTTTTCCATGCTTGCTGCTGATTGCCAGATAAATATATTAACCGATATTGTGAGCATTTCTACAGGTTTAATTGGTTTATAATAACCATTTTTGGCAATCGGTAGCAATTGGTCCGGACCAGCCTCACTTTTTGTGTTTGTTGTGTGTGTCATTTATGTCTTGTCTGTGGTCTGTTTTATATGGTTTATGTTTGGTTTACTTCGGAAATGGACACATTTTTTATGAATGGTCTTTGGTTTTTTAATGATGTAACTATGGTTAATTATTTTATTTGAAATTTAAAATAAATTATAAATTTTCAATTAACCTTATCTTTGGAGGTAAAAAATTATTTTGGTGCCCAAAGTAACCTCTTTCTGCAGTCCGTGCTAATCAAACTGCTTTTTTTCTTTTGTAATATACATAGAGCTTTACAATACAACAAAACACTATTGAGTCATTGTCTACAGGATTTGAAAAAGTATGTTGACTTTGTAGAGTGTATGTTTACTGAGTACGAATAAGCTTAAACTGTGTTCACTTTAATCATATGGAAGAAAAAAATGATTGGCTATTCAAAATGAACACAACTTCACTTTTTTGAACAGTGTATCTTTAGTAAAAGTTTTAAACAACACATACTGAACAAATATATATATATATATATATATAGTTCAGTTGCCATAAAATAGGTTGCTATGGATTATTGAGCTAGAGCATAGAAGTATGTGACTTTTTTGAAGAATATACAGTTGTGCTCAAAATTTTGCATACACTGGCATAACTTGTGAAATGTTGGCATTTATATTGAAAATATGACTGATCATGCCAAACAACTGTCTTTTATTCAAGGATAGTAATCACATGAAGCCATTTATCACTTTTTGGCTCCTTTTAAAATCATAATGATAGCAGAAATCACCCAAATGGGCTCATGAAAAGTTTACATACCCTGGAATGTTTGGCTTTGGTACAGACACAGAAGGTGGCACACACAGGTTAAAATGTCTTTTAAAGGTTAATTTCCCACATTTGTGACTTTTTAAATCACAATTAGTGTCTGTGCATAGTCAATGAGTTTGTTAGCTCTCAGATGGATGCATTAAGCAGGCTAGATACTAAGCCATGGTGAGCATGGAGAACAGTCAAAAGACCTGTGTAACAAGGTAATGAAATTTTACAAAGATGGAAAAAAGGTATAACAATATATCAAAAGCCTTGAATATGCCAGTCAGTACTGTTCAATCACTTAATAAAAAGTGGACAATTTGGAGAACTCTTGAGAGAAAGCCAAGGTCTGGTAGATCTAGAAAGATTTCAGCTACAACAGCTACAGAAATTTTTTCGAGATACAAAGAAAAACCCACAGGTAACCTCAGGAGAAATATAGGCTGCTCTGGAAAAAGATGGTGTGGTTGTACTCAAGTTGCCAGAAAGAAGCCTCTACTGTACAAGTTCCACAAAAAAAGCCAACAACACCTTGACATGGGCTTTTTTTGTGGCATTAGCGCAGTAAAGGCTTCCTTCTGGTAGTTCAATCATGCAGCTCTTTTTTGTTCAAGTATCGTTGAATTGTGCTCCTTAAAAACAACCACACCATCTTTTTTGGAGAGCAGCTTGTATTTCTCCTGAGGTTATCTGTGTTTTTTTTGTATCCTTGGAAATTCTTCTGCTAGTTGTGGCTGCAATCTTTCTTGGTCTACCTGACCTTGGCTTGGTATCAAAAGAGCCCTGAATTTTCCACTTCTTAATAAGGGATTAAACAGTACTGAATGGCATATTCAAGGCTTTGGGTATCTTTTTATATACTTTTACATCTTTATAAAGTTCCATTACTTTGTTACGCAAGTCTTTTGACTGTTCTTTTCTACCTCCTCATGACTCAGTATCTAGCTTGCTTAGGGCATCCAAGTGAGAGCTAACAAACCCATTGACTATTTATACACAGACAGTAACTGTGATTTAAAAAGCCAGTAACGTGAGAAATTAATCTTTAATTGCCATTTTAACCTGTGTGTGTGACACCTTCTGTGTCTGTGCCAAGGCCAAACATTCCAGGGTATATAAACTTTTTATCAGGGCCCTTTGGGTGATTTCTGTTATCATTATGATTTCAAAAGGATCCAAAAAACTATATGATAATAAATGGCTTCATGTGATCACTTTTCTTAAATAAAAGACAGTTCTATTGGTATGATCAGTGATATTTTCAATATTAATGGCAAAATGTCACAATATCTGGCAGGGTATGCAAACTTTTGTGCACAACTGTATGATTTGCTACGGGAACAGTATCTAGTCAGTTGTTCAGTCAATCAGTCAGTTTAGTTGTTTTAAAATATCAGAGACTGATACATAGATACATAAATAGATACATACATACATAGATTGCCATGCAAAATGCATTTCTCCAATTTGTAAAACAAACTAACATAAACAAAAAAAACACATGAATGTCACGTGTGCAAATGTAAGATAAATAGAAAAGAGAATGTAAATTACAGAGATTTTGCTAAAGAAGGACATCATTTATTTTTCAATGACAAAGACAGGACAGGATAGCAAAAAACATTTTTGGGGCTTTTGGATAGTGGTTTAATTTTTTCCATAAATTGACAAAATATTGATGTGGAATACTGAGGTAAGTGTAGGGAAAGAAACAGCCCCTTAACAAATGACAAATGAGAATATGAACAATGTGACATTTACTAAAGAAATAGACAGTGATCACTTCAATAATTGAATTATGTATAGGCAATAATCTATTATCATTTTTTTTAGGTCAACATTATTTAATATGCGAACATTCACTTTACATAGTGAACATTCTCTAATGATTTACTAATTCAACCTCATTACAGCTTTGGCATTGGGCTTTAAACTAGGACAAATATTATTATTCATAACAAAGCGTAGATACTGTTGGTTATTCTGCATATGTGAACAACAGCCACCAATTAGAAATATGTCACGAAGTATGTCACCTAACAAATATACCAACCTTATTCCTTACTACCTCTTCACTCTTCATGAACTGGACAGCCAAAGTCAGTGTTTCCACTCCTCTCAAATGTGAAGTATAATGTTTTCCAAGCTATAGATTTAAGGTTCAAAATGTGAAATCTCTTGGTCTTCTGTCCTGGTCTGTGATCTTAAGGATTTCCACAAACCATTGTGTACATTCTGAGAATGTATTGGAATAATATTATGAAAATGTTCATAAACTGCAGCAAATCAGTGATTATTTTGTCTATATGACTTTTAGAGTTTTTTTCTATTTTCAGCGTGTCTTCCTGTGTCACAGTTGGAAAGCTTTGATCGGTCCACCCTTTGTACATACTGATAAAAAAGCCATAGTCCCTGTTTATTTTTATACCATTAGATCTTTATTCTTGAAACAAGTGAAACAGGAAATGGTAAAAATTTGTTTTGCGCATACATTTTATTTCAGCCAAGTAAAACAGAATTAACATTTACCGCTTATAAAATATTCTATTGAAGGAAGCTATATATGCTTGAGTGGAGGTGCTTCAATATTTTTAGGATTCGGCTCAAATAGTCAAAAGTATACAGTACATAAAAAAGACAACATACATAGTTATATTGTTACATAGTTAGTCGGGTTGAAAAAATATACAACTTCATCTAGTTCAACCATAAAAAATAAATAAATACAAATAAATAAATAAATAAATAAACAAATATCATACAATCCCATACACCCAATCCTATACCCACAGTTGATCCAGAGGATGGTGGAAAAGAAAAACAGAAAAGCAGGATCCAATTTGCTACAGCAGGGGAAAGAATTCCTTCCTGATCCCAGAGAGGAAATCGGATTTTCCCTGGATCAACTTTACCTATAAATGTTAGACTCAGTTATATTATGTACATTTAAGAAATAATCCAGGCCTTTCTTAAAGCAATCTACTGAGCTGGCCAGAACCACCTCTGGAGGGGGTCTATTCCATATTTTTACATCTCTTAGCCCTTGTACACATGGTCGGAGATTCCGACGGAATGTTTCCTATCGGACCGTTTTGTCGGATATTCCGACTGTGTGTGGTCTGCATCGCACTGTTTCCGTCGGAGTATCTGACGGACCAACTTTTCCAACTTGCCGGTAAAATTTTCAGACAAAATGCTCCGATCGGACATACTCCGATCATGTGTAGCCTACTCCGACGGACAAGGTGCCACGCATGCTCACAATTAAATTTGGACATGGAAGCGCTCGCTCAGGTAAAACTACTGCTCATAATCGATATAGCACATTCGTCACGCTGCAATGTTAAAAATTCTTTCATAAAATGCATTCTCTTGTTCTTTACAATGCTGCAAGAATGAACTTCTTTTGATGCTCATATTCACACACTTCTCCCGAACATATTTCTTGAGTCTTTTTTATTCATTTCAGCAATACAATATTTTAAATCGTCACATCTACACATTTTGTTTTTTAGTGTTTTTTTTTTTGGGGGGGAATTTTGTGGTTGGTTTTTTTCATCAACATCTCCTTTTTTGACAGTTTGCTCATCTTTGCATTTTTTGGGGTGTGTTTTGTGTGTCAACTTACCACAACACCATTATTATCTTTTTTGTATTTTTTGTTTTTCTTTTTCAATCTACAGGAGGTTGTTTAGTGTTGGTGCCCCTTGTTATTCATTTCACTTTGTATTTTTGAAATGTACCTGCCTGCTCACAAATAAACTGTCCTTTTTGAAGTAAAACACATACGCAAGTATTTCTTCAAACAAAAAAAACTTTATTTAGGTGTCATTAACAAATAAAGAGGGAGGCAGCGCTGGAGAAACTGGGGAGATTAGCGAAGCCTTTGGCCCCCAGGGCACACATCAACTATTTAAACGCAAAAATTGGTGGTCTGAGGAGTACATGTCTGAGGGAGAGAAGTCTGGTCCTGAAGTCCAAGAAAACTGGAACAGCAGCAGATGACATCTATATTCCCAGGCTGTGGTACTACAAGAGGCTGCATCTTCTGTCAGACCAGACTGAACCCAGGTAATCAAACTCTGGTCTTCCCTCCACGCTTCCTTCCAGGCTGTGGCTGTCGTGTGGAGGTGTGGCAGAAGGAGGAGGAGGAGGAGGAGGGGCATGGGCCAAATCACACAAGTGTGTTGCTTATGTGATTTGGCCCAACAGACCCTTGTTCAGGGTGCAGAGAATTATCTCCTCGCACAAGAGCTTTTGCCCCTCCTCCATTTGCTCGAGTTTTCACGCAGCCAAGGCGGCAAAGGCCTCTTGATAGGTGGGGGTGGCTTGGAGGGCCGCTGAAGCCTCCCCGATGAGCCTCAGTGCCGACTCCTCCACATTCCCCCCCTTTCTCGCCCTTTTGCGCGGAGGGGAGGGACCTGGCATTCTGTCAGGCTCCTTTGCCCACCGCCTGACTGCCGCTAACCTTCGCCTCCTCCTGGCTGCCACTTTCCACAGCCACCTCCTGGCTGCTGCATTCCACACCCTCCTCTTCCTGGCTGAGGTCTTCCTGTGTATGAAAAAGGGACATTTTAGTTTTTGGTTAATCAAACACACACAATTTTCACATCAAGACTGTTGCAAACTGTTAACCAATAGAAAAGACTATCATTCTCAGCCCAGCATTTTTCTTTCTTGACCCAAAGATTTTGGCCACTACTGTCTATTGATATGTAAAACACTTTCTAAAATCAGCAATTAGTGATCAAAAATCAAGTTAACATCATTCATTTTTACTCCCAAAATATGTACAACAATACTATACCTGGCTCAAGCTGAGCTCCTCCAGTTCTTCCTGAGTGGAAGGCCCAGGTTGGGCGTCAGAAGACTCAGCAGGTGTGGAATGTAGCATAGAAGGATGTGTGGAAGGAAGGGTAGAGAGGGATTCTCTGACCTCAGCCTGGTCTGACAGAAAATGCATCCTGTCATAATACCACAGCCTGGGGACATAAACCTCATCTGCTGCAGCTCCAGATTGCATGGACTTCAGCACCTTCTTCCTCTCCTTCAGATATGTACTCCTCAGGCCACCGATTTTCACTTTTAAATAGTGGATGTCTGCCCTGGGGACCACCGGCTTCACAAACTCAACCAGTTTCTCCATCACTGCCTGCCTCTTTAGTTTGTTTTTGTATTGAGGGTGCGTTGATTGCCACAGGCAGGGCAGCTCCCTGTATTGATCGATGAACAGAGGGAGGAAACTGTGATCGTTGAAACCGTCCATAATCTCTGCAAGACACAACACAAGGCAAACCCTAATGTCAGGCTAAACTCCACTAATGCAGGCCTCAATCTAGAAGCATTATAGGCTAGTGATGTACCAAGTTCAAAATTTTACCTTCGTTTGCACGATCGTTGCGCCAGCTTCTCCTTCAGTTCACAGATCGTACGTACGACACACGCGTGTTGCGTTTTTCTATACAGTGTGCATGTGCGAAACTCCGCCCGCCCCTGACGTTCTTTCTAGACTATTCCCCGCCCCTTCGCTTTCAGCGCAGTGGGGAGAGCACATGGCGGAGAGAACACAGGTGCGCAATCAGAGTTCCACTAACGAGGAGGAGGGCGAGGAAATGCTACGATCCTGTCGGAGAAGATTTAAGGCCTCAAATATGTCTTTTGGAGAGATGTTGGAGGTGGTGGATATATTGAAGAGGACCGACTATGATGGGAAGTATGGACCTTACCCAAACACAAATATCAGAAAGGCCAAGATCATGACTAAAGTTGTGAAGAGTCTTCAGAAGAATTTTGGGGTACGACGATCCAAGGATCAACTGAGAAAACGCTGGTCAGACCTGAAACTGAGGGAGCACGATCAGTACAGAAGGATCAAGCAAGTTCTTCAAAAAAGTAAATAGTTGTGATGTGTTCATATGATTATTCTTGCTTGCATACTGCTCCATGTGCTTTGATTTCATGTTGTACAGTTTAAAATGGCCACTTTCAAGTTCATGGGTTCAATCGTTCGTAAGAAACATCGTTCTGCAGGTAAGTATTCCAGCTTAACAAAGTGTCCACAATAATGTTCTCACCTTTGAACTCGGCCAAAAAACCCAATTGTACCACATTTCCAAGCAATGTTTCATATTCCTATTTCTGCCCTCTGTGTGCTAAGTATTCATTTTTTACATTCTCCTAGGGGAAAGAAGACTCAGGAAGTCTGAGGACACCAGGGATCCCACCCCTCCCAAAGAAGGCGAAATTCCAACACCAGAAGCAGAGAAGCAGGAGGAGGAGGAAGGAGAGATCGTTGAAGTTGGACAAATTGTCACCACATCAGGTGAGTGTTGGAGACCACAGCTTCCGGTAAGCTCATACATGTTTTTTTTTATGTTTTTTTTTTGTAGGTGATGTGGAAGAAGAATCACATTTTACCAGTGAAAGTGCCCAGATCCTGATTGGGGAGATAATGGGGTGAAATCGGGATTTAGAAAATATACAGAAAAACATCAATGATGTTCAAAATAAAATGAAGAACATCATTGATGTTTTGGGGAGTGTGAAACACCCCAAACTAGCTAGGGTTTTATTTTTGTGTTTTGAAAAAACAACTTTTGTATTTTACAAAAAGCCAAATTTGGAAGATGCACACAGTGTGTCAACATGCGCTATCTCCCATCACGGGGGATCAATGTACTTGTTTTGTGGAAAGAGGCTGAGATGAAGGGGTTGCACCCCCAAAACATGTACATTGATCCCCCATGATGGGAGATAGCACATGTTGACACACTGTGGGCATCTTCCAAATTTGGCTTTTCCAGGGGTGACACCCCATCTGATGAAGGCAATATCAGCCCAGTTTGTATATACTCATGTTTGATATTGTCTTCACTTTTCAAAGTTGAACTTTGTAAGTTCCTGTGTTCTGTATGTTACGCTTTGATAGATGACTGTTTACACAAAAAAGTTACCAAAAAATTACCTTAAATAATGTTTTTGATACACCCAATATGTTGGTTTGTTGTAAAACCCTTTTCTAAACGCACATGTGAATGTGCTTTGATTAAATTATCAACAATGTGTGGCTTCCTTTTTCAATGCGCAAAAGCAGTATTTGGAGTAAAATTGTTGTTTTCGGTGACAATGGGTGTTATTCACTGAAGGCAACTCCACTTTGCACTCCAAGTGCAGTTTCAAGTGCACTCTTGCAGTGCACTTGTAGTGCATAGTGGATGTGCCTTTAGTAAATAACACCCACAGTGTTCATTTTCACAATCATGCCATTTTCATGACCCCACATATTTCTGCCATGGTGCTGAAAATTAGCAAGATTTTTGTCAGTAATGCACTATATACATTAGTTAACAAAAACAAGATGTGTGTAGCAGACCCACAACATAATAGGATTATCTGAAGAAGAGACTGTCCCCTCATCTCGCTCAGAACTTGGGTTTGCACTGTTGTAGAAAAAAGCACAACAACAAAAATCAAAAATGTACCTAGGAGACACCTAAAACCAAGCCAAGCAGTAAATGAAAACAAAGATTATTGTAGTTTCAAAGAAAAAATTATTAAGAAATGCCGCTCAGACATTGTCTGGCATATCAATGGCCCCCCCCCTACCCACAAAGTACTCCATGTATTGGGTTCGGACCTCACGGGCGCTTTGGGGGGGGGCAAGCCAGGACGAGCAGCTTCAAGGTATGTGAGGTTCTCATTTTCAAGCAAGTCTGGATCTTGGCCAACTGAGACCACATAGTTAGCTGAATGTCTTTTCAAGAAATTGTGCAGAACACAGCAGGCAAGCACTATGTGATTTATTTTATATTCCGCCATGTGGATAGGCATTAAAAAAAGGGGGAACCGGCTGGCCAGTATTCCAAAAGTGTTCTCTACCAACTCTTCTGGCTCTGGCCAGCCGGAAATTAAAGATCCTCTGGTCCGGGGTGAGGGTCCTCATCGGGAAAGGCCGCATCAGATGGTTTGCCAGGGCAAACGGCTCATCCGTGATGAAGACGAACGGGAGTGCTTCCCGATTCTCCTCTGGGGATGGCAAGCCCAGACTGCCACTTTGGAGACGCCAGTAGAATTTCGTCCGTGCGAACACTCCACCATCCGACATCCGGCCATTTTGCCCCACGTCCACATACAAGAAGTCATAGGTCGCTGACACCACCGCTAACATCACAATACTATTAAACCCCTTTTAATTATAATAGTACGACCCCGAGTTGGGGGGTGGGACGATGTGGACGTGTTTCCCATCAATTGCACCTCCACAATTGGGAAAGTCCCAACGACTAGAAAAGTGGGAGGCCACAGTCTGCCATTCCTGTGGCGTTGAAGGAAACTGTGGAGTGAAACAAGACAAAAAATTTGTAATTTTGCACATCAACATTGCAAGCAGATTAGACACCAACATTTTTGGCCAAGATCAGTATAACATTTTGGGAAATGAGTTTTGAAAGCCTAAAGTATAAGGTCCCCTTATCAGAGTCATCACCCCCCCCACCCCCCCATCTGATGGGCCCTTGTAAAAAATGAGGGGGGGATGTTTTGGACAGGTAACCCTCTCCACTTGATTGAGAGCTGAATGCCTAAATAATGTGTGATACTTTGAGAAGCCCCTCCTTACTTACACTATTGGCAGCCCACCGGACAGGTAAGAAGTGTCATAATACCAAAAATTTGAAAAAATTGAAGCACATTTTGACATTCTGCTATTACATATCAACATAATAATAGGGGGGAAAAAAAATTTGAGCATTTGAAAGTATTGAGGCAGGCCCTAGCACTACATGCTTTGGTGAACTTGTCCATAAATGTGACCATCAAACAGGTAGGTAGAGAGTGTATTGGGTTTGGTAAAGCCAGCAGATAGAGGATTGCTATCAGCTGACCTAGCAGTTGGGGGGAGGGGGGTTTCTAAGGAGTTTGGCATAAAAAAAAAAGTCACTTTGCATGAATTTAAGCACAGACATAACATGTGTAGACATTTTAAGGGGTGTTTAGGGGAAAGCAATAGGGGAAAGCAATACTATGGAGCTGACAAAAGACATTGCTGGGTGATTAGACTATAGTTTTATGGGCCAAGAAGAGCATGGTGGGGAAGTTAGTGAGGAAAATATGCAGGAGGACAAAGGGGCAGAGCATATGAATTAGAGCATATTGCAATCATGGTAATTAGGGAAGGAGGAAAGAAATGCAATACATTAGCAATCATTAAATACATAGAATGTGATGTTAAAGGACAAAACTTACCTTCATATAGTCCTTCTGCAGGACCTGAATGATGGCAGAACAGGTCTCTGGAATAATTATCCCCAGTGCCTGGGGGGAGATGCCTGTGGAGAACTTGAGGTCCTGAAGGCTTCTCCCTGATGCCAAGTAGCGCAATGTGGCGATGAGCCTCTGCTCCGGAGTGATGGCTTGCCGCATGCAGGTATCCTGCCTGGTGATATGAGGGGACAGCAAAGCCAGCAGACAGTGAAAAACAGGGTCCGTCTTGGTCCACAAATGCCTCCTCTCCATGTTCATGGACCGGGCTTGTGTCAAAGTAAGAACCCCAACACGAAGCCCTGCACAGCACAAACTCTACGACGAGTACGTACACGAAACATGGTTTGAAAACGGTCGGCTGGTCAGAACGAACAACAGAAAGCACTGATAAACAGCAATGCCTGAAAGAACGACCTGAAAAGCAGACGCAAGCAGACAATAAGCAATGTAAATCAAAGCGTACTATACATAGTCCAAGATATAGTCCACAATGAGAAACAAATGCTTACTGACTACACACAATGATAATCAGATACGCAAAGACAAGCAGAAACTGAAGAGCAGTATTGAACTGAAGCACAAATCTGAAAAGCGCGAATCGTCTCTCACCAAACTTCTACTAACACGCGATAGACACGAGATCAGCAGAAGGAGCCCAAAGGGTGCCGGATGTGGTGCTGAACTTCCTTTTTCTAGTGCCGCCATACGCGGCTTACGTCACTGCGTTCTTGGCAACCGGAAATTCCGACAACTGAGTCCGACCGTGTGTATGCAACATCACTTCCAGACCTCTTCCGGAATTAATCCGTCGGAATTAATCCGATGGATTTGGTTGCCGGAATATCCGACCGTGTGTACAAGGGCTTACTGGGAAGAAACCTTTCCGTATTTGAAGATGAAATTTATTTTCCTCTAGATGTAAAGAGTGCCCCCTTGTCCTCATTGTTGACTGTAAAGTGAATAACTAAACACTAAGTTCCCTATATGGACCCCTTATAAATTTATACATGGTGATCATATCCCCCCCTCAATCTCCTCCTCTCAAGAGTGAATGAATTCAGTTCCTCTAATCTTTCCTCATAGCTGAGCTCCTCCGTGCCTCTTAACAGTTTGGTTGCTCATACTTGCTTATTAAATAAAATACTTGTTTCTGAGACCTCACAAGAAATACTGATCTATGGAATGCATATTCCTGTCCCAGTATAGTAGCCAATATCTTACTTCATGGAACCTAAGACAACCATGTAAAAAGCAGTCTTTATATGGAGAGGTGACGTAGTAAGCTGAATTGTTGCTCCAGGAAGATAAACTGCATAATTCATGACAACCTAAAAATACACAAAAATATACATTAGCTCTCTTGAGCCAAGAGCCAAAAAGAACTTATTGCTGGAGTCTTGCTGTGTCTGTGCCTGTCCTTACCATTAACAGCTATGGCACACGCATGCTATTTTTCAGAATTTATCCATATGTGTCATAAGTCATATGTGTCTTAATAATCCCCTAAGAAGTAACTTGTTCCACATAAAGGGTTGGCAACTTTTTTAATTACATGGAAGTCTTGCTGTTACCCATTTAGTTCAGTACTTGCTTGTACTGTGACCTAATTCATCCTCAAAGATCACCATAGAGGCTTTGAAGTTTTATTTCAGTCTTCTGCTTAGAAACACCTGCTTTTTTAACATTAGAAGCCTAGCAGGTTGCCAAGATTCTGATGCCAAAGACAATAAAGAGAGAAGAGCTGTTATTCCAATCTAGGTGTAAATTTTGAAGAGATATTTCTGAACAATGCCTTAAGAAATAGAGGTGAATGAGGGCTTGTGTTACACAGCACCCCCCCCCCCCCCCCCCAAAGAACTTTATTTCTGTCTATTTGTTCCAGAGACTTACCCAGCCTTATTACACAGCATAGACAGGCAGATGAAACTTCTTTATAGTCTACAGTTACAATTATAGATTGTAGAAGGGATACAGTGATATCCTCTCCTCAACCCCAGCCTGCTGACTGGGAAGTGAAGGACCAGCCATAACTTATATGACTATCCCTCTGCTCACTTATGCTAGATTGTTTCTCATCATACCTTTGCATTCAACATACCCTATTGGCTTGACCCTCTATCTCTTAGTTAATATGCAACTGTAGATGTATTGCGATCATAAATTGGGTATCCCTTCTCACAAAATATTGCATTACACTGGTCTTAGTGGTGCTGTGTCCAGATCCATAAATCTTATGGACAAGGCACAGTTCTGGACAATGGGCACACACACATTGCCTACTTTGCAGCACCCAACGTATATGCATCCAGATTCAGCTACCCTGGACTCTAAGTAAGTGCATCCAGGGTCTGATTAGAGGTGCTGATCAGATGCAACTGTACAAGCAAACAGTGACTCTTCACCCAAGTGCTGTCCATAAATGCGTTTCTCTCCAGACAGCATTCTGCGTAGGTACAGAACTGGCTTGGGCTCAGCTAAAACCAGGTAAATGTTTTTGTGTACATGTATCTCCTTTCATTCCTATGAAGGCCTAAGAATTACATGATGCAAATTCTTGTTGGCAGTGATCAGTGTATCGGGAGTAGGGATGAGCCAACCCCCCCCCCCCCCCCCCCCCCCCCGTTCGGTTTGCAGCAGAACACGAGAACAGACAAAAAATTTGTTCGAACATGCAAAAAACATTAAAGTCTATGGGACACGAATGTGAAAAATCAAAAGTGCTCATTTTAACCACTTAAATACAGGGCTTTTAACCACTTCCCACCCGGTCAATGTACATATACGGCCGGGTGGGAGCTCTCTACTTCTGAGAGAACATTCCTGAACGTCCTTCAGAAGGAGGGGGATCGCGTGCGTGCCCGTTCAGCAGCGAGATCCCGATGCGCTCGTGTCACCCGGACACGGCGCATCTCGGATCGGCAGGAGGGCTCTGTGATTGGCCCTCCTGATCACATGACGGCCGTGTCCAATCATGGCCGTCATGTGATGTAAACAAACAGCCGGTTGCTAGGCAATCGGCTCCTCCTCTCCTCACACAGAAGTCATCGCTGAGGAGAGGAGAGCAGATCGCTGCAGCCGGCTTATGATCAGTGAATATGAGCTGTTTTTTACAGCTTTTTACTCACTGATCACCAGCCTAGTGTAAACACACAACACACCACACAGTATAAACATAATGTCCCCACATATGTCCCCAAAACATACATGTCCCCAAATAATAAAAACATGCCCCCCACATATGTCCCACTAAAATCACATGTCCCAATGATTATCTGTACACATATGTCCGTGATCACCTGCACACATATGTACATGATCATTTGCGTACATATGTCCGTGATCACACAAACCAATTATTATACACTTAACCAAACTTTTTTTACCAAACACATGTAGCAGAATACATTTTGGCTTAAATTTATGACAAAATTAGATTTTATTGGATTTCTTTTAAAATAGAAAGAAAATATAGTTTTTTTTTTCCAAATTTCCACTCTTTTTTCGCTTGTATCACAAAAAATTAAAAACGGAGTCGTTAATAAATAACACCAAAATAAAGATCTATTTGTGCAAACAAAATGATAACAATTTAATTTGGATACATCGTAGCATGACCGCGCAATTATCATTGAAATTGTGAGAACGATGAAAGCTGAAAATTGGGCTGGGAAGGAAGGGGGCGAAAGTGCCCTGTATTGTAGTGGTTAAACACCTTCCTTACCAGACCAATTTTTAGCTTTCAGCGCTCTCACACTTTGAATGACAATTACTCAGTCATGCTGCAGTCTACCCAAACCAAATTTGTATCATTTTTTTCTCACAAACAGAGCTTTCTTTTGGTGGTATTTATTAATGACTCAGTTTTTTTCCGTAATCACCGCTGAGTTTTTTATTTTTTGCAATATAAGCGAAAAAAAGAGAAATTTTTGAAAAAAAAACACTTTTTTTTCTTTTCTATTGTAAAATTTTGCAAATAAAACATTTTTCTTCCTAAATTTGGACCAAAATTTATACTGCTACATGTCTTTATTAAAAATAACCCAAATAAGTGTATATTATTTGGTCTCTGTGAAATTTATAGCATCTAAAAGCTATGGTGCAAATCATTGAAAAATGATCACATCTGATCACACCTGATGCACTGAAGGCTTATTTCATTTCTTGAGACCCTAACAAGCCAGGAAAGTACAAATACCCCCCAAATTACCCCTTTTTGGAAAGCAGACATTCCAAGGTATTTAGTAAGAGGCATGGTTAGTTTTGGGAAGTTGTAATTTTTTCCCACAATTCTTGGGAAAATTATAATTTTTATTTTTTTTTGCACAAAATTGGCATAATAACAAGTTATTTCTCTCACACAGCATATGCATACTTGCAATGACACCCCAAAATACATTCTGCTACTCCTCCTGAGTATAGTGATACTACATGTGTGAGACTTTTACACAGCCTGGCCACATACAGAGGTCTAACATCCAAGTAGCACCATCAGGCATTCTACGAGCATAAATTGCACATCTCATTTGATGACAACCTATCACAGGTTTGAAGGCCCTGGAGCACCTGGACAATGGAAACGCCCACTAAATGACCCCATTTTGGAAAGCTAACACCCCAACGTATAATCTATGAGGCATAATGAGTCTTTTGAATGGTTCATTTTTTTCCCAAAGTTTTTGGAATATGTGGGAAAAAAATTAAAACGCATTTTTTTTTATTAAACACAAATCTACGAGGTAAATGGATAAATCAATTCACCCGTAGAGACAACAGCGCATAATACTCAATAGATAAAAAGAAATTATATGTGATTTGTGCTAGTGCAAACTGTTGTTCTACGGAAAAACATGTATATCTTCCCAAATGTAGTCATACAAAATAAGTATTGTCCATGATCACTGTCCATATATCTAGATTATACTGAGTAATCAAGATGGTTTCAGGGAAAAAAAAAAAAAACTGAAACGGAATATCTATTTCAGTCCATAAACAAAAAACAAAACTGAAACAAAGTGTCCTGGTACAGATCATAAGGAGTATGTGATACAATCCTTCCTTCCAACAGTAAAATGCAGTATTCCCGAATTTGCTGGGGTGCAATCTCAAGCATGAGGTGACCCCCCTTAGTAATATTCTTACCAGATGTGCCTGGTTACATGGGCTCTCAGATATTACTCCTCATCGGCTTGATCTCCTCCGCTTCGTAAGCACCAGGTCATGCACGATCAGATTTGATTGGTTACAACGGGCTCTCAGATATTACACGGGCTCTCAGATATCACTCATCGGCTGGATCTCATCCACTTCATAAGTGCTGGGTGATTCAAGATCCTAGTAAATTGAGGGTCACGGCAAGAGATCATACCCGTTTTTTTTTTGTTTTTAAAATCGTCAAAAGCCGCATTTGCGGCTTTTGACGATTTTAAAAACAAAAAAAAACGGGTATGATCTCTTGCCGTGACCCTCAATTTACTAGGATCTTGAATCACCCAGCACTTATGAAGTGGATGAGATCCAGCCGATGAGTGATATCTGAGAGCCCGTGTAATATCTGAGAGCCCGTTGTAACCAATCAAATCTGATCGTGCATGACCTGGTGCTTACGAAGCGGAGGAGATCAAGCCGATGAGGAGTAATATCTGAGAGCCCATGTAACCAGGCACATCTGGTAAGAATATTACTAAGGGGGGTCACCTCATGCTTGAGATTGCACCCCAGCAAATTCGGGAATACTGCATTTTACTGTTGGAAGGAAGGATTGTATCACATACTCCTTATGATCTGTACCAGGACACTTTGTTTCAGTTTTGTTTTTTGTTTATGGACTGAAATAGATATTCCGTTTCAGTTTTTTTTTTTTCCCTGAAACCATCTTGATTACTCAGTATAATCTAGATATATGGACAGTGATCATGGACAATACTTATTTTGTATGACTACATTTGGGAAGATATACATGTTTTTCCGTAGAACAACAGTTTGCACTAGCACAAATCACATATAATTTCTTTTTATCTATTGAGTATTATGCGCTGTTGTCTCTACGGGTGAATTGATTTATCCATTTACCTCGTAGATTTGTGTTTAATGTTTTCTAGTGGTTTTATTGATTTAATACCTTTTAAAACAGCTGCTTAAATTCCACAGCTCCCAGGTAGAAAGCATATTTTTTGATGCTGAGCGCCTTTTATTTGCGTGGTTAACGGGCGGAGGTTATCCTAAGCAAAGGTGCGCATTTTTTTTTATACAAAGTTGTCCATTTATAAGATATTTCCAACACATAGCATGTACATAGCAAAACTGACACCCCAAAATGCATTCTGCTACTCCTCCTGAGTATGGCGATACCACATGTGTGAGACTTTTACACAGCCTGGCCACATACAGAGACCCAACATTGAAGTAGCACTGTCAGGCGTTCTACATGCATAAATTACACATCTCATTTCTCAACCACATATTACACTTTTGAAGGCCCTGGAGCACCAGGACAATGGAAACGCCCACTAAATGACCCCATTTTGGAAAGCTAACACCCCAACGTATAATCTGTGAGGCATAATGAGTCTTTTGAATGGTTAATTTTTTTCCAGAAGTTTTTGTAATATGTGGAAAAAAAATGAAAACGCATTTTTTTTTTATACAAAGTTGTCCATTTATAAGATATTTCCAACACATAGCATGTACATAGCAAAACTGACACCCCAAAATGCATTCTGCTACTCCTCATGAGTATGGCGATACCACATGTGTGAGCCTGGCCACATACAGAGGCCCGACATCCAAGTAGCACCGTCAGGTGTTCTAGGGACATAAATTACACACATAAATTCCTGCTAACCTATCACATTGTTGAAGGCCCTTCATATTTCTAACACATAGCATGTACTGTACATACCAATTACAAACCAAAATACATTCTACTGAGCAAAGGGTAAAGAAAAGATTACCTGCGGTTTAGTAGTGCAGTGGTCCACAGAGGAGAGCATCGGTCCAGGCAGCAGGCAGGAATATGGACAGCGACAGCAAATTAGGCAGCAGGCAGGAATAATCAGGTAGAGATGTTGTCAGCACAGCCAACGCATTGGTCCAGATAGCAGGCAGGGATGTGGTCAGCAGAAGCAAAAGGATCAAAGGATCATCCATGCAGCAGGCAGGAATCCTGTCCATAGTACATGCAGCAGGCAGAGGTATGGTCAGCACAGCCAGAGCATTTGTCCAGGGAGGAGGCAGGACCATCAAGCTTAGGGCATCGGTGAGGAAAGAATGGGGACGGGGTAGAGGCTTCTCCCACCCAAATCGCTTTGAAGCTTCCAGACAACCAGACCCTGTTCTGGGAACACAAAAAACCAAAACTGGTTTTCTGAACTCCGAACACTATTCTGGAGCCCCTCACATGTGAGACCCCTGTATAGCAGGGTAAAAGATCAATCTAAGGGGCAGGCAAAAACATGGCCAACAGGCCAAGGTCAGTGCAGGTAAAAGGCAGAAATAGACGGTAGGCAGAGGCATAGTTGAGAAACAGGCCAGGGTCAGTTCACATGGAAGACAATGATACGGTTGGTTGGAGCAGGGAAATATTTAGGACGGAAATTGAAAATGGGGAAATGGCAGTATTAGAAATAGGGGCTAATAGTTTTCCAGAGTGTGATATCGTCTGAAGCATTGTCCGATGCAAAGGCCAGGTTGGGAGGGACAGTCGGGACAATGGAAGCTGGTGTCTTTCCTAATTCCTCTTTTGGTGCACACCCGACATTATTTTTGGCGTCGTCTTCGGGATCCTGATGGTGGAATGCGGTCTGGAAAATGAGGCTCATGTAGTCTGTTGCCAGAATCTGAGCGAATGCTTTCAGGGGGAGAATCTTGTTGGATCAGGGAAGTGACAATGTCTTCAATATACTCTATGAAGGTGGTGGGTGTTCCTGTTGACTTTTGGTAGATTATAAAAGAATTTAAAAGGGCCAAATGAAAAAAGTAAATTGCGATTTTTCTGTACCAAAAAGGGATTTTCTTGTTGAAAGATAGGGCTGCAACACCTGGTCATTTAAATCCACCCCCCCCCCCATGAATTTATTATACTCGCTGATGCAGGAAGGCTTGCGAATGGGACTGCATCTTCTGTGAAGTTCCACCGTGGTGTCATCGTGGATGGTGGACATCATGTACACATCTTTTCTATCCCTCCACTTCACAGCCAACGCTTCCTCATTCCTCAGGCTTGCCGATTCCCCCCTTTGAATGGATGTGGTGAAAAGACGCTGTGGGAAGCCCTTTCGGTTTTTCCTTGTTGTACCACAGGCCAAAGTTTTTTTTAGGTACAGGTGGCGGAGAAGGGGCAGACTAGTGTAATAGTTATCCATATAAATATGATAACCCTTTTGGAGGAGTGGGAATGCCAACTCCCAAACTATTTTTTCCACTTATTCCCATGTAGGATGGACACTCAGGGGGCTGGAGCTGGGAATCTTTGCCTTCGTACACGCGGAATGAGTACACATAACCGGTGGCGCTTTTGCAGAGCTTGTTCAGCCTCAAGCCATACCTCGCTCTCTTACTGGGGATATACTGATTGATTCCCAGCCGGCCTGTGAAATGCACCAGGGATTCATCCACACATATGTTTTTGTCAGGGACATAAAGTTCGGAAAACTTATTGGAAAAAAAATTAATTAGGGGGCGAATTTTATACAGTTTGTCAAAGTTTGGGTGATTTCGGGGGGGGGGGGGGGGGGGGGGCACTGTGCGTTGCCACTAAAAAGCAGAAAGCGCATTATAAGTTCGTATCGGGACCTTGACATGAAT
This sequence comes from Lithobates pipiens, assembly GCF_037356315.1. Taxonomy (NCBI): domain Eukaryota; kingdom Metazoa; phylum Chordata; class Amphibia; order Anura; family Ranidae; genus Lithobates; species Lithobates pipiens. The sequence continues at coordinate 127,175,813 of NW_027507764.1, forward strand.
GAGGAGAAAATTGCCATATGATGGATGGGTTTGGTCAACCAATATTTATGCGTTTCATTTTTTTTGTAAGCCCCATGTTGAGCGTTAGGCCTAAAAACAATTTAAACTCTGCCGCTCTTAGGGGTCCCCATTCAAAAGGGCGGGCATAGCTGGAGCTGGGGTTGGCTGCAATGAATTGTTGGGCAAAAAGGTTGGTTTGGTCCACGATGCCTTGAACCAATTCGTCAGGGAAAAAAAAATAAAAAAAAACAATTTTGGAAAAACCCACAGTGTTGACCTGCACACCTGGCTGTGCTGTAAAAGGGGGGATCGTGGCTGACCTTGTGGTAGAAGGCAGCCACAATGGGTTTGCCAAGCCTTCTGGAAGCTGGGTTTGGGCCCTAATTCTTTGGCGTGCACTGGGCCTTTCCTCCTGGGGTCTAGCAGTGCTTGTACTGGGCCTCTCCTCCTGGGGTCTACCATTGTTGGCACTGCTGGTAGCTGCCTGGTGCTCAGACCATCTTCTTTTAGGACGGACTGCTTCCTCCTCCAATTCGGATCCTGATGTGCTGCCTTCAGGGGGCTCATATTCCGAAACAAAATCGGAACCAGAACTGAGCGATGAGAGCTCCCCGTTGCTCTCATTGGTCAGGCGGAGTATTAGTTATGCCTCTTCTGGGGTGTACACCTTTCTGGACGTAGTGGCTGTAGGTAATCTGGTGGCAGGTACTCTGGTGGCAGGTGGTGAGGTGGCGGGGTACTCTGGTGGTACTCTGGTGGCAGGTGGTGAGGTGGCTGGTACTCTGTTGGCAGGCGGTGAGGTGGCGGGTACTCGGGTGGCAGGTACTTTGGCAGTACTCTGGTGGGTACTCTGGTGGTGAGTACTCTGGAAGGTGGCAGGTACTTTGGTGGCAGGTACTTTGGTGGCAGGTACTCTGGTGGCAGGTACTCTGGTGGCAGGTACTCTGGTGGCAGGTACTCTGGTAGTACTCTTGCAGGTGGCGGGTACTCTGGTGGAGGTACTCTGGTGGCAGGTACTCTGGTAGGTGGCAGGTACTCTGGTGGCGGGTACTCTGGTAGTACTCTGGCAGGTGGCGGGTACTCTGGTGGCAGGTACTCTGGTAGGTGGCAGGTACTCTGGTGGCAGGTACTCTGGGGACAGGTACTCTTTATTTGGGGGGGCAATCTGGGCACAGTAAGGCAATTACTGGGGTACAGTAGTGGTAACTCACTGTTAGCTGATCTCCTCCTCACACTGGATCGGTGTGTGAAGAGGAGAACTCAGCAACAGGAGTTACACACACCTTTTGTTTACATTTAGTGACTGGCTGTCATTGGGCACAGCCAGTCACTAAATAGCCAGTGTTCTTCTATTTTTACACGGATCGGGGCTGGGCTGTAGCTAGGGAGAAAGCTTCAGCCAGCCTCAGCCCTGATCACTACTGATCTCCTCTCCGGGAGTGCCGGCTTGTGACGGATCACAGCCGGTAAAGCTGCTCTGCCACTCACCACCACCACTTCAATACTCCCCATCGGGGAATGGCTGTGTCCCTAGGGCCTAGCGGCGGAAAGCCGAGGACGTCATATGACGGCCACCCAGGATGGGAGATCCCATCTGTGGCCGTCATTTGACTATGGCCGGGTATTGAAGTGGTTAAAGGATTATATGCAAGTTATTGCCATAAAAGTGTTTGGGGACATGAGTCCTGCCCCAGGGGATGTATCAATGCAACAAAAAGTTTTAAAGTTTTAAAAACTTCAGTTTTTTCGGTAGCAGTGATTTTAATAATGCTTAAAGTGAAACAATAAAAATGAAATATTCCTTTAAATATCATGCCGGGGGGGGGGGGTGTCCTTACTATCCCTGTAAAGTACCATATCTGTCCCATGTTTAACTGCTTGCGGCTGTAATGTATTGTTGGATCCAGGCAATATAGATACATTTTTTTTTTAAATGGCGTGGATGTCACCCCCAAAATCCATACCAGGCCCTTTAGGTCTGGTATGGATATTAAGGGGAACTCCGCACCTAAATTTATACTATATACTCTGCAGAAAATTGGACCTTCGGTGATGGTGGTACCAGAACACTGTAAGCCCTCACAGTCACTCGTTGGGTACAGGAACGGGCCCTGCTGTGAAATATTATATCAACATTTTTAATTACATACCCCTGTTAAACAGGGGCAGAAAAATTGGGCCTTGAGTGGTGGTGGTGGTGCCACAACACTGTAACCCCTCACAGTTACTCGTTGGTTGCAGGAACGGGCCCTGCTGTTAAATATTATATCAAAAATTGCAATTACATGCCCTAGTTAAACAGGGGCACAAAAATTGGGCCTTGGGCGATGGTGGTGCCATAGCACTGTAAGCTCTCAGTTACTCTTATTGGGCGCAGGAACGGCCCTGCTGTGAAATATTATATCAAAAATTGTAATTACATGCCCCTGTTAAACAGGGGCAGAAAAATTGGGCCTTGGGCGGTGGTGCCACAATACTGTAACCCCTCACAGATACTCTTGTTGGGCACAGGAACGGCCTGCTGTGAAATATTATATCAAAAAATTTAATTACATGCCCCTGTTAAACAGGGGCAGAAAAATTGGGCCTTTGGTGGTGGTGGTGGTGCCACAGCACAGTAAGCCCTCACAGTTACCCTTGTTGGGTGCAGGAACGGGCCCTGCTGTGAAAAATTATATCATAAATTGTAATTACATGCCCTTGATAAACAGGGGCAGAAAAATTGGGCCTTAGATGGTGGTGGTGGTGCCCTAAACCAAAAATATGTTGGAAGTTAGCATCATCAAGATTGTTGAGGAATAGGATAGTTAGCATAGGCAGTCTTCAAGGGATCCCACATCCATATCAAATAAAATCAGTTACACCAACATCAGGTGCTTAATAGCTGCTGATCCAAGACTGATTCATATCTGATTTTATGAATGTGAGCCTATAAATGGAGTCTGTGGACAGGCACATTCTTTGATCCGTTACAAACCCTCCAGCAACACTGAATGTGTGTTCAGAAAGCACGCTGGTTGCAGGACAGGTCAGTATCTCAAATGCATATTGAGCAAGTTCTGGCCAGTGGTCCATCCTCAAGACCCAGTAACCCAGTGGATGCTCTGTTGGAAAGCTCTCAAAGTCTGCTCTTGCCCCTATATATTCATGCACCATGTAATGCAGACACTGGCGATGGTTGCTTGAACCGATCAGATCTTGGCGCAGAGGACTGGAAAATTGTCGAAAGGCTTCGGTCAGCCAGCCACCTTCTCCACCACTCATCCTCTGACTGAACAAAGCCTCAGCAACAAGTTGTCCAGCACAAGGAAATTGTGACCTCCCAGGGTCTGGATAGAAACTTCCTGGTACACTGTGGGACACAAAATTTGATAGTAGTAGATCAAATTAAAATCCACCCAAAGATGTCAGATTGTTCTCACATTAGGGGTAGGGAAGACCCCCAGGGCCAATTGACAGGGCTTGCTCTTATGCCAAACTCCCTTGAACTTGCCACCCAAAATAAGCATAAAAAGAGACATATGCTCCACATAGTGTGAAGCAAATACCACAATTGTATTAAAAACCAGGAACTGCACTTACACAGGAAAAAGGCAGATACAGCGCTGTATAATTACATCAAGATGAAGAGTACATCCAGATCCTGATGACATCATGCGACACAATTTGTACACTACAAATAAGATATACCTGAGCTCAAATCCCAATAGCTTGTTCGTGCATATAATTTATCAGGTGCTAAAGGGGTGTGACCACAGGTTAACAAATAAATTCTGGATAAACCCTCTGCACACTGATATATATCCTTTCTAACAATACAAAACAGGGATTTTTAGTTCAAATATATAGCAATACATGTTTAAGCTGGCCAACCATGTCAAAGTAATCCCTCTATGGCCAGTCCTGCTCTGCTCTGCATACACAAATGCTACTGTGGACACAATGCCATCTTGGGGCAAACAGACAAGGGTATATAGCAGTGTGCAGAGGGTTTATCCAGAATGTCTAGTGTTTGCTAGAATGGGTATATAGCAGCGTCCAGAATTTCTAGTGTTGACACTTTGTACACTTGCACAAATTCAGGGATTTTGTAAAATTAGAGTCAGGTGTTAGATTAATCAATTATACTAAGCAGGTGCTAATGATCATCAATTTCATATATAGGTTGAGACACGGTCATTAACTAAAACAGTAACAGCTGTGTAGAAGGTGAGGGTGAAACTGCTACTAAGATGAGGTTGTGGATGACAATTTCATACCACAGATCAGACAACATGGCAAGACTGAGCACAGCACCAAGACACAAGGAAGTTATATTGCATCATCAAGGCCATTCCCAGGCAAAGATTTCAAAGCAGACTGGAATTTCAGGATGTTCTGTTCAAGCCAGTGGCGGAATTATCAGGGTCGCAACAGTCGCAAGTGCGACTGGGCCCTGTAATTCTCTGCCACTTCAGGGGGCCCACCGGCAGCCCGCCCGCCGCCCTCCGCCCGCCGCCCGAGGGGCCCACCTGACTGTCCGGCCGGGGGTGTGCGTGTGTGGTGTTATTCATTGTCGCTTGTCATGCCGTGGTGAGGGGGGGGGCTTCCTTCACCAGCGTGAGAGAAATGCTCCGTTGGCTCCGCCCCCACCTATCCAGAGCGACTGTAAGGGAGGCGGGGCGAACACAAAAAAAACAGCCAATTCAGTGAAGGAGGGGGAGGAGCTCTCTGAAGCAAGGCTTTCCTGGAGGAGCGGAGGCACGCTTCGTGGAGGAACTTTGTGTCACTCTGCAGTCTGCAGGATTCTGAGGAGGGGGAATCGATCATCATCGATTGATTGGCGGTAAGTCGCCATCCCCCCTCCAGATTGTGCCAGCCCGCCACCCCCCTCCAGTGCCACCACGGCACCACCTGCCCTCCAGTGCCCCTCCAGTGCCACCACCACCCCTCCAGTGCCAGCAGCCCACCACCCCCCCCCCCCAGACTGTTCCACCCCATCCCCCCCCAGACTGTTCCACCCCATCCCCCCCCCCAGACTGTTCCACCCCATCCCCCCCAGACTGTTCCACCCCATCCCCCCAGACTGTTCCACCCCATCCCCCTCCAGACTGTTCCACCCATCCCCCTCCAGACTGTTCCACCCCATCCCCCCCCCCAGACTGTTCCACCCATCCCCCTCCAGACTGTTCCACCCCATCCCCCTCCAAACTGTTCCACCCCATCCCCCCCCCAGACTGTTCCACCCCATCCCCCCCAGACTGTTCCACCCCATCCCCCCAGACTGTTCCACCCCATCCCCCTCCAGACTGTTCCACCCATCCCCCTCCAGACTGTTCCACCCATCCCCCTCCAGACTGTTCCACCCCATCCCCCCCCAGACTGTTCCACCCCATCCCCCCCCAGACTGTTCCACCCCATCCCCCTCCAGACTGTTCCACCCCATCCCCCTCCAGACTGTTCCACCCCATCCCCCTCCAGACTGTTCCACCCCATCCCCCCCCAGACTGTTCCACCCCACCCCCCCCCCCAGACTGTTCCACCCCATCCCCCCCCAGACTGTTCCACCCCACCCCCCCCCCCAGGCTGTTCCACCCCATCCCCCCCCAGGCTGTTCCACCCCACCCCCCCCCCCCAGGCTGTTCCACCCCACCCCCCCAGACTGTTCCACCCCACCCCCCTCCCCCAGACTGTTCCACCCCATCCCCCCCTCCCCAGACTGTTCCACCCCATCCCCCTCCAGACTGTTCCACCCCATCCTCCTCCAGACTGTTCCACCCCATCCCCCTCCAGACTGTGCCACCACCTCCCTCCAGTGCCACCACCACCCCTCCAGTGCCACCACCCCCTCTCCAGTGCCACCAGCCCACCACCCCCTCCAGTGCCACCACCACCCCTCCAGACTGTGCCACCCGCCCTCCAGTGCCATCACCACCCCTCCAGACTGTTCCACCACCCCCCTCCGGACTGTTCCACCACTTCCCCTCCAGACTGCCACCACCGCCCCTCCAGGGCCACCCCTCCCTCCAATGCCACCACCACCCCTCCAGTGCCACCATAGTGCCACCAGCCCACCACCCCCCTCCTGTGCCACCACCACCCCTCCAGACTGTGCCACCCCCCCCTCCAGTGCCCCCACCCCCCCCCCTCCAGTGCCACCACCATCCCCCTCCAGTGCCACCACCATCCCCCTCCAGTGCCGCTACCCCCACCTCCCTCCAGTGCCACCACCCCCCCTCCAGACTGTGCCACCACCACCCCTTGAGTGCTACTAGCCCACCACCCCCCTCCAGTGCCACCGCCACCCCCCTCCAGTGCCACCACCCTTCCAATGCCACCACCCGCCCTCCAGTGCCACCAGCCCACCACCACCCCTCCAGACTGTGCCACCACCACCACCCCTCCAGACTGTGCCACCACCACCCCTCCAGACTGCCACCACCTCCCTCCAGTGCCATCCCTCCCTCCAATGCCACCATCCCCCCTCCAGTGCCACCACCCCCCCTCCAGTACCACCAGCCCACCACCACCCCTCCAGACTGTGCCACCACCCCCCGGACTGTGCCATCACCCCTCCAGTGCCACCACCACCCCCCCTTTAGTGCCTCACCACCCCTCCAGACTGTGCCACCAGCCCCCTCTAGTGCCACCACCACCCCTCGAGTGCCACTAGCGTACCACCCCCCCTCCAGTGCCACCACCACCCCTCCAGACTGTGCCACCACCACCACCCCTCCAGACTGCCACCACCCACCCTCCAGTGCCACCCCTCCCTCCAATGCCACCATCCCCCCTCCAGTGCCACCACCCCCCCTCCAGACTGTGCCACCACCATCCCCCCTCCAGACTGCCACCACCGCCCTCCAGTGCCACCCCTCCCTCCAATGCCACCATCCCCTCTCCAGTGCCACCACCCCCCCTCCAGTACCACCAGCCCACCGCCCCCCCTCCAGACTGCCACCACCACCCCTCCAGACTGTGCCACCACCCCCCCGGACTGTGCCAGTGCCACCACCACCCCCCCTCTAGTGCCTTCACCACCCCTCCAGACTGTGACACCAGCCCCCTCTAGTGCCACCACTACCCCTCGAGTGCCACTAGCCCACCACCCCCCCTCCAGTGCCACCACCACCCCTTCAGACTGTGCCACCACCCCCTCCAGTGCCACCACCCGCCCTCCAGTGCCACCAGCCCTCCACCCCCCCCTCCAGTGCCACCCCCCCTCCAGACTGTGCCACCACCACCACCCCTCCAGACTGTGCCATCCCCACCACCCCTCCAGCCTGTGCCACCACCACCACCCCTCCAGACTGCCACCACTGCCCTCCAGTGCCACCCCTCCCTCCAATGCCACCATCCCCCCTCCAGACTGTGCCACCAGCCCCCTCTAGTGCCACCACCACCCCTCGAGTGCCACCACCACCCCTCCAGACTGTGCCACCACCCCTCCAGACCCCTCCAGACTGTGCCGCCACCACCACCACCCCTCCAGACTGTGCCACCACCCCTTCAGACTGTGCCACCACCCCTCCAGACTGTGCCACCACCCCTCCAGACTGCCGCCACCCCTCCCTCCAATGCCACCATCCCCCCCTCCAGACTGTGCCACCACCACCCCCCCTCCAGACTGTGCCACCACCACCCCCCCTCCAGACTGTGCCACCACCACCACTCCTCCAGACTGTGCCACCACCACCACTCCTCCAGACTGTGCCACCACCACCACTCCTCCAGACTGTGCCACCACCACCCCCCCTCCAGACTGTTCCACCACCCCCCCTCCAGACTGTTCCACCACCGCCCTCCAGTGCCACCCCTCCCTCCAATGCCACCATCCCCCCTCCAGTGCCACCAGCCCACCACCCTCCCTCCAGACTGCCACCACCCCTCCAGACTGTGCCACCACCACCACCCCTCCAGACTGTGCCACCACCACCCCTCCAGACTGCCGCCACCCCTCCCTCCAATGCCACCATCCCCCCTCCAGACTGTGCCACCACCACCCACCTCCAGGACCACTGCCACCCCCCCTCCAGTACCACCGCCACCCCCTCTCCAGTACCACCACCATGTCACCCACCTCCAGTACCACCGCCACCCCTCTCCAGGACCACCATGCCTCTCCAGTACCATCGCCACCCTCCTCCAGTACCACCACCCACCCTCCAGTACCACCGCCACCCACCTCCGGTACCACCGCCACCCCTCTCCAGGACCGCCACCCCCCTTCAGTACCACCACCGCCACCCACCTCCAGTACCACCGCCACCCCTCTCCAGGACCACCATCCCCCTCCAGTACCACCGCCACCCCTCTCCAGGACCACTATCCCCCTCCAGTACCACCACCGCCACCCACCTCCAGTGCCACCACCAGCCCCCCTCCAGTACCACCACCACCACCCACCTCCAGTACCACCACCTCCAGTACCACTGCCACCCCTCTCCAGGACCACCATCCCCCTCCAGTACCACCACCGCCACCCACCTCCAGGACCACCACCCCTCTCCAGGACCACCATCCCCCTCCAGTACCACCGCCACCCCCCTCCAGTACCACCACTGCACTGGTGACACAGGTTTCACTCGGGACACAGGCTGCACAGAAATGTTTTACTTTGTTCTACAGTGGAAAAAAATATAGTATCAAAATCATGCTTTTCGGGGGGGGGGGGGGGGGGCCCTTCCTGATTTCTTGCATCGGGGCCCTGAGGTTTCTAGTTACGCCTCTGGTTCAAGCTGTTTTGGAGAAGCACAAAAAAAGGGCAGCGTTGAGGACTATAGACGCATAGGTCAGCCAAGGAAATGCAATGCAGCAGATGGAAGGCACATCATGCTTACTTTCCTTCGACATCGGAAGAAGTCCAGCAGTGCAATCAGTACAGAACTGGTGGAAACGAGTGGGACCCAGGTATAGCCATCTATTGTCTAGAGAAGTCTGGCCAGAAGTGGTCTTCAGGGCAGAATTGCAGCCAAAAAGCCATACCTTTGACGTGGAAACAAGACTAAGTGACTAAACTATGCGTGAAAACATAGGACATGGGATGCAGAAAATGGCAGCAGGTGCTCTGGACTGATGAGTAAAAATGTGAATTATTTGGCTGTAGTAGGAGGCAGTTTGTTCACTAAAAGGCTGGAGAGTGCTACAATAAGTGTCTGCAGGCAACAGTGAAGCATGGTGGAGGTTCCTTTCAGGTTTGGGGCTGCATTTCTGCAAATGGAGTTGGAGATTTAGGCTTGATTCACACTAGCGCGTTTTTTGATGCATTTTGCAGAAATACAAGGACATTTTTTAACATGGGTTCCTATGGAACATGTTCACATCAATGCATTTTTGTGCCTCTGCGTTTTTGTAAAGAGTCAGGGACTTTTTTTCATGCACAATGCAGAGTTTTGCATGTAATAGAAGTCAATGGACCTGCATCAAAAACGCAAGTACCGCTTTTTTACCGCAATTTGTGTTTTTTTTTCACTGTATATATCTGGTTGCTAAGCAACCACAGTGTAAAAAAAACCGCAAAATGCGGCAAAATCGTGGTAAAAAAGCACTGCAAAAACACTCAAAAGCAACATGCATAGATGTGAATTGAGCCTAAGTCAGGATCAATGGTGGTGGAGAAATACAGGCATATACTTATCCATCATGTCATATCATCAGGGAAAATATATTCTGCAGCTGGACGGCCACCTAAAACATACAGCCATTGTCATTAAGAACTAATGAGGAGTCCTGGTTGGTGATGGTTTGTTCCTCCACAAAGATCTTAACATCATCAAATCTGTCTGAGATTACACGAAGAAACAGAAGGATTTGAGGCAGCCTACATCCACAGAAGATGTGTGGTTAGTTCTCCAAGATGTTTGGAGCAAGCTACCTGCTGAGTTCCTTCATAAATAATGTGCAAATATACCTAGAAGAATTGATGCTGTTTTGAATGCAAAGTGTGGTCACACCAAACTTCTGTTCATTTACTTTTAATTTTATTAAATAATAACAATAAACTATTAACACTTCTATTTCTATTTCTAAAAGCATTTTTATTTACACTGTTTTGCACACCTGCCTACCGTAAACCTTTTGCACAGTACAGTAGTGTATATCTCAAGAGAAGCATAATTGTAGAAAGTAAGCATAAAACATAAAGCTGCACAGCTACATAATGAACATGACGGCGTAATATTTTATTTGGTGAATAAAATCTGTGAAATGTGAAAAACAACAAAATACTCCTAATTTTCAGAGCTTCCTGCAATTCTTCACTTTTCTCTGCAAATGAATCGCAGGAAACTCTGAGAACAGATATCTCGCTGTCAGCAGAACATCAGAAAACAAGCTTGTACTGTACAGTCACAAAGCATTGAAAAGTTAATTGAAATGGTTCACATATGTCATATACCATAATGTGCATTTTTATTTTATTGGCACTGATGGAAATGGAAATTGCAGTACTTATAAGGATAATATAGTTATTAATTAATCTTTACAAAAATATATATATAAATTAGGGAGATTATATACAGTAGGTAGTTCAGTGCTTAAATCTGCTTACAAATTCCACACTGCATTAAACTAACTTAAAGCGGGATTCCACCCTAAAGTGGAACCTCCGCTGATCGGAACCCTCCCCCCCTCCGGTGTCACAATTGACACCTTTCAGGGGGGAGGGGGGTGGAGATACCTGTCAAAGACAGGTATTTTCACCCACTTCCGGGCATAGACTCCCGTGGGAGTCTACGCCATTTCCTGCCCTGCCGCGCTGTCTGCTGGGACACACACGGGTCCCAGTGACAGCGCAGAGATTTCCTATTGCGCGGCGCAGCTCGCGCATGCGCAGTAGGGAACCGGGAAGTGAAGCCGCTTCGCTTTACTTCCTGATTCCCTCACCTCGAATGGCGGCGGCAGCAGCCGAGGCCCGAGCGGTCGATCGGCCTCGGCTGCCGGCATCGCTGGAACCCGGGACAGGTGAGTGTCCATTTATTAAAAGTCAGCAGCTGTAGTATTTATAGCTGCTGGCTTTTAATATTTTTTTTTTGGGCGGAATCCCTCTTTAATAATAGCAGTCTCCATCCTGTGCCTATAGACCATGGTGATAATATTGAAAGTGCCTCTCTTGATTCTTGAGAGCCCTCCATGAGTATTATAAAATACAATATTTAGCTACCAGGAGACACCACATGCCACAATGCAACCTGGGTGGTCTTGGTAATCAATTCAGATGCACTGTATATCTTTTATTCACAGAAATAACTGTACAAGACATATTCGGGTTGATTAACTAAATGCAAATTGACTGTGCACTTTGAAAAGTGCAGTTGTACTCTGCAAGTGCAGTTGCTCCAGAGCTTAGTAAATGAGGTAAAGTTACATTTTGCAAAGAATACATAATCACATGCAAGTAAAATAAAAAAAAAATAAAAACTGCTTTTTTGCTTGCACATGATTGGCTAATGAAAGTTAGCTTCTGCTCAATTACTTAGCTCTGGAGCAACTGTTGTTGTAGAGCGCAACAGCACTTTGCAAAATGCACAGTCTGTTTGTCTTTAGTAAATGAACCCCATTGTATTTTTTTATGTTGATTTTATATTAAGATGCATATTTCCATTTTATATTACAATTTCTATATATTTTTTAAATTTTGCAAGTTCAGTGTTTAGCATTTGGATTAAAGCAAGTTATATTTCAGGTGTAAGAAATTGATGCTCATTTAGCATGCCATTTCTGCATTGTGTTTCACAGCCTGACTGTTAAATTTGGGTTTAGGCTGGGTTCACACTGCAGCGATGCGGGAACGCCGCAAATCCGTGGCGGGTTCCCGCATCGCATGCCTCCCGGCGGCAGTTCACACTGCCCTATGCGAACTGCTGGGAGTGTCAGTGAAACGTTAATGACACCCCTAGATCAGTTCGCATATCGCAGTGCGATCTGAAAACTCGGACAGGAATCGGTTCGCATGGTGTGAACACCCATGCGATCCGATTCTGCTGCGGACCAAAAAAAGGGTCCTGTGCAAGTTTGGGGCGGGTGCGATGCGAATTCAGCCATACTATCTGTATGGCTGAACTCGCATCGCACAGAGATCGGATGTGATTTGCAGTGCAGTGCGGTTGCGAATCCCATCCGGTTCTCGTAGCCGCAGCAGTGGTGATTGCTGCATGTCAAAAATGTAGGGTAAGTGCTGAGGATAAATTTAGATATATCAGTTTTTATCACATATAGTACTGTATATGTGAACATAGTACAAACATGCCATGAACACATAGTACCTACTGAAATTTCAAATGTCTAATGTGAATTGCTTTAATGCCCAGACAATTTTTTCTTCTTTAGATAAAGTGGGATAAAGTGGGAAAAGATCAGGTTCCTATTTGTGATTCCCACCAAAGAAACTTCCCCTTAACTTCTATTAGTAGGTGAAATGATGGGAGGGGACACGAAATCCAACAAACAACGTTTTTCAGTAAAACAAGGAGAGGCTAAAGCATGTTAGGTCCTTCTTGCTGTGTCTTCCTGTTACAGTCACAACTGCTTTTTTTAACCACTTTCAGACCGGACCATTTTGCTGGTCAATGACCAGAGGTCTTTTTACAATTTGGCACTGCGCTGCTTTAACTGGTAATTGCGCGGTCATGCAATGTTGTACCCAAACAAAATTTGCGTCCTTTTCTTCCCACAAATAGAGCTTTCTTTTGATGGTATTTGATTGCCTCTGCGATTTTTATTTTTTGCGATATAAACGTAAAAAGACCGCAAATTTTGAAAAAAAAATGATATTTTCTACTTTTTGTTATTAGAAAAATCCAATAAACTCAATTTTAGTCATACATTTAGGCCAAAATGTATTCAGCCACATGTCTTTGGTAAAAAAAAAGTCAATAAATGTATATTTATTGGTTTGCGCAAAAGTTGTCACATCTACAAACTAAGGTACGTTTTCTGGAATTTACGCAGCTTTTAGTTTACGACTGCCTATCTCATTTCTTGAGGTGCTAAAATGGCAGGGCAGTACAAGTAGACCCCCTAAGGAAATTGATAAGAGGCATGTTGAGCCCATTGAATATTTTATTTTTTTGCCTCAAGCGATTGAATAATGACAAAAAAATATATATATTTTTTTTTTTACACAAAGTTGTCACTAAATGATATATTGCTCACACATGCTATGGGCATATGTGAAATGACACCCCAAAATAAATTCTGCTGCTTCTCCTGAGTATGGGGATACCACATATGTGGGACTTTTTGGGAGCCTAGCCGCGTTCGGGGCCCCGAAAACCAAGCACCGCCTTCAGGCTTTCTAAGGGCGTAAATTTTTGATTTCACTTCTCACTACCTATTACAGTTTTGAAGGCCATAAAATGCCAAGATGGCACAAAACCCCCACAAATGACCCCATTTTAGAAAGTAGACACCCCAAGCTATTTTCTGAGAGGCATGTTGAGTCCATGGAATATTTTATATTTTGCCACAAGTTGCGGGAAAATTACAAACTTTTATTTTTATTTTATTTTTTTCACAAAGTTGTCACTAAATTATATATTGCTCACACATGCTATGGGCATATGTGAAATGACACCTCAAAATAAATTCTGCTGCTTCTCCTGAGTACGGGGATACCACATATGTGGGACTTTTTGGGAGCCTAGCCGCGTACGGGGCCCCGAAATCCAAGCACCGCCTTCAGGCTTTCTAAGGGCGTAAATTTTTGATTTCACTTCTCACTACCTATTACAGTTTTGAAGGCCATAAAATGCCAATATGGCACAAAACCCCCACAAATGACCCCATTTTAGAAAGTAGACACCCCAAGCTATTTGCTGAGAGGCATGTTGAGTCCATGGAATATTTTATATTTGGCACAAGTTGCGGGAAAATTACAAACTTTTATTTTTTTTTATTTTTTTTTTCACAAAGTTGTCACTAAATGATATATTGCTCACACATGCTATGGGCATATGTGAAATAACACCCCAAAATAAGTTCTGCTGCTTCTCCTGAGTATGGGGATACCACATGTGTGGGATTTTTTGGGAGCCTAGCCGCCTACGGGGCCCCGAAAGCCAAGAACCGCCTTCAGGTTTTCTAAGGGCGTAAATATTTGACTTCACTCCTCACTACCTATTACAGTTTTGAAGGCCATAAAATGCAAAGATGGCACAAAATCCCCACAAATGACCCCATTTTAGAAAGTAGACACCCCAAGCTATTTGCTGAGAGGCATGTTGAGTCCATGGAATATTTTATATTTGGCACAAGTTGCGGGAAAATTACAAACTTTTATTTTTTTTTATTTTTTTTTTCACAAAGTTGTCACTAAATGATATATTGCTCACACATGCTATGGGCATATGTGAAATAACACCCCAAAATAAGTTCTGCTGCTTCTCCTGAGTACGGGGATACCACATATGTGGGAATTTTTGGGAGCCTAGCCGCGTACGGGGCCCCGAAACCAAGCACCGCCTTTAGGCTTTCTAAGGGCGTACATTTTTGACTTCACTCCTCACTACCTATTACAGTTTTGAAGGCCATAAAATGCCAAGATGGCACAAACCCCCCCCAAATGACCCCATTTTGGAAAGTAGACACCCCTAAATTTAGGGGTACACTAGTGAGACTCACAGGTAAAAAAGCACCTAGGCTGTCAGCGACTGTATCAAAACGCTACAAGAAAAACTGTTAGCGATCGCAGGGATCAGGCCTGACTCTGCGAACGCTGCAGTTATGCGTGTTGTGTTTTGTAAGTGACAGTGATCGATCGATACTGCACTTGGGTGGGCTGGTCTGGGCTTGGCGGAGGGGCTAAATGCAGGTGCTAGCAGGTATCTGGGCTGATCCCGCTAACAATGCGTTTTGGGAAACCTAAACTGCTGGCGACGCTAATATAGATCTGATCAGATACTATATTACTAAGGGAGGTGTATGCTTTGTGCGTGGGTGTTAGCTGGCACTCACCTGACGCTGCCTGGGGCGACGCAGACCTTATCTGACCCTCAAACTTATATCACCCGCCGGGTGATCAGGGGGTTAAACCTTTATTAGGTAATAAATGGCGGGTGCCCTGAAACTATAAAAAAATAACTAACCAACCAGCGTCACCTGTAACAGTTATATGGTGATCACTGGTGAAAGGGTTAACTAGGGGGCAATCAGGGGGCTTTATGCGGTAGTATATGGGGGTCCCTGGCGCTATAAAAAGCTGCGGCGAACCTAAATACCTACCTGCCTAACTAGCGTCACCTGTGACACTAATACAGCGATCAGAAAAACGATCGCTTATTAGGCTGGGTTCACACTGGAGCGATGCAGGAACGCCACGAATCCGCGGCGGGTTCCCGCATCGCATGCCTCCCGGCGGAAGTTCACACTGCCCTATGCGAACTGCTGGGAGTGTCAGTGAAATGTTAATGACACCCCCAGATCAGTTCGCATATCGCAGTGCGATCTGCAAACTCGGATCGCATGGTGTGAACACCCATGCGATCCGATTCTGCTGCGGACCAAAAAAAGGGTCCCGTGCGAACTTGCGGCGGGTGCGACGCAAATTCAGCCATACTATCTGTATGGCCGAACTCGAATCGCACAGAGATCGGATGTGATTTGCACTGCAGTGCGGTGCGAATCACATCCGTTCTCATAAACCGCTGCAATGTGAACCCAGCCTTAGTGACACTGGCGACGGGGGTGATCACGGGGTTAAACCTTTATTGGGGGGGTTAGGGGGGTACCTTAGAACTAAAGGGGGCTAACCCTAACTGCCCTAACAGTTATTACAGTCACAAATGACACCAATGCAAAAAAAATAAAAAATGCAATTGGTGTCACTGTGACTGGGGGGGCAGGGGTGATTGGGGGGGTGATCGGGGGGTGAAGGGGGGGGTGAGAGTGTGCCTGGCATGTTCTACTGTGTAGTGTCGTGTTGGTGCAACTCACCGATCCTCTCTCCTCGGTGCCGGAACGAAAAATACCGACACGGAGAAGAGATTACATCACTTCCTCTGCCTGTGTTTACATTACAGGAGAGGAAGTGATGTTACGCCTCACTTCCATTCGTCAGGAGCGATCGCGAGGGGGTGGCCATGAACGAATGGCCGCCCCCTCATCCCGGATCGCTCCTGAACGGATACTGACCGAAGCTGGCACCGGGGGGGGCCCGATCGGGCCCCCCACCCGCGGGAATGCAGGGACGTATATATACGCCCATATGCCTGCCCGTGCCATTCTGCCGACGTATATCGTCGTGCGGCGGTCGGCAAGTGGTTAACCACTTCAATACAGGGCATTTATACAGCTTCCTTACCAGACCAATTTTTAGCTTTCAGCGCTCTCACACTTTGAATTCCAGTTAGGCCGCGTACACACGGGCGGACTGTTCGCCCAACTTTGTCCGCTGAACAGTGTTTGGGCGGACAGTCCGCTCGTGTGTGGGCTTTCAGCGGACAGTTTCAGCGGACAGTTTGACGGACAAGGTTTTTCGGAATTTCCGAAAAACTGTCCGCTGAAACCTTGTTTCAGCGAACAGTCCGCTCGTGTGTAGGCTTGTTCGTCAAACAAAGTTGCGCGCATGCTCAGAAAGGATTTTCACGCCGAAAGTTATAATGCAGTGTATAGGACGTCGTATTTTTCGTCCCGTCGTACGTGCCGTTCACGTCATCGCGCACGGTTTCAGCAAACTGTTCGTCCGTCGTGTGTGGCCATGTCCGTCCATGCTAAGTTTGAGCGGACTGTTTGCCGAAACTGTTTGACGGACAAAGTTGGGCGAACAGTCCCCGCGTGTGTACGCGGCCTAACTCAGTCATGCAACACTGTACCCAAACAAAATTTTTATCATTTTTTTCATACAAATAGAGCTTTCTTTTGGTGGTATTTAATCACCACAGGGTTTTTTATTTTTTGCGGCATAAGTGAAAAAAGAGCGAAAATTTTGAAAAAAAAAAAACACTTTTTTTTTAGTTTCTATGATAAAATTTAGCAAATAAGTAATTTTTGTTCATAAATTTGGGCCAAAATTTATACGGCTACATCTCTTTGGAAAAAATAAACCAAATTAGTGGATATTATTTAGTCTCTTTGAAAGTTATAGAGTCTACAAGCTATGGTGCAAATCTTTGAAAATTTATCACATCTGATCACACCTGATGCACTGACGACCTATCTCATTTCTTGAGGCTCTGAAATGTCAGGAAAGTACAAATACCCCCCAAATGATCCCTTTTTGAAAGTTGGACAGTCCAAGGTATTTAGTAAGAGGCATGGTGAGTTTTTTGAAGTTGTAATTTTTTCCCACAATTCTTGGGAAAAAGAAGAATGTTTTTTTTGTTTTTTGTTTTCTTTACAAAATTGTCATAATAACAAGTTATTTCTCATACACAGCATATGCATACTTCTAATTACACCCCAAAATATATTCTGCAACTCTTCCCGAGTATGGCGATACCACGTGTGGGACTTTTACACAGGCTGGCCACACAGAGAAGTCCAAAATGCATAAATGACACCTCTAATTTCCTAACGACCTATTACATTTGTGAAGTCCCTGGAACACCAGGACAGTAGAATTACCCACAAAATGATCCCATTTTGGAAAGCAAACACCCCAACGTATATTCTATGAGGCATAATAAGTCTTTTGAACCGTTAATTTTTTTCCACAAGTCTTCGGAAAACGTGGAAAGAAAAAGTGAAAACATATTTTTTTTTTACACAAAGTGGTCAGTTTATAAGATATTTCTAACTCAAAGCATGTACATAGCAAAAATTACACCCCAAAATACATTCTGCTATTCATCCTGAGTATGGCCATACCACATGTGTGACTTTTACACAGCGTGTCCACATACAGAGGCCCAACATGCAGGGAGCGCCGTCAGGTGTTCTAGGAGCATAAATGACACCTCTAATTTCCTAATGACCTATTACATTTGTGAAGGCCCTGGAGCACCAGGACAATGGAATTACCCACAAAATTACCCATTTTGGAAAAAAAATACCCCAAAGTATACTCTATGAAGCATTATGAGTCTTTTGAGTGGTTAATTTTTTTTTACACAAGTCTTCAGAAAATCTTCTTTTTTTTTTTACACAAAGTTGTCCATTTATAAGATATTTCTAACACATAGCATGTATATAGCAAAAATTACACCCCAGAACACATTCTGCTACTCCTCCTGAGTATTGCGTGTGAGACTTTTACACAGCCTGGCCATATACAGAGGTCCAACATGGAAGTGGTACCTTCAGGCGTTCTAGAAGCATAAATTACACATCTCATTTCGTTCCTACCTATCACACTTTTTTTTTTTTAATCAATAGTTTTTACTAAAGTTTACATTTTTATCAAGACAAATGACTGAAATTATGACTAAATAACAGATCAGTTACAGTATTTAGATACATAGATAATAGTATCCAAAAATAATAAAAAATATAATATAAAGAAAACCATATTAATTATCTCAATTATAATAGGGATAATAAAGATAACGATCGGGAGGTTATTAATACATTCATTGTGGAAACAATACACAAAAGTAATATAAATATTATCTTCATATATTTATATACTGCCGATTCAAGTAATTCAAAGATGATGAACCTAAATATATTCCTGAACACCCCTATGGGTGCTAAACTGTGTTCGGGACAGTAATAGTAACCTGTCATTTTATAGATACAAAACAAAGATTAAAATATTAGAGGGGGGTAAGTCATTTTTTAATTCAAGTTATCTAGTAACAAAAAACTCGTGCAATGTTTTGGGGACTAGCCCATTTTAACCATGACTGCCATATTTTATGAGTATGTTCTTTTTTGTGAGGCCGAAGAGCTAGAATTGATTCATAAATGTAATGAGTTTGAGTCGATTCTATCACTTCTTTTATGGAAGGAGGATCAGGATTTTTCCAGTTCCTCGTTATACTGATCCTGGCTGACAGCAAAATATGTGTAAACACATTTCTAAACTGGATAGGATATCGATCAAGATCAATGGATAATAGAGCCAGTGAGGGATTTGGAGGAATGACTGTTTTGGTAATTTCAGACATAACTTGAAAGATTTGTTCCCAATACTTCCCAAGTTTAGGGCATGTCCAAAATGTATGCAACATATCACCTTTTTTGCCGCACAATCTCCAACATTTGTCGTCAAATGTGCCGTTGAATTTAGATATTTTCTCAGGAGTAAGATACCAGCGTTGAGTCAATTTAATGGATACTTCTCATAATGTAGAGCAGCATGTGGCTTTATATGTGGTGTTACAAGCTTTTTCCCATTGGTCAACTGTATAGGTGTATCCTAAGTCTTCTTCCCATCTAATTAAAAGGATAGTCTTTGTAAACACACTTTTTTGTTGAAGAAGATTATAGAAAAGAGAGATCCTTTTTGTTGATGTATGGGGATCTTAAGGAAGGACCAAGCCGATTGGGGAACATTATAGGTCCATGATGGGAGGTTGGAAATGCAATTCTTAGTTCGGATGTAGAGGAATAAATCTGAATTTGGCAATTGAAATTTCTTTTGAAGTGTAGGAAATGGTTTGATCACCCCATTAACAAGTAGATCAGATAGATATTTAATTCCCTTCTCTATCCATGGTGTAAATGAGGTTGTCTTCATGAAATTATGTAGAGTATTTAGCGGAATTTGGACTTTGGTAGGAAGAGGGTATGAGGAAGTTAGATGCAGAAATCGAACCCAGGATTTACGTGTTGCTAATATTGTTGGGGAGATGCGAGAAGGTATATTGGCTCCAAGTGCCATGGAAGGAATCCATATTGATAGATTATTTCCTGGGATCTTAGCAGTTTACATCTTCCCCCAAATTGTAGATGGAGGAGATAGAAACCATTCCTTAAACTGTGTAAGAACCAAGGTACTTGGTACACAGGTACTCGGGCACTCATATGGGCTGACAGTTACTCGGGTACTCAGATGGGCTGTGATGGATGATGACAGGTACTTTGATGGGTGGCGACAGGTCCTCTTTATTGGGGGGTAATCAGTGTGTGTTGGTGTGTACACTGAGCGGTAACGAGATGTTACCGCAATCTCCTCCTCACACACGATCAGTGTGTGAGGAGGAGAACCCGGTAACATCTTGTTACCGCCGTTTGTTTACATTCTGTGACCGGCTGTGATTGGACACAGCCGGTCATTGGCTCTTTACTGCGATCGTGCACGAGCCCTGTAACGGCACAGTACATATGACCGGCTGTGATTGGACACAGTGAGTCACATGTATCGGGGGGGGGGGGTCGATGGGGAGGAAAATCCCACAGATTGGGGATGGGCTGTGTCCGAGGGACACAGCTCATCCACGATCCCTGCGCTTCGGGCCCCCGGGGGGCCCGCAGGGGCGCCGCAATACAGAGGCCGTCATATGACGTCCACCCAGGATGGAGATCCCATCTGTTGCCGTCATTTGACTATGGCCCGGTATTGAAGTGGTTAAAGTGTATCTAAAGTCAAACTTTTTAAAAATATATTCTCTGTCACATTAAATTTCAATAATTTATAGCCTACTCCTATTGATCATGAAACTTACTTTTTTTTTAAATCTGACACATTCACTTCCTGAAATGCAGTGACACATATTCACTATGTGGATATAGCTTTTTACACCTACGCTCTATAAATAAAATGAAAGACACACAATAGTTATTCAGAGATGTCTTCCAAGACATCCACAAAATGTACTGTACTGTACAAAATTGTTAGGCAGGTGTGAAGAAATGCTGTAAAGGAAAGCCTCGTACACATGATCAGATTTTCCAATGGGAATTGTGCGATGAAAGTACAGTTTGTACACTCCATATGACAATTGTTGTCGGATTTTCCGCAGACAAATGTCTGTTGTCGGATTTTCCAAGCATGAGTGCACAAGTCCGTCGGATAAAAGTCCAAAGTACAAACAAACATGCTCGGAAGCAAGGATGAGCCAGAAGTGGTTGATCTTGTAAACTAGCGTTCGTAAAGGAGAATTAACATTTGTGATGCAGCAAATTATGAAATGTGGAAATGCAGCGCACAATTCTCTTCTTCTTTAATGGGATAATAATGAAGCTGCTTTGCTGGTGATACTGATGGAGTTCTGCCAAACGTATTTTAAAAGGCTTTTATTTTCTGGTGATATCAAGAACAATATTATTATGCTTGTTTTGTTTTGTGTTTTTTTGGGCAAGTTACCACAACACCATTATCTACTAGTTTTTAAGATCAAAGATACAACTATGTTGGTGTTCCTTGTTAATTTTACATTGTATTTTTTTAAATGTAACTGCCTACTCCCAAACTGTCATTTGAAGTAAAACACATAGCCAAGTATTATTATCCACAATTTTTTTATTGTGCATTAAAAAAAGAAAACTAATAAAATTAGAGATGCTATCTGCAAATAGAACTTAACCAAAAAGTGCATTCTATGCATCCAAAAATATAGAAAATATACCAAATCAAATCATTGTTCAACCAAAAAATAAAATAAAAGCCTCATGCATGTGTCCTGCTTCTTAACCACTTACGCCCCGGACCAATTTGCAGCCAAAGGACTAGGCCCCTTTTTGTGATTCGGCACTGCGTCGCTTTAACTGACAATTGCGAGGTCGTGCGACATGGCTCCCAAACAAAATTTTGGTGGTATTTGATCATTTTTTTGCACTATATTTTTGCGCTATAAACTAAAATAGAGTGACAATTTTGAAAAAATGCAATATTTTTTTACGTTTTGCTATAATAAATATCCCCAAAAAATATTTAAAAAAAGTTTTTTTCCTCAGTTTAGGCCGATACGCATTCTTCTACATATTTTTGGTAAAAAAAAAATCGTAATTAGTGATTATTGATTGGTTTGCGCAAAAGTTATAGCGTTTACAAAATAGGGGATAGTTTTATAGCATTTTTATTAGTATATTTTTTTTTACTAGTAATGGCGACGATCAGCAATTTTTATTGTGACTGCGACATTATGGCAGGCACATGGGACATTTTTGGGACCATTGTCATTTGTACAGCAATCAATGCTATTTAAATGCACTGATTCCTGTGTAAATGACACTGCCAGTGAAGGAGTTAACCACTAGGGGGTGAGGAGGGGTTATGTGTGACGTTGTGTGTTTTTTTTTTTACTGTAGGGGGGCGTGGCTTGGCATGTGATGTCACTGATTGTCTTTCCCTATAACAGGCAACAGACGATCGGTGACAGGCACAGTAGGAAGCACCGGGAGAGGTTTGTTTAAACAGAGACCGACGCGCGCGTGACCCACGGCTGTGCATTTAAAGAGCAAAGTAACTGTACGTGCTTGTGCCCAGCCGTGCCATTCTGCCGACGTAAATGTGCAGGAGGCGGTCCTTAAGTGGTTAATATAAGGGGTCAACAATGCCGAGAGTTGGTGAAAGCAGGGGTCCGTCGCCCAGAGATAATTCCGAAAATCATCTGGATTATTCTCCTGGAGCTCCCGTAGCAAAGGCATAGGGCATAATTGGTCACGATTAAAAAAGCAACCAATTTTTGGTCCAAGAAATCCTGTTCCCGGCCTGGTCTTGGGTCAAAGCAATAACTCCAAGGCCAATAATAAATAACTCGTTATCTCCTCAGATTCCGCAACATGTCTAGTTGACGAATGGCCATTCAGAAACTAACTGAAAAGCGTGAAATGAAAAGCACAAACTTAGCGCAAAATGAAAAGCGCAAATCAACACTCACCAAACTTCTACTAACACGAAATTAGCAGAAGGAGCCCAAAGGGTTGCGCCTGAAAATTGAATTTCCTCTTTATCGGCTCGTAGTATGTCTAGTATGTCACTACGTTTGTGTTTGTTGGCTGACAATTGTGTACCCTTTTTATGCAAGAGAACATTCAGGCACACGGCCTTCGGAAAAAAGTCCAAGGCTTTGTCTGCGGAAAATCTGATTGTGTGTACGAGGCTTAAGAATGCTTTCAAAAAATTTTATTTTATCAATTTCCAAAATGCAAAATGAGCGAACAGAAGAAAAATCGAAATCAAATTAATCTTAGATGTGACTTCCGTTTGGCTTTAAATCAGCAACAATTCTTACACTTGCACACTTGCACAAAGTCAAAGATTTTGTAAGATTAGAGTCAGGTGCATGATTCACCAATCATACCAAGCAGGTGCTAATGATCATTAATTTCATATGTAGGCTTAAACACAGTCATTAACTGAAAGGAGGTTGTGTAAAAGGCTTAAAACTGGGTGAAGAACAGCCAAACTCTGCTACTAAGGTGAGGTTGTGGAAGACAGTTTTATGTTACAAGTCATACACCATGGCAAGACTAAGCACTGCAACAAAACACAAAGTAGTTTTACTGCATCCGCAAGGTCTCTCCCAGGCAAAGACTTCAAAGCAGACTGAGGTTTCAAGAAAATGCTGTTCAAGCCATTTTGAAAACACACAAAGAAACAGGCAATGTTGAGGACTGTAGACGCAGTGGTCAGCCAAGAAAATTGTATGCAGCAGATGAAAGACACGTCATGCTAACTTCCTTTCAACAGTGGAAGATGTCCAGCATTACCATCAACACAGAACTTTTGGAAACCAGTAGGACCCAGGTACACCCATCTACTGTCCGGAGAAGTCTGGTCTTTATAGAAGAATTGTGGCCAAACAATGTGGAAACAAGGCTAAGTGACGCACCTATGCATGAAAACATAGGAATCAGGTGCAGAAAATGGCAGCAGGTGCTCTGTACTGATGGGCCAAAATGTGAAATATTTGGCTCTAGCAGGAGGCAGTGTGTTCATCAAAGGGCTGAACAGTGCTACAAATTAGTGTTTACAGGCAACAGTGAAGCATAATGGAGGTCCCTTGCAAGTTTGGGGCTGCATTTTTGCAAATGGAGTTTGAGATTTGGTCAGGATCAATGGTGTCCTCAATACAAAGAAATACAGGCAGATACTTATCCATCATGCCATACCATTAGGGAGGTTTGTGATTGGCCCCAAATTTATTCTGCTGCAACAACCCCAAACATACAGTCAATCTCATGGTGTTTGATTTGAGGCTAGGATGGAGGTTTACCTTCCAGCAGGACAATGACCCCAAACACACTGCTAAAGCAGCACTTGAGTGGTTTAAAGGGAAACATGTAAATGTGTTGCAATGACCTAGTCAAAGCCCAGACCTCAAACCAATAGAAAATCTGTGGTCAGACTTAAAGATTGCTGTTCACAAGCGCAAAGCATCCAACTTGAAGGACCTGGAGCAGTTTTGCGAGGAGGAATGGGCAAACATCTCAGTGGTAAGATGTGGCAAGCTCATAGAGACTTATCCAAAGCAACTTGGAGCTATGATAGTCACAAAAGGTGGCTCTACAAAGTATTGACTTTTGGGAGGTGAATAGTTATATGCATTGACCTTTTCTGTTATTTTGGCCTATTTGTTGTTTGCTTCACAGTAAAAAAAAACAAAACAAAAAAAAAACATCTTCAAAGTTGTAGGCATGTTCTGTAAATTAAATGAAGCAAATCCTCAAACAATCCATGTTAATTCCAGGTTGTGAGGCAACAAAACGCAAAAAATCCAAAGGGGGGTGAATACTTTTGCAAGGCACTGTACATGACATATTACAGATAAGTGTCTGCAGGGAATCACTGGGCCACACAAAAAGTGGCAATGGGCTACATGTGGCCTCAGGCACTAAGCACTGCATTGTAAGTTTGGAGGAAAGTGCACATGCTTTTTCCAAAACCCCAAGAGCTAGCACTCTTCTCCAGCTCTGGCAACACTGCCAGGATGTTGGCTATGATGCATAAAATACAATCTATTGCTGGATATTGGGGACATGCATGGGCCAGTCTTCACTCAAAAACAATTCTACCACCTGGCAACCCTGAAAACTGGTACAACATAACCTGAAACCCCTCAGCACTCTCCTAAAATATAAAATGCTGTTAAAGTGCAGCTGCAGTGATGATGTGCCAGCAGTGCAAGGGTTACCTGCATTCATTGTAACTTTTTTCCGATCTTCTACTATCCGATGGCGATGCGTTCAGGCAGCATGGTGTGCTCCTCCCCCCTGCACACTGTGTGTTTGTGTAAGAGGCAAAGGGGAGAGATGTGGCTCCCATGCAAGTGTAGCTCACGGTGTGCGGGAACCATGGCAACCCACACACGGCGTGGCCATTCCGGGACTCAGCCCTGATTTGCTGGGACTCTGGGAGGGGGTCCAATTTGTGGGACAATCCTGAGGAATTAGGAATGGTTGGGAGGTATGAGCAATCAAATGTGCAGGAGGAAGGTATAGGAGACTGTAAATAGGTGTATATAGGAAGATGTTCCTAAAGTTTTTAGTCCGGCCTCCGGCCCAACTGAGGCTATAAAATTTGGAGCATTTCTTTTTAAAAAGTTGTGCAGGATGCAGCAGCATAAAACAATGTGGTTCAGTTTGTACTCCGCCAGGTTGATTGCCATTAGAAATAGGCGGAACTAGCAGCCCATTATCCCAAAGGTATTCTCCACAACTCTTCTTCGGGCTCTGGCCAGCCGGTAATTAAAAGTCCTCTGGGGGAATGGCCTCATCATGTGATTGTCCAGACCAAATGCTTCATCAGCAATAAAAAAACAGAAGTCCCTCGACGTTCTCTTCCGCAGGTGGCAATCCCAAGCCACCGCTCTGGAGACGTCCTTAGAACTCGGTCTGGGCAAAGACTCCACCATCTGACATCTGGCCATTCTTCCCCATGTCCACATAGAGGAACTCATATGTCGCCGACACCACTGCCATCGACACGATACTATGAAACCCCTTATAGTTAAAATAGTATGACCCTGAATGGGGTGGTGGCACGATGTGGACATGCTTCCCATCTTTTGCCCCTCCGCAGTTGGGAAAGTCTCAACGATGGGCAAAGTGGGAGGCCACAGTCTGCCATTCCTGTGGCGTTGAAGGAAACTGTGGATTCAAAACAGAAAAAAAAACAATTGTAATTTTGCACATAGACTTTGCAAGCAGATTAGACACAAACATTCTTGGCTAACATCAGTATAACATGGATTTTAATGCATATTTAAAAATAAAGAAATAAGGTCCACTTATCAGATTTCTCACCCCCTCTGATGGCCCATTGTCCAAATTTTAGGGGGGGGGGGGTTCTAAATGAGTTTGGGAGCCCAAAAAAAAGCCTCTGACACTCTGCATGAATTTAAGGACAACAATAACATTTTTCTACATTACAGAGGGTGTGTAGGGTGAAGCACTACAATGGAGCTGACAAAATGCATTGTTAAGTGACTAGGCTAGGTGTGTATGGGCCCAGGATAGCATGCTGGGGAGGTTAGTGAAGGCAAATATGCATGTAGGCCAAAAATGGAGCATTAAAAATTCAAGCATGCATGAGGACAAAAAGGACATTCACAGCATATTACAATCAGAGTAATTATGGAATGATGAAATAAATACAAAACATTAGCAAATATTAAATACATAGAACGTGATGTTAAAGGATAAAACTTACCCTAATATAGTCCTTCTACAGGACCTGAATAATAGCAGAACAGGTCTCTGTAATAATTATCCCCAGAGCCTGGGGGGAGATGCCTGTAGAGAACTTGAGGTCCTGTAGACTTCTCCCAGTACTGCAAGGTGGCGACTAGCCTCTGCTCAAGAGTGATGGCTTGCCGCAAGCAGGTGTCCTGCCTGCTGATATAAGGGGTAAGCAAAGCCAACAAACGGTGAAAAACGGGGTGAGTCATCCAGAGAAAATTCCTGAAATCATCAGGGTTATTCTCCTGGATCTCACACAGCAGAGGCATATGAGAGAATTGATCACGCTGAAGTAACCAATTCTTGGTCCATGAAATTCTCCTCGCCCTGTTCCTGGACTTGGCTTGGGTCAAAGTAAGAATCCCAACACCAAGCCCCCACACAGCACGAATTCTATGATGAGTACGTAACTGCAACATGGCTTCAAAACGGTCGGCTGGTCAGAACGAACTAACCAAACGCACTGAAGAACAGCAAGGACTGTCAAGAGCGAGCTGAAAATCAGAAACGATTGGACGAGAACGCACTAAAAAACAGATATGAACGGACTACATGCACTGAAAACGAGATACAAACCAACAAGCACAAACTGAACAGCAGTAAAATGATCGGAAATAAGCACAAGTCTGAAAAGCGTGAATCATCTCTCACCAAACTTCGACTAACATGAGATTAGCAGAAAGAGCCCAAAGGGTGGCACACTGGGTATTGAACTTCCTTTTTCTAGTCCCGTCGTACGTAACTGCATTCTTGGCGGTCGGAATTTGGTGTGACTGTGTATGCAAGACAACTTGAGCGAAATCCCGGCGGAATTCCATCAGGAAAATATGAGATCTTTCTCCAACCAAAATTTCGCGGCATAATGCTGCGTTCACACGATCGGAAATCCGGCCAGCAAAAGACCGATGAGAGCTTTTCATCGGAAAATGCGACTGTGTGTAGGCTCCATCGGACTTTTGCTGGCGGAATTTCAGCCAGCAAAAGATTGAGAGCATGTTCTCAATTTTTCTGATGGAAAAAGTTTTGATTGGAAATTCCAATTGTCTGTAGCAATTCCGACGCGCAAAATTCCTACACATGCTCGGAAAAAATTTGACGCGTGCTTGGAAGCATTGAACTTTATTTTCTCGGCTTGTCATACTGTTGTACGTCACCGCGTTCTTGACGGTCGGAATTTGGTGTGACCATGTGTAGATAACACAAGCTTGAGCGGAATTCCATCGGAAAAACCATCCACACCTTTTTTCACATATGCCCATCAATGCAGCGCACCTGTGTCCATCAATACAGCCTACCTGTGTCCATCAATGAAGCCTACCTGTGTCCATCAATGAAGTCCCACCTGTGCCATATCATGCAGCCTACCTGTGTTCATCAATGCAGCCTACCTGTGTCCACCAATGCTTATTCACCCGTGCCCATCAATGCAGCCTACCTGTGTCCATCAATGCAGCCTCGCCTGTGCCCAACAATTCAGCCTACCTGTGTCCATCAATTCTGCTAAATCTGTGCCCAACAATGCAACCTATCTGTGTCCATCAATGCAATGCAGGCTACCCGTGTCCAACAATGCAGCCTACCTGTGTCCATCAAGCTGCCTTCCCTGTGCCCAACAATATAGCCTACCTGTATCCATCAATGCCTTTTACCTGTGCCCAACAATGCAGCCTACCTGTGTCCATCAAGCTGCCTTACCTGTGCCCAACAATATAGCCTACCTGTATCCATCAATGCCGTTTTACCTGTGCCCAACAATGCAGCCTACCTGTGTCCATCAATGCCGCTTCACCTGTACCCAACAATATAGCCTACCTGTGTCCATCAATGCCGTTTCACCTGTGCCCAACAATGCAGCCTACCTGCGTCCATCAATGCTGCTTCACCTGTGCCCATCAATGCAGCCTACCTGTGTCCATCAATGCTGCTTCACCTGTGCCCATCAATGCAGCCTACCTGTGTCCATCAATACTGCTTCACATGTGCCCATCAATGCAGCACCTGTGTCCATCAATTCAGCCTACATGTGTTCATCATTACTGCTTCACATGTGCCCATCAATTCAGCCCCACCTGTGCACAACAATGCAGCCTACCGATGTCCATCAATGCAGCCTACTTGTGTCCATCAATGCTGCTTCATCTGTGCCCATCAATGGAGCCTACCTGTGTCCATAAATGCAGCCTACATGTGTCCATCAATGCAGCTCCAACTGTGCCCAATAATTCAGCCTACCTGTGCCCATCAATGCTACTTCACTTGTGCCCAACAATGCAGCCTATCTGTGTCCATCAATGCAGTCTACCTGTGTCAATCAATGCAGTCTTAGCTGTGCCCAACAATGCAGCCTACCTTTCCATCAAGCTGCCTCACCTGTGCCCAACAATGCAGCCTACCTGTGTCCATCAATTCTGCATCACGTGTGTCTATCAATGCAGTCTACCTGTGCCAAACAATGCAGCCTACCTGTGTCCATCAATAAAGCCTCGCCTGTGCCCAAAAATGCAGCCTACCTGTGTCCATTACAGCTGCTTCAGCTGTTCCCATCAATGCAGCCTACCTGTGTCCATTAATACTGTTTCACATATGCCCATCAATGCAGCGCACCTGTGTCCATCAATACAGCCTACCTGTGTCCATTAATGCAGCCCCACCTGTGCCATATCATGCAGCCTACCTGTGTTCATCAATGCAGCCTACCTGTGTCCACCAATGCTGCTTCACCTGTGCCCATCAATGCAGCCTCGCCTGTGCCAACAATTCAGCCTACCTGTGTCCATCAATGCTGCTTCATCTGTGCCCAACAATGCAACCTATCTGTGTCCATCAATGCAATGCAGGCTACCCGTGTCCATCAATGCAGCCTCACCTGTGTCCAACAATGCAGCCTACCTGTGTCCATCAAGCTGCCTTACCTGTGCCCAACAATGCAGCTTACCTGTGTCCATCAATGCTGCTTCACCTGTGTCCATCAATGCAGCCTACCTGTATCCATCAATAAAGCCTCACCCGTGCCCAACAATGCAGCCTACCTGTGTCCATCAATTCAGCCTGTGTCCATCAATACTGCTTCACATGTGCCTATCAATGCAGCCTGTGTCCATTAATGCTGCTTCACGTTTGCCCATCAATGCTGCTTCACCTGTGTCCATCAATGCAGCCTTCCCGCGTCCATCAATGCTGCTTTGCCTGTGCGGGGGAAGAGAAGAGAGAAAGAGGATTCCTGGCCGTATCATTATAGAGCAGGGAACATTGCTGCAGATGTAACAGCTTTCATTTAAATTGCTGTGTGTTCCCCACACTGGCTGTCACATACAGCCCCGCCTCCTGGCCCAGGTACTTTGATATATGTCACACATCCCAGGATTGGAAGGTCTATCAAAGGACCCGGGCCAGGAGGCGGGTCTGTATGTAACAGCGAGTGCGAAATACAAGCAACAATTCAAATCAAAGCTGTTACAGCGAAGTTCCCCGCTCTCTGATTATCTGGCCGGCTCTCTCTTCTCTCTTCCCCTCTGCAATTACTGAGAAATGGCTGCCTTTCAACCCCGCCTGCCGGCGGTGCTCAACCCCCCCCCTCTCAGGTAGCCCACACTCGCCAGCCATCATTTTCCACACGCAAAATGTGAGTAGGCTAGTGGAAAATTCAAGGGCTGCTCTACAGTACAATGTGTAAATAATACTTTCCCAAAACCTAGTATGAACTGAACGAGAGAAATAAAATAATTCCCCATCCATCCAAACAACGTGGTTGATGAAATCTTCTCTGCAAGCTTTGTATTAAAGCAGCTGTAACACCTGTGGTTTCCTGAACACATGAATGGTGACAGCATCTGATAGGGTACAGACACTGTTCAGCCATCAATTTTCCACCCGGCTCAGTCCATTTTTAGATTTATTTTTGTTGAGATAGGTGGTGCGAGCAAGGCCAACCATGGCTTGAAATTTTAGTTGTTTCCTGATGAAATTTAGCCGTGTATGCCAAGCTTTAGAAGGCTATTAGGGCCTATTTAAAAGTATGAATTCTTCCTGAGTGTTTCTGTTGTGAGAACTGAAATGTTCACAGCCATACGGACACACTAAAACAATGAGTTAATTGTGACCATCAGTGCTTACTGAATAAGAAGATATATAAGAACCTCCAATATGTTCCCCTCCAGTAAGAACATGACACAGTGAACCTCGTTATCGCCTCGGCCTTTTTGATTATAATCTCCTTAGTTTTACTACCTCAATACAGGGCACTTTCACCCCCTTTCTGCCCTGGCCATTTTTCAGCTTTCAGCGCTGTCACTCTTTGAATGACAATTGCGCGGTCATGAAACACTGTACCTAAGTTAAAGCAGAGTTCCACCCATTTAAAAGTCAACAGCTACAAAAAGTGTAGCTGCTGACTTAATCCTACCCTCACCTGTCCCACAGTCCAGCGATGCAGGTGCAGAAAGCCTCACTCCTCTCGTCGATGCCAGCATTCTAACTGAGTGCCCAGCTGTGGCTTCACAGATGGGTGCGCATTGTGCATGCGTTAGCTGTAAATGCGTGAGTTGTGCTGCACGCTGTGAACAGCCAGGCAATCTGGCGCCAGAATTTATGGCCAGTTTCATTGACAAGTAAAGGGAGATGAGGAATTTGTGGGAGGTGAAACACAGCTTATATTATAATAAACAAGCTAGGAGGTCAACACTGGAGAAACTTCTGGAATTTGTGAAGACTTGGGTCCCCGATGCAACCATCGTGTTCTTAGAAAAGAAAATTGGGATCTTGAGGAACATGTATAAGAAATAGCATAATAAGACCCAGAAATGACTCTGGTCAGGAGCATCAGCAGCGCAAGTGTATGTCCCCAGGCTGTGGTACTTCAACAAACTGTGGTTTCTGGACAACCAGACTGAAGACAGGGAATCTCTTTCTACCCTTCCCTGCAGCCTTCCCTCCACCCTTCCCTCACCCCCAGTCGAGGATGACGAGGAACAACCTGGGCCTTCCATTCTGGAAGAAGTGGATGTGCCCAGCTGGAGCCAGGTATATTATTTTTAGACATTTTTTTTTTTTTAATGTATGTTTATTGAAAAAAAATTTTTTGTATAACAGAAAAAAATATACTCTCGATACAGAAAGTCAGAATTGTCGTTACAAGTATAACAGCAAAAAACTGCCGCAGGCGGGATATAAAGTGCTGAGACATATACAGTACAGACCAAAAGTTTGGACACACCTTCTCTTTCAAAGAGTTTTCTTTATTTTCATGACTATGGAAATTGTAGATTCACACTGAAGGCCTCAAAACTATGAATTAACACATGTGGAATTATATACTGAACAAAAAATTGTGAAACAACTGAAAATATGTCTTATATTCTAGGTTCTTCAAAGTAGCCACCTTTTGCTTTGATTACTGCTCCGCACACTCTTGGCATTCTGTTGATGAGCTTCAAGAGGTAGTCACCTGAAATGGTTTTCACTTCACAGGTGTGCCCTGTCAGGTTTAATAAGTGGGATTTCAAGCCTTATAAATGGGGTTGGGACCATCAGTTGTGTTGTGCAGGAGGTGGATACAGTACACAGCTGATGAATAGACTGTTAGAATTTGTATTATGGCAAGAAAAAAGCAGCTAAGTAAAGAAAAACGAGTGGCCATCATTACTTTAAGAAATGAAGGTCAGTCAGTCTGAACAATTGGGAAAACTTTGAAAGTGTCCCCAAGTGCAGTGGCAAAAACCATCAAGTGCTACAAAGAAACTGGTAGGTATTACTTTGGACATACCCTCTAATGAGATACATATATTATTGGTTCTGTTTTTTTGTTCAAACTTTTTGAGATAGGCGGGCTTTGGTGGGGATGTGGGTTGTGCTCTTTCAATATGACCGGCTCCATTAATTTTGTTTTTTTCTATTTACAGCAAATACTCTTATTTGTATTTTAAATAAAATAATTTCTCTTCCACCAATTATTGGCTCCCCTGAAGAAGCCTAAGAGTAGGCGAAACATGTCGGGAATTTTCCATCGGAATTGCCAAACATATGGTTATCTAAACTAATTGATGGATTGTGTACTCTGTTTTGTATGAAAATCAATATCTGTAGTTTTGTAAACTTCGATCTTACTGCACCTCTTTGGTCGTTTTATTATACTCAATAAAATATTCTTTTTTAACAAAAAATCTATCTTTCTCACTAAATATCAGCACCGTAACAGTCCCACTTACCTCTTTTCGTCCTTCCATAAAAGAAACTGTCTCACATGAGGACCGCCCCAGGAAAGGAAGACCAAGAGTCACCTCTGCTGCGGACGATAAGTTCATCCGAGTCACCAGCCTCAGAAATCCCAGGTTAACAGCAGCTCAGATTAGAGAACAGGTCAATGCCACACAGAGTTCTAGCAGCAGACACATCTCTAGAACAACTGTTAAGAGGAGACTGTGTGATTCAGGCCTTCATGGTAAAATAGCTGCTAGGAAACCACTGTTGAGGACAGGCAACAAGCAGAAGAGACTTGTTTGGGCTAAAGAACACAAGGAATGGACATTAGACCAGTGGAAATCTGTGCTTTGGTCTGATGAGTTCAAGTTTGAGATCTTTGGTTCCAACCACCGTGTCTTTTTGCGACGCAGAAGAGGTGAACGGATGGACTCTACATGCCTGGTTCCCACCGTGAAGCATGGAGGAGGAGGTGTGATGGTGTGGGGGTGCTTTGCTGGTGACACTGTTGGGGATTTATTCAAAATTGAAGGCATACTGAACCAACATGGCTACCACAGCATCATGCAGCGGCATGCTAGTCCATCCGGTTTGCGTTTAGTTGGACCATCATTTATTTTTCAACAGGACAATGACCCCAAACACACCTCCAGGCTGTGCAAGGGC
This sequence comes from Lithobates pipiens, assembly GCF_037356315.1. Classification (NCBI taxonomy): domain Eukaryota; kingdom Metazoa; phylum Chordata; class Amphibia; order Anura; family Ranidae; genus Lithobates; species Lithobates pipiens. The sequence goes on from NW_027507764.1 coordinate 127,209,155, forward strand.
TATTTGACCAAGAAGGAGAGTGATGGGGTGCTGCGCCAGATGACCTGGCCTCCACAGTCACGGGACCTGAACCCAATTGAGATGGTTTGGGGTGAGCTGGACCACAGAGTGAAGGCAAAAGGGCCAACAAGTGCTAAGAATCTCTTGGAACTCCTTCAAGACTGTTGGAAAGTCATTTCAGGTGACTACCTCTTGAAGCTCATCAACAGAATGCCAAGAGTGTGCAGAGCAGTAATCAAAGCAAAAGGTGGCTACTTTGAAGAACCTAGAATATAAGACATATTTTCAGTTGTTTCACACTTTTTTGTTCAGTATATAATTCCACATGTGTTAATTCATAGTTTTGATGCCTTCAGTGTGAATCTACAATTTCCATAGTCATGAAAATAAAGAAAACTCTTTGAATGAGAAGGTGTGTCCAAACTTTTGGTCTGTACTGTATAAATCACATTGGGGGGGGGAAGGATACACCACAGGTTTGAAAACAAAAGATACATAGTTAATATAAAAACTGTAAGTCGTAAAAGGGACGTATAATTAGAGTCCCGAGACCGAACCTTAGTAAAACATTCCTGGGAGTTCGTAACAACATATCAGGGTGCTGTCTCTGGGTTGAATGTGGAGTTATCCCACCTATCCCATATCTTAGAGAACTTGGGTAGGGAATCATGTACCAGTGCAGTCATGTGTTCCATCCTACGCATATGTGCAATAGCGGAGATTAGCTGTGAGTGGATAGGTGGGGTAGGGGACAGCCAGAGGGCAGGGATCACTCTCCTGGCAGCTAAAAGGATAAAAGCCGTCAACCTCTTGGCGTTTTTAGATAGCGCCGTAATAGGCAGGCCTAGTAAATAGTGCCTAGGTTCTAAAGGGATATCTATCCCCAGCACAGAGTGGAGTAGGGATTGGACCGAGGACCAAAAAGGTACAATCAAAGGGCAGCTCCAAAATATATGATAATGGGTGCCTTCATTCCGTAGACACCTCCAACACAGTTTAGATACGGTGGGATCATATTTGTGTATCACTTCCGGGGTTTTATACCAAAACATCAGTACCTTATAGGCCGTCTCCCTCTGCTCCACACACCTAGAAACTTTAGAAGTGGACGTCCAGATCTCCTGCCATTGAGAAAGAGTTAAATAAATTGGTAGAATTTTGGCCCATCTCCTCATATAGAGGTGGGATTCTATGGTAGGAGAGATTGAATTGTGGAGGATATTGTATATAGAGGATATGAGGCCTTTCTGACAAGGGCCTTGGGTGCATAAAGTCTCAAAGGCGCTAGGGTTGGCTAAGGTCAGGGCAGGAGATCTGGAATGAAAAATTGTTTAAATTGGAGGTATGAAAAAAAAGAGCTGATTCGGAATGTCATATTTATTCTGAAGCTCTGGAAAAGATAGGAGTTTACGGGATATCGGGTGCACCAGGTGGCAGAGTTGGAAGATGCCCGATCTAAACCATGGGAACATATTCTTCACAGAGAGACTGTCTGGTATATCTGGGTTGAAGATGACATTCAACAGGGGTGGGCATGGAGAAGAGAGAGAACTTCCTATGACATTTTTTCCATATGGATAGCGTAAAGAGCATTGGCCCAAGGTTAATGCGTCTAAGCTGAGCTATGGAGGAGGGTAGGTCTGACCACAGCATAGAGCAAGGATAGACAGGGCTGGTGACACACATTTCCAGCTCCGATCATCTACTGGTAGCGAAATATGACGACCAGGAGATAGTTGCCAAAAGATGAGTTGCATAGTAATACTTCACTATGTCGGGAGCTCCTAGCCCTCCATGGGAACGTGGGGCAAAAACCACTGTTTGGGCGATTCTATGGGATTTATTCCCCCAAATAAATTTAGTGAAGGCCCGTTGGATATTCCTAAGCTGTGGCATGGGAATAGCGATTGGTAAAGTTTCAAAAAGATATAGAAATTTAGGGAGTATGGCAATTTTTAAAAAGTTAATCCTGCCCAAGAGAGACAAAGGGCAGGTTGTCCAACTCCGAAGCAAATTATGTGTTTCCGCGATTAAGGCGATAAAGTTGGCTTCATAGAGAGAGCTGTATGTGGCGGTAAAGTTAATGCCAAAGTACTTGAAGGAAACAGGGCACCAGTGATAGGGAAAATTGTGTTTCAAAGAAGCGAGGAGTAAGGGTGGTATATGGATGGGAAGAGCTTCAGTTTTAGTTGTATTAACCTTATATCCCGAGAGTCTGCTGAATGTGTCTAAAAGGGTGTGAAGGTTGGGGAGAGAGATGTGTGCATGGAGAAACTGAATGATAGTCAGAATGATAGTCCTTTCTATTTATTAACATTCAATTTGCAAGTCATGAGCTGAAAATTGTATGTGATTGATGAAGCAAAAACTAAAACTATGTCCCTTTTTTATACACAGGATGAGCTCAGCCAGGAGGAGGGTCTGGAAAGTGGCAGCCAGGAGGAGGCCATGCCCAGTGGCAGCCAGGAGGAGGCCATGCCCAGTGGCAGCCAGGAGGAGGCTGTGCCCAGTGGCAGCTAAGAGGAGGCTATGCCCAGTGGCAGCCAGGAGAAGGGCGGGCCCAGTGGCAGCCAGGAGGTGGCTGGGCCCAGTAGGAGCCTTACCCATTGCCAGGTGCCTCCCCTCTGCCTTACAACCAAAAGGCCCAGGAAGGGGGACGATGATGGAGGAGGCAGTACTGGGCCTCATTAGAGAAGCAAGCAATGTCCTTAGGAGCCCCCCGAAGAGGCCTATGGCTGCTATCTAGCCACAAGATTGCTGAAATTGGAGGAGGGCCAATGCCTCCTCTGTGAATGAACTATTTTTGAGGCCCTTCAGAAGGGGTTGAGGGACCAGCTGACTGAGAACAGCCACATATATGAGCAAGCCCATCCTCCTCCTCCTCCTCCTGCCACAAGTCCACCACCAGAGCCACAGCCTCAAAGGAAGACTGCAGGGAAGGGTGCAGGTAAGGCTGCAGGGATGTGTGGAGGGAAGGCTGCAGCAAAGAGAAGAAAGTGATGACCTGGTTCCGTCTGGTCTGACAGAAGACACAGGCTGGTGTAGTACCACAGCCTGGGGACAGATATGAGATAATCTCTGTGAGTCCTGGACCAGATTGGGCTCCAAATTATATGGACTCCTTAAGCTACCAATTTTATTTTCCACAGACTTGATGCGCCCTGGGGGGTCAAAAGGCTTTGCAAATTTTATATAAAAACGAATTGTAAACATTATTATGCAGATCGTGATTTAAAAAAATTTAATATTATTCATGAGATCAGGAGACATAATGAAGAAATAAGTTTGTGAGAACTTTGTGTCAATATGAGCAGCAAAACAACTTCATTCTTCTAGCATTAAAAGAAGAAAAGAATGGGCTGCATTAAAAGATCACAGAATTTACTGCGTGAGGAATGTGCTAGCTCCATTATGAACGCTAGTTTTACCACACCGAGCGCTTCAGTCTCGTCTTGCTTCAGAGCATGCGCCCCAATAGGAATTGGTTCCATTAGAAATATTTAGAACATGTTCCATTTCTAGGTCTGTCAGAATTTTCGACGTAAAACGTTTGCTGTCGGACATTACACTTGTGTGTACACGGCATTCGTTTCTTCAGTAAATTTTGTAAATAAGTAATTTTTCTCTTTCACTGATGTGTGCTGGTGAGGTGGCACTTATGGGCAATGATTAGGTGGCAGTGATAAATAGGGAATAATATGCCGCACGTATGGGCACTGATAGGTGGCACTGATGAGCACTGATAGGCGGCACTGATGGGTGGCACTGGTGGGAACTGATAGGTGGCAAGGGTGGGCATTGATAGGCGGCACGGGTGGACACTGATGGGAGGCACTGATGGACATTGGTGGGCAGCACTGATAGGCAGCACTGATGGGCACTGAAAGCCAGCACTGACTGGTATCATTAATGGGCACTGATTGCTGGCACTAGTGGGCGCTGTTTGCTGGCATTGGTGGGGACTGATCGCTGACACTGGTGGGCATGGATTGCGCTTTTCTGTAATCAGAGCACTGATGATCAGTGCCTTGATTACCTGTTCTGATGTCCCCTGTGAGGAGATGCCGCTGATCGGCTCTCCTCACCACACACTCTGTCCTGCATTTACATGTGACTAGCTGTGATTGGATGCAGCCATCCACATGGTTAAAGAGCTGCATCAGCGGCTCTTTACAGATATCGGGGTTGCTAGAGTGGCCATTCGAGTGCACCGTCATATGACGTCCACCCAAAACGAGAGTCGCACCATTGTCATGAAACCATATAGACCTCCATAGGATAAGTGCTCTGCAGGCATGTGGCTGGCTGAAGCAGAGCTCTTTGTGAAAGTACACCTGTCAGGCTCCAGGCTGGCATACAGATGTAGCAAGATGGCTGCAAGATGGCTTCAGCTCCAAGCAGCACCTGTTTTGGCTGGGTGATGGCGACAGTAACTGGATGTTTCAAGGCAACAGGACTGTCCCTTTATCAAATCATAAGACTTTTTTTTGTAATGATGAAACCTGACAGCTGTACGTCCACAAAGAACTCTGCTTCAGCCAGCTGCTTCCTGCAGAGCTCTGCAGCCTCACGGTTATCCTATGGCGGTTTATATGGGTTTATGACAAGCCTTGATCCACTTTTAGCTAGAAAGTGCTTTTTTAATAAATAACTACACCTAGATGGAGGGGCCCTCTTGCATTTGTTTTATATATGTGCATTAGAATCTCAAGACCTAATCTGAGAGGTTCTGCATCCACTTCACCTGGCCCTCTTATGTATCTACTTCCACTCTCCTTTCCCTCTTATGTATCCACTTCCACTCTCCTTGCCCTCTTATGCAACCGCTTCCACTCTCCTTGCCCTCTTATGCATCCACTTCCACTCTCCTTGCCCTCTTATGCATCCACTTCCACTCTCCTTGCCCTCTTATGCATCCACTTCCACTCTCCTGTCCCTCTTATGCATCCACTTCCACTCTCCTTGCCCTCGTATGTATCCACTTCCACTCTCATGGCCCTCTTATGTATCCACTTCCACTCTCCTGGTGTTCTCTTATGTATCCACTTCCACTCTCCTGGTGTTCTCTTATGTATCCACTTCCACTCTCCTGGCCCTCATATGCATCCACTTCCACTCTCCTTGCCCTCGTATGTATCCATTTCCACTCTTCTGGCCCTCTTATGCATCCACTTCCACTCTCCTTGCCCGCTACCAGCTGCATCTAAAGTCAATGTCTCCTAAACAGTGATATTTACAGTAACTATAGGTAAGAATTAAACATGGTAGTTTACTCTCACTTTAACCACTTACAGACCGGAAGATTTTCCCCCTCAATGACCAGGCCATTTTTTGCATATACAGCACTGCGTCGTTTTAACTGACAATTGCGCGGTCGTGCGACGTTGTACCCAAACAAAGTTGATGTTCTTTTTTTCCCACATATAGAGATTTCTTTTGTTGGTATTTGATCACCTCTGTGGTTTTTAATTTTTTGCGCTATAAACAAAAAAAGAGTGACAATTTTGAAAAAAAAAATGTTTTACTTTTTGCTATAATAAATATATTTAGGCCATTATGTATTCTTCTACATATTTTCAGTAAAAAAAATGGCAATAAGCGTATATTGATTGTTTTGCACAAAAGTTATAGCGCCTATAAAATAGGGAGTAGATTTATGGCATTTTTATTATGTTTTATTTTTTTTACTAGTAATGGCAGCGATCTGTGATTTTTAGTGGGACTGGGACATTTTGGCGGACAGAGCGGACTATAAAAATGCACTGATTACTGTGTAAATGTCACTGGCAGGGAGGGGGTTAACACTGGGGGGGGGGGGTGATCAAGGGGTTAAATGTGTTCTCTGGGAGGTGTTTCTAACTGTGGGGGGATGGGACTGACTGGAGAAGGAGAGAGATCACTGTTCCCAATCACTAGGAATAACACAGCTCTCTCTTCTCCCCTGTCAGTGTTTAAAGTAAAAAAATCTTTCTATGACCAGCTCCGCTCAGCCCCCCCATGCTCTCTCTCCCTCCCTCCACCCCCGGGACATAAAAGCATTGGCTCCCGCTGCTGTCAATCAAATCCTGAAAGGAGGGAGCTTGGGGGAGGATTCAGCCATGTTCAGTGCTGTGTGTTTCTTGGACGCACACAGCCGTGCTTTGTAGTGTGCCCATATGTGCGTCCCCATAGCAAACATCTTGTTATGGCGGCAAATACAAAAGAGGAGGAACCTAGAGTTCCTAGAGTGCTGAGACCCCAGAAGAAGAGGTACGGGATTGCTCTGTACAATACGATTGCACAGAGCAGATAAGTATACCATGTTTAATATTTTAAGAAACAAAATTGAAGCCTTTACAACTGCTTTAACCTATTTATTCTAATCTGTGTAACCTTAAAAAATAAGCAAAGCATTCTTCATAGATCCATGTCCACACATACTAATGCATCAATTCTTTTTAAACACTAATACATTCCTCTCCTCCCACACATCTTTAATCCCACATGTCACAAGAAACCAGAGAAGTGTTATGTTTCCCTCCCACACAGGCTGCTGTGAAAACACGAAGATGAATAAGTAAATATCAAATAATGTGCTCAATGTTAAGTAATAAAATTCACTGTGCAAATATTTTATTGTAAATTGCTGCTCGGTTCTAGATGAACGGGTAAATGTATTTTTTTTATTTATTTTTTTGCTTAACCACTTCAGCCCCGGACCAATTGTCAGCCTAAGGACCAGAGGTCTTTTTACAATTTGGCACTGCGCTGCTTTAACTGGTAATTGCGCAGTTATGCAATGTTGTACCCAAACTAAATTTGCGTCCTTTTCTTCCCACAAATAGAGCTTTCTTTTGATGGTATTTGATTGCCTCTGCGATTTTTATTTTTTGCGCTATAAATGGAAAAAGACTGAAAATTTCGAGAAAAAAAATATATTTTCTACTTTTTGTTATAAGAAAAATCGAATAAACTCAATTTCAGTCATACATTTAGGGCAAAATTTATTCAACCACATGTCTTTAGTAAAAAAATGTCAATAAGCATATATTTATTGGTTTGCGCAAAAGTTATAGCATCTACAAACTAGAGTACATTTTCTGGAATTTACACAGCTTTTAATTTATGACTGCCTATCTCATTTCTTGAGGTGCTAAAATGGCAGGGCAGTACAAAAGCCCCCCAAATGACCCCATTTTGGAAAGTAGACACCCCAAGGAAATCGCTGAGGGGCATGTTGAGCTCATTGAATATTTTTTTTTGTCCCAAGTGATTGAATAATGACACAAAAAAAAAAAAAAAAAAAGTTTACGAAAAATTGTCACTAAATGATATATTGCTCACACATGTCATAGTTATATGTGCAATTGCACCCCCAAATATATTCTGCTGCTTCTCCTGAGTACGAGGATACCACATATGTGGGAATTTTTGGGAGTCTAGCCACGTACGGCACCCCGAAAACCAATCACTGCCTTCAGGATTTCTAAGGGTGCAAATTTTTGATTTCACTCCTCACTACCTATCACAGTTTCGAAGGCCATACAATGCCAAAATAGCACAAAACCGCCCCAAATGACCCCATTTTGGAAAGTAGACACCCCAAGCTATTTACTGAGAGGCATGTTGAGTCCATGAAATATTTTATATTTTGCCACAAGTTGCAGGAATATTAAAAATTTTTTTTTTTTTTGCACAAAGTTGTCACTAAATGATATATTGCTCACACATGCTATGGGCATAAGTACACCCCAAAATAAATTCTGCTGCTTCTCCCGAGTATGGGGATACCACATGTGGGGACTTTTTGGGAGCCTAGCCACGTACGAGACCCCGAAAACCAAGCACTGCCTTTCCGGATTTAAATATAAAACGCTACCAAAAAAAACTGTTAGCGATCGCAGGGATCAGGCCTGACTCTGCAAACGCTGCAGTTATGTGTTTAGTGTTTTGTAAGTGACAGTGATCGATTGATACTGCACTTGGGTGGGCTGGGCGGAGGGGCAAAACGCAGGTGCTAGCAGGTATCTGGGCTGATCCTGCTAACAATGCATTTTTTTTGGAACCCTAAACTGCGGGGGACGCTAGTATAGATCTGATCAGTCAGATATTGATCTGTTCAGATTCTATACCACTATGGGAGGTGTATGCTTTGCGCATGGGTGTTAGCGGTACTGGCACTAACCTAGCTCTGCCTGGGGCGATGCAGACCCTGACCCTAAAACCTAATTGATATCACCCGCCGGTGATCAGGGGGTTAAACCTTTATTGAGTAATAAATGGTGGGTGCCCTGATGCTATAAAAAGCAAACTAACTAACCAGAGTCACCCGTAACACTTATACGGTGATCACTGGTGAAAGGGTTAACTAGGGGCAATCAGGGGGTTCAAATTTTTATTAGGTAGTATATGGGGGTCCCTAGTGCTATAAAAACCTGGTGGTGAACCTAAAAAAATAACTAGCTACCTAGCGGCACCAGTGACACTAATGCAGCGAACAGAAAAACGATCGCTTAGTGATACTGGCAAAAGGGGGGAAAGGGTTAACTAGGGGCAATCAGGGGGTTAAAACCATTATTGGGTAGTATATCAGGGTATCAGGGTAGTAAACCCGCTAATTTTTTATTTATTTTTTACCACCTGCAAAGCAAAAGGCATAATGAGCTAGTATGCACCGCATACTAGCTCATTATGAAATACTTACCTTAGAACGAGGCCCCGACATCTGGCCCGATCCACGCCAAGGGAGCTGACATGCTCCCTTTGCGTTTCTTCCGGGTATCGCGGCTCCGGCGCTGTGAGTGGCCGGAGCCGCGATATCGTCACTCCCGCACATGCGCGCGGGGGATTTCATCCCGGCCGGGCCGGCCACTGCCGGACTTTCAGCCGAGAACCCCTTTGTGCGCATGCGCCGCTGCAGTCAGCGGCGCATACCGAGGGGAATATCTCCTAAACCGTACAGGTTTAGGAGATATTTTTTTTTACCTACAGGTAAGCCTTATTATAGGCTTTCCTGTAGGTAAAAGTTAAAAAAATGAGTATACAACCACTTTAAGTGGTTATATGTATTTTTAATAGAACATATGAGGGGCACATTACAGTAAAGTGTTTGTCATTTGGCTCTCACACACAAAATTACTAAATACATCGTCAACTGATAGACACCCTCAAAAATATAGGCTAAATCCGGTGTGATAGCAAGTATTAAGAATAGCATATAACACTAGAAAAGCTACAATTTCTGGGGAAATTGTGTGAAGTGTTCTTGCCTCCACCTACTGGAGTGGGCGGAGTAACTGGGAGGTCATAATATTTTGGCTGGTCATAATGTTTTGGCTGATCATGGGGTGGTCATAATGTTTTGGCTGATCATAGGGGAGGGGGGGTCATAATATTTTGGCTGATCGTGGAGTTGTCAGCTTTTGTCACCTCCCACTCTAGTTTTGAACATTTCACCATTCATTCCTATGGGACAAATTTTGCTGCAAAAATTACGTTATTTCATGAACCATTTGGTGAAACGTTCCACAAAGTAATAGCATAATATATATGTGAGATAACGGTAAGTGCACTTGCTATGCTAGAACATTTAACTATAAAAGCTACAATTTCTGGGGAAATTGTGTGAAGTGTTCTTGCCCCTACCAACTGGAGTGGGCAGAGTAACTGGGTGGAGTAGCTTGAGTAACTCTTGTGTGGTTGGAGTAGGCGGAGTAACTGAGGGGGTCATAATGTTTTGGCTGGTCATAGTGTTTTGGCTGGTCATAGTGTTTTGGCTGGTCATGGGGTTGTCAGCTTTTGTCACCTCCCACTCTAGTTTTGAACATTTCAGCATTCATTCCTATGGGACAAATTTTGCTGCAAAAATTACGATATTTGGTGAACCATTCGGCGAAACGTTCCACAAAGTAATAGCACACCAATCGGGAACAATCTGCACGTTTCGGTATATTACTGTCTATGTAGTGTAAAAGCTGGGGGAGGAGTTAGGGTGGTAAATTTGGCTATAATAATAATATATGTGAGATAAGAGTAAGTGCTCTTGCTCTGCAAGAACACTTAACTAGAAAAGCTACAATTTCTGTGGAAATTGTGTGAAGTGCTCTTACCTCTACCTACTGAGTAAGTGCAGAGTAACTGGGTGGAGTGGCTTGAGTAACTCTTGTGTGGTTGGAGTGGCTGGAATAACTGAAGAAGTTGAAGAAGTCCCATCATTAGCTGAAAGAGCTGAACATTTTTTTCAAAAATGATATTTTTCGTTTTCAAAAGTGAATTTATTTCTAAATGATTTTTTTTTCAAAACTGATTTTTTTTTAAATATTTTTTTCATTTTCATAAATGTTTTTTGTTTTGAAAAATGATTTTTTTTCCCAAAAATTTTTTTTTCTAAAAAAAAATTTCTAAAATTATTTTTGTTTTTTCAAAAAAAAAAATCTAAAATTATTTTTGTTTTTTCAAAAAAAAAATTTTTTTTCCGTGGAGTGGTCATAAATTATTTGGCTGATCATGGGGTGGTCATAAATTATTTGGCTGATCATGTTGTGGACATACTGTTTTGGCTGATCATGGGGTGGTCATAATGCTTTCGCTGATCATGGGGTGGTCATAATGCTTTGGCTGATCATGGGGTGGTCATAATGCTTTGGCTGATCATGGGGTGGTCATAATGCTTTGGCTGATCATAGGGTGGTCATAATGCTTTGGTTGATCATGGGGTGGTCATAATGTTTTGGCTGATCATGGGGTGGTCATAATGTTTTGGCTGATCATGGGGTGGTCATAATGTTTTGGCTGATCATGGGGTGGTCATAATATTTTGGCTGATCATGTTGTGGTCATAATGTTTTGGCTGATCATGGGGTTGTCAGCTTTTGTCACATAGTTACATAGTTATTAAGGCTGAATAAAGACACCAGTCCATCTAGTTGAACATGAGTGAGTGACTACAATTGTCCCTATCTCTGTACATTGTACATCACACACTTACATTGGTCCCTACCCTCAAGGAGCCCACAATCCAAGGTCCCCATTCTTATACTAGGGCCAATTTTGGACAGAAGCCAATTAACCTACCAGCATGTCTTTGGAGTGTGGGAGGAAACCGGAGTACCCAGAGGAAGCCCACGCAGGCACAGGGAGAGCATGCAAACTCCAGGCAGGTAGTGTCATGGTTAGGATTCGAACCAGCGACCCTTCTTACTGCTACCCACTACTCCCACTCTAGTTTTGAACATTTCGCCATTCATTCCTATGGGACAAATTTCGCCACAAAAACGACGATATTTTGTGAACCATTCGGTGAGATGTTCCACAAAGTAAAAGCACACCAATCTAGAACAATCCGCACGTTTGGTATATTACTGTCTATGTAGTGTAAAAGCTGTGGGAAGTTAGGGTGGTAAATTTGAGTATAATAGTAACTAAAAAAGCTACAATTTCTGGGGAAATTGTGTGAAGTGTTCTTGCCTCCACCTACTGGAGTGGGCAAAGTAACTGGGGGGGGGGGTCATAATGTTTTGGCTGGTCATAATGTTTTGGCGGATCATGGGGGGTCATAATGTTTTGGTTGATTATGGGGTGGACATAACGTTTTGGCTGATCATGTGGTGGTCATAATGTTTTGCCTGATCATAATGTTTTGGCAGGTCATAATGTTTTGGCTGATCATAATGTTTTGGCTGATCATAATGATTTGGCTGGTCATGTGGCTGGTCATAATGTTTTGGCCGATCATAATGTTTTGGCTGGTCATAATCTTTTGGCTGGTCATAATGTTTTGGCTGGCCATGTGGTGGTCATAATGTTTTGGCTGGTCATAATGTTTTGGCTGATCATAATGTTTTGGCTGGTCATGTAATGGTCATAATGTTTTGGCTGGTCATAATGTTTTGGCTGATCATAATGTTTTGGCTGGTCATAAAATTCTGGCTGATAATAATGTTTTGGCTGGTCATGTGGTGGTCATAATTAGTGATGGACGAACTTCCGACTGGACCTTTTTTGCGAAAGCAGCCGAAAGTTTGCAAACCTCCAAGTTCGCGGCGGGCCCCATTGACTTCAATGGCAGGCGAACTTTACAAACCTGCAGGTCATATTTCCAGCCACAAAATAATTACTAGCTGTGCACACATAGTCCCACCACATGGCCACTGACATAACACATGTATGAAGTGAATCTGGGATCGACAACTACAAGCATTCTTTTTTTATATGTGAAATTCTGACAATTCAGGACTCAGGAGCGCATGAAGGCAATGGAGGAGAGGGAAGGTCAGGGTAGGCTAAGAAGAGGGTGCAGGAGATGATCACCAGCACCGTGATATAGAGCACTGACACCAGCACCGTGATATAGAGCACTGACACCAGCACCGTGATAGAGTGCACTGACACCAGTACCATGATAGAGTGCACTGACACCAGCACCGTGATAGAGTGATCTGACACCAGCACCGTGATAGAGAGCACTGACACCAGCACCGTGATAGAGAGCACTGACACCAGCACCAAGATAGAGAGCACTGACATCAGCACCGTGACATAAAGCACTGACACCAGCACCGTGACATAAAGCACTGACACCAGCACCGTGATAGAGTGCACTGACACCAGCACCGTGATAGAGAGCACTGACATCAGCACCATGATATAGAGCACTGACACCTGCACCGTGATATAGAGAGCACTGACACCAGCACCGTGATAGAGAGCACTGACACCAGCACCGTGATAGAGAGCACTGACACCAGCACCGTGATAGAGTGCACTGACACCTGCACCATGATAGAGTGCACTGACACCTGCACCATGATAGAGTGCACTGACACCTGCACCATGATAGAGTGCACTGACACCCGCACCGTGATAGAGTGCACTGACACCCGCACCGTGATAGAAAGAACTGACACCCGCACCGTGATAGAGAGAACTGACATCAGCACCGTGATATAAAGCACTGACACCAGCACCGTGACTTCTGATATGAGGACATTCTTTCAGCCGACCCATCAACAGGTGTCATCCGGATCCAGCATCAGGGAACGCCTGGACCGACAGGTGTCCGACTACATCGGGTTAACGGCCGATGTGGACGCTCTGAGGAGTGATGAACCCCTGGACTACTGGGTGGGCAGGCTTGACCTCTGGCCAGAGCTTGCCCAATTTGCAATCGAACTGTTGGCTTGCCCCTCGTCCAGTGTCCTGTCCGAAAGGACGTTCAGCGCAGCAGGGGGGGTCGTGACCGATAAGCGTACTCGCCTAGCTCACGACAGTGTTAACTACCTCACATTTATAAAAATGAATGAGGCATGGATCTCAGAGGAATTCAACACATGTGACCAGTAGACCATGTATATCTCTATAAACTATTTTTTTAATCAAGCACACAGACCTTCTTTATACATTTGGCTCACTTCCTTGTACAAAAAAAGCACACCGTACTATATGCCCGTACCCTCCTGTTTGAAGAGGTTGAGCGTGTCATATTTTTGGGGCCCAGCAGCAAGTTGCTGGTATCAGTGCTGCTGTTAGTGCACTCTATCACGGTGCTGGTGTCAGTGCACTCTATCACGGTGCTGGTGTCAGTGCACTCTATCACGGTGCAGGTGTCAGTGCACTCTATCACGGTGCTGATATCAGTGGCCTCTACCACGGTGCTGATGTCAGGGCTCTCTATCACAGTGCTGGTGTCAGTGCACTCGATCACGGTGCTGGTGTCAGTGCACTCTATCACGGTGCTGGTGTCAGTACTTTATGTCACGGTGCTGATGTCAGTGCTCTTTATCACGGTGTTGATGTCAGTGCTCTCTATCACGGTGCTGGTGTCAGTGCTCTCTATCACGGTGCTGGGGTCAGTGCTCTCTATCACGGTGCTGGTGTCAGTGCTCTATATCAGGGTGCTGGTGTCACATGCGTAATTTTGCCCTGTTTCAATGCGCTAAGCAGATTGGCACCGTTGTCACACACCACTTTACCAACTGTCAAATTGAGCGTTGTTAGCCACTGATCTGCCTGTGAACGCAAAGCTGAATGGAGTGCCAGGCCAGTGTGGCTCTTGGCTTCCAGGCACAACAGATGCAGCACAGCATGGCAACGTCTCACCTGGCATGTCGAATAGGTTCTGGGGAGCTTGGGCGGTGCAGCGGAAGAGACGCTAGCAGCGGAAAAGGAGGAGTCAGCCGAGGAGGAGAGGGAGGAGGATGGAGTAGGAGGAGGAGGAGGAGGAGAAGAAGAAGAGCCAGGCCTGCATGCAATCCGTGGCGGTAAAACCAAATCTACACGGGTGCCACGGGTTACATGCTTGACGGCCGTCAGAAGGTTCACCCAGTGGGCAGTAAAAGTGATATACCTTCCCTGCCCGTGTTTGCTAGACCACATGTCTGTGGTCAGATGTATCTTGGCACCAACACCGTGTGCCAGAGATACATTCACTTGCCGCTGAACATGGCCATATAGCTCTGGGATGCCCTTCTGTGAGAAATACTTCCTTCCTGGGACCTTCCATTGTGGTGTTCCAATTGCCACAAATTTTCGAAAAGGCCTCCGAGTCCACCAGTTTATATGGCAGTAGTTGGCGGGCTATCAGTTCTGACAAGCCAGCCGTCAACCGTTGGGCAAGAGGGTTATCCGGCGTCATCATTTTTTTACACTCGAACATTTGTCCCACGGAAGCCTGCCTTTTTGCAGAAAAAAGTGAGCTTGGCGTGATGGAAGGTGGAGTGGAAGACAATTGTGAGGAGAGAGGAGAAGAAGTAGAAGACGAGGCTGGACGGTGAGAGCCTGGAGTGTGGCTTTGTGTGTTCCGTTGCTCCCACTGGGCTCGTGATGGCAGATCATGTGCGTTCTTAAGGCGGTCATCCCTAGGTGAGTGTTGGGCTTACCACGACTTATGCGTTGACTGCAAAGATTGCAGATGGCAACACTATTGTCAGCAGCGGACAAAAAAGCCCACACTGCGGACCCATGTGTCGGCATCCTGGGAGCGCCAGATGTGACCGTACATGGTCGATGACTCGCTCCTGATACATTAGCAGTCTGCTTTGTCCCTCCTGTGCAATGTAAGTTATTCCTGCTTCTCCTCCCTATCTGCTGGTCCATATCTCCCTCTGAACTCCCCTCCTCTTCCTCTCTTGTGGGCACCCACGTGACATCACTAGACACGTCATCATCGATGTCACCTTCCCCACCGCTATAATTAGAGATCTCAGAGTAGGCAGCAACACCGGGGACCAACCTCCTCCTTGGGCTGATCTGGGTACTGTCGTCAGACTGCTGAGTGGCGGTTGTTGCTACCTCTTCTTCCTGATCCAATGCCAAGAGTGGCTGCGCATCAGAAATGTCTTGATATGGATCAGAAAATAATTCCTGTGACTCAAGCGGAAGGTATGTGGTGATGGTGTTGGTGGTAGTGTCTTTGGGGGTGCAAATAGCAGAGAGTGAAGAGGGTGCAGATCGAGAGGATGAGGAGGGTGCAGAAGAGTAAGGCTGAGTGAGCCACTCAACCAAGTCTGGTGCTTCCTTTGACGTAATCGCACCTTCTGCAATTTCCCACTTTGGCTCAAGCCTGTTGCTCCTGCCCTACCCCTGCAGAAGGGCCTGCCTCTTCCTCTGCCTGTCATTTTTTAAATGACCCTGTGACAAAAGTCTCTAGAGAAGTGCAGTATGTATGTGGAAGAAGGTATATAACACCCCGTTTCAATCTGTTGTTTTTGGGGGCCACTGGTCTATCACACCAGTTACAATACTTTTTTATTTGATTTGATTTGCGTTTGTCACTCTTTGTAGTATCGCTGCAGAACCGCTCAGAAGTCACAATGCTGCACAGTGGAAACGCACTATACTATGCTTTCTATAGTATAGTAAGTATTTTATACGTGTATTACACAACTATATACTGCACACCAAATAGTACACCTATACCAGTCCTTAAGGACCTTTGTGGAACTAGTAGCTAGTGATTAGCAGACTGTACCTCAGTCCCCACACTGATAAAGGACTGCTGCAGAATAGGGCAGCAGTCAGCAGTAGTGCACCACAACCCTATATATTGTGGACCTATACCAGTCCTTAAGGACCTTTGTGGAACTAGTAGCTAGGGATTAGCAGACTGTACCTCAGTCCCTATACTGATAAAGGACTGCTGCAGGATAGGGCAGCAGTCAAGTATAATATTCTTACTATATTTGGAAGAAAGAATATTATACGTGTACAACCCTATATACTGTCCTACTCCTATACCATACCAGTCCTTAAAAGGACCTTTGTGGACCTAATAGTAACAGCTAATGATTAAACTGACTGTCTCTCCCTGCTACACACAGTGTCCTGTCCCTCCCTGCTAAAGACAGGCTGCTGAATTTACAAGCACAGCAGTTCACTTAACCCTATATACTGTCCTACTCCTATACCATACCAGTCCTTAAAAGGACCTTTGTGGACCTAATAGTAACAGCTAATGATTAAACTGACTGTCCCTCCCTGCTACACACAGCGTCCTGTCCCTCCCTGCTAAAGACAGGCTGCTGAATTTACAAGCACAGCAGTTCACGCAACCCTATATGCTGTACTACTCTATACCATACCAGTCCTTAAAAGGACTTTTGTGGACCTAATAGCTAGCGATTTGTGTCACTGCAGTCTCTCCCTGCTCCACACAGCAACCTCTCCCTTTAGTGACAGAAGAAAGAATGTAAAATGGCCGCCGGATCGGGTATATTTATAAGTTAGGGGGAATGTCCAATTGTCCATGTGTTGAAATGTCTCAATTGGCTGTCCTGTACCCCATGATGGATGTGTCATCATGGGTCTAAGTTCTTTCACACTGTAAACACATAAGTCCACCGGGCAAACAGCGGCAATAGTCCGCCGATCGGACAAATCAGTTCAGCCATCCCTAGTCATAATGTTTTGGCTGGTCATAATGTTTTGGCTGATCATAATGTTTTGGCTGGTCATGTGGTGGTCATAATATTTTGGCTGATCATAATGTTTTGGCTGGTCATGGGGTTGTCAGCTTTTGTCACCTCCCACTCTAGTTTTGAACATTTCGCCATTCATTCCTATGGGACAAATTTCATTGTAAAAATGACGATATTTCGTGAACCATTCGGAGAAAAGTTCCACAAAGTAACAGCACACCAATTGGTAACAATCCGCACGTTTTGGTATATTACTGTGTATGTAGTGTAAAAGCTGTGGGAGGAGTTAGGGTGGTAAATTTTGCTATAATAATAATAACATATATGTGAGATAACGGTAAGTGCACTTGCTATGCAAGAACACTTAACTAGAAAAGCTACAATTTCTGGGGAATTTGTGTGAAGTGTTCTTGCCTCCACCTACTGGAGTGGGCGGAGTAACTGGGGGGGTCATAATGTTTTGGCTGGTCATAATGTTTTGGCTGATCATGGGGTTGTCAGCTTTTGTCACCTCCCACTCTAGTTTTGAACATTTCGGCATTCATTCCTATGGGACAAATTTTGCTGCAAAAATTACGATATTTTGTGAACCATTCGGCGAAACGTTCCACAAAGTAATAGCACACCAATCGAAACAATCTGCACTTTTCGGTATATTACTGTGTATGTAGTGTAAAAGCTGCAGGAGGAATTAGGGTGGTAAATTTGGCTATAATAATAATAACTAGAATTTTTTTTTTTTTTTTAAATGATTTTTTTTTAAATTATTTTTTCAAAAATGTTTTTAAATGTGGGAGTAGCTATAATTATTTTTTTTTTCAAAAGATTTTTTTTTATTTATTTTTTTCAAAAATATATTTTTTTAAAGGTTTTTAAATGTGGGAGTAGCTATAATTCTCCTCAGAGCTGTGTGGGAGTAGATATAATTCTCCTCAGAGCTGTGTGGGAGTAGCTATAATTCCCCTCAGAGCTGTGTGGGATTAGCTCTAATTCTCCTCAGAGCTGTGTGGGAGGAGCTATAATTATCCTCAGAGCTGTGTGGGAGTAGCTATAATTCTCCTCAGAGCTGTGTGGGAGTAGATATAATTCCCCTCAGAGCTGTGTGGGACTAATTATAATTCCCCTCAGAGCTGTGTGGGAGGGGCTATAATTCTCCTCAGAGCTGTGTGGGACTACCTATAATTCCCCTCAGAGCTGTGTGGGAGGATCTATAATTCTCCTCAGAGCTGTATGGGACTACCTATAATTCTCCTCAGATCTGTGTGGGACTACCAATAATTCCCCTCAGAGCTGTGTGGGAGTAGCTATAATTCCCCTCAGAGCTGTGTGGGAGGGGCTATAATTCTCCTCAGAGCTGTGTGGGACTACCTATAATTCCCCTCAGAGCTGTGTGGGACTACCTATAATTCCCCTCAGAGCTGTGTGGGAGGAGCTATAATTCTCCTCAGAGCTGTGTGAAACTACCTATAATTCTCCTCAGATCTGTGTGGGACTACCTATAATTCCCCTCAGAGCTATGTGGGAGTAGCTATAATTCTCCTCAGAGCTGTGTGGGACTACTTATAATTCCCCTCAGAGCTGTGTGGGACTACCTATAATTCCCCTCAGAGCTGTGTGGGACTACCTATAATTCCCCTCAGAGCTGTGTGGGACTACCTATAATTCTCCTCAGAGCTGTGTGGGACTACTTATAATTCCCCTCAGAGCTGTGTGGGAGTAGCTATAATTCTCCTCAGAGCTGTGTGGGACTACCTATAATTCCCCTCAGAGCAGTGTGGGAGTGATTAAAGTGGTTGTAAACAATTACAACCAACTTTGACCTACAGGTAAGCCTAGATTAAGGCTTACCTGTAGGTCCAAGAAATATCTCCTAAACCTACACATTTTAGGAGATATTTGCCGAAAGACAGGCACCGCTGTCTACGGCGCATGTGCCGTAGACAGCGGCGTGCAGCCGCACTGAGTGCGCCGCGGTCAACTGTGATATACCACGAGTGGCGGCTCCTGTGCGCATGCGCGGGAGTGACATCATCGCGGCTTCGCCGAATGACAGCGGCGGAGCAGGTGACCCACAAAGAAGATGGATGCGCCGGACTACAGAGGACAGCAGTGACTTCGCTGGCTCCTGTGTCAGGTAAGGGTCACATAATGGACTACTATGCGATGTATAGTAGTCCATTATGCTTTACCTTTGCAGGGAATGAAAGAGGAAGTAAACTAATCAGGGTTTAAAAAAGATAAAAATGTCGTATGGGTGCAGTGCTGAAAGCTGAAAACTGACCTGGACAGGAAGGGGGTGAAAGTACCTGGTATTGAAGTGGTTAAAAGAGTTTAGTGTCACTTTAACGTCTCCTTATTTTCAGTACGCTATATTTCGTGAAAATTGATTACCTTTCTTTTCTGGCTTTTTTTAAACTATTTATTAAACAGCAGTATATATTGGTAAATAGAAAAACATAGTCTTCCCTAATAAAATGCCACCTTTTGATTTATACAGGACTATGTAGTCTTCAGACAGACCAGTACATGATCATTTTATAACCATTTATAAGCAAAAGATCCTTAAAACCGTTTTAAAATGTTGGCAGCTGTGCAAAATGTGAAGCCCTGTGAACTTCCCAAGCAGTGTGCTTCCATGTATTTCTAGAGAAGCAGTGAGCCAGTAGTTGAACTATTAAAATGTAAATGACAGGTGAAGCTTGTAGCAGATAGAACAGTTCAGTAGCATCAGCAGTAGGGATGGCCGAACTGTTCGCCCGGTGGTCGGTTCGCGGCGAATTTCGGCTGTTCGCGATTCGCCCGATCGGCGGACTATTGCCGCTGTTCGCCCGGCGGACTTGCGTGTTTACTGTGTAAAAAAACTTTGACCTATGATGACACATCCATCATGGGGTACAGGACAGCCAATTGAGACATTACAGCACATAGACAATTGGACATTCCCCCTAACTTATAAATAGACGCGATCCGGCGGCCATTTTACATTATTTCTACTGTCACTATAGGGAGAGGTTGCTGTGTGGAGCAGGGAGAGACTGCAGTGACCCAAATCGCTAGCTATTAGGACCACAAAAGTCCTTTTAAGGACTGGTATGGTATAGGTGTAGTTCAGGATATAGTTTGAGGCACTGCTATTCAAGTCATTGTTGCAGCAGATTGTCTTTTTTGTCAGTGCAGATAGGGACAGACAGGACGCTGTGTGTAGCAGTGAGGGACAGTCAGTTTAATCATTAGCTGTTACTATTAAGGTCCTTTTCAGGACTGGTATGGTAATAGGGTTGTACACGTATAATATTCTTTCTTCCAAATATAGAAAGAATATTATACTTCACTGCTGCCCTTCTGCTGCAGTAGCCCTTTATCAGTATAGGGACTGAGGTACAGTCTGCTAATCACAACCTACTAGTTCCACAAAGGTCCTTATGAGGACTGGTAAGGTATAGCGTACTACAGTATATAGGGTTGAGTGAGGTACAGTCTGCTAATCCTTAAGGACTGGTATAGGTCCACAATATATAGGGTTGAGGTGCACTACTGCTGACTGCTGCCCTATTCTGCAACAGTCCTTTATCAGTATAGGGACTGAGGTACAGTCTGCTAATCACAACCTACTAGTTCCACAAAGGTCCTTCTAAGGACTGTTAAGGTATAGCGTACTATAGTATATAGGGTTGAGTGAGGTACAGTCTGTTAATCCTTAAGGACTGGTATAGGTCCACAATATATAGGGTTGAGGTGCACTACTGCTGACTGCTGCCCTATTCTGCAACAGTCCTTTATCAGTATAGGGACTGAGGTACAGTCTGCTAATCACAACCTACTAGTTCCACAAAGGTCCTTATAAGGACTGGTAAGGTATAGCGTACTACAGTATATAGGGTTGAGTGAGGTACAGTCTGCTAATCCTTAAGGACTGGTATAGGTCCACAATATATAGGGTTTAGGTGCACTACTGCTGACTGCTGCCCTATTCTGCAACAGTCCATTATCAGTATAGGGACTGAGGTACAGTCTGCTAATCACAACCTACTAGTTACACAAAGGTCCTTCTAAGGACTGGTAAGATATAGCGTACTATAGTATATAGGGTTGAGTGAGGTACAGTCTGCTAATGCTTAAGGACTGGTATAGGTCCACAATATATAGGGTTGAGGTGCACTACTGCTGACTGCTGCCCTATTCTGCAGCAGTCCTTTATCAGTATAGGGACTGAGGTGCAGTCTGCTAATCACAACCTACTAGTTCCACAAAGGTCCTTCTAAGGACTGGTAAGGTATAGCGTAGTACAGTATATAGGGCTGAGTGAGGTACAGTCTGCTAATCACAACCTACTAGTTCCACAAAGGTCCTTATAAGGACTGGTAAGGTATAGCGTAGTACAGTATATAGTGTTGTGTGGTTCAGTCTGCTAATCCCTAACTACTAGTTCCACAAAGGTCCTTAAGGACTGGTATAGGTGTACTATTTGGTGTGCAGTATATAGTTGTGTAATACACATATAAAATACTTGCACATACTTGACTTCCTCCTGGGGCTGCTTATTATGAGGGGCTCCCACCATCCCTGTGCTGTGCTGACTTCCTCCTGGGGCTGTACCTCTGCTTTGCATATTATGAGGGGCTCCCACCATCCCTGTGCTATGCTTATTATGAGGGGCTCCCACCATCCCTGTGCTATGCTGACTTCCTCCTGGGCCTGCTTATTATGAGGGGCTCCCACCATCCCTGTGCTATGCTGACTTCCTCCTGGGGCTGCTTATTATGAGGGGCTCCCACCATCCCTGTGCTGTGCTGACTTCCTCCTGGGGCTGTACCTCTGCTTTGCATATTATGAGGGGCTCCCACCATCCCTGTGCTATGCTTATTATGAGGGGCTCCCACCATCCCTGTGCTATGCTGACTTCCTCCTGGGCCTGCTTATTATGAGGGGCTCCCACCATCCCTGTGCTATGCTGACTTCCTCCTGGGGCTGCTTATTATGAGGGGCTCCCACCATCCCTGTGCTATGCTCATTATGAGGGGCTCCCACCATCCCTGTGCTATGCTGACTTCCTCCTGGGGCTGATTATTATGAGGGGCTCCCACCATCCCTGTGCTATGCTGACTTCCTCTTGGGGCTGCTTATTATGAGGGGCTCCCACCATCCCTGTGCTATGCTCATTATAAGGAGCTCCCACCATCCCTGTGCTATGCTGACTTCCTCCTGGGGCTGCTTATTATGAGGGGCTCCCACCATCCCTGTGCTATGCTCATTATGAGGGGCTCCCACCATCCCTGTGCTATGCTGACTTCCTCCTGGGGCTGCTTACGGTGCAGGTGTCAGTGCTGTATATCACGGTGCTGGTGTCAGTGCTTTATGTCATGCTGCTGATGTCAGTGCTCTATATCACGGTGCTGGTGATCATCTCCTGCACCCTCTTTGCCTACCCTGACATTGCCTCCATTGCCTCATGAGTCCTGAATTTTCAGATTTTCACATATAAAAAAAGAATGCTTGTAGTTGTCGATCCCAGATTCATGTCATACATGTGGTATATCATTGGCCATGTGGTGGGACTATGTGTGCACAGCTAGTAATTATTTTGCGGCTGCAAATATGACCTGTAGGTTTGTAAAGTTCGCCATCCCTGTGCTGTGCTGACTTCCTCCTAGGGCTGCTTATTATGAGGGGCTCCCACCATCCCTGTGCTATGCCGACTTCCTCCTGGGGCTGCTTACGGTGCAGGTGTCAGTGCTGTATATCACGGTGCTGGTGTCAGTGCTTTATGTCACGCTGCTGATGTCAGTGCTTTCTATGACGGTGCTGGTGTCAGATCACTCTATCACGGTGCAGGTGTCAGTGCTCTTTATCACGGTGCTGGTGATGATCATCTCCTGCACCCTCTTCTTTGCCTACCCTGACTTTCCCTCGCCTCCATTGCCTCATGAGTCCTGAATTTTCAGAATTTCACATATAAAAAAAGAATGCTTGTAGTTGTCGATCCCAGATTCACCTCATACATGTGTTATGTCATTGGCCATGTGGTGGGACTATGTGTGCACAGCTCAGCTAGTAATTATTTTGTGGCTGCAAATATGACCTGTAGGTTTGTAAAGTTCGCCATCCCTGTGCTGTGCTGACTTCCTCCTGGGGCTGCTTATTATGAGGGGCTCCCACCATCCCTGTGCTATGCTCATTATGAGGGGCTCCCACCATCCCTGTGCTATGCTGACTTCCTCCTGGGGCTGCTTATTATGAGGGGCTCCCACCATCCCTGTGCTATGCTCATTATGAGGGGCCCCCACCATCCCTGTGCTATGCCGACTTCCTCCTGGGGCTGCTTATTATGAGGGGCTCCCACCATCCCTGTGCTATGCTGACTTCCTCCTGGGGCTGCTTATTATGAGGGGCTCCCACCATCCCTGTGCTATACTCATTATGAGGGGCTCCCACCATCCCTGTACTATGCTGACTTCCTCCTGGGGATGCTTATTATGAGGGGCTCCTACCATCCCTGTGCTATGCTCATTATGAGGGGCTCCCACCATCCCTGTGCTATGCTCATTATGAGGGGCTCCCACCATCCCTGTGCATCCCATGCATATTATGAGGGGCTCCCACCATCCCTGTGCTATGCTCATTATGAGGGGCTCCCACCATCACTGTGCTATGCTGACTTCCTCCTGGGGCTGCTTATTATGAGGGGCTCCCACCATCCCTGTGCTATGCTCATTATGAGGGGCCCCCACCATCCCTGTGCTATGCCGACTTCCTCCTGGGGCTGCTTATTATGAGGGGCTCCCACCATCCCTGTGCTTTGCTCATTATAAGGGGCTCCCACCATCCCTGTGCTATGCTGACTTCCTCCTGGGCTTCCTCCTTCCTCCTGGGGCTGCTTATTATGAGGGGCTCCCACCATCCCTGTGCTATGCTGACATCCTCCTGGGGCTGCTTATTATGAGGGGCTCCCACCATCCCTGTGCTGTGCTGACTTCCTCTTGGGGTTGTACATCTGCTGTGCATATTATGAGGGGCTCCCACCATCCCTGTGCTATGCTCATTATGAAGGGCTTCCACCATCCCTGTGCTATGCTGACTTCTTCCTGGGGCTGCTTACGGTGCAGGTGTCAGTGCTTTATATCACGGTGCTGGTGTCAGTGCTTTATGTCATGCTGCTGATGTCAGTGCTCTCTATCACGGTGCTGGTGTCAGATCACTCTATCACGGTGCAGGTGTCAGTGCTGTATATCACGGTGCTGGTGTCAGTGCTTTATGTCACGCTGCTGATGTCAGTGCTCTCTATCACAGTGCTGGTGTCAGATCACTCTATCACGGTGCAGGTGTCAGTGCTGTATATCACGGTGCTGGTGTCAGTGCTTTTTGTCACGCTGCTGATGTCAGTGCTCTCTATCACGGTGCCGGTGTCAGAGCTCTCTATCACGGTGCAGGTGTCAGTGCTCTATATCACGATGCAGGTGTCAGTGCTCTATATCACGGTGCCGGTGATCATCTCCTGCACACTCTTCTTTGCCTACCCTGACCTTCCTTCTCCTCCATTGCCTTCATGCGCTCCTGAGTCCTGCATTGTCAGAATTTCACATATAAAAAAAGGATGCTTGTAGTTGTCGATCCCAGATTCACCTCATACATATGTTATGTCATTGGCCATGTGATGGGACTATGTGTGCACAGCTAGTAATTATTTTGTGGCTGCAATTTAGACCTGTAGGTTTGTAAAGTTCGCCTCCCATTGAAGTCAATGAGGCCCGCCGCGAACATTACGGCTGCGTTCGCGTTTCGCGTTCGCGAAATGTCCCGTCGGAAGTTCGTCCATCACTAATCAGCAGCAGCTCCCTGGTAAGGCAGAGTGTAGAAGGAGCTTTATAAAGGACTGATGTGTGTGCTGCAGGGACAGCTCCAGAACACATCACAGCCCTGGATCCTTGGGAAACATCTCCTGAGCAGACTTTATTATAGAAATAACCCCATTTCTGCAATTTCAGGATCCTTTCTCTTTCCATTGCAGTCCTTAGTATTCCTTCCTTCCAGCTGGGTAGCATCCTCCATCATTCATAGAGAAGGGGGGAGCTGGACAGGGGCGGACTGACAACTTATGGGGCCCCCAGGCAATAAGAGATTATGGGGCCCCCAGGCTTACAGATGGCGGCCACGTGGCAGCCATTTTTTTTTTTAGAGGAGGGGTACCAAGCTCTGTGACATGCAGGGTGGCAGGAGACCTAGAGCTGGTGACCCAGTAAAGGCACCACGAGCCTCTCATGAGCAGTGCCACCTTAACAACATCATGGGCCCCAGGGCAAAATACTGCACTGAGACCTCTACCAGGGAGATGATGATCTGTGGCATGCATAGTGAACCATGGCGAACAATGGGCATGGCCAATGGGAGAGTCTTAACCACTTTAGCCCCGGAAGTATTTACCCCCTTCCTGACCAGAGCACTTTTTGTGATTCGGCACTGCGTCGCTTTAGCTGACAATTGCGCGGTTGTGCGACGTTGTACCCAAACAAAATAGATTTTCTTTTGTTCCCACAAATAGAGCTTTCTTTTGTGGGATTTTTAGTTTTTGCGCTATTAACGAAAAAAGCAGACAATATTTTTTAAAAAGCAATATTTTTTACTTTATACTATAAATATCCCCCCCCCCCCCCCCCAAAAAAAAAAATGTTTTTATGTATGTATGTATGTAAGTTAGATGGCAGAACCCCCAGAGTGCGACCTTCCATGAGTATCCCCTTACACACACACACACACACACACACACACACAGACACACAGACACACAGACACACAGACAAACAGACACACCTTTGCACCTTGGTGCTTGGTGAGGTAGGCAGCTGGCGGGCAAGGCCTTTAAAAAAAAATAAAGCCACATGTTGCAGGTTCTGAACTTCGCATGTGCAGTCGTAGAGCCACCGTAATAGTGACCTGCTGGGGTTGGCCTCAGATCGGGCAGTGGGGCATATGAATAACAGCTGTGCACCATGTTATCACTGCACAGGTGTGCACCCAGACCTGCCTTGCTGCCTGATCCGAGGTTGAGCTCAGCAGTGCACCAATCAGATGGCTCCGAATGGCAACAAGGGCATTTTTCACGGGCACAGGATTGTTGGATCAAATTCTGTTGAGCGGCAGTGCGCACACATGGATCATACAGTATACACACACGCATGCACAGTACATACACAGACACATGCATGCACAGTATACATACACGTATGCACAGTAACACACAGACACACACACACACACGCCTGCAACGTATACACACACACACCGTATAGACACAGACACATGCCTGCACAGTATATACGCACACACACACACACAGTAGATACACACACACAAACACACAGTAGTGCACAGTATATATACACACACAGCAGTGCACAGTATAGACACAGACACACACACTATATATATATATATATATATATATATATATATATATATATATATATATATATATATATATATATATATATATATATATATAGTAACCTGGGGGACAGGTAGCAGGTACAAACCTCCCTGGGATGAGCAGTTTCTCAGGCACAGATACCAAATCCAGTGATGAAGTGACAAACAGTGCTGTGTTTATTTTGGTGTTATATACAAGTCCACACACAGGTGCTGTACAGTGTTCCAGAAAACAAACAAATGGAAAAAATAGCAAAACACAAATCCTAGCCGTGTCTCGGTTCTAACTATACAATATGCAAGCCCTCACTACCAGGCTGAACAAGTCTCAGTCTCTACATAAGCTCTACATATGCTTAACAGCTGTTACTAACCTTTTCCTCTTCACTAGGGATGAGCTTCATGTTCGAGTCGAACATACGTTCGACTCGAACATCGGCTGTTCGCCCATTCGGCGAATTTCGAACGTTATGGGCCGTTCGCACCAAATTCGTGTGGCGCTCACGGCCCACAATGCACTGCGATGGTGCAGTGCATTGCTGGCTCATGATTGGCCAAGCATGCACTGTGACCCCGCATGCTTGGTCAATCGCAGCGCCAGCAGCGAGGAGAGCCATGATTGGCCACAGGCAGGATGCCTGTGGCCAATCATAGCTCAGGCTGTGTAGTGCACGCCCCACACTATATAAGGCCGCCAGCGCGGTGGCCTTGTGTAGTGTGTTGGCGTCTGAAGCAGTGGGTGCTCTGTGTACCTTCAACACAGTACACACCGATCGTTTTCGGCCGATTTTCGATCTTGCTGTTGTGTAGTGGTTGTTGTCTGCGTGCCCTGACCGCAGTATACACCGCTATATTCACCTCAGCTATATAGCTAGTGATCTATCTTTGATAATAGAGCTTGCAGTCAGTAGTGTTAGGAGCTAGTGCGTGCTGTCTGCGTGCTCTGTACCCAGTACATACCGCTATATCCACCTACATAGCACTTCTCTATTTGAGCCCACTTGCCATCTGCAGGAGTTATTGGAAGTTGTGTGTGCCTCCAGCACAGCACAGTATACATCTGTATATACCCCTTTATCTCTGGTGTTCTATAATAAAGGCATCTGCAGGAGTTAGTGGGTGTTCTGTGTACCTTCAACACAGTACACACCGATCGTTTTCGGCCGATTTTCGATCTTGCTGTTGTGTAGTGGTTGTTGTCTGCGCGCCCTGACCGCAGTATACACCACTTTATTCACCTCATCTATATAGCTAGTGATCTATCTTTTATAATAGAGCTTGCAGTCAGTAGTGTTAGGAGCTAGTGCATGCTGTCTGCGTGCTCTGTACCCAGTACATACCGCTATATCCACCTACATAGCTCTTCTCTATTTGAGCCCACTTGCCATCTGCAGGAGTTATTGGAAGTTGTGTGTGCCTCCAGCACAGCACAGTATACATCTGTATATACCCCTTTATCTCTGGTGTTCTATAATAAAGGCATCTGCAGGAGTTAGTGGGTGTTGTGTGCCTCTAGCACAATATACACTACCCAACTGCTTTTTTACCCAACTCCCTTCAGGCCATTACCATGTCTGGAAGGCCAGCAAGGAGAGGCAGACAGGCGCGAGCCGATAAAAGAGGGCAAGCAGGCTCTGTGTCTAGAGACAACAGTGCTGGTCGTGGACACGGTGCATTGTCATCAGTACATGGCCATGGGACACGCTTGTCCTTCTTTTCGGCAGATGGACATGTTGAGCCGCAACATGCCAATGACTTGGTAGAGTGGATGACCAAGCCCTCTTCATCCTCCTCATTCTCTCTCACCCAGTCTCAGGGTACTAGCAAAGCAGCTGCCAACGCATCGTCTTCCCTCCTCTCAATGTCATCATCAGTGACTCCTTCCCTAGACCCACCACGTCCTCCTGAGGAGTCTCCTGAACTCTTTGAGCACAGTGTTGAGTACATGCTCCAGGAGGATGCCCAGTGTTTTGTAGCCTCTGATGATGACACTCAGCTAGAGGAAGGCAGTAGCGTGAATGCAGAGAGAGGGGATGCTCAAGAAGGACAGCAATCTGGCAGTCATGTTCCACAAGCTGCAGCATACTGCCAGGTTTGCTACAGCGATGAAGAGGGAGTGGATGATGAGGGCACTGACTCCACGTGGGTGCCTGGTAGGAGAGAGGAGGAGGCACATGTCCAACGAGGCAGGATGCCCTCCGGGGGCCAGCTTAGGGGCAGCACACTGACTGAATCACACCGCAGAGCTCTGCCTGTGCAGGGCGCTGCCTCTGCACGTTATGCTAAAAGTTCTTTGGTGTGGGCCTTTTTTGAGACGAGTGCATCAGATCGCACCGCTGCTATTTGCAACATATGTCTCAAGCGTATCTCGCGTGGCCAAAACATCAGCCGCTTGGGCACCACATGCTTGACCAGACATATGTTGACCTGCCATACAGCTCGTTGGCAAGCGTACCTCAAAGACCCACACCAAAGAACAAAGCGGCCCTCTCCTTGCTCCTCATCAGCTGGCATCTCCAAGCCCACTAGACCTTCAGTCCTCTCTGAAACCTGCTCTGAGAGGAATGAAGGTGTAGAATTAGGTGTGTCACAGCCAAGTGTTTCCGGGCACTCTGCTAGCAGTACACCCACGTCCGATTATAGCAGGCAAATGTCCCTGCCCCAGCTGCTGGACCGGCGAAAGAAGTTCACTCCCAGCCACCCACATGCCCAGCGGTTGAATGCTAGCTTGGCTATATTGCTAGCACTTCAACTGCTGCCTTTTCAGTTGGTAGACTCGGCCCCCTTCCGTGAGTTTGTACAATGTACGGTTCCTCAGTGGCAGGTCCCCAAACGCCACTTTTTCTCACGGAAGGGCGATTCTGGCTCTCTACCGGCATGTGGAAGGCAATGTCCTTGCCTCGCTGGACAGGGCGGTCAGCGGTAAGGTGCATATTACCGCTGACTCATGGTCCAGCAGGCATGGACAGGGACGTTACCTGTCTTTCACGGCCCATTGGGCCACTCTTCTGGCAGCTGGGAGGGATGCAGGACAAGGTGCAGTAGTGTTGGAGGTTGTTCCGCCACCACGCCTCCAAAATGCTACTATTGGTTATGACACACCTCTCTCCTCCACCCCCTCCTCTTCTTCTTCCTCCATGGCCTCTTCCAGTGCTCTGTCCTCAGAACCAGCGGTGCTCCGTAGGCGTTCCAGGGGCTACGCAAGTATGCAGGCAAAACGATGCCATGCCGTGCTTGCGCTGGTTTGTTTGGGGGACAGGAGCCACACTGGGGCGGATGTTTTGTCAGCTCTGCAGGGGCAGGCCGAGAGGTGGTTGACGCCACGCCAGCTTAAGCCAGGAATGGTGGTTTGCGACAATGGCACCAACCTCCTCTCCGCCCTCCGACAGGGACAACTGACCCATGTGCCCTGTGTAGCTCACGTCCTTAACATGGTGGTGCAGCGGTTCTTGGGCAGGTACCCCGGCTTACAGGATGTCCTGAAGCAGGCCAGGAAAGTCTGTGTGCATTTCCGCCGATCATTTAATGCCTGTGCTCGGCTGGCTGAGCTCCAAAAGGAGTTGAACCTGCCCAAGAACCGCCTTTTATGTGACATGCCCACCAGGTGGAACTCAATGTTGGGCATGCTGCAGCGGCTGCACACGCAGCAGAGGGCCATCAATGAGTACCTGTGCGACTACGGCACCAGGACAGGGTCAGGGGAGCTCGGATTTTTCTCACCACGCCAGTGGGGCATGATCAGGGATGCATGCACTGTCCTGTCACCGTTTGAGGAGGCCACAAGGATGGTGAGCAGTGACAGTGCATGCATCAGTGACACTGTACCTCTTGTCCACCTCTTGGAGCATACCCTGCGTGGAATAATGGACAGGGCACTTGAGGCAGAACAGAGGCAGGAAGAGGAGGACTTCCTTGCCTCTCAAGGCCCCCTTTATCCAGACAGTGTTCCTGCTGTGCCACCCATCACACAGGAAGAGGATGAGGAGGAGGAAGGCTGGCCACTCTCCTTGATCCACGGTACAAGGGTAAGGTTGCCGACCTTATCTTGCCATCGCAGAGGGAGCAGAGGATGAGACATCTCCGGGAGGCCTTGCAGAAAGGTCTGTGCAACACGTTCCCAGAGACTGGGAGGTTACAAACTCCTGGTCCTGGACAACGTGTTGCGGAGGCATCGGTCAGAAGGAGCGGTGGAGAAGGTGGCCGTCTGACTGATGCTTTCAGACAATTTTTTAGTCCGCAGCCCCAAGGTATGATCGGTTCCAGCAACCATCGCCAGCGTCTGATTTACATGGTGAAGGAATACCTAGGGGCAAGGTCAGACTTGGACACCTTTCCCACCGAAAATCCTCTGGCTTACTGGGTCTTGAGGATGGATCACTGGCCAGAGCTTGCACAGTATGCAATTGAGCTACTGGCCTGTCCTGCATCCAGCGTTCTTTCGGAATGCACCTTCAGTGCTGCTGGTGGCTTTGTTACCGATCACAGGGTGCGGCTGTCCACCGAATCAGTTAATGGACTGACCTTCATCAAGATGAATCAGTCTTGGATCACCCACAGCTACCAAGCACCTGAAGCTGATGTAACCGAATAATTTTTTTTGAAATATCACATCCCTTCAAGACTGCCTATGCTGATGCTGAGTGACTGTCCTGTTATGTTGATTGTCTATCCTCTTCCTCCTCCGATGATATGTTGGAAGAACATTTCTGTTTCTGGGTGATGCCATCAGCCCAATTTTTCTGCCCCTGTTTAACAGGGGCGTTTAAGTACAATTTTTGATGCAATGCTTTGCAGCAGGGCTAATTCCTGCAATAAAACAAGAGTATATGGGAGAGGTTGCAGTGTTGTGGGACCAGCACCAGTGCCTAAGGCCCAATTTTTCTGCCCCTGTTTAACAGGGGCGTTTAAGTACAATTTTTGATGCAATGCTTTGCAGCAGGGCTAATTCCTGCAATAAAACAAGAGTATATGGGAGAGGTTGCAGTGTTGTGGGACCAGTGCCTAAGGCCCAATTTTTCTGCCCCTGTTTAACAGGGGCGTTTAAGTACAATTTTTGATGCAATGCTTTGCAGCAGGGCTAATTCCTGCAATAAAACTAGAGTAGATGGGAGAGGTTGCAGTGTCGTGGCACCAGCACCAGTGCCTAAGGCCCAATTTTTCTGCCCCTGTTTAACAGGGACATGTAATTACAATTCTTAATATAATA